>NC_139011.1:25347311-26064311 GCF_964374135.1 Grampus griseus
TATCTTTCCTTGCTGCCCTCCCCCTCATAAAAGTCACCTGTACAAGTAAACCTCAGCAGCTTCCTAGCTTCTTTTCTTTAGTTCTCCTGAACTGTAGCAATTTTTATGTTTTATCATATTTCAGGAAATAAGAGGAACCTGCAAAAAGGGAGTGACTGTCTAGAAGTGAGATAATATTAACACAGCATGATCAGTTTGGCTCCTTGTGAAGCTCACTCTTAGATGCAGGACCCTTTCCCAGCCCCTACGATGGACTCTTTCTTTAACAAGTTTGAGATTCATCCCTGAAGAAAGAGAAGGGGAAATGTATGATGAAAACATTTAAAATTCACTCATGGCTTTTATCAAATGGGAAAGGCAAAAATTATACTGTCCATAATAATATTTACTTCTTTCAGAAAAATCAGCAAGCTGGTAAACAACAACTAACAGGGAAAAGAAACAATGTACAAACAGTGCACAAGGGCAAAACATAAAACATGGAATTATGATTGAGTAATTCTGACATGAAAACTTAAAAAAAATTCATACACTCAAGTCAAAAATATTTTAGATAGAAGTAGACATGTGGACTCTCACAATATTAATAATAATAACAGTAATTCTTTTGGGGTTTTCTTCTGTGTCAGACACTGTTCAAGGTCATCTGCATATATTAACTTCTTTAGTCTTTGGGTCTGACCTGTGATAAACTATTTCTGCAAATGTAGAACTAGGATGCACAAAGGTTAGGTGGCATACTCCAGTGACATAGCCATTTCATTAGACCAAATTACATTAGAATAAAGGTTGAGATAAATGGCCTAAAGATCATGGCTTACTAATTTAAAAGGCATTTAAATACTACTACCACTAACAGAGTTGTCCTATGCACCAGCAATGTTGATCAAAAATATTAGTAAAATAATTGATTCTCTTTACATTAAATTGTTAAAAAAGTAATGCATAATTTTAATATAAAGATGCTAAAAGAAAGGTAATTATCAGAAAAATTAAAATGTAATGGCCACATTAGTTCCTTTTTCTCACATTTACTGTGAAACTCTGTTTTAGAGTGTGTTCTAAATCTTTTTCCTTTATTGAGCTCTGGCCATGAAAATCTGTGTTGAGAGAAGAAAATAATTGGGTTCAAAGTAAAAATGTTTAAAGACACAAACTAAGAATGATTATTTACTTGGATTGGATGCCCTCCAAGTTGAAAATCAAAAATACTTAATTAAGACTTGAAAATTCTGTGGATATGGTGTGAAAAAAGCAATTTGTCTTGTTTTTAAGATAAAATAAGTTTTGTAAGTTTTCTGTCCTGGAAACAAAATTAGCACAGGTTAGTATTTTGAATAAATGTGTATAAAAACTTATTTAGGTTAAAATATATAGGAACATGAAATCCAAATGTTTAATAACTAATATTTCTCTCTCAGGCCTGAGTGTTTTGGCATGGAACTTCCTAGCTGCGATATGGGGAAAATGTAAGTACATTCTTGGTCTTTGCCAAGGTCACAAGTCATGGAACAGGGGAAAAAAAAGGGGGGGGGGATTTTGAGCTGTTAAAGAAGTAGGTAGGTTAGTCAAATTCCTCTCTATTCCTTCTTTAATAAAAGGCTTATTTGTTTATGTGTGGGAGAGGAGGAATCAGGGCCATTTTAAACAGTGGCAAGGTCTATTAGTAAAGTCATTTAACAAAATACTTAGCAACATATCCTGAATCAGAAGCCTGGGAAAGAAAGAAGTGTCTGGTGCATACGCGGGTTAGGATCTAGTGGGCAGAACCAGCAATTTCCCCAAACCTCCACCAGGATGATGTCCTGTGGCATCCCCCGTGCAGAGGCTGGACTTAACCAAGTTAATACAGACAATTGAGTGATAGGTTCAAAGTCAGTTCTGGTGAAGTAGAAGTTGAGCTTCCCTGCTTCTTATTGAATAAGGGAAACTATGAGTAGAGAGAGGCTCAGATAAGAAAGTGCTCAAGATGAAGAGCCTCAGAAGAAAGAAACTGGCTCTTCCCAGAGACAGCATGAAGGTGAGGGCAAGGCATCTTAACTTTGTCCCCTGAGGAAACCATTGACTTTTTCTGAACATAGCAGGAGAAAGGCCCAAGCGTGGGACTACAAGGTGATGCAGGTGGAAGAGTCTCCTTTCTCTGATTGAATACATGCACTAATTGGACATGAAAAATTAAATCATCTTTTATCATCAGCAACAGTTTAAAGCAGTTAAATCTCTGAGGGTTTCATGGGCAAAGGCCACACCTACACAACATAGTCTGTTAAAAAAAAAATTACTGGACCCACTCGGGGAAGTGACAAAACCAAATGTTTAGATAGCCAATAAATAAAAGATAACTGCATTAACTTAAATATCTTTAAAATTTTTGGTGTTCAACACTTGTCACATAAAATTAAAGAAGTAAGAGCTCTTAGCAAAATTTCAAAGATGTTATTTCTTTCATCGTCATTTTCTACTAACCGTATGAGGTTCTGGGTTTTAGGTCTTTCACATTTTTGTTTTCTCTAATATAACTTTGGGGAGATATTAAAATTTCTTATCTCTTTTAAGGTTCTATACTGTGTTGATATGCCATTAGGAGGCCACATCTAGATTTGTAAACTAATTCTCAAACCTAATTTGAGATAATTTGACAATATTTCAAAGAAAATGTTTAGTAAGCTATTCAAAAAAATACCTTAGATGATTCTGATTCTGCAGCCAGGGTACTGATTTCCTTTTCTCCTTCTTGATGGCTCTTTTTTTTTTTCCACTTTTATTCTTTATTTTTATTCTTTGGCTGCATGGCTTACAAGATCTTAGTTCCCCAGCCAGGGACCAAACCCGGGCCCCTGGCAGTGGAAGCGTGGGGTCCTAACCACTGGACCACCAGGGAATTTCCTCACCCATTTAAAGTGTACATTTCAATGCTTTTTAGTATAGTCACAGATATGTGCAACCATGAGCCCTCTGAGTTCTTTTTATTTTCATAAATTTGTTGAAAATCGGACACTTCAAATAATATGATGTGACAACTCTGGAAATCAGAGATGGCTCTTTTTTTATTAAACTAAATATACTATTTCTAAAATGCTTGCTAGAAGCTGTGAAGAATTTTTAAGATCACAGTCTAAATTTAAAGAAATTTAAATAAAAGAGAAAATTTAATTTCATATGCAGAAAATTTGTGACAAGTTTGAAATGATTGGCTGGTGGTCCCTCAGATTATTTTTCCCTGTCATGTTTGCATACTCTTCTATGTCTCATGGGAAAAGAGATAACATGACAAATTTGTTGGGTTTTTTTTGCCCTGAATTAAGGGAAAATTGATGTGAATGCTGTCTACCAATTATATGCTTATTTTCACATTAATCGAATCTATCAGAAAAGTTGACTCAATTACATCATATATGACAAGTTCAAATGGTTCCATTCCTCATTGTGGATTGCCGGTTTTAACTGCCAGTAACTGGCACACCCATTTCACAGGTTGAGTAAAATTTAATAGACAGCAATTCCTGTACTGCTAATTTACTTCTAAGAAGTAGTTGAGAGTATAAGCAGATTTTGAATATCAAGTTAGCTAAAGTGTGACAACATGTGTTTAAAACCCATCTAAAGCCTTACCATAAGCTCTTCCAAGTATCAAGTCTATACTAAATGGAAAACTAGGAGCAGCCCTTATAAAAGCATTACAGGAAAGCTCATATGAATACTTACATCTGCACCATGACCATATCCAACTTGTAGTTGTAGATACCCACAGAAAAAATAACCTCATATCATCAGGATCTTCTATGTTGTTTCCAAAGGTAAAAGTCCAGCTTCTTAGATGTTTTTACTTGTCTGCTTCCTGATCAAGTTCTGGCCATGAAAAACCATATCAGAGCCCTGTTGGATTAAACATTGTCAGATGTTCTCAACATTTCACAATGCCATAAAGTGCTAGTAATGAAAATTTAGACCCCTCTGTCCCACTGAAAATCAGTTCTTTACTCAGTGGAATATTCATCTTTTACTGATTATCAAATAAACATAATTAATAACACCACCCCTAAAGCATGGTGCACAGAGGCACCTCTTAAGTCTGTGCTCACCACTTAAGTCTGCACAGTGAAGGCTAGTCTAACATGTATCCCATTTTTTGAAAAAGCCAGTTTATGAAAAATCTGTAACTTGTGCTCCTGGTAGGTAATAAATATATTTTGAGACAGAGGTAGTTCTTGAGATCTATGCTTCAAATTAAGCAAAGGATTGATGATGAAACACTAAAAAACTGAATCATGAAAAAGTCAAAATATGTGCTATTAGGATAGCATGAGAGAGAATTGAGGCAATATTATTTTCTGAACTTTTAATCACCTTCATTATATTTATCCTCTGCGTAGTCTTTGGCTTACATAGTCTTTGGTTCCCTGATTGACTGATTCCATCTGCCCTAGAAACTCCCTCTAAGTCTCCAGATAAGGGATATGGTCCTGATTTCAGGAAGTTAAGTTTCTAGATAGCACTTGTCCAGGTGCCACTTGGCCGGAATAAGTAGTATTATTGATATATCCATCCTGTTTACAAAACTAACTATTCTGGAGGATTTTCTGGTTCACTCTTTACTAGAAATCTTGTACTTTATGTATTCTCACTTAAAAGGTTTCTCCAAAAGTCACAAGATAGATCTTTAATAAAGCCAGTGGTGTTGAGTAAAGAATTTACCACTCAAACTTGTTTGATTTAATCCCACATTGATCAACCAGGAAAATAAAAAGTAAGCAAAGAATCAAAGAATTCACAGTAAATCAGGGAGGCTCTAGGAGTTTACATGTTTTCCTTAACCCTGCTTAAAATTTAAGGATGAGAACATAATCTGTTTTTTTACCATGACATAAACCATTTCTACTTTAGGAAACTAATCCAGTTGCTGGATTTATGCTCATGTGATCCCTTATGGATCACAGCTTGTCTTGTTATCGTTCCTGTCAGACTGTACTTCTGGAGCAAAAATCATCTTAGTAGTTACCTAAATATCTTGTTTTGAACTACATCAGCCATGTCAATGCAACAGTGTGACTGACCATCAGCAGTTGGAAAGTTCATCATGGTGTTGATGTACTGTAGTTTGTGCGTAGCCACAGGGAGGACTGAGGATTCCAAACCCACTGTTACTGTGTGTATCTTGCATTACTTGTCTAAGTTGTTTGTTTTGGATAAAAAGGCCTTTTAATTTCTGAGTTCTAATTTTCTTTGCTCGTTAATTTAACTAATACATATTAGTACTTACTAGAACAGACACTGTTCTAGGTGCTGGGGGTTAGCAGT
Organism: Grampus griseus; assembly: GCF_964374135.1. Classification (NCBI taxonomy): domain Eukaryota; kingdom Metazoa; phylum Chordata; class Mammalia; order Artiodactyla; family Delphinidae; genus Grampus; species Grampus griseus. The sequence continues at coordinate 25,352,610 of NC_139011.1, forward strand.
GAGCAAAACAGACTGTCTCTATTACCTTGAAGTTTGTACTCTAGTGGGAGGGAGACACAATACTAGAGCTGGGAAGAAGAGTGCAACAAAGAAAAATAGAGTAGAAAGGAACAGAGTGATGGGGATACTATCTTCTATAGGGAAATCAGAGATGAGGTAAAAACATTAAATTTTTGATAATGAGAATTACTGTCTAACAACAGATATTTCTAGGAGCCACTAAGGAAGTTAACCTATCAATAGTATTTTAATGACTGCAAAATCATAGTTCTTTTAGTAACCACTTTCTCTTTCCTTTCTATGAAGTGTTCTTACTCAGTTATTCAGATTGAAACTCAATGTAATAACATGTCTTTTTAAGCTGGGTAGGTCATGATACTATAACAATTAAAATATGTGTGTGTGTATTTTTTTGCATTGTAAATAGAATAAAAGGAGGGAAAACATGGGGATGTTTTAGATGAATTCTAATCACTTACAGACATGTAATTTTATTGCAAAATTTTGGATGAGATTGTGTCTTAAAATCAGTCCTTCTTATCAGTGACACTGGTATCTATGAATGTTTGCATAAACTTTTGACCTATCTGGGTGCCTCAGCTTGCAGACCAATCTCTTCTCATGTGTTTTTTGCTTATTAAATGGTGTAGTGTTTCGGACTCTGCTAAAAGTGTAGATCATTTCCCAACCATTCCAAATGAACTCAGAACAACTATTACTAATCTGAATGCACTTTACATGTGACAGGTGAAGTACTTTAAAACTGGCAAACTACTCTTTGGATGTCTTCTATCTTGTGCTGATTTCAACTGGTAGCAGATACAAACTTGCCTGGGCTTAGCATTGTGAGAATATACTAAATATAACTTTTTTATTTTTTTTGCGGTACACGGGCCTCTCACTGTTGTGGCCTCTCCCATTGCGGAGCACAGGCTCCAGAACGCGCAGGCTCAGCGGCCATGACTCACGGGCCCAGCCGCTCCGCGGCATGTGGGATCCTCCTGGACCGGGGCTCGAACCCGTGTCCCCTGCATCGGCAGGTGGACTCTCAACCACTGTGCCACCAGGGAAACCCCTATACTAAATATTTTAATATAATTATTTTAGAGGAAGAAATCTCCTAATTGACTATCATGTCTTGAAATTCCCTCACTGTGTATCTCATGAACCAGTTTTTGCCCTGGGTGTTTATTTGTAGAGCTTCTTTGGATATGACTTTGAAATATCAGGAATTAATATAGGTCATATGCTAACCCTACAGCTTCCACTATTAATTCTATAGCATTTTTTATCTCAAATAATCATTGATATACAAAATGAATGAAAATGTTAATTTACCTTTTTATCATGGACAACTAATTAACATGGGCTGTTGCTGACTTCCTTCTCTGAATGTAATACTGGAGATAGAGAAATGTGAGTGAATCTGACAGATTTTGGAACCTAACATAAGAAGTGAATGGAGAAAAATGTGTGGAGGCCAAAGACATTTGATTACAGTTTGAGATGGAAATGGAAAGAGCTGGATTCCTAAGAAAAGCAAGAGGCTAGGGAAGAATACTTTGCTTTTGTCCTTTTGCTTATTCCCCAGTGCAAGCCCAGGGGCCGTTCTGGTTTTGTAGGTAAACATTGGCAACTTAGTATCTGGCAGAGGGTTCCCTGTGGTTGAGAGTTCGCTTCTTCTCAGTACTCAACTCCAAAAACTACATGATTAAAATCCAGAAAGGCAACTATTAAAAAAAAAAAAAAAAAAAAGGTTGTTGTCAAGGGCAGTTACCTGAGGGAATGCCACGCCGTAGAAGAGGATGGACATGGAGGAAGGCCAGTCTGTAGTTAACACCAGAGACTCTGCCTTGAGGCTTGACTTTTCCTCTAATTTTAAATGTGATGAAGCACAATTAATAGATATTAAAAATATAATAATTGTAAATAAGCATAAAAAAATTTCAGACATGAATAGGATAATGGAAACATAAAGCAGGAGCAAGAAGTCATTAAAATAATCAACTTAGAATATTACATGCAAAATTTTGAAATAAATAAGCCAACAGCTGGATTGACAAACAGTGTAGATCAACATAAAGTTGAATTAGGAAGTCAAATAATAAACTGGTAACTCTTTCAGAGGGCATTAGGAGGAGGTAACTAAATATAAAATAAAAGTCAAAAAAATTAAGTTCAAAGTGTGAACGTAGACAAACAAAATAGTTAGGAAAAAGAAAAATACATGGAAGGGAGGGAATATTAAAGGAAACAGTAATTTAAAATTTCCCCAAATTAATGAAATGTATAGGATATTAGAAAATTTTAAACAAAACTCACACTAATCAAAATAGTCACACCTGAAATCAATCACTTGTAAACTTCAAAGTTAAAGAATTATAACTAAAGTCCCAATAAAGAAAATGCATTGACTTAGGTTTTCAAACAGCATCACCAAATGAAAGACGAAAACATGGTAAGGTTTTCAAAGATTTGAAAAAAATTTCAAACTTGTAATTATATATATATTCCTAGAATATAATTTACATGCAAGTCTGAAATAAAGATTCTCATTTATAAAAATAGATATTTTATGACAAAAAACCCACTTTGAAACACTCACAAAAGGAATACTCAAACAAGAAGAGAAATAAATACAGGAGAATATACCTAGTCATTACCAGGAAGAATGAGCAAATTTTGCTCTTTTCACCTATGAAATAACCATCTCTCCTCCTCATACTCACTTTCCAAGCCACATAAATGGTAGAAGCCCAGAATGAAAACTCTAGGATGATGGCAATATGTGTGTGTGTGTCCGGGGAGGGGGGCAAGGGGGGAGTATAGTTTGGGAGTAGAAGACCAGAGGGAGGTGGTAGTTTGTTGTGATTCTTGTGGTCTGGTAGACAGATAAAAATAAGTATAAAAATGTGGCAAGGAAAAATAATAATAAATACAGGTCTTAAATAGGTACATGTAACTACTAGAGAAATAAAAATTAGTAAGTATACTTCCAGTTAAACATGGTGGATTAATTAAATGTTCGCCTTCTACACTCTCCTAAAATTATACTTAAATAATCTTGAATGAATAGCACTGGTGTACATGCGGGGCAAAAAGAGAACGGGAGGGAAGACAACCCTGGATGAGTGTTGTCAACATAACTTTGGAAGAAGAAAGTAAATGGCAAAGTGGTCACTGACTGAAAGCTGAGAATGCTAAAACTTGTGTGGAAGAGGGGAATCCAACAAGAAGAAGGTTATTTGCTTCTCCCATCCACAGTGATCAGGATTCTAGGCCCTGGATACTTCTGGGGAGTCAGTGCTAGTAGGAAGTGGGGCTGAAATGATAAAGGATTTGTGGAAAATCATAGATGGCCTCCTCCATCACAAGAGCCAAGTGACTACAGTTCTCTCACCATGAAAAGACAAGGGAGGTTTATAGTCTGGGGAAATTGGAAAGGAGATTCTACACTCAAAAACTCTAAGCATAGCAAAGGGCAATGTATGAGGCACCTTACCAAAAAATAGAGGAATTAATAAATGTTTACATTCATGCTAAATAACAAGACTGCTGACTCCCTTCTTCCACCCATCATCCAGAAGCTGTCAGTTGGACTTCAGCCTTTACGCAAGAGAGTGGAAGATTCCTGTGTGGAGAAATTTAGCAGTCCAAAGAATTTAGGTAATGGAATTAGTTGTCTCCCAAAGGAACAGGCAAGGCACACTGTATAGTGATTGCATAGTGACGAGCCCCGACTACCACCTCCAAGTAGCAAAACCACAAGATTTTCACTATTAAATATAAATGAATAGCCATGGACCTCTAGATATTTCAGACATCTTCTTATCTCAAAGAAAAAAGAATAAAGCAAGCTAAAAATTTTTAAAAGACAATACAACTTTCAAAAAATATAATATCCTCAGAGACAGAAGATACTGTATTTATACAGTAAAAATTATATAGAAAGGAACACTCAGAAAACAAGAAAGTGCTCTTGGAATGAAAAATATGAGAGCAGAAGAAAACAAGTGGAAAAAGTATAAGAAAAAGATGAGAAAATCCAGAGTAGGCTTGAAAATGCAAAGAGATGAAAAAGTGTAGTGAAAAATAAGAATTTAGAGAATCAGTCTAGGCAATTGTGTATCTGGCAAATTATCCAGAAAAAATATGGAGAGAAAATGGATAGAAGAAAATAATCAAAGACATACTAGTCTGCCGCTTCCAACAATATGTAGGATTAAATGTTCTACAAGTGTTTCTGCTACAAAACAATTTAAAATGCTAGGTGATATGTGAATCACATCTCAAGCTGTTATGATTTTTTAATGCTCGATGAAATGTTTGAAAACATCTTTTAAAAATACAAAGCTGAATCGAGAAACAAAGCAAACTCCTCGAGGACAAGAATGAGCCTGGAGCATGAATCCAGTTTAGTCTGTGTGTTGAGTTCATAGCTGCCCTAAGGGCACCTGCTTCAAGAATTTGTTTTAATGGTTGCAGTGAGGAAAAGAAGCAAGACCTAGTGTCTGTGCATGGTAGAGAATCAGACTGACAACCCCACACAAAGATGAATGAACGTCTACAATCTCAGCGTCAGAGAAACTAAAAATAATCCATTCTGTAAAGGGAGATAGGTGGTACGTTTGCCACAGCTTTGGCACTTGTTTGTAGAATGAAAAGTCACCCCAGAGAATTCATAACTGTAAGCTGTCCTCATACAAGACTGGTTTAAATTCCTATTACTTAGGAGGTATCAAAAACATCCAACTTTGGAAATTAATTTGAACAGACCCCAAGTTAAGGAGCACCTTGAACAATCACAGATATTCTCTAGAGCATTGCGCCTTTACACCAAGGCTCATAGAATTCACTCAGATAAAGCAGTGCACATGTGCTCACCATTTCAAAAAAATCACAAAATAATGGAGTAAAACAGCAGTCTACCTTCCTTATCCCCAGAGATAATCACTTTCAAGCCTTCAGTTGTTTCTTCTGTTATTTAGCTTCCATTTTTATAAAGGATATAAATAAGTAAATATTTGTTCTCCAGTTTTTCTTTATAGATGAGACTTTATTATTATATTACTGTGCAAGAAGAGTATTTTAATTTTTTGTCTGCCTTCTTGCCCATGAGTGTTTGTTCACGCACATAAAACAAATGCACATTTTCTAGCCCCAGCCTCACAATATGGTACAAAACTTTTAAAATCAATTTTAGACTTCTAGAGTTTTGATTATTGTGAAAAAATGCAGTTTACATTTGGGCCGCATGGACTACATTTGTAGTGAATATAGCTTTTCCCCGACACTAAAGTACATTTTTATCTCATCTTTTCATTAGCTCTTTTTTATGGCCTATGAATCTGTCACTAATTTGCTCCCACAGATACAAAACTCCTTCATTGCTGAAGTGCCTCAGGTCATAACACCACCTGCATTTCTTTAGTGCCCTCAATCCCCCTGTCTGGACCACTTGCTTTCTAGCTCTTCTGCCCACTTACAAGCCTGGTTTTTATTTCAGCAACATGCTGAACATCTCCTTTGCTACCTGCCTGAGTAAGATTCAATGATCCTTGAGCCCCCTGTATTTCTGTTATTACTTTACTTTTAAATTTATTTTGGTTAGTCAATCCTCCAGTAGCATACTAAGGAAAGCATGCATTGGATTCCATATTTATAATGCTTGCATGTCTAAAAATGTCTTTAATTCTGGGCAGCTAATCAAAGAGAAAACTGGAATGACTGATATGCATAGAAGAAAGTTTTCAGCCTCATCAGCAATTCAAAGAACCATGTCACAGGGCAGATGTGAGAAATCTTGTGGCCTGGGAACAGGAATATTCCAAGATAGTGGATGGGTTAGGGGATACTCAGGAACATGCATCAATGACCTATCTGGTTTCACTAATACTTAGATCCAGTATGTGTTGGTATTATTTCTGATGGATTAAACCTTTAAGATAGTGTATTTTGAGCATTGTCAAGTACAGAGTGTTATGCTACCAGTTGCAGTGTAATTTCCCATGTGTTAATTAAAAAGTGATAATTTCCATCTCCTTACCACCACCCAAGGGTGGGAAGTTTAGACTCTTCATATTAGTGAAAAGCAATGTAATTGTTTTTATGAAGCAGAATTTTAATTAGGAAAAAATATAAACAACCCAACTTGAATTGGATTTATTATTATGGATAAGGTTCAGTGTGGTATGCCAATTAAAACAACATATTTGAAGTATTTAATGTATTAAAAATATTCAACTGTAAAAAATTCATGTATTTTATATGTGTATATGTAAAGATACAGGAGGAAATACTCCTAGTTTCAAGGGCTTTACAAATTGTAAGGAAAGAAAGACTTATTGACAAATAGAATAATAGAAGGTAAAAGGTGATGAGGACCGTAATAGAGAGACATATTGGTATTTGATAATGAGGATTACTTCTAGCTCAAAAGTTTCACAGTTTGGACCTTGATGAGTAAGATACTAACCAAATTAAAGTATGGATAACTGAAGTATAGTTAATAGTTTACAGAGATTCACAGTGTTTCAAAACCATATTGAACATTTTGACAGCTTGAAATAGCTGAAATATAAGAGGAAGTGTCCAATTTGTACTTCTGGGTTATTCTTATGGTTTCTGATGTTGACTGGCTTTGTTGACCATCTTCTGAACAAGAAACAATTTATAAGATTCAACTCTTCATATATTTGTCATGTTCAGCGTAGGTGACCTTACATAATTCAATAGAATCATAAGCACATTTTATATTAATTGCATGTGTGTAGGATTATGCAATAACAAGCTGCAACTTACGACTTTAGCCATATATTTGTAATTTTATCAGAGAACATAAATGTTACATGTAAATTTATTTGACCTAGTGCATATTTACCAAAAAAGAATAGTTTAATTTTAATCCCTACTAGTGTTTATTTTATTAAATCATTTTATTTGCTTAATAACACAATGCAAATGATTATACTAGTGATACATGAGTGACTCTGGAATTGTTTCATAAGGTTAGAAATGTATACTTTTTACAGCTTTTTCTTTTTTGCCATCTCTGAGGAGTTTGTAAATGAAGCAGCGATAGAAATTCTTGAGATGAAACTTGCCTTTCAAAGGCCACAGTCATGTGTGTGAGAAATTTGTAAGGATGCCACTGGAGTATTTAAGCTGATTGCATTCCATATGAGAAAAGGAAGAGGATTATAAGGGTACTTCTTGGTGCTTGTACTTTCTAACTCACAACTTTCATTTTCAAATGATATTTTACAGGTCAATGAGTTCTCATCTAGAATAATTTTATAGTTGTGGGGATTTTAAAGTTCTGATTATGGGGAAAAAATGCTTACAGCATTCATGCAAATATTCTCTGTGGTCCAATGACAAACTTGCAGTGAAGCAACCCGTTTGCTCTGCCTTAAGATTTTTTTTGAATCGCTTTCTTCTTTTTTCTTTGAATTTCTTCTGTGATTATATTTTATTCTTATTGAATTGATTTGGATTAAATCCAGAAAAGACAAAAAGAGCATGGACTCTGAATTCAATGAGATATGTGCTCAGATCCCAGGTCTGCTATTTATCAGCTGTGTCTCTTTAAGCAATTTATTGTGCTTCAGTTTTCTGAAGAAGTGGGACAAGATATCATCGGGTTTATTAGCAATTAGATGAAATGCCTCATACAAAATGTCTAGCACAGTGTCTGGCTTTCTAAGAGACATTCAATAATCTCTTCCTCTTCCTTCTTGAAGAAAGCTACTATTTCAGCATTTCAGAATACATGGTAAGACCTTGTATTAAGCTGTATCACCTTTGGTGACTTAGATCCTTGTTAATTGGTCAAATCCATTTTTTTTTTTTAATGTGTGAGGTTATACCTGATTGGTTGTGAATAATAATAAAACATCTAGAGTTTTTTTTGGACTGATTGCAAACCTCCTACCTCTCTCTTCATTGTCATTTTCCACCTTGTTTGATATTTAGATTACTGACAGCATTAATAAGCTCACCACTGCATTTTACCTAGATTAAACTAAATTGGTTCTTAATTACATAACCTAATTCTTATGCTAAAATGAGCATGACTTATTAGGTTGAACCATAAGAAATTTCCATTATTAGTCTGTATTTGATCTAAAATATGGCAGTTTCATATAGTTCAAACTAATATATTCAAAAAGTAATAACATTTGAAAAAATTTTAATAAGTACTGATTTTCCGAAACAAGGAGCTTTACATTGGTTGCTTATTCCTATGTACAACATGTACATATATGTGAGAGAAACTGAGAAGTGATAGATGAACCTGGGCTTCTTAAGAGAAATTGAGTCCTACGGAAAGGAGTTATGTAAGTAGTAATTTGGGGAGGGAGGAATAGAAGTATTTTGTTAGATTAAGAGGTAAATTTTGATTTGTAACCAGTTTCTCTAATGTAAATAATTTGAGATGTTTCTTCTTGAATAAATGCCAGATCCTAATGGATTTTTTCCTAATTATTAATTTTTATTTATTTATTTTTAAAATTTTTGAATTTTATTTTATTTAACTTTTTATACAACAGGATCTTATTAGTCATCCATTTTATACACATCAGTGTATACATGTAAATCCCAATCTCCCAATTCATCCCATCCCCACCCCCCACTGCTTTCTCCCCTTGGTGTCCATAAATTTGTTCTCTACATCTGTGTCTCAATTTCTGCCCTGCAAACTGGTTCATCTGTACCATTTTTCTAGGTTCCACATACATGCGTTAATATACGATATTTGTTTTTCTCTTTCTGACTTACTTCACTCTGTATGACAGTCTCTAGATCCATCCACGTCTCAACAAATGACCCAATTTCGTTCCTTTTTATGGCTGAGTAATATCCCATTGTATATATGTACCGCATCTTCTTTATCCATTCATCTGTTGATGGGCATTTAGATTGCTTCCATGACCTGGCTATTGTAAATAGTGCTGCAATGAACATTGGGGTGCATGTGACTTTTTGAATGATGGTTTTTCTCTGGGTATATGCCCAGTAGTGGTATTGCTGGGTCATATGGTAATTCTATTTTTAGTTTTTTAAGGAACCTCTATACTGTTCTCAATAGTGATGGTATCAATTTACATTCCCACCAACAATGCAAGAGGGTTCCCTTTTCTCCACACCCTTTCCAGCATTTCTTTTTTGTAGATTTTCTGATGATGCCCATTCTAACTGGTGTGAGGTGATACCTCATTGTAGTTTTGATTTGCATTTCTCTAATAATTAGTGATGTTGAGCAGCTTTTCATGTGCTTCTTGGCCATCTGTATGTCTTTTTTGGAGAAATGTCTATTTAGGTCTTCTGCGCATTTTTGGATTGGGTTGTTTGATTTTTTAATATTGAGCTGCATGAGCTCTTTATATATTTTGGAGATTAATCCTTTGTCCATTTATTCATTTGCAAATTTTTCTCCCATTCTGAGGGTTGTCTTTTCATCTTGTTTATGGTTTCCTTTGCTTTGCAAAAGCTTTTAAGTTTAATTAGGTCCCATTTGTTTATTTCTGCTTTTATTTCCATTACTCTAGGAGGTAGATCAAAAAAGATCTTGCTGTGATTTATGTCAAAGAGTGTTCTTCCTATGTTTTCCTCTAAGAGTTTTATAGTGTCCAGTCTTACATTTAGGTCTCTAATCCTTTTTGAGTTTATTTTTGTGTATGGTGTTAGGGAGTGTTCTAATTTCATTCTTTTACATGTAGCTCTCCAGTTTTCCCAGCACCACTTATTGAAAAGACTGTCTTTTCTCCATTGTATATCCTTGCCTCCTTTGTCATATATTAGTTGACCATAGGTGTGTGTGTTTATCTCTGGGCTTTCTATCTTGTTCCATTGATCTGTATGTCTGTTTTTGTGCCAGTACCATATTATCTTGATTACTGTAGCTTTGTAGTATAGTCTGAAGTCAGGGAGTCTGATTCCTCCAGCTCTGCTTTTTTTCCCTCAAGACTGCTTTGGCTATTTGGGGTCTTTTGTGTCTCCATATAAATTTTATGATTTTTTGTTCCAGTTCTGTACAAACTGCCATTGGTAATTTGGTAGGGATTGTATTGAATCTGTAGATTGCTTTGGGTAGTAGAGTCATTTTCACAATATTGATTCTTCCAATCCAAGAACATGGTATATCTCTCCATCTGTTGGTACCATCTTTAATCTCTTTCATCAGTGTCTTATAGTTTGCTGCATATGGGTCTTTTGTCTCCCAAGGTAGGTTTATTCCTAAGGATTTTATTCTTTTTGTTGCAATGGTAAATAAGAGTGTTTCCCTAATTTCTCTTTCATATTTTTCATCGTTAGTATATAGGAATGCAAGAGACTTCTGTGCATTAATTTTGTATCCTGCAACTTTACCAAATTAATTGATTAGCTCTAGTAGTTTTAGGGTGGCACCTTTAGGATTCTCTATGTATAGTATCATGTCATCTGCAAACAGTGACAGTTGTACTTCTTCTTTTCCAATTTGAATTCCTTTTATTTCTTTTTCTTCTCTGATTGCCATGGCTAGGACTTCCAAACCTATGTTGAATAATAGTGGTGAGAGTGGACATCCCTACCTTGTTCCTGATCTTAGAGGAAATACTTTCAGTTTTTCACCATTGAGAATGTTTGCTGTGGGTTTGTCATATATGGCCTTTATTATGTTGATGTAGGTTCCCTCTCTGACTACTTTCTGGAGAGTTTTTATCATAAATGGATGTTGAATTTTGTCAGAAGCTTTTTCTGCATCGATTGAGATGATCATATGGTTTTCCTTCTTCAATTTGTTAATATGGTATATCACATTGATTGATTTGAATATATTGAAGAATCCTTGCATTCCTGGGATAAATCACACTTGATCATGGTGTATGATCCTTTTAATGTTTTGTTGGATTCTGTTTGCTAGTATTTTGTTGAGGATTTTTGCATCTATCTTCATCAGTGATATTGGTCTATAATTTTATTTTTTTACAGTATCTTTGTCTGGTTTAGGTATCAGGGTGATGGTGGCCTCATAGAATGAGTTTGAGAGTGTTCCTTCCTCTGCACATTTTTGGAAGAGTTTGAGAAGAATGGGTGTTAGCTGTTCTCTAAATGTTTGATAGAATTCACCTGTGAAGCCATCTGGTACTGGACTTTTGTTTGTTGTCAGATTTTTAATCACAGTTTCAATTACATTACTTGTGATTGGTCTGTTCATATTTTCTATTTCTTCCTGGTTCAGTGTTGGAAGATTATACCTTTCTAAGAATTTGCCCATTTCTTCCAGGTTGTCCATTTTATTGTCATAGACTTGCTTGCAGTAGTCTCTTAGGATGCTTTGTACTTCAGCAGTGACTGTTTTACCTTCTCCTTTTTCTTTTCCAATTTTATTGATTTGAGTCCTCTCCCTCTTTTTCTTGATAAGTCTGGCTAATGGTTTATCACTTTTGTTTATCTTCTCAAAGAATCAGCTTTTAGTTGTATTGATCTTTGCTATTGTTTTCTTTGTTTCTATTTCATTTATTTCTGCTCTGATCTTTATGATTTCTTTTGTTCTGCTGACTTTGGGTTTTGTTTGTTCTTCTTTCTCTAGTTCCTTTAGGTGTAAGGTTAGGTTGTTTATTTGAGATTTTTCTTGTTTCTTGAGGTAGGTTTGTATAGCTATAAACTTCCCTCTTGGAACTGTTTTTGTTGCATCCCATAGGTTTTGGATCGTTGTGTTTTCATTGTCATTTGTCTCTAGGTATTTTTTTTATTTCCTCTTTGATTTCTTCAGTGATCTCTTGGTTATTTAGTAACGTATTTTTTTATCCTCCATATGTTAGTGTATTTTATAGTTTTTTCACTGTAATTCATTTCTAATCTCATAGCATTGTGGTCAGAAATGATGCTTGATATGATTTCAATTGTCTTAAATTTACTGAGGCTTGATTTGTGACCCAAGGTGTGATCTATCCTGGAGAATGTTCCATGCGCACTTGAGAAGTGTAATCTGCTGTTTTTGGATGGAATGTCTTATAAATATCAATTAAACCTATCTGGTGTATTGTGTCATTTAAAGCTTGTATTTTCTTATTAATTTTCTGGTTGGTTGATCTGTCCATTGGTGTAAGTGAGGTGTTAAAGTCCCCCACTATTATTGTGTTACTGTCCATTTCCTCTTTTATAGCTGTTAACGGTTGCCTTATGTATTGAGGGGCTCCTATGTTGGGTGCATATATATTTATAATTGTTATATTTTCTTCTTGGATTGATCCCTTGATCATTATGTAGTGTCCTTCCTTGTCTCTTGTAACATTCTTTATTTTAAAGTCTATTTTATCTGATATGAGTATTGCTACTCCAGCTTTCTTTTGCTTTCCATTTGCATGGAATATCTTTTTCCATCCCCTCACTTTCAGTCTGTATGTGTCCCTTGGTCTGAAGTGAGTCTCTTGTAGACAGCATATATATGGGTCTTGTTTTTGTATCCATTCAGCCAGTCTGTGTCTTTTGCTTGGAGCATTTAATCCATTCAAATTTAAGGTAATTATTGATATGTATGTTCCTATGACCATTTCCTTAATTGTTTTGTGTTTTTCTTTTCTTGTGTTTCCCACTTAGAGAAGTTCCTTTGCATTCCTAGCATTTGTTGTAGAGCTGTTGTAGAGCTGGTTTGGTGGTGCTGAATTCTCTCAGCTTTTGCTTGTCTGTAAAGCTTTTGATTTTACATGGAATCTGCATGAGATCCTTGCCTGGTAAAGTAATCTTGGTTGTAAGTTCTTCCCTTTCATCACTTTAAGTATCTCATGCCACTCCCTTCCGGCTTGTAGAGTTTCTGCTGGGAAATCAGCTGTTAACCTTATAGGAGTTCCTTTGTATGTTATTTGTCATTTTTCCCTTGCTGCTTTCAATAATTTTCCTTTGTCTTTAATTTTTGCCAGTTTGATTACTGTGTGTCTCAGCGTGTTTCTCTTTGGGTTTATCCTGTATGGGACTCTCTGCACTTCCTGGACTTGGGTGGCTATTTCCTTTCCCATGTTAGGGAAGTTTTCGACTGTAGTCTCTTCAAATATTTTCTCTGGTCCTTTCTCTCTCTCTTCTCATTCTGGGACCCCTGTAATTTGAATGTTGTTGCTTTTAATGTTGTTCCAGAGGTCTCTTAGGCTGTTTTCATTTCTTTTCATTCTTTTTTCTTTATTCTGTTCCACAGCAGTGAATTCCACCATTCTGTCTTCCAGGTCATTTATCCATTCTTCTGCCTCAGTTATTCTGCTATTGATTCCTTATAGTTTAATTTTCCTTTCAGTTATTGTATTGTTCGTCTCTGTTTGTTTGTTCTTTAATTCTTCTAGGTCTTTGTTAAACATTTCTTGAATCTTCTCGAGCTTTGCCTCCATTCTTTTTCCAAGGTCCTGGATCATATTCACTGTCATTATTCTGAATTCTTTTTCTGGAAGTTTGTCTATCTCCACTTCATTTAATTCTTTTTCTGGGGTTTTATCTTGTTCCTTCATCTGGTACAAAGCCCTGTGCCTTTTCATCTTGTCTATTTTTCTGTGAATGTGGGTTTTGTTCCACAGGCTGTAGGATTGTAGTTCTTCTTGTTTCTGCTGTCTGCCTTCTGGTGGATGAGGCTATTCAAGAGGCTTGTGCAAGTTTCCTGATGGGAGGGACTGATGGTGGGTAGAGCTGGCTGTTGCTCTAGTGGGCAGAGCTCAGTAAAACTTTAATCTGCTTGACTGCTGATGGGTGGGGCTGGGTTCCCTCCCTCTTGGTTGTTTGGCCTGAGGCAACCCAACACTGGAGCCTACCTGGGCTTTTTGGTAGGGCTAGTGGCAGACTCTGGGAGGGCTCATGCCAAGGAGTACTTCCCAGAACTTCTGCTGCCAGTGTCCTTGTCCTCACAGTGAGACAGAGTCACCCCCCACCTCTGCAGGAGACCCTCCAACACTAGCAGGTAGGTCTGGGTCAGTCTCCCCTGGGGTCACTGCTCCTTCCCCTGGGTCCTGATGCACACACTACTTTGTGTGTGCCCTCCAAGAGTGGAGTCTCTGTTTCTCCCAGTCCTTTCGAAGTCCTGCAATCAAATCCCACCAGTCTTCAAAGTCCGATTCTCTAGGAATTCCTCCTCCCGTTGCCAGACCCCCAGGTTCAGAAGCCTGATGTGGAGCTCAGAACCTTCACTCCAGTGGGTGGACTTCTGTGCTATAAGTGTTCTCCAGTTTGTGAGTCACCCACCCAGCAGTTATGGGATTTGATTTTATTGTGATTGTGCCCCTCTTACCGTCTCATTGTGTCTTCTCCTTTGTCTTTGGATGTGGGGTATCTTTTATGGTGAGTTCCAGTGTCTTCCTTTTGATGATTGTTCAGCAGTTAGTTCTGATTCTGGTGTTCTCACAAGAGGGAATGAGAGCCTGTCCTTCTACTCCTCCATCTTGAACCAATATCTCCCTAATGGATTTTTAAGGCAGTTTTTATGAAATAAAGATCAGCTTTAAGAGTATGCTTTGCCTTTTCTCCTTAACAGCCTCAGCATTAACAGAGAAGTTGAAATTCATATATAATCCTGACAAACCTGAACAATTTGCAGGTCCATAAATAGAGGCGTTGAGGGAGTTCATCAGTGCCTTGTGCATCTTCACTTCAGCTAAGAAAATCATCTTTCCAGATAAAAATAATTCTTTCCCGAAAATGTCTCCACACATTTTCAACAGTCAGTCAGCAAATTATCATTTCAGTTCTTTATATAAGATGATAATACCATTGGCTAAGATAATGACAGTCAATTTCCCACTTAAATTTTTTTTAATTGTATTCATTTTTCTTATAATGTCTAATCCTACTCGGTGTGAAATATGCAAGAAAATCCCTGGATTAATGTCTTAAGTATAGTCTTGGTTAATGTTGCTAGGTAGATGATTCTTCAGTGCTGAATATTTTAAAAAAGAGACCTATTTTTTTCAACTGTCTGAGAAGATAAGCAATCTTTAAATGGATGATCCAGTTTTCTGTACCCCTAATTCTGGCAGATGAGCTATTTAGGGGGCAGGGGGTAGAGAAAAGTTATGTATGACCTTAACAATTTGGACTTCCTCTTACCAAAGTTACTGCAATGCTGAGCCTTGCTGACTTCTCCTCTTGCCAACCTTAAAGCCCTATGCTGAGATCCTTGTGTAGCGCCATTTCCTGGGGGCTCAGATGGATTTCATTTGACCTCTTCCATCAAGCAGGGGACACTGGAATACATCTGTATTTTGCATATGGGTTTGCCTCCATGGTAACAACTTTTCTTCCAGTATCATCATTAGTGGACTTTTAGAATGCTTTAATGGTGTCGTGCTGGTAAATATTTAACAACCAGTTTTCCAAGAAAAAAAGTACACATGTATATTCATACATATACTTAATATGAATTATATAGTGATATAAGATATGTATGATACATGTATAAGTAACATTATAATGTACGAAACTGTTTATTGTAAGTTCCATGGAACCAGTTTATTCTTACAAAATGAGTGTGATGATTTATGCTGACTTCTATCCATGACCAACTGTGGTTGCATCTAACGAATTAATGACATTCAAACATGAAGGATGATTGTTATTTTCCTTTACACTGATAAGACACAAGTTAAATAACAAAGAGGTGTGTAGGAATTTCACTCATTGGTTCTGATGTATGTAATTTTTTTTTTTTACATTGGATAATAGTTCTTGAATACTGGAAGGAAATTTTCTCTCTGTCTCTTTTTATTATTCACAATGTGATAGCTGCAGACATGACATACTTTAAAGTTGAGTATCTATTATTAACATTTTCTCTATCACTTTCTTAAGTCTAGACAATCAACAAAACAATACATTTATAAGTGTAGTGTTTTCCAGTTTTCATGCTGTAAATACTACCACTATGGCCAATGTGTCATCCACTAAACTTGAACTAATTCAATAGCTTAATATTATAGTATTTCCATCATATAGACAAAATAGGTGGACATAATTCAAGACCACAGAAAATAGTAAAATGTAATAAAATAATTAAGAAATGATAAAATCTGTGTAGGTATTACCTTTGCTTTTAATACATTTTATTTAATCATAAGTGTTGGATTTTTGATATTCATCTCTATTAATTTCACCTTGAACGCTCACACATGAAGTGTTATAAATCAGAGACAAATGTCTTCTTACTTAAAGTAAATAGTAAAGCTCACAGGTGTCCCATCTTTGCCCTGGGCTTTAACCCTGGGGTGACATGATAAAAACCAGGTCACATATCCTACCTGAGGAGCTAAACACAATATAGACAAAAGATGGAGAACAATGGATTTTCTCCATTTTCTATAGGAGAGAGACAGTCATGCCCCTTCTCTCTCAAATGAGAGAGAGAATGAAAACACAAAGCAAAATAAACACACACACACACAAACCCACTTTTGTTTCTTTGGGGCAGTTGGAAAGAATCCAAGTTTCTCCTATTCTGTTACTGTACTCTAACCTTGGAAGGTAAATGCATCTTTCCAAGGGCCAGATAAATCCCAGGTGATGTCTTTTCTGACCTGGATATTTCTCCAAAATTTTGGCTTCAAACTTTGGGAGATAGCACCCAGGGTTTCTGGCATCTTGGGAGCTTAACCTAAGAACCTTGTCTGGGATGTAACTATTTGATTCTCTTAGGGAGATAAGAGAAGTTTTATTACCCTTTGGACCAGAGAAATTTAGACAGATAGCCACAAACATAATTCTCAAGGTATGAGCATGATCTTTTTACAGAAGCACTAAGAAACAGGGAAGTTTTCTTTTCCCAGAGTAATTTTAAATAATTTTTAATAATGGCTGTACTTAACCAATTTGTGAAGTTTTAAACAACTTCACAAATTTGTTAAAATTATACCAATTTTCTCTCAGGAGTCAGTATGATCAGTCCAAGACCCTGGTGCACTATTCATCAACATGCTATACATGTAAATTTCTACTAGACAGAGAATTCACTTTAAGGCAAAAGATATGCAGGAATAGGCTCTCACCTGTGGAATTCCTTCATATTATCACAGGCTTATGCATGGTGAAATGGCTTCCTATAGATTCATTCAGAACTCCGTCTGAGGGACACACCTTGTGATATTGGGTTATTGTTCTATAGGGTACCATTTATTTCTTAAATCAGAGGCTGATATGTAGGGTTACTTCCTCCACTGACAAAATGAGTGTAGGAACTAAGGGGGTCTAAATGAATGAGATTTCTTTTGTATCATACTTAAGAATCTTGAGATTTTTTTCCTTCTCTTGTCCATAGCTTTCAACTCATAGCTTGTAGGTCATAGTGCCCAAGACAATATTAAGCTAAGACTGTTGACCAACAGTTTTTGACGACTCACACCAGTAAGCCAACAGGCAGAAAAGAGGTTTGCTCTACTGTCTGGGGTATTTGATTCAAATTACCAAGAAAAAATTGGATGGATGCTACACAATGAAAAACAGGAGGGTTGTGGTAGGTTGAAAAATTGTTCCCCAAAGATGTTCCTTATCTCTGGAATGTGTGAGCTATTTTACCGTATATGGCAAAAGGAACTTTGCAGTTGTGATTAAAGTTAAGGTATTGAGATGGGGAGATTATGTTGAAATTACCTAGTTGGGCCCAATGATGTAATCACAAGGATCCTTACAAAGACAGAAGGTGGAAACAGAGGGACAGAGTGGAAGAGATTTGAGGGTGCTACACTGCTACCTTTGAAGAGGAGGAAAGGGGTGATGAGCCAAAGATGTAGGTAGCTTCTGGAAGCTGGAAAGGGCAAGAAAACAGAATTTCCCCTGGAGCTTAAAGAAGGAATATCCTGTGAACCCATTTTAGACTTGTGACCTCCAGAACTATAATATAATAAATGTGTATTGTTTTAAGTCACTAAGTTTGTAATAATTGGCTACAACAGCAATAGGAAACTAATACAAAGGCTACGTCCAGAAATCTGAGGATTCATTGGGGCAGCTGTTAGTATCCCATGACCAATAACAGAAATCAGTGGGAAACTGTGAGAACCCAACACATACAAGATAACTTGGAACCAGTGAGTATTATAATTGGGGTTACCTGCTAGTTAAAAATGCTCAACAGGCTGAGTCTAGCAGTGGGTAATGGGAAGGGGAATACAAAATAAGGGTTGGAAGCAAGAAACTATAATTTTCAACTTAGGCCCTATGGTCAGCAACAAAAATGGAGACTAGAGAAGACATGTTATACAGAATATACGGTACATGCAGTATTATGAGGACAACTAGTCACGACTCTGGCAATATTTGTTTATTCTATCAGAAGACATCCATTTCCATTTCTTAGTTATGAAATTCTGTTTTGGTTCCAAACCTTTTTGAGGCTAAGAAAAAAACATACTCTTTTTGTCTGCCAAACTATGACCTTTTAAAGTAGAATATCCCATGAGGATGCCTATTTTCATAATGTTCACTTTGGCTTCTTTACAAGGGAGGTACAAAATAGAAATGCTGAAATCTGCCCCTGAATCTGTGCATACACACGTAAGCTGAGTTAGTAGCTTGGATATTTAAAGTTCTTTCTAGTAGGACACGTCAATAGAATTCTCTCATTTATTAAGTATGACACATTTTATTAGTACCTAAAAGGGGTTTGGGGAATAGAAGGAATTTCCACCTTAGAGGGAATGAGATGTAATTAAGGATTATTGTGGAATAAGTCATCTTCTGAGTGACTGTAATCAAGCTGATAATACACTAGATTAGATTTTCTTGGGGCTCTTCCGCCAAGAAATAGTCCTTGTGACAAACCCTTACCCTAGTTGTAAACCACTGAGTTTACCACTTCAGTTAACTACTCCAGGACATATCCACATTGTAATTCATACAAATGGTACCCCTGGAGATGTATGCTGCATCCCTGACCCAACGGCTACTGGCTTTCTTTCAGTTGGACTTAAGTTCCCACATCTCTAGTCTCTTAATAGCATTAACCATGTCTCTCATGGACTTAATTCTTTATAAATTGGAAAAGCTCATTTTAATTCATTCTAAAAATGAGCAAAATTAAATATAAGAAATATCTGGGCTTTTAAAATGCAAGTTTATTTGGGGGAGGGTGATTGTTTATAGTTAAACAAGATAACATAACATAACTTCCCATTATCTTTCATACCCTTCACTTGAGGGGTAGGATATATTTTCTATAAAAAGCTGTTGTTCTGTGGGCTGAAAACAGAAATAACATATGTGATTGTAAGTATGGTTCTCCAAATTAGTCCTGTGTAGTAGGTTATTTGCAGTTTCCCCAGTCTCTCAAGAAAAGTGAAAAAAAAAAGTGTGAGGTTAGATCTGCTATTGTCGCTCAGAAAGGGGAGCAATGCCCATTACAGTGACTTTGCCAGCTGAACTGGCAAAGAAAATTGATACCTTTGAGAATCAGTTTCTCAAACCCAGAGGTGAAAGAAAGTTCTTGTCTGAAACAGTTTATTGAGAAGATAAATAAAAGCCATCATAGAGAGATGTTCTCATTTGCCATCATAAAAATAACAGACCTTCCTGTGTCTCTGTCCTCTCTGCCTTTGTTCCTTTAACAACAGAAGCATCTTTGCTCCTGTCAAGGCCACACCTTCAAATTTGGGGCTGTATTTCATCATCGGTCAATTCTCAATTCTCAATTCTCGAGAATGCTGCTGTTTTAAACCCACCCTCCACCCTGCACTGTTGAATGATTCATCTCCACTGAATCATTGTTATCAGTGCTCAAACATGTTCTTGATGTTCAATGTGTTTGTTTATTTGTTTTTATTTTTTAATGGCTCTTAACCATGTATCCTTTTCTTCTTCTGAGCTTCTTGTCTTCCACTCACTTCTTAGTAGGGTGTTTTATCTGTAGTTGGTGTGTGGATTTGCTCATCTCACATTCTCTCCTCAGCTCTCCAAACTCTGTATTCCTTATCAATCAATGCACGGAGAATAATTGCCAAGGTCATCAAGGACTTACTTTTTACTAAATAAAAAGGTAATTGCCCTTTCTTTTTTTCTAATTGAGTTCTCAGCAGCATCTGACACTATCATCCAGTTACTTCTTGAAACTTCCTTCGCATAGCTTTGAGGTACAACACTGTTGTTTTTCTTTCTAGCTCCTTGATCATTGTGGCTCCTCCATTTCCTTTTCATTTGTTTCTTCCCTTTCAACTCCAAATGTTATAGTGTCACACTTTCTAACTTGGCACCACTTCTCTTTTATTTATATTAATTCTTCCTACATGATTTGTTTTAAACTCAGGATTTTAAATACCGTGTAGTGAGGACTCCAAACTGCACACCCATTCCTGCCTTCCTCCACAGCTCCAGACTCTCTTCCACCGATTCCAAATGTTAACATCTCCAAATGGATGACTAGTTGGCACCTCAGATTCAATATGGTCAGAAAAGAACTAGGAATTGCTCTCTTTAACTGCGCTCTGCTGCTTGTCCAGTCTTCTACATCTCCATAAGTGTTTGTGCTCAGTTGTTAGAGCCTGAAATCTAACACTTAGTCTTCATTTCTTTTCACTCCTTACTCCCACACCATCCAGTCTTATTGAATCTCCCTTTAAAACATATCTCAGAACTATCTCTTTTTCTCCATCTTCACTAATAACCACTTTTTCCCAAGTCACCGTCATCTTTTGTCTGGGCTATTGTCATATATTCACAATTTGTCCCCTCACTGTCTCCTAAAATCTTCCCGTGCAGCCAGTAAAGTAATCTGTTCAATCTGTTAATTAGTAAATGTTATTTCCTGACTAAAACCCTTCAAAAGGCTTCTGTCACCACACACAGATGACTCACTACTTATTAACAGAGCTGGACTCAGAGTGAATAAGAAAGACACATTTCTGTACCATTTTACCATGCCATTCAAAATCACTCTTGGAATTTTACTCTCCACTTCTGGCTGTTTTTATGAGCTAATTCTATTGATTTTTCTTGTTACATTTATATAGTGATTAGCAGCCTTAATCTCGGTATTAGAAATACCAGATCAGTGAAATATCAAAATTCTTCAATCTATCAAACAATTTAAAACATCTCCCTCTACAGCTTAGGCTGGATCCAGATTTTTGAGATTATTGTAGGAAAGAGAAACATGCTTCGTAGCTTCTTTTTCTTTCTCCATCAACTCCCTGGCTCTATAATTTCTATTCCTTGATCCTCCAGAATCTGATATAGAGGAAAGAAGAATTTAGAAGAAATGGCAAAGTCTTACATGACTCATGCTGTTATATCTGTTGTCATATCCTTTTATAAATTAGAAGCCTAAAAGCGTGTTTCTGTGTTTGGGTTTTTGTTTGTTTTGTTTTGAGATCCATCATTCTAGTGAGATCTCCAACTATGTCTTCTTCTGGTATGGATCATATTCCAACATTTGGCCACTTGTAACTTCACTCTCAGTGCTTCTCTCTGACACTATTTCCCATGTAAATTGTTTCTGATACCATCACATTACACTGATAGGCAGGCCTCTTTGGTGAGGTCCCATCACATACCTCCCATACCATGTTGAAGCCAAAAGACTTAAGAAAAACTGATTATTTATCAGAGTGTCTGCTTCCTGACAAATTCTTCCACTGCTTTGAGATGATCTAGATGTTGGTGATGAGGTAAGAGTTTCAAAATGGGTTTTTATCCACCCCTTTGTCAACTTTATTTTTGGTCAAGCAGTTCATTTGGTATCTTGTGGTACTTGCCTCCTATAGGTCCCAGTTTTTTAGGAAACAGATAAAATCACACACACACACACACACACACACACACACACACACACACACACCAGAAATCATCTCCTTAATGGGTGACTATGTGTTTTATCAATCTGGTCTTTTTTCCCTTGTTCACATAGCTTGATGAGATTTGGCTTTTACCTAATTCTCCTACCACATCTTACAGTACCCTCTCCCTCACACCCATGCTCAAACAGTGCTGGCTTTATGTCAGAGCCTTAAACAAAAGCTTGTTCTTACCTTAAGATGTTTTTTTTTTTATTCCTTCTTCCTGGAATAATCTTTCCCCTGATATTTGCATGGCTGCCTCCTTTTTGTTTAGTGCTTTTGTTAAATGCCCCTGTCTCAGAAGAGCATACACCACCCTTCCTATCTGTAGTACCAACAAAGCCACTGTTACAACAAACCTACCACATTTCTGTAGAAAATTTCCTTCCCCACTCTCTCAGACAGCCTTTTCACTCCTATCCTTCTATCCACAAACACCTAACATTTCTTTCCTTTTCTCTTATTTTATGACTTTACTTCTTATTTTTCTGAGAAACCAGGAGCAATAGTAAGGAAACTACAGTATCTTCTTACCACAAAAATCTTTCATCTTATTTGTTTTTGTATGCCAACTCTGCCTCTATTTACTATGGATGGACTCCCTCCCATATCCAGGTCCAACCCTGTTATCGTGAGATGATCTCATCCTTCAGAAACAGTTTAATTGCCCCTCATGCCCTGTCCTCACTCACTTGCACCATCCTAATCAGCAAACAAACATGCTGTAATGTCTCCTACCACAAATAAAACCCTCTGGTAGTCTCTTATTCCTCTCTAGATAACATCCCACTTCTCTCTCATTTATGGCAAGAATCCTTGAGAAACGTATTTAATCTGGCTGTCTCCATTTTTTTTTTTTTACCATGCAATTTTTGTTCAATTCCATCAAGTTTCATCCCTATCACCCAACTGAAACCATTTTTGTAATTGTTACCAATGATTTTAACTATGACAAAAACAATATTCAATTCTAATTTCTCCTACTGTGTTCAGTATTTCTAAGTACCATTTGCAAGCTTAAGACTGCATAATCTAGATATCAATCCGTGACTGCATCCCAGAACTCCAGACTTCTATTACCAATTCCCAAGGTGATATTTCTGAATCAATGTCTAATCAACTTTCAAACTGTTTTGTGGGCCATAGCAGCTGGTTCCAGATTTGGAAATGACAAGAGTGTCCACAATATGTTCACACCATCAGTTTACTTAGCTTTCAAGTATACGAAGCAAAAATATATCTACAGAGTCAATAGCAGTCTCACTGTCAAGGATAGTTTCTGGCCCCTTCCATCCTTTGGGGCTTGGTAAGTAGGGGTGAGGAATGAGAGAAACTACTCACTCCATTCTTTACCTATCTTTTATATTGTGTCTTCACCTGAGTACATACCAATTTTCATGTCTTCCAGGACTGCTGCAACTCATCAGTCAGGAATTTCATAACACTAGTGCACACACACATACACTCACACCCATAACTGAAAACCAAATATATCCTACCTATTTTCCCCCATACCTTCATTAATTATGCTAGTGAGTTTTATTGGCTCTTATCTGAAATATGTCTTAAATCTGTAAATCTGACCTTTTTTTGCCACTTCCAATGCCACCACTAAAATCTGTAGCACTTACCACAATCATTACCTTATAATCCTTCTTAAATTCCTTCATTCTTTTTCCACTTCTTCCTCCCCTACCTGTCTCTCATCAGTAATGTACAAGCCCCGTGGGAGCACAGACCTAGCCTGACTTGTTCAGTGCTAAATCCTCAATTCTTATAACATTGCCTATCATGCAATAGGTACAGTGTAACTATGTATTAAACAAATAATTGATCATCTCCCTGCTCAGAATGACTGCAGGAAACACAGTAGTTATTGCCATTGATGAGTTCCATCATCAAATTAAAACTCATTGACATTTTTGATAGATACTTGGTGCTTCATGTGGTTTTAGTAGATCCCCTCATTATTCCTCATGCTCATCCTCAAGGCAGCTTTTTTACACAAGAGTTTGTCAACCTATAATTTTGTTGAGCACACAATCTTTATAATGTCTTTGCTCTTCTTATACTGTTCACCTGATAAAGATCCCTGGGCTTTCATTATATTTGTCTAGCACAAGACCTTTAAATGTATTGCACCAACAAAAGTCATTCCATGGAGTGAAAATATATTGAATAATATTTTATCAGTACTATTCAGCTCACTTTTATTTTTGAGACAAAGTAATAATCATGGTTAATAAAAAGACATCAAGAAAGAACAAAAATAATATGTCTGGGTAAAGTATTTTATGGCTAATTTATACTGTGAATCATCTTGTCTATTTAAATTAATGATTTATATTTCATATGCTCCCAGCCAGTTAAGTTCCCATAGCCAGGGATTTATGATTTACCCTAAGTGCTCCTAAAGACGATTATGAAAATAAGTTAGTATATTAAGTTTAGTTATCCACTGAGATTCTGAATTATTTTATAAGAAATTATGACCAGCCTACTCATTTTAAAGTCCCCTTTGAGGGAAGATGGATGGTCCATAAAAACTCCCTATCAAGTGGGCATCTTACCCACCTGACCCAGGAACAGGAAACTGAAAACATCTAAGGACCGCATTATAAAAGGGAATTGAAACAGTATGCCATGAGATTGAGCCAGGCTTGAAGAGGTCTTAATGAGGTTATTCCAAACTGCAAATATGAAGGAATAGAGACTATGGGTAACTTGTTCTTTTGTATCTGCTCTATAACTAGAGTCTACTCTCTAAAGAGATATGTCCCTTGGGAGTTCCCTGGTGGTCCAGTGGTTAGGACTTAGTGCTTTCACTGCCATGGCCCTGGGTTCAGTCCCTGGTCAGGGAACTAATATCCCACAAGCTGCATGGCATGCCCCCCCTCACCAAAAAACAACAACAAAAAAAGAGAGACATGTCCCTCTTGTCAACTCTCTATTTTTGTAGTCAAATATAAAATTGGACCTATATTTCCCACTGTTGTGTTCTATCCATCTCACAAGAATGTCTTCCCTTGATGGTCCTCTGTAATGCTGATTTTTATTTAATCTGCTCACAAATTCTACATATTTCAAATTATGCTTTTTCAAGGCAAAGGCTATGTGTTATAGGGCCAATTGTCAATTTCTTTCTTCAGTTTCTTTCTTTAGCTCCAAATTCACCCTTCAGTATACACTTTCTGATAATAAATGGAATCCCTTTAAGCATTTCTGCTAAACGTGAGCATGATATTACATTTTCTCATTAGAGAGCACTGGAGGTATTTCACAGGAGGAAGGGCTTTTTCTGCAGTTTCTGGCTGCTGTGCTTGGGTCAGGACAGTGGGCATAAGGATGTCTTGTGGAGCTCTGGCCCAGTCACACTCAAAGAACGCATGACCCCTCGGTGACATTGCAGCCTCATCCCTAGCACCACCCAACCTGCGGGAGAGTATTGAGCCCCTTTGCATGCTACCTGTTGTTGCCAATCTCCTTTTTCCCATCTGCACTTCAGAGAGCTGCTGCCTGCTGGCCCAATAAATATGGCCCAGTGCTGGCTTGGGCAAACAAGCCAACTTCTCTGCTATCTAGTTGGCTGAACTACACCTTCTCCAAGGAGGTCTGAACTCCTGCTTAACAATTTGTCCTTCCTTAGATACTCTTCATCATGTCTAGATATCATGTGGAGTTTCCTTATATCTTATAGCTACTCTCTTACCACAGTTGAAATTTTTTTTTTTAATTGGGAGATCGTTGCTTTACAATGTTGAGTTAGCTTCTGCTGTACAATGAAGTGAATCAGCTATACATATAAATATATTCCCTGCCTCTTGGACCTCCTCCCCTGCCCTCCTCCCACCCATCTAGGTCACCACAGAGCACCAAGCTGAGCTCCCTGCGCTATACAGCAGGTTCCCACCAGCTATCTGTTTTACACATGGTAGCATATATATTTCAATCCCAATTTCCCAATTCACCTCACCCCCCTTTTCCCCTTCCCCGCCATGTCCACACATCTGTTCTCTACGTCTGTGTCTCTATTCCTGCTCTGCATATAGATTCATCTGTACCATTTTTCTAGATTCCACATATATGCGTTAATATATGATATTTGTTTTTCTCTTTCTAGCTTACTTCACTCTGTATGACAGACTCTAGGTCCATCCATGTCTTTACAAATGACCCAATTTTATTCTTTTTTATGGCTGAGTAATAATCCATTGTATATATGTACCACATCTTCTTTATCCATTCGTCTGTCAGTGGACATTTATGTTGCTTCCATGTCCTGGCTATTGCAAATAGTGCTACAATGAACACTGGGGTGCATGTGTCTTTTTGAATTATGGTTTTCTCTGGGAAAACCATAATTTCTCTCCCAGGAGTGGGATTGCTGGGTCATATGGTAATTCTATTTTTAGTTTTTTAAGGAACCTCTATACTGTTCTCCATAGTGGCTGCATCAATTTATATTCCCACCAACAATGCAAGAGGGTTCCCTTTTCTCCACACCCTTTCCAGCATTTCTTGTCTGTAGATTTTTTTTTATGATGCCCATTCTAACTGGTGTGAGGTGATACCTCATTGTAGTTTTGATCTGCCTTTCTCTAATAATTAGTGATGTTGAGCATCTTTCCGTGTGCCTACTGGCTATCTGTATGTCTTCTTTGGAGAAATGTCTATCTAGGTCTTCTGCCCATTTTTGGATTGGGTTGTTTGATTTTTTGATATTGAGCTGCATGAGCTGTGTGTATATTTTGGAGATTAATCCCTTGTCAGTTGTTTCATTTGCAAATATTTTCTCCCATTCTGAGGGTTGTCTTTTCATCTTGTTTATGGTTTCCTTTGTTGTGCAAAAGATTTTAAGTTTAATTAGGTACCATTTGTTTATTTTTACTTTCATTATTCTAGGAGGTGGGTCAAAAAAGAACTTGCTGTGATTTATGTCAAAGATGTTCTTCCTATGTTTTCCTCTAAGAGTTTTATAGTTTCTGGTCTTACATTTAGGTCTTTTATCCATTTTGAATTTATTTTTGTGTATGGTGTTAGGGAGTGTTCTAATTTCATTCTTTTGGTATAGTTTGAAGTCAGGGAGCATGACACCTCTGGCTTTGTTCTTCTTTATTAAGATTACCTTGGCTATTCAGGGTCTTTTGTGTTTCTATACAAATTGTAGGATGATTTGTTCCAGATCCTTGCAAAAGGCCATTGTTATTTTGATAGGGATTGCATTGAATCTGTAGATGGCTTTGCGTAGTATGGACATTTTAACAATATTAATTCTTCCAATCCATGGTATATCTTTCCATTTATTTTTGTCATTTTCAATTTCTTCTATCAATGTCTTATAGTTTTCAGAGTACAGGCCTTTCACCTTGTTGGTTAAAGAAAGCTAATTTTGAATCATGAATCCCTCTTGGTAATTCTTATTGAGTTTGTGGCCCAGAATTAGAAAGGTGTCAGCCATGGAGGCCAGTAAAATTTAAGAGTCTGTAGAGCACACAGGTGGTTTTTATTCTGGTTACTCTTGCATTGTGTCCTTTTCTTTGTGCAGAGTCTGAACACAGTGTTTCCTGGGTTTGGGGTTGTTAACCAGAGACAGGGAAATGGGCCCCCAGGGTTAGGGAGTCTGACACAATAGAGGTGGCTGAGTTTTTCCAGAGAAACTGAGGCATTGGAAATCAGTGGGAAGTTTGTGATGGGCAAAACTACCGGCTTTGTGTCAAGTCTAGCAGTTATTTGGAGATTGCATTACCCCTGTTTGTAATGGTCTGAGATATCATTATCTTTCCAGGCCAGATCTAGGCAAAAGAAGTACAAAAGTATAATAAGGATCTTTGTGGTATAAGAATTAAGAAAAGGACTGTTAGAGAGGGAAAGAAGAATGAAAAGAAACATTCTTGATCTGACATCTTGGGAGGAAGCAGTCTACCTTGATGCCCACTTCTTGTCTTCCAAGTTCTCCAGTTGGTATGCAGTTCATAGAGTCTAAAGGAGACCATTCTAAGTAGGAGATGTGGATCCAAGATTAAAGTCTCTGATGTTTGGCTGCCATCTAGGTAGTAAGGAGGACCTGGTTTAGTACCTTCCAAGAAAATGCAAGGGCAGTCTATGTTCTTAGTGATTCCAAATCATAAAGGTGGAAGAAAATTAGAAATGTTAGTTTGCAGGGTTGTAGCCAGATATTTAAGGAAACTGGAAGAATTCAGGATCCAATCCAGTTATAGTTATATAACAAAACCTCAAAGACAATTAACAGACCTAGAATCCACATACACAAAGGTACAAACATATTTTCTTCTCTCTACAGTTACCCCCATTTTTTTAAACCAAAGGTAATTATAGTAAAACTAGTTTGTTTTTATTAATCTTGTCCTGATTATTTACAGCAAGGATAGTGATTGATAATGTAAGCTCTTTTAAGACTGCTTTGCTGGAATTTTTCATAAAGAATCTCAGATTGAACTCTTAAAAGAATCTGAGGTCAGGAAACCAAGCCAAGGACTTACCATCAAATTTTACATTCAATACCTATAGTTAGGGTAAATTCCTCTTTTCTCAATGTCCCCCCAAACTATCCTGATGTTCCTGAGCCTGACAGGAAGTGGCCTTCCTTACTCACCTGGTAATGCTGCCAGGAGCCATGGAAGCAAGGTTCCAGGCCAATTTTTCCAGGCAGTTCCTTAAATCTGTCTGGTGTCTGAGCCTATGTACATGTCTCTCAAATATGATATTCCAAACAAAGCCTTGGTTATTTAGCCAATATTCCAATTGTGTGTTGTTATAAGGAGAACAAATTCTTATCAAACTTCTGCAAATCAGTAATTATATTGCCACAAAAATAATTCTCGAGACTTTCTGAATTCTGGAGGAATCAGATAGGGAGAAAAGTAAATGTTTCATCTTTGTTTACAAAGGTATACTTTACCAAGTTGCTGTAAGTCACAGATAGCTGTAGAGAAAAGGTTTCCTTAAATCTCAAGAAATAAAACATTAAGGAAACAATAATGTTTCAAACAAAACGTCATATAAGAATGAGTATTCAAATAAAGGAGCATAGAGGGCAGCAGTAAGAGTTAAATCAGCCTTACAGTCTTTAATTTTAATTACCTTTTGTATATTTAATTTTTTATTAGCTTCTTGCAATGAATCTTTCAATGAAGGTATTTTGGAATTTTGAGGACTTTTGGAGGCTTCTGCATGACAGTTAAAATATGTATCCAATTCAGTTTATTTGGGAACCCTTGCTTTTGAATGTATTTCGTAAATGATCTTGTTTAATTGGAATGTTCCTCATAATGACCATTGTAATTCTAGATTATAATTCCCCTGAGGGCTGGCAGCAGTTTGGTAGGACCTTAGCCTCAAATGGAGTTTAACCCACATTTGTGTCCACCCAAATCTAGCTGCAAATGGGGTGCAACCCACATTTCTGTCTGTCCATATTTTGGGGCCCTCAACCTGACAGTTACCAAGCCGAGTTCTCAGGACACAGATTTTAGTAACATTTTTCCATTTTTATAGATATCTATAACTTCTGGGACCACAGTTCTTAGACATAAAATAAGTAGGTGTGTCAGAATTTGTTGCCCTCGATTCCTTGGAACTTAAGAATTCCTTTTTTTTTTTAAGCAAAGCCTTTGGTTTCTCAGAGTCAAATTAATACTTAAGAGGATTGTGCCTCTTGGTAGGGGATTGGGTGATATTTACAGTACATCTCATTGCATGGAAATTTTCTTGAGGTTAGCAGGTGACCTAGTGTCAATCTAACATGTTCTGTGACCAACGTATCTTAACACAGGAATTTTAGAGTTAGATGGTAAGTGCTCTAACAGTTTTTAAGTTCTTGATCCATATGCCCATCAGTTTTGAGCTTTTGAGATTCTCGTTAGCAATAGCCTTTACCTCATGTGCACATTAATGTTACCAAACCAAACTTGGGTCTGCTCGCCCATGTGTAGTAAAACCAATTAGCTGAAACCAGATTGCGGTGAAGGAAAGTGCAGCATTTACTTCAGGAGACCAAGCAAGGAGTATGGGGAAGCTAGTGCTCAAAACACCCAAACTCCCAGATGGTTTTCAGTGAAGCTTTTTTTTTTTTTTTTTTTTGCGGTACACGGGCCACTCACCGCCGCGGCCCCTCCCACCATGGAGCACAGGCTCCAGACGTGCAGGCCCAGCGGCCATGGCCCACGGGGCCAGCCGCCCCACGGCACGTGGGATCCTCCCAGACCGGGGCACGAACCCGCGTCCCCTGCATCGGCAGGCGGACTCTCAACCACTGCGCCACTAGGGAAGCCCTAGTGAAGCATTTTTAAAGGCAAGGTAAAGGAGGGGCATCCCAGAGTTTGTGATCAGCTCATGCACAGTTCTCTGATTGGTTGATGGTGAGGTAACAGGGCAGTATCACAGGGGTTAACATCCTCAATCCTTAGGCTCCAGTAGGTCTTGGGGCTACATGCTTATGATCATCTAGGAGTTAATTTCTTCCATTTGCTGGTGGTTTTAGCATCTGTAAAACAACTCAGGAAATGTGCATCAGATACTATGATCTAGGTTCTTCAGAAAGAAGCTAAAGCAGAAGATATGGGAGAGGGGGGCTGTCCCGGGAGGGCTGCATAGCATCCTGCTTCATTACATTAACACATCAGCAGTAATCAAAGAGATGTTACAGAAAACTGGCCAAGGGAAGGGCTTGTGTGTACCATCAGCAATTCCCAATGTGGAACTGGGGACTAGAGAAAGGACTGATCTAGCAGACCTCAACAGTGAGGACTGTGGAACCAGGGTTTCAATGAAATGGAGAACTGTGAACTGAACCACCAGCAGTTCCCAATGTGAAATCTGAGAACTGAACCAAAGGCTAGGGATCACAATTAAATGGGGAACTACAAACTAAACCAAGGTCTAGGGACTCAGGTTCCAGATGGAACCATCTGTCAGCTCAAACTGACCTGGTAAGCCCTGGACAGGATAGTCAATTTGATTGGGAACTAGCTATAAAAATAGTGGAGCTCAGAACTAAGAGAAACTTACCTGTGGCCCTCAGAAATAGCACCTGTGTTTCTTGTCCGCAGAGTCATCAGAAATTTCCTTTGGATCTTTTCACTGCCACCAAATCTGTTAAAAAACAAAATTCAAGTAAGTAAATTTCAAATATCTGATTGGCTTTATTCAGTGATTCATAAATCAGGCAGCATCTCATCTAGCAAATAGAAAGGAGCTCCTGAACCAGTGGAATTTGAAATTAAAAACAAAATACCTTTACACATTAACACCCCCAAAATGAAATACTTAGGTATAAATCTAACAAAATATATCAAATTCTATATAAGGAAACCTACAAAGCTCTCATAAAATATATCAAAGAACTAAATAAGTGGAGAAAGAGTCCATGTTTATGAATAGGAAGACAATATCTTTAAGATAACAGTTCTTCACAACTTGTTCAATTGATTCAATGCAATCTCAGTCAAAATCCCATCAAGTTATTTAGTCTGCATCAACAAATTTATTCTAAATTTCATATAAGAGACAAAAGACACAGAATAGCCAAGACAGTATTAAAGAA
Organism: Grampus griseus; assembly: GCF_964374135.1. Classification (NCBI taxonomy): domain Eukaryota; kingdom Metazoa; phylum Chordata; class Mammalia; order Artiodactyla; family Delphinidae; genus Grampus; species Grampus griseus. Next base: position 25,383,942 of record NC_139011.1, read on the forward strand.
GAACAAAGTTGGAGGACTGACTCTACTTGACTTCAAGTCTTACTATAAAGCTACAGTGTGGAACACTTAAAACTGTGGAATTGGTGAAAGAATACATAAGTAAATCAGTGGAGCAGAGGAGAGAGACCAGAAATAGACCCACATGAATAAAGTCACCTGATCTTTGACAAAGAAGCAAAAGTAGTACAATGGAGCAAAAATAGTCTTTTCAATAAAATGGTGCTCAGCAGCAGAACATCTACATGTAAAAAAGTGAATCGAGACACAGGCCTTGCAGTCCTCACAAAAATTAACCCCAAAATGGGTCATATACATATATATAAAATGTAAAACTGTAAAAATCCTAGAAGATACCAGGAAAAAAACTATATGACCTAGGGTTTGGTGATGACTTTTTAGATATAACTTACCAAAAGGCATCATCCATGAAAGAAAGAACTAATAAGCTGAATTTCATTAAAATTAAAAATTTGTGATTCTGTGCAATCCCTATCAAAATACCAAAGACATTTTTCACAGACCAGAACAAATAATTTAAAATTTTGGATGGAAACAGAAAGACTCTGAACAGCCAAAGCAATCTTGAAAAAGAAGAACAAAGCTGGAGGTGTCATACTCCCTGATTTCAAACTATACTACAAAGCTACAGTAATTTAAACATTGTGGTACTGGCACAAAAACAGACACATAGATCAATGAAACAGGATAGAGAGCACAGAAATGAACCCAAACTTACATGGGCAATTGATCTACAACAAGGGAGGCAAAATTATGCAATGGGGAAAAGACAGCCTTTTCAATAAGTGGTGTTGGGAAAACTGGACTGCTACATGCAAAAGAATCAATGTGGACTACTCTCTTACACCATGAGCAAAAATAAATTCAAAATGGATTAAAGACTTAAATGTAAGACCTGAAAACATAAAGTTCCTAGGTAATATGCTCTTTGACAGTGGTCTTAGCAATACTTTTTTTTTGTATCTGTGTCCTCAGGCAAGAGCAACAAAAGCAAAAATAAACAAATGGGACTATATCCAACTAAAAAACTTTTATGCAGTGAAGGAAACCATCACAAAAATGAAAAGACAACTTACTAAAAAGGAGAAGATATTTGCAAACAATATATTCTATAAGAGGTTAAGATCCAAAATATATAAAGAACTCATACAACTTAACATGAAAACACAAACAACCCAACTGAAAATGGGCAGAGGACCTGAATAAACATTTTTCCAAGAAGATATACAGGTGACTAACAGACACATGAAAAATGCCTAACATCACTAATTATCAGGGAAATATAAATGTAAAGATTACAATGAAATACTACCTCACACCTGTCAAAATTGTTATCGTCAAAAGACAACAAATAACAAGTGTGGGCAAGGATGTGGAGAAAAGGGAATCTTCATGCATTGTTGGTGAAAATGTAAACTGGTGCAGCTATGATGGAAAACAGTATGGAGTTTCTTCCAAAAATTAAAAGTAGAACTGTCATAGGATCCAGCAATTTCACTTCTGGGAATTAACCCAAAGAAAACAAAAACACTAATTTGAAAAGATATATGCAGATCAAAGTTTATTGTAGCATTATTTATAATAGCCAAGATATGGAAGTGTCCTAAGTGTCCATCAATAGACAATTAGATAAAGAAGGTGTGGTATATATATGAAATGAAATATTACTCTGCCATAAAAAAGAAAGAAATCTTGCCATTTGTGACAACATGGATGTTTCTAGAGGGTATTATGCTAAGTGAAGGAGAATAAAAAGAGAGGCCACAGACTGGAAGAAAATATTTGCAAAAGCTCTATCTGATAATGGACTATTATCTGAAATACACATAAAACTATTAAAACTCAAAAATAAGAAAACAATTGGATTAAAAAATGGACCAAAAAATCTGCATAGATTCTCACCAAAGAGGATGTACAATAAGCAATAAACACATAAAAATATGCTCCATCTCATATGTTATCAGGGAAATACAAATTAAAACAACAGTAGGATTCTATTACAAGCCTATTAGAAAGGCCCAAATCCCGAACACTGACAAATTCTGGGAAGGATGTGGAGCAACAGGAACTGATATATTGCTTGTGGAAAGGCAAAATGGTACAACCACTTTGAAAGTTTGACAGTTTCTTTAAAAACTACACCTACTCTTAATAAAATCTAGCAGTTGTGCTCCTTGTTATTTACTCATAAGAGCTGAAAACTTATGTCCATATGAAAACCTACAGGTGAATATTTATAGCAGCTTTCATCATAATTGCCAAAACCATCTGGAAGTAACCAAGATGTCCCTCAGTAGATGAATGGATAAACACACTGTGATACATCCAGGCAATGAAATATTACTTGGCACTAAAAAGAAATGAGCTATCAAGCCATGAAAAATCATGGAGGAAGCTTAAATACATATTACTAAGTGAAAGAAGGCAGTTTGAAAAGGCTACAAACTGTTTGATTCCCAATATATGGCAACCTGAAAAAGGCAAAACTATGGAGACAATAAAAAAATCAGTGGTTGCCAAGGGTTGGGGGTAGGGAAAGATGAATAGATAAAGCACAGAGGATATTTAGGATGTGAAACTTTTCTGTGTGATACTATATGGTGGATACACATCGTTATACATTTGTCCAAACCCATAGAAAGTATTGTACAATACCATAAGTGAACCCAAAGTGAAGTAAACTATGGATTTTGGGTGATAATGACATGTCAATGTAGGTTCATCAGTTGTAACAAAGGTAACACTCTGGTGGGGGATGTTGATAATGGGGGGAGACTATGTATCGGTGGGACAGAGGTATATGAGAACTCTCTGTACCTTCTGCTCAATTTTTCTATAAACCAAAAACTGCTCCAAAAAAAAAAGTCTATTTAAAAAAACAAAAGAAAAACATGTTAAGTTCCAAAATGAAATTCATATGTTATGATGTGAGATAATTGAGGACACTTTTGGAGGAATTAAATTGTGTGGGCTAGCTGAAGTTTTCAAGTAAAAGTTTTAATTCTTTTTTTTTTCTAATACAAAATGAATCCATGCTGATTGTTAACAAATTTAAACACTTCATACAAAAATATAAAGAGCAGTTTATAAAAGCTGTTCTTAGCTTTTGCTAAATTACTCATCTCTTAAATTAAGTCTTAAATTAACTATGCACTGTTAAAACTTTCCTGTGCCTCCTTCCAGAACATCTCATATTCACTTATGAACATTGCATTAATTTTTATTAAAATGTATAATAAAAAACCAAGGACCTTGTTTTTCTTATTTGCCAATTTATAATCCCTGAACAGAGCACTGCTTAGCCCATAGTAATTCCTCAAGAAGTGTTTATTGAGTTAAAAATGAATATGTGTGTGTGTGTGTGTGTGTGTGTGTGTGTGTGTGTGTGTAGGTAGGTAGATAGACAGATAGATGTGGGTGTATACAGAGAAAAAATACAATCATAGTTTATATATTTTAATGTAATGGGCTTGCTATCATCAAACAGTATGTTTGGTATGTTGGAATCTTCTTATTAATATATTAAACCGTCTTCCTTGATCTAAATAGCTACCTGGAATGTAATTGTACCTTAATGTATTGAGCCTGTCTCCAAAAGATGGAGTTTTGGGTTGTCTATAATTATTCATTAATATGCACAATTGAATGTTCTTATATATGTATTTTTTGCATGGTTTTAGAATTGCTAGATCAAAGTGTACTTGAGTTTTGCATTTTGGTGAGTTTTGGACAAGTTCTACTCCAAAAGTTTGAAGCCAATGGTGTGGAAGGATTAGGGGCTATATTAAACTTAGATTTATAAAATTGGGTCCTTGTCGGAAAGTCAAGACAATCTCTAAAATTCAACATTTGAATTCTTTATTACTTAGTGTAAAGTTTATTTTCTTTAATGTGATTTAGTAAATGGGAAAACTAATTCCAAGTTTTGCTAATTGGGGGCTATCACATCTTCTTGTGTTACTGAGTTCAATCTAATACTGCTCACCACACAATAGGCCAATAACTCAGGAGACCAGTTGTTGGGGCAAGGAATATTGACTTTATTTGGAAAACCAGCAGACTGAGAAGATGGTGGACTAGTGTCCCAAAGAGCCATCTTACTGGAGTTACAATTCAGGGTTCTTTTATACTAAAAGGGGGAGGGGGTGTGGTTAGTTGTTACAGACTTCTTCCTGTGAGAATCCTTTGTTCTTGCAGCTGTCTCTGTAGGTTAACTCACGATGTTTATGTGACTTCCAACAAGATGAATGTTATTCTCTGTTCTAAAAATTTTTATCTCTATATGAATGGGAAAATGTTATACTTTTGAAGGTCAGAGCCTTGAGAATGAGCTATCCTGTATATTTCAGACTATAGGCAACATTCTTAACTTGTAGTAAAAGCAAGAGAATACAAAGGTTAAAGTAAAAGAAACAGATCCAATATGGAGTCAGATTTGTTCTTCCCTATTAAACTTGCAGTGTTTAAAAATGACAAACTCTTACACCGCTTATTTGAAAAGTCAGTAACATATGCATTCAATCCCAGTGTCCTTTCTGTTCACACACTTCCTCATTCATTCACTTACTTGATAAGATAATAGTTACTGAGCTCCTCTTATTTGCTGATTATTTATATAGACCTAGGTGATCAAGACAGATACAGTCCCTGAACTTAGGACCTTAATGGTCTTGTGGGAAGGTAGTATAAATAGCATTTATAATAATGCAACAATTGCTATATTTTGATTATGGGAAGCATACAGTGAGAACACAGATTGGCCCTTAATTACATCTCCAGTGACAAGGTAGCAGTCAAAACCTGCAAGCTGACATCTGAAGAAGTGAGACATGACCAGGTAAAGACTGGAAAGAATAGAGATCTAAGGAAAAGAAGAACAGTATATAAAGTTCTTAGAGAATTTTTCCAAGGACCTAAAAAAAAAAAAAAAAAAGTGTCTAGAGCATGGAACAAAGGGGTGGGGTTTTTTTTCCATTTTTTTTTTTTCTTCTGAAGCATGTTGCAAGTTTAAGCTTTCTTTTTGAAAAATAAGATATTCTCCTGCTACATCTTACTATATTCCAGTTTTTACTGTAAAGTGAACTATTTATAGTTTTTTTCTTCCAGTATAGGTTTTTATGGAAAATTTTCCCTGAGTGGTACTTGAATTTCAAATAATTTTTTTTTCTGATGCTAGGACTCTTCTGGCAACTGTAACTTAAAAATATTATGTCCATCTGCATTGCTAGGTTTGAAGTAAATTAACACTTTTTTATAATTTATAAGTTATAAATATATAACCTTACCTTTCAGTAAGATCCACAAGCTTCATAAAATAGCTGATAAAAATGTAGGAAACACGTAATGATTGTTATCTAAATTTATAGACTGTTGAACTCATAGGGCTTGCAAAAATGTCATTAGCTCTCATAAGTTATACTTGAAGTAAAATGTCATTGTGTATTTGAAAACTCTCTATTTAATAAATCATAATATGCCGGAGATGAATTCATACTGTAAGGATATCAAGTACTAATGTGATAGAATTTAAATTTCTCTCTTACTCCAATTGAATTCTTTTTGTGAGACATCTGAATTAGCCAATATAGAACACATAAAGGAATTTACATTTTTTTCCTTAGTGTCGAACAGAATTAGATCGTCTGAAATTTGCAGCCAGACTCTTTAATCTTCTAACACATAATCCTGGCAGCTTTCTGTAACTCTTATTTTAGTTAGACTTTCAAGAGTGATTTCTATTTGACACATGTACAAGTTTTTGTTCCTAAGGTAATGATCTTCCCATAGAACACATAGCATTTCTAGTTTGAAAATCTTTCATAATTAAACTTTGAGGCTTTAGTGAATAATCTAGTACCTGACCATGCTAATTATATCAGCTGAAAATGTGATTTGATTTTTTGTAAAATGATACATATTGGTGGACTCTCATTATTCCTCAAGAGGTGCATGCATGCAAAAGACAAAATAACAAACAAAACAAAAACCTATAGCAGTTTTCACTGCTTTTCAAAAGTCTGAATGTGATGAAATGGCCAGAAAAAGAAACTTTGTGTACAGTAATTTGTACTTAGTGGAATTTTCAAATGTGTAGTTTTCACATACTCTATGATCGTATCCTATAATTTTCCTTAGTTTTGCTTTTACATAATTTAGGTTGAAACCTTGTACTTAATCTTCTGAAGTCCTTTCTATGCAAGAATGTAGTTGTACTATCTCACATCTGAAAGATACTTTATTTCATTTTGATTTTCATAGATTTTTTTTCCCTAGTAATCATTCAGTGAATGTAAGTCACAGTATGAGACAAAATTTATGTCCAAATCATTTAAAGGAGATTGTCCTTTGAGGGTTAAACTTTGTGAAGTAGTTATTTTGTCAAAAATCATTCATGACCATAAAAAAAGAAATATAAAATTCATAGAACATTTTGATGTAATATGAAAATAATTCCGTATTAAGCAAAATAATTGAAAATATTTTGAAATACCTCACAATTGGAACTACTAAGGTCACATACAAGCCACAAATCTCAACCTAATTCTTACTCTTTAAGCAAACAAAACTTTCTTTTCAGTATGAGCAGGGGTTTATCTCTGTGAGGATTTATAGGATCATGCCCCCTAAATTGATGTAATTTTTACCTCTCTTGTCAGTCAGAATTGAAACAAATTTTGTAAACAGCTAGGTCATTGTCATTATAAACTTATTTCCATATGGATGATGTGTGCATATTTACAACCTCCCTGATTCAAAATTTTTGCCCTTTAAAATTTTGAAAATTTGTGTGGACATAAAAATCACAACAAAAAAATTAATGTCATGAATCCCTAATGGGATGTATTTACCGAACTTGCACAAGAAGGGTAAGATAATTTACAGTGAAAGTAATCCTGGAAACAGAATTATATTCATAATTTAATTTTCAAGTTGCTTGTACTTGAGTACAAGGAATAGGATGGGACCATCCATCACCACTCTGTGTAGGCAACTCCACGGTGTCCATATTTAGAACACCTAAAGAATGATTGACACAGAGTTGCATTTTCTTAAAAATAGTTGTAAATGTAGTGGAGTATGTGAATTTGTAAAAGAACTCAGAGTATATTTCTTTATTACAGATATAGTATTTATTTCCTGTGGCTACTGTAACAACTTACTACAGACTTGATGACTTAAAAGAACAGAAATTCATTCTCTCACTGTTAATGGAAGACAGAAGTCCAAAATCTATATCACACAGCCTGTAATCAAGATAACAGTTGGGCTGTGCTCCCTCTGGAGGTTCTAGGGGAAAATTTCTTCCTTGTCCTCTCCAGCTCTGGTGGCCACTGCCATTGCTTGGCTTGGAGGCACATAATTCCAATCTCTGCCCCTGTGATCATATTTCCTTCTGTCTGTGTCAAATCTCCTTCTGCTTCCCTCTTATAAAGACACCCTTATTATCAGGACCCACCCAGATAATCCAGAGTAATCTCCCAATTTCAAGATCCTTAATTTAATGATATTGGCAAAGACCCTTTTTCCCTTTAAGGTAAAATTTACAGGTTCTAGTGATTAGGAGCTGATGTCTTAGGGTGGCCATTATTCAGCCAACTACAGTCATGGATAATGATAGATCCTTATGATGGTTGGCTCAGAAATGTTCACTGAACTAGTTTTTCATGGATTTTAAAATGTGTTAATTGTTAATCTTTCAATTTCTTGGGAAATCCTTGGCATTTTTGTCATTATTGAAGACCAGGGTGATCTAGAAGAAGGCTGCCCAAATATTTATGACCCCTGACTATCTCACCCAGAAATAAGTCCCACCCTCTTCCAAGACAGGTAATACCAGCTAACAGAGCAGGAGAGACCAAAGTCTGTGAAACACAAAGTTTATTTATTTTGACTCCAGGAAAAGCCAATGGGAGAAATGTAGTACTGGAAGATCCCAGCCTGCAGACTCAAAACCATTTTTCTTATTTACAGGCCAAATTCTTTAGATTTTCTGCTAACATTTTTTCCTCAACTTTCCACTCTCTTTATTAAAGTAATATAATAATATTTTTATTTCCTATAACAAACTTGATGGGAAGCAAAGGATAAAATATTAGCAGAACAAAGGGGAAATTAGTAGTCTGATCCAGTAAATAAACTATTAAAAATAATTGAATCCTGATCCCCAAATTTTAGTAGTAACATTTAAATGTAAAGGAACAATTTTGCAAGGTACTGAAGGCAATTGTTTAAATTACAGCAGGAGAAAATGATAAAACAGTGAATTTGGAGAAAATACTTCATTAAATGGTTTTGTCACCATGCTTTACATTTTACTTCCAATGGTTAAAAAGAAACAAACCAAAAAAAAACTCTTGTCATTATATTCATTATCTGAAAAAGCCTCTGACTTTAAACATACAGAAGCTTTATTTAAGAGTGATGATAAGGGAAATAAAGGAAAGGATGCTATGAAGAAATGATTGTTCTGCCTTAAAGCAAGTTTAAAAATTTATAACATATGCTTCACTGAAACATTTGTGAATTTCTAAAAGCAAACTGAGCTTTTTAAACAAATAAACCTCACTTTCCAAGATAAAATATACTGAAAACCAATTAATTTATTTGTGTTAAAATTTAAAACTAATGATAAAACCAGTGTGTGGTATTTGAGGCATTGCGTATCTTTTTGTGGCAGTTAGGATTGTAATCCAGACTCACTGAGTTATACTTATAATTGCATTAAGAATTATTCCATACAAATTAAGATACCAATTTTATCACTTGCTTTTAAATAGTCTGAGAAGGAAGTATTTTAATGTATGTCTATTTTCTTGGTGTACCTCAATAACGTCCACTATGGCAGTATGTGACTTAGTTCCCATGGTGTATTGAAATGAGGCAGTGATTTAGATATAGGCATATTTAGGTTTATGTCTTGGATTCATCCCAAGTAACTGGGGAGATATTACTTAGTTCCTATTCTTTATGGTTCATTGCTTCCTCATTTCTTTAGTAAGGTGAGGAAATTAGCATACATTTGCAGTTAGTGGAAAATCCAACTCAAAGTTATTTAGGCAATAACAAAATTCATAACCTCACATTAAAAAAAAATTCCAAGTTGTGATGGCTCCAGAATTGGTAAACTCAGTGGCTCAAAGACATATTCTATTACCCACATTGTTCAAATTCTTCTGCTTTGCTATCTCTGAAGTTTTGACTTTGTTTTTAAAACAATTCTTGGTTCAAGTTGGCTATAGTTACTTCAGGGCATATGACCAGACAATATCCAAAGGGAAAAAGAGACTGTCACTTTCAATATCTATCTATCTATCCATGCATCTATCTATCTACCTATCTTCTCTCCCTCCTTTACCCATTTCGAAAAGCATCCTAGCAGACCCTGATTTAAGTCTTGTTGCCCGGTATTTGGTAACATAATGTTTGCTAAACATCTCTGGTAAAGTGAATGAAATTACCACAGTTGGTTTAAATTAATCATCTATGGTGGTTTGGATGTTAAGAATTAACAAAATTGTTTCCAAAAAATGACCATCACATTGATTAGTAATTCTTACAAAACATCTAAGAAAACAAAGTACACAATAAATATTATTATTAAAATTTCAGTTGTATGTAAGAACTGCAAGAAAATTTGAATTATTCATTATTAATTTTCATGGCAAATGAAAAATTAACTGGTGGTCTTTTGAAAAACTAGCTCATTGTTATTTTACCTTACATTCCTCCCCAATATGGAACTCTCATCAGCAACAGTCTTTCCGAGTAGGAAGGCAAGAAGCACATGAAAAGCTGCTCAACATTACTGATTATTAGAGAAATGCAAATCAAAACTACAATGAGGTATCACCTCACACCAGTTAGAATGAGCATCATCAGGAAGTCTACAAACAACAAATGCTGGAGAGGGTGTGGAGAAAAGGGAACCCTCTTGCACTGTTGGTGGGAATGTATGGAGGTTCCTTAAAAAACTAAAAATAGAATTACCATATGACCCAGCAATCCCACTCCTGGACATATTCCCAGAGAAAACCATAATTCAAAAAGGCACATGCACCCCAGTGTTCATTGTAGCAGTATTTGCAATAGCCAGGACATGGAAGCAACCTAAATGTCCTCTGACAGATGAATGGATAAAGAAGATGTGGTACATATACACAATGGAATATTACTCAGTCATAAAAAAGGAATGAAATTGGGTCATTTGTAGAGATGTGGATGGACCTAGAGACTGTCATACAAAGTGAAGTAAGCCAGAAAGAGAAAAACAAATATCGTACATTAACGCATATATGTGGAATCTAGAAAAATGGTACAGATGAACTGGTTTGCAAGGCAGAAATAGAAACACAGATGTAAAGAACAAACATATGGACACCAAGGGGGGGAAGTGACGGGGGGGGATGGTGGTGGTGGGATGAATTGGGAGACTGGGATTGACATATATACACTACTATGTATAAAATAGATAACTAATAAGAACCTGTTGTATAAAAAAAATTTTTTTTAATTAAAAAAATTCTGTTTGACATCTCTGGTTCATAGTGTTTTCATGCCCCAGTGACTAGAAAACCAACATAACTGGCTGTGATTTTACAGAACTTTTGGTTTAGAAATTTTTATCGCAAATTACACATAAAATTCATTGCATTATGCCAAGCCTTGTCCAGTTTTTCACCTGTGGTTATCAAGATAAAATAATTAAGAAACATATATATATCAGATATCAAGAGTAAAGTATTTTTTAGTTTACATTCTTCATAATACATCATTGCTGTTCATATTTATAATCACTTATATTGTTTGGTTTATGTGAAAAATTAGCTCATGCCTACAATTCCATTAGGTAGAGAATTCTAATATGGGCAAGAAAGTGTCAGTCCTACCTACCTGTGGGACTAAAGACATTTCTTACCAATTTCTTGACAAATGATTTTTGGATTAATGTCCCCTCATAGCTGATGATGATATTGCTTTTTTTTTAATAGTGTATTTTAAGATATTTATATTAGGATAACTTTTTTTCCTGCTGTACTCTGCTGAAAACCATCCTGATTTAAATAAAAATGAGCAGATAACTAGAAGTAAGTTCTAAAATATCACTATCTGATTTTATTTTATATACCTCACTTTTTTATTTTGGTAAAATGACTTCTTAAAATGAATGGAGAGGAGGAGAGGAGAAAATCTTTAGCTGAGGTACAGGAAAATGAAAAGCTAATTCTACAGCATTGCTGTTTTCTCAACAAATTATAGCATTACCATGCTCATTCTGCATTTATATGAATAAACATAAAATGTATAAAAATACTCAAGGGGAAAAATAAATTACTTTTAGTGTACGATAACAGCTCTCATATTGGTTCCTATTTTATTTGACCAGTATAGCAGTTGAAAAACCCAGTGGGAAGAACTATATATATTAAACTACCTTCCAAATAAAAGATGTGCAGCTTTTTAAATCTCTTGCCTCAGAGAAATCATTTCTTTCCATATTATGTGAAATAAAATAATCTGTGAGCATAGCCTCCTTATACTGGTCCATGAGTAGAATCCAAAAATTATATATATTTTGTGAATTGTACTTATTGACATAGTTTCATATTTATTTGCTTCAAAGGAGCAAAAGATAGACTGACAACCTGCCTTTCAGTATTAACAATGGAAGCCAGAAAACAGTGGAATGCTATTTTTAGTGTGCTGAAAGAAAATAACCAACAGTGAAGAATACCTTTTCCACAACTTTTCTAAAATTAGGATTAAACAAAAATATTTTCAGAATGAAATCATTTGCCACAAGCAGAATCTCACTAAAGAAATTCTAAAGCTCATGCTTGTGATATAAAGCCATCCATTTAGTTGTGAGATGCCAGAAGGAAAGAAGAGCAAAGAAAGTTGTAAATATGAGATTTATGTAAGTAAATACTGACTTCATAAAATATTAATTATAATAATCATATAGAGTTGGGTTGAAATAAATGAGGCAACGTTAAAATCACAATAATGTATAAGCCTGACAATTCATAAATGTATATATAATGTTAAATATTCTCAATCACTTGTATTATGTAGGAAGAAGAAAAAACTATTTCATAACTTTAAATTCATATAAATTAAAAATGCAAATTATAATTTCTTGGATAATCTCAGAAACATTTTTTTTTTTCTGTTCAGTATCGCAGGACAGGACAGATGACATCTTTAGATTCCTTTTCCATTTTCCAGGTTCCCTCATCAGCTAATTTCTGCTGGGTTCAGCCACTGGAAGGTAGCTTAAGGACAGGAAGATGAGGGAAGCCTTGGTATTTCTCTGTCTCTCTGACCCAGGCAATATATTTGGAAACAGCTGAGTCTCCTCCATGCTGTCAAATCTTATCCGAGTGACCCAACATAGTTCCTGCTTCTGCTGGATAACCCTAGCACCTGGGCTCCAGCAACACTGCCTTCAATGTTTGCATTCGTATCCTAGATGTGCCAAATTCTGGTTTGCCATACTTGCCACACTTTGGCCATCATTTCGGTAACCAATTTTCTAACTTAATTTTACCTTTAGAAAAATACAAAGATGGATTTCTATATCCAAGTTGAATTCAAACCTACAGAATTAAGACAGAATGATAAAAAATAATTAATTGGCATTTCAGTCCAATATTTGATAAATAGTTCTATCTAATATAATTTATATAGTTAAAAATTCTATATAATTCTGTAAATTCTAGATAAAATGCTTAAAAGAAAAACTATATAATGGTATGGTAGAGTGTCTAAAAATAGGCAGAGACTGAAGGACATTTTACCTTTGAAAGAATGAAAGCTCACAAGGTAAGGTTTACCTCTGTATGGCTTTTTCCTGAGTGCACCTCAGAGTCTGAACAACATGGGTCAGGCAGTACTCAAAGAGAGAGCCACAGTACTTTGGCTTGAAGTGTGAGAGTTTAGGGCTGTGGAATCAGCTGGAAATTAAGGAAGGAAATCCTGCAAAGGATTTCCAGCAGGGGGACCCCTCATCTCCCAAAAAATCTTTGTTTATACTCCCTTCAAACCCTTGGTTGAACACTGAGTTGCATATGTGTCAGGCGGACACCAATGCACCCAGAAGAAAGGGACAGATGGAAAGCTGAGAGGACAGAGCAGAGATTTCAGCTGTTGAATGTGAAATAGAGGTTGACTTTTTTTTTTTAAATTTTTATTGGAGTATAATTGCTTTACAATATTGTGTTAGTTTCCGTTGTACAGCAAAGTGAATCAGTTGTATGTATACATACATCCACTCTTTTTTAGATTTCCTTCCCATTTAGGTCACCACAGATCACTGAGTAGGGTCCCCTGTGCTAAGCAGTAGGTTCTCATTAGTTATCTGTTTTATACATAGTAGTTTTGATTTTACGCTTTCTTAGAGTGTGTTCGTGTAATGCTGGATTGTTTACCAAGTCCGTATAACTTATTTTGGCTCAAAAGTCAAGCTCTCATTAGTTACCTATTTTATACTCAAACCTCCACAGGATCTAAGTGATCAGCCAATAATTTAGCTGTTTGTTATGTCGAGTCAACACTAGTAATGAATGATACTATACTCCAAGGTCTCTATAATGTGCAGTCCACAGTATTCCGTATACCATTTAAAAATTACTAGATGTAGGCAAGAGCTATAGATTATAATGAATGGGACTTTTGCAGCAGCCCTTGATGTAAGTATTCCTCCTTTGGCATTCAGGACATGGAACTCTGAAGAGCCAAGATTTGTAGGGTCACCTTTACTTCTCCCCCTTGGTTTGCAGCCCCATGTATTTTTCCTATTGGAATTTAGTACCATAGAAGGTTCTTTGACTCAATGTGTATATTGCTTCCTGGGGATGATATCCCATCTGAGCTGGTGCTTCAACTTTATCTTCAATAGGCTGTTCCAGTGCTTTATTAGGACAGCAGGTTTTGGGTGAAATGACAGAGTATCCTATGCTCATTGGCTCATTCATACCTCCTTCATACTCCTATTATGGGTCCCTTGGTTGGATGTGAGGTACATGATATGTGATATTCCATACCACTGAGCAAACATTTCTTAAGTTTGCAGAGAGTGGGCTGGCTGAGGCTTTGTAGACAAAAAAGGCAAACTCATACTATCTCCTAGAGAACAAATTTCTGGTCTTTCCTTATGTCCAATTTCATATCTTTACTCCAAACCTCTTCCTTTTGATCTTCTGAACTTTTCTTTCTAGGTCCCTGACCACCTGCCAAGCCATTCGCTACTGCACAGGATTCCATATATAATCTAAACTCAGGACATTTTCCCTTCCACATCTAGTAGATAGCCATTGGAAGGGTACATTTGTCAGTTTGTTTAGTTGATAGTGTAGAGCCATATGATTAATGTATTGATAGGTTTACCTGTTTTTCATTTTTATCCTAAGTATTATGAAGTCACAGACACTTTAGTGATTGACTTGACAGGAAGAAAAATGCCAACAGGTAAATTTGGTAGTTCCTCTTTTCCTGTGGTTAAGAATTATGAGTTCCCTTCTCAAAGAAAGGATTGATCTGATTGTTGTTATTACATAAATCACATAAATTACATTCCTTTTTAGTTTCAGAACTGGGAAAAAAAAAACCTTTTCCACATTGAGATTTAAGTAAGCACTCTTATCTCAAAATGAATTGAGATGGAAAGTAATTATAGATTTCATTTTGTCCATGGATGGTTTTTCATGGGTACAAGAACCATATGACATTTGCCTAATTAATAAATTGTAAAATTCAGAAAATATATAGAAACATATCAGTCAAGGGGAGAAGTTAAGCAGAAGGACACAGGAACCCAGAGCAGCCATCAGCAGCATAATGATGTGTGAGACCTACAGACAATATTAAAGGGGCCAGTGTAGCCACTTAATGATGCTGCCAGGGGACCAGACGCTGCTGTGGGGAACTGAGGTTCACAGCTTGGCATCTGGGTCAGTGTTTGCCTTATGAACAGGAAAATGAGGATTTTAATGTGGTAGGGCAAATGGCACCTTTCCATCACTGCACAGTCACTTTTAAAAGATGATATTTTAAAAGGCTGCTTGCCATCCCTGTGAGGAGAGGTACTAATAAAATGATGTCAGTGCTTCAGAATATTTCTATAGATGAAAACTCAGAATTAAAATATTTTTATTAATGGTATTTTTTATTTATTTATTTTTGGCAGTGTTGGGTCTTAGTTTCTGTGCGAGGGCTTTCTCTAGTTGTGGCAAGTGGGGGCCACTCTTCATCGCGGTGCGCGGGGCTCTCACTGTCACGGCCTCTCTTGTTGCGGAGCACAAGCTCCAGACGCGCAGGTTCAGTAGTTGTGGCTCACGGGCCTAGTTGCTCTGCGGCATGTGGGATCTTCCCAGACCAGGGCTCGAACCCGTGTCTCCTGCATTGGCAGGCAGATTCTCAACCACTGCGCCACCAGCGAAGCCCTAATGGTATTTTTTAAAGCTCTCAATATTTGTTTTAGTCCATAGTGTGTGTGTGTGTGTGTGTGTGTGTGTGTGTGTGTGTGTGTGTGTGTTGTGTGTGTGTTTAAGGAGATGAGAAGTTAAAATCCTTTCATAACAATAAAGCAAATTTCTAGATACTGTGAAGTTAGCTATCATCATGGTCACCATCAAATATAA
Source organism: Grampus griseus (assembly GCF_964374135.1). Classification (NCBI taxonomy): domain Eukaryota; kingdom Metazoa; phylum Chordata; class Mammalia; order Artiodactyla; family Delphinidae; genus Grampus; species Grampus griseus. Next base: position 25,399,598 of record NC_139011.1, read on the forward strand.
TCTAACGGTAATGTTGTCCTCAGTTCAGAAGCCAGACAGGGGCTTCCCTGGTGGCGCAAAGGTTAAGAAAGCCCATGCACAGCAATGAAGACCCAACGCAGCCAAAAAAAAAAAAAAAGGCATATATATTTCCTAATTTTTGCCCAAGGAAATCCAAATTAGAGTAGAAATCATAAATCTTGGAGTGTTTTTCTGATTCAGTATCTCATACCAATTATTCAACCTCCTTGAGGCTTAATTTCTTATTTCTTAAAAATGGGATAAAAAGTTCTTCCTACTTAATAAACATCCATAAGGTGCTTAGGAAAGTGCTTGTATAGCATTTACCTAATACAAAGGAAATTGTTCATATTTAATTCTCACAATTAGCTTAGGACGTAGGCAGATCAATACGTGTTCACCATTTTACAGGTCTAAGACTAGAAACCTTATTTGTCTTGCTTAGTATTATATAGTGTTTATGACGTGGAACACAAACTGGAACCTGGGATTTGTCATTGTCCAGTACTTTTCCCACTGGTTCACGGTTTCTATAAACTTAGAAATTACTAGATAATGGAAAATATTACCATTTTTGTTAATTATTCAAACAATTAATATCCTGTTTATTCTATATAATATTTTTTAAAAGCAAATTCTATGAAGATTGATGATTAGCAAGATCAGTAACTCTGTGGGGATGGAATAGACAATATTCTCAACTAGAGAACTGACCAGATAGAAGGACAATTGATTCTGAAAGTGAATTGTGTGGTCAAATTCAGGGAGGTCACTTCAAACAAGGGAAACAAGCATGCAAGAGAACTATGAGTAGTTAAGGGGACACATCCGTGGATCAAGCACCTGGAGTCAGAATCCAAGACTGTGCAGTACATATAATATTTATCAGCATTCCAGGCAGGAGCTGGCCAAAAGGAGTGTTAAACTATACACATACTTGAAATAAAGACTTCCCCCATCCAAAGCTAGAACAATTTCAGCAGTGTATTTACATAAAAATCATTTACTTTTTCTCTTTGTATGAAAACCAAGCAAAAAATTGACCATGCCTTTTGTGAAACACTTGTGAAATCTGCATGAGAAGCTCTATCATGTTTTTTACTTCTGACAAGCCACCTGCATATTTCTGTAGTTATATGTAGAAATAGTGCCATAGAACATGAGTCACTCATTTGAGTGCTAAACAAGTCATATCCAATATGTGTTTCCTGGAAACAAAAATCCAAACTGTTTTCATTTGAAATGTGGTGAAAAAAATCTGAAATATCACAATGCAGAACTTGTATATTCTGGTAGTGGAAATAGATCAAGAGATTTTGTCAGATCATATTCCAAATCAGAATATGAATTTAATGTGTCCATTTCTAAATAAGTGAAAGAAAAATATTAAATAAGCATAAATGTTAGAAAGGAAAAGTAAATTGGATTAAGCTCTCTTTCATTTTCAGCAGTTCCATTTCTGGAAATCAATTATACAGACATTAAAATGCATATATGCCAAGATATGTGAAGTTTATTACTGCAACACTGTAAATAATAGAGAAAAATCACATGCAGTGCAATGTTAAACTAAATTATATGTGTGTGTAGAGTAAATATATGTTTACTTCTGTGGGTCATGTATCTCACTGTTATACCCCATAAAGGTCACTCAGAAGTACTGTTATTATATGGAAAGCAAGCACATGGGATAGGGAGACAACAAGTTTTTTAACCTAGTGACATGTTGAGTCCCAAAGAGTACAGGACCACAACTGTTTAGGACCCAGTGGTAAGCTCAGGTGTCTGATTTCCTTCCTCATGTAGACTTTAAGTCTGTCTTCCTGCTCACTGATCTCAACCATGATCATCTCAAGCATTATAATAAATGTTCCAAGAACTATAGGAAAAGGGTTATGATCCTCAATCTAGTTCTCTCTCAGGTATCTACCTGATTCCAAATTTTGTAATTTAAAATTGATATAAATTTTCCTTACCTCTTCACAGTAGAAGGTATCTGGAGGAGCCAGCCAAAGTTGGGTCAAAAACTTGCCTTGTTATAGACACATAAAATGAAACATTATTGGCAAATATGTTGATTGGCATTCTGATCCCAAAAGTTATAGGAACATACCTTTTTCTTATTGTTGAGCTTGAAGAATAATAATCCATCAGAAATATGAGAGGTACCCTATTGTTAGAAAAGAGTATCCCACTTTTTTATAGCAAGTTCCCAATAAACATGCTAAAACTGCTGTTTTATGGAAAATATGATTTGTATTATTTAGAACTATGATCAAGTAAGTCAGTATTATTTAATTTTTCCTTCTAAGTGACAGTGATGCGTTATACTGATGGGCAAAAGAGGTATGTGAAAAAGAGAAGGTTGAACTAATATGTAATCTATAGATATAAAGGAAGTTAATATTTTAATCTCAGCTTAACTATGCATCATGATTTAATTAATATAAACTTTTTATATTCACTCTGCATTTTACATCTGTTATTGAACCATTTAAAGTGTTGATAGACTCTGGAGTAGAAGCGATACCATTCAGAACCCATTATCCCATATACTGTTAAGCATATGTTATTTCCAAATGACATAAGGTCACTTAGAAGGAAAAAAAAATCCATTTTGATTAGATCAGCATTTAATATTAGACCTTTGTATCACTTAGAAAAAATGAACGTCACTGAACTTTGTGTCAAAACCCTTACTATCAATGAAACATGAAGAAACAGATTTATTTAAAAAAATTATTGTGTATTATTGATATACACAAATTTTGGAGAAAGAATCTATTCAGCGATATAGTCATTTTTACTAGAATTTGATATAGATGTCTTTTTAGAAAATTGTTTCTTAATAGGAGGCATGTTTACAACAGATGAAAAGTAAGTTTCATTCATTAAATTAATAATGATAAATATCCTCATTTGCTCATTGAAAGTACATAATCTGATTAATGCTATAAATTAATTAGTTTACAAAATTAGGAGTTTGTGGTGATGTCAAATAAATGTAAGTAAATAAATGAATGAATGGGAAGAACTAATCAGTTTCAATGTGGGTTGTTGCCTGAGAGACATAGAACAATTTCAGTTCTACAGAGAATATCTCAAACTGGTGCCAAACAACATGTTCTATCTTTGATTATATTATATGTAAAATATAACACATATTTGAATTTTTGGAATCAAACATTTTTTGGGTAAATTAGTTAAAAATTGTTCATTTTCCCCACAAAACTGCAGATTTGATATAGGGAAAATACCAAAAAGTAAAAGAAAAATCGGGGAAAAAGGTAAAACTTGATATAATTCCCACTGGTTAAAATGCATGGTTGAGCTAACAGGAGACTAAGATAAATCTTTACAAACTAGAAACAATGGAAAAACATGAATCCAGAGAGCTAGAATGCCTCTAGATGTGGCCAGAGGGCATCTGTCAACACCTGGTGGCTTGGAGTTTGTGATTTTATTAATGTGCTTTGCAAAAAGCTATTTGATGAAGCTGGAGTTTATGGAAGGCAACACATTCTTTAGAAAAAATCTAGAATAAAACACACTTAGAGAAGATATTTAGATTCTTGCCTGCTACAGCCTTGAAGCAGAAGTGTGTGTGGGAGGGGGTCATGAAAACTCTCCCTGAGAATTCTTACCACAATGCTGCCTTCCATAGAGGAGAGGCTGAATTACCATCTATGTGGTTCAAAAAGACTCAGTTTAAAAATTTAAGCTAAAGTGTTCCAGGAATTTTAGTACCCCTCACCACCTGGTGAAAGGGCAGGGAAAAGCTCTTGGCTGAATTATTTTTAAATATGACGTCAAATAATTCCCATAATACAGTTACAAGAGATATGGACTCACTTTTTAGAAAATGGAGATACAGATCAACATGAATAAGAATTTTTTTTAAAGCCACAGCAAAGAATGTTGAATTTGTATGCATTACACAGAGAATATAAAAGGAATGTGTTTAATACATTTATACAAGCAAAAGAAGGAATTGAATATTTGGATCAGAGGCAAGACACTATAAAAAACTGACCACAATTGACCATTTATAAAAATACTAACTAAAGTAAAAAATAAATATAAAAATTTGATAAATGGGCCAGCCAATTAGAAAATTGAGAAAGAAAAGACACAGAATGGAGTGGAGAGATAAAGAAATAAGACATTATATAAGAGATCAAGAGATAGGAAGGAGAGACTTTTAAAACATCAACTTTTATAACATTAAAAGATAGTTAAGAGAAGGAAGAAAGACCAGGTTGATGGTATAATGATTAAGAATATTGTAGAACTGGGACTTCCCTGATGGTCCAGTGGTTAAGAATCCACCTTCCAATGCAGGAGACGAGGGTTCGATCCCTGGTCGGGGAACTAAGATCCCGCATGCCGCGGGGCAGCTAAGCCAGTGCGCTGCAAATACTGAGCCTGTGTGCCGCAACTACTGAGCCCTTGTGCCACAACTACAGAGCCCATGTGCTCTGGAGCCTACATGCTGCAACTAGAGAGATGCCTGCATGCCACAACTAGAGAGGAGTTCGCGTGGTGCAACGAAGAGCCTGCGTGCCACAACAGAAGATCCTGCATGCCACAACTAAGACCCAAAGCAGCCAAAAATAAATAAATATTAAAAAATAATAATATTGTAGAACTGATAAAGACATCAAACCTCATATTTGTGAGGCCAACAAGCCTTACCATGATAAATGGCACACACTCAGAAAAACACATTATGACACATCTTTGCAAAATCAAAATCAACCACTCCTCCCCCCAAAAAGTCTTAAGAGCATAAATAGCTTTTAAAGGAATAAAAAAGACAGCCTGACATTATTAATGACCTAGTGGAAGATCACATCACTATTTGTAAATTAGTCTTGCCAATAATATCTAACGTATATTTGATCCAACCACCAAATTATAGTTAGTAGAGAAGACAGAGGGACATATTAAACCATAACAGTGATATAATGGAAAAAACTTACAAGTTAAAAATTAAAACTACGTGCTTTCATGACCACAGTTTGACTTCCACTGAAATTATAATAATGTAAAATTAATTTTAATTATAAATTTCCTAATATATAAAGCTAAAATTTAAAGACCACATACAGGCATGCCTTCTTTTGCTCTTTATTGTGCTTCACAGATATTGCACTTTTTAAAAGTCGAAGGTTTGTGGCAACTCTGCATAGAGCAAGTCTATTGGCACCATTTTTCCAACAGCATTATATTTAAATTAAGGTAGGTACATTGTTCTTTTAGACATAATGATATTGCACACTTAAAAGTTATGTTAACACTATATTATATGCACTAAGTAACCAAAGAATTCGTGAGACTCACTTTATTGCAATAATTGTTTTACTGTGGTGATCTGAAAACAAATATGCCATATCTTTGAGATATGACTGTACTCAGAACAAGATTTCAAGACGGTAAGTTATTTAGTTATTAATAAATCACTTATGTTAAACATGAGTGTGCTAAGCACTGGATTTAAAGACATGAATAGGTCATGGACATTTTTCACAGGTATCTCACAGCCTGATAGGAGATCCAGGTGACTGAAACAGAATATAAGAAGTTCTGTAAGACACAGTCTTGGACAATTGAAAGGTCAATTAATTCTCAATTGAGTTTTTATTTTTATAACGGAAAGAAATCAGGGCAGTCTTCTTGGATCTAAATGTCAACAGATAATTGTAAATCTTCCAGCAAATGACTGAGGGTAGTGCCTGCCAGGCAGAGAGGTAAAAACATGTTCAAGGCACAAGGAATGAAACGCTGGAGAGTGTTGCAGGTCTGTTTGGTGAGTGGCATGGCATTCGTACAGAAAACATTCAGAAATACAGGCTGGTGGTGAAATAATGTGTAGTCAGACACATTTAGATTGTATTTCTTGAACTTCAATTACTTCAACTTGTTACCAATGATGCAGAACTGGATTCACTTCTGAGTTTTAAAGTTCTGTCTTGTATCACTTCCTAGAATTGAAAGCCATTCCTAACTTATGACTTCAGAGTGGGTAACCCTTCACATTCTCTAAGTAAGGTGTCCCAAATCTCACTTCTGCTAACAAGACCAGTGTTCCAGGAGGATCTTTCTGTGCCTTATGGGCAGAGAAACAGCAATTCTAACTCATCAGTGTCTCTCTCCCTTACTTCTGGGGCTTTTTTTGATTTAAAACTTTCAGCTTTGCAACCGAGCAGGCGACGCTCTTGTAAGACTCTAAAATATCATGTAAGATGATGGATCCCTCATACCTGCTCACTGTGATTGCTTTCTGGTATTTCTGTTTGAGCTCCTACCCTCTTTATCCCAATATCTTAAATATCACAGGCCATTTAAAATTGTTTCTGCTTCACTATCATATCTGCTAATTCCCCTTTTTCCCTATTTTTGAATTCTCAAAACAGGCCATGATGATATTGAACTGATATTGAACACAACCAAATATATCAAACAGCTTTCAAACATTTATGTAGTGATTTTCCCTACCTGTGACCTTTGTTCCATTGCTTTTGCCTGGTTTTGTGAGATGAGTTTTAGTGACTTAGTAACATAAAGGGATCCACAAACTGTATTTCATATTCCATTCCTATCATCTTTTTTACTGCAATGTCTCTAGAGATAGGAAAGCATTTCCTCCTCTTTTTCCATACCAAAACCTGGAGTACCATTGATTATTTTTATCAGTTATTCAATTAAATTAAACCACTTCATCTCCTATTTCTTTTTCAGAGGGAAATAGCTTTTGAGCAGGATGCTATCAGATGTGGAAATATGTAACATTGTCATCAACATGTCAATTTAACATGATTTGATAACATTAAAATTTGATCAAAGCTCAGAGTTGCATCTCATTTTTCACATTACTATTACCCATATTTCACTTTTGACTTGTGGAAGAGCCAACGACTGATAGTAGACTGATGTGTGCACTGTAATAGCTATTATCAGATATAAGTGCTAAAAGATTTTCAGCTTAGAAATGAAAATTCCTGGAAAATTGGAAATGAAAATTCCTGGAAAATTGGAAAAGCTTTCTTTTCTAAGGAGTAGAATTACCTTTTCATTTCAAATAAGGGAAGTGACTTTGACCTCCTTCTAACACTTATTACCAAGAACATTTCAGAAAATGGATTAGTCAAAATATACTTTGTTAGTCTTTGTTAGTATTCCCTGCATCAAGGAATAACTAATGATTTCTATTGCTAATAGTTGTTACTAAAGAGGTCTTATTTGGAAGCTTCATGAAAATTTTTAGGCATTCTTTTGCTTTAATTGCTGTGGAGAAAAGAAAATTTTATTATATAATGATAGCCATGTACTCTGGACAGTTTCTTGCCATTCCAACTTTTTCTTTCATTCTCTGAAAATTGAATTCGGTAATATAGAACTTCTAAGACCATAATGAGACTACAGGTGATATTTATATTAAAATCACGATAGTGAAGAAGTTAAATACATCATAGCTCTTATTATTTTTATGCTGAAATACAGGGAAATACTGAAATGATAACTAATATTTGAAAATAACTGAATATTTGCAATCATTGAGGTCATTACTTTTAAATGCTTTTGTAGTTATGTCCTTTGCTTCTTGCTTCTGTGCTTTTCATCTTTTCATCAATGGATCACTTTGCTTCTAGATACAGGTTTGGCCCTGTTTCCAACAGTGAAGTATCTTCTGTCCCTTAGGAGAATTTTAGGAGATTTGAGAACAGCATCAAATCAAACTTTTTGCTTTCTTCTGAATTTGTACTCTAGTTCTCCAAACTTACCTTGTATCTTGCTTCTGAGGGCAATTTAACCTAGTTAAGAGCAGGATCTCTGGGTAATGTGATTCATATAGGGTATCCTCTTGAGGCACAAAGAGGGCAGAAGAGTTGAAAATAGACTTAAAGAGACAAGTAGAGAATAACTAACATAATTCTGCTATTTTCCCCCATTTCTTGATAAGGAAATAAGATTGATCTGAAGCATCGTATAGACACGATGTATCTATATTTCAACAAGGCTTTTCAAAATATTTCTCATTAGCAGAAGGATATTTCTATGCTGATAGAAATAATGTGTGGATAGATTTTATAAGAGGTTTCCAAAATTTGTTATTATTTATTCCCTAAGCCAATATATTCTTGTGCACAGTGAAGAAAATGACAGTATTTTCTACTTCCATTGGTTTTAATAAGTAAATTGATACAAGCAACCCCTTTAGGATGCCTGAAGTGAAATAGAACTCTGCTTGTTTCTCTATATTTGAATTATCAGTGAGCTTGAATGAGAAAATAGGTGTATGCTTCAGATGTTTTTAGGACACATTAACCTTAAGAGAGAACTAATGTGTTTATTGACAAAATTCGTATTTCAAAACAACAAAAACCCAACATGGTGAAAGTAATCAGATGGAGATTTAATGGGGATTTTATTTGTACATTTATTTTTTATGTATTAATTTATGTGACTAGAATTTATTTTTGACACACACACATGCACACTCATACCAGCACCTACCTCTGCCTGAAAAGTTTTGAAAAGTAAACTGCAGAAAGCAAGAGTGGAGAGATCAATTTATTAATAATTATATGTGATCATAGACTTGGGGTCTTCATTTGCCTCTTTTCTATTGGACCAAAAGTGTGGCATATTTGCCAGAAAAATAATGTGGTCTTATATTGCCTCATACAATGTGTTGATTAAATAGAATGGTATACAAAAATTTAAAAATATATATTTCTCAAATTTCAGTAACAGTTCATCCTCTTTCCCTTGTGTCAGATGCTCTGAATTGCACTGAAATTATTTGAAATATTGCATGGTTAAGTCTGACAAATTGTGGTTACTTTCTATGTATTGGATTATCTCCATCCTTGGAAATTTTAATATTTCCTTAATACACTGCCCATTAGCATATTTTTGTCTTCACACTATTCACATGAAGTCAGATGAAATTAACTTCCTTTTATACATGAGACAACTGATGTATACTAAGACTGAGTGACTTGCCCAAGGTCATAGCTACTTAATACAGAAATGTGACTAGAGTTTATTTTTCAACATTCACCCTGAGAATTTCTCTCCATATCACACTGCCTGGCGTTTTGCTTCCCAAAATGTTAATATAGATTTTCTATTTCCTTGGCATGAAATAAAGTTTCTGTCTACACTTTCTAACAACTTTTAGTTTATAGAAATAAATTCCATGTGGAAAAAAATCAGACGGTATAGGAAATCATTTTAATCTTGCTCTGCCTATCTTAATATTCAGTTTTTTAAGGGAGTTAATATATGTAGAAGCTAAAAACATGTCCTGAATATTTTAGATTTGCTCAATCTACCATTTAGGGTAAATATTTTTAAATTTCACACCTAAATAATTTTTGTTATTCACAAAGTGGTAAAAAAGTTAACAATGTAAATTAAACAAACTTTGGTATTATATAAACCAATAAACTGTTATGATTGTACCATCTGCCAAGTAAATATCCTTTTTCTTTGATTTTATGACAAAATGATGGTTGTAAATGTTTTATTAACAAGCATATGTTGCATTCACAAGAAGATGCCTTGTCAAGACAATTGTATGAAAAGTTAATGAATCACATGGTCCTACCTAGACTATAATACCATGTTCCAGACATTTCTCAATGATATATATATCATTCATGTTATGCACGATTTTTAAATCCAATGTGGCATATTTATTAATGAAATTAAAACAATCTACTCTCCTTCATTTCACACTGCAGATAGAAAAGATCAGACAACACTTACAATTTAACTCTTAGCAATTTTATCTGAGCTAGTGATAGTAAATTTTACTGCTTAAGGTCATAAGATATTTTTTTCATAATTTTCATTTATTTATATTAACCATGACTCACTTTTAAAAATAATACAAGAAAATAGAATTTTAGATTAAAAAAACCAATGGTCACTCACAGATATGAAAGATTTTGGAAAAGTTGCTTTGGTCACCTATTGTGTTGCCTGTCTGGTCCTTCAATTTTCTGAGAATTACAGTTATCTCCATCCGTATAATTATCATGGAAAGAATAACTTTTAAAATATGATCTTCCCTTTATAAATAAAGTTGATGTTAAGTGGCAGGAATCTGATCTAGGTTCTATAACTCAGTCTCTTGGAATTTTAGAACTTGAAATACTGATGACTTTTTGGACATTTGGATATAAATACTATAGTGTCAGTTAGTGTTAAGTTAGATTATTAATAAAAGAATGACTATGGTGACTTAAGTGAGTAGAAGCTTATTCATCTCTCACATTAAAGAAATCTTGAGGAAGGTACTCCTTTGTTGGTTTAGTGATACCATATCAACAGGGAACAGGGTTCCTTCTGTATTTCTACTCTGCCTTCCTGAACAGTAATTTCCATCTTTTTGTCGATCTCATCATCCAAGGTGGCTGCCAGCACTCTAGCTGTCATATTTGCATTTCAGTCGATAGGAAGGAGGGATGAAGGAAAATATCAAACGCTAACTTATGGTTTCTTCCCAAACAAATTTTGCTTTTACCTCTTTGGCCACCACTATAAGAAAAGAGGCTAGGAAATATTATCTTTATTCTGTGAGGCAGGGTGATCATCTATGAATCATAGTTCTATTATGAATGAAGTTGAAAAAAATGGTATTTTGTCAGTAAGTAGTGATCTCTGTCATAAAAGTAAGGCTTAGAGACTGGTGGTGGTTGTGTTCTGTCAATGAACTGAAGAACAGAAAAGACTGTTCAAGAAAAAAGGTAGATACTCAAGGAACAGACATGTATGAGAAAAAAATGATCAGCCTGCCCTCCAGCAAACCCTGTGTGTGTTTGTTTCTGTTTCTGACACCCAGTTGCATCCCTTCCCAGTGTCATTCCCCAGTGAAAAGAGTGGTATGTCTAGAATTCAAGCCTGGCATTGAGTCCCCATTCTGTAATTTATTAGCTATCATTTTTGTCTTCTTCAAATTCTTATATGTTAAAGGCAGATAATAATCCTATGTTATAAGATTGTTTTTAAAAACTGAAAGATAACACATCAATATTTGTGAATTATAATGTACTATAAAAAGGAAAAATTTAACTACTTTGATGGTAATATTAGTTGACCCCAGAATATGACAATGCTTTGGGAATTCAAATAGTCCACATCAGGACTGATTGTAAATTAAGAAATTAAAGTGCTAAGCACTATTTGATTGGATCTAGATTCAGGCAGGAGATGGCAAAAAGCTAAGGAGAAGACAGAAGGAATAAAGTTCTTGACTTTATTGCCAGTATTACAGGACTTTGTTTAAGAAAAGATTGTCTGGTTTTGTGTAAGAGTATTTGCTCCACCTCACACCAGAAGTCTCTGATGACTTTCATCTCTAGATCCCCAGGACATTTAATTTGACCAGGCTCCCTACATGGATGGTACTTTTCATTTGACCTTAAGCTCTACAAGGCAAGGCAATCTTCCTTGACTCCTCATTTGCTTTAATTTCTATATAAATTGGAAAGATTTATGTATTCAGTTACAGAATAATGATGCCACCAAACTTATCTGTCCATCTCTCACTTATTCCTCTATCGTTTCCTTCTTTAATTAAACGAACATTTGATAAATATTAACTATGTGTTACATACTGTTAAGAAGCCAGTGCTGTATAGGATATGATGTCCACATTCAAGAAATTGGTAATCTAAGATTTGAGACACCACAGATATGTGATACATACTAACTAATGTCGTAGAGCACAACGAATTACTTATGAAGTTGCCTCTCTATAAGATTGCAAAAAAAAAAAATGACAACAGCTACAACATTTGATGTTGGCTTATGCAAGTATGTGTATATAATCTTGATATAAAGGTTTATTTTTCACCATTTTTACTTAACCATATGATAGTGATCCCTGTGAGAAGCACTACTGCCTTCAAAGTGATCCCCAAAATCATTTATTCATTTGTGATGTCAACCAAGTTCCATATTTTCAGTGTTTATTGTTCATTTTCTCCTAATCTTCTGTCGTCCTTAAACATTCTGCAAAATATTCCGTCTAAACACATTATCCCACACAGCAGACCCTCCCTCCTGACTTCTCTATATGATTAATAAAATACAGCATCATATTCTCATTTACTTAGACCTGATGAACCAGAATCATTGTTAACAAACATTCTCTTTCTTTGGTTCATCATTTTGTTCACTTGCTCCTGTGTTTTCTCCTTGCTCTCTCTCTTACAACTGTTCTTTTCTTTCCCTTTTCACATCTACCATCCTTGTCAGTGTATGGAACATATTATCTCATTATTCAGGTTTGGTATCAATACTAAATAACCTTTATAAAATATTTAGGTAACTAATATAAGAATTATATTAGTTAGAGGAGCTGTATAGTGCAGAATTGCAAGGCTATGGCTGGATAATTAGAACTGCCATGATTTTCCAAAAGTAGTGGTTTCTGCCTTACTTTCACCTGCTAAATTATACACAAGTTCAGCTCATCTGCAAACTCTGTCCCAGGACCAAACTATGAAGGGGATGCTTTCCCATACTGCTGGTGAGAGTAAATCTACCACTTTGGAAAAAAATGTTAGCATTGTGTACTAATAAACAGTATATATTCAAATTTGAAATGTCAGGCAACTGTGGAAATGAACACACTATTTCCATGTTCAATGCCATATGTGAATCTAACGAAATACTTTTGAGCAAAATAGCCATGCACTAAGAATACTTCCAGTATGATTCCATCTATACATGTACCCCCAAAATAAAAACAGATGAAACTTAACTATGGGGTCAGCAATGCAAGTTTAAAGAGTAAAATTTAAAAGAAAAGGGAGGAGTGATTGGTACAAAAATCAGAATAACTGTAACATTTTAGTAGGGTAAAGAGGAAATAGCAAGTAGAAAGAGAAAAAGGATTTGAGATGATACTGGAAATATTTTGTTCTTGCCCCTGGGGGAAGTAATATGGCTATTCACTTTGAGAAAAATCATTCTGTGGATTTTTCTTTAGGTGTGCTATGATTTTCAATAAAGAAACATTTTTGTAAAGCTCTAATATCTAGAGGTAAATTCTGTATTTAAATTTTCTTTCCAAAGTATAAAAATAAAGAAGGATGGTGCAAAACAGGAGAGTTCATCAAGGCAGTGAAAAAATGTTAAGGATAGTCAGATAACATGAGCAGTAGACCTACTGTTCAATCTATTGTGTCGCTCTAGTTATGCTTACAGGAATACATGCTGGGCCCATAGTGAAGTAAAATAACGTGAAAAATGCTTATCTAAAATGTAAAAGTCAAAACTTCCTTATCTTCCTGTGAGCAACAGCTTTTTCTAATAGGAACTGGCAGAGGACACACTCAGGAAGTCTCATACTTTGAAACTTACACCACTTTTAAAAGTTATTGAGAGGGTTATTTATTACTAAAGAAAAATAAATGCTTAAACAGTTACCAGTTTTAAAGTGAAAGTCATATAAAAAGGAGAGAAATGTGAAGAGAGATATTACAAAATTGTCAGGTAATAGGCTGTGTACCAAGTCTAAAAAGAGAAGGAAATGCAGGAAGCTGTACTTCAGAATTTCCACTTCATTAATCTTTTATTCTACAACTATATAAATCTCTAGTTCTGTAGCAGTCTTTGAAATTTTCTTTATTAAGATTAGATTTAATGATTTCATATCCATAAAACATAATTTTAGATCCCATTTTATAGGAAGCCTGTGTAGAATGAAATCCATTTAATGCAAACCTACATGTAATAAGAATGTTTTTTCTATAAAAATGATTTCAAATTCCAAACCATGCAGCTCACAGTGAACATCTCTGAGGTCAATGCCTATGCTAGTGTACATCAAGAATATAATCAATATAATCTATAGGTCATGGTTGACATTTTGTTAAGTATGGTAGCCACAATAGTGAACATTCTGTCTATTGATGACCAACTCCACTGAAAGTTGAATCATGTATTTATCTTACCAAATATACATAGCAAAGGCTTTCAGTTAGATAGTTAGTTAATAAGTTTATCAATCTTTGCATTTCTCACATTATACTGTAAGTGTCCACTTGGGCCCATAAATAACTCATTGTTTTTCTTTCTTTCTTCCTCTTTAATATATAACTATTAATCTCCCTTAATAATTACTGTATCCCTCCTCCCTCCTCAGTGGACAATCTGTCCCTAGTTACTTTCAACTATTTCTTGTTTAAGAATATTATATATTTTTAAGATTATTTGGTTGTCTCTTTTATGATCCAAAATCCCAAGAGGAAACAGATGGCATACTCAAAAATGGAATAATTAAGAAGAGTTTAATAAAGAAGCTAATTATAAAGTTGTGGGTGAAGTTAAGAGAACCATTAAAGAAAGGTGCAGTATCCCAAAGCTAGTGAACTTGAATCAGCAGGGATAGGAGGGTTTCCCACAAGTCAAAGAGAATTACATAGAGGAGTTGAGATGTTTCCTAGAGGCAGTGAATGAACCTAAGCAAAAGATACCCTGGCCATACTCTAGCCCACCCTATGTTCTGCCAGTGCCTCCCACCAGCTGAAACTAACTGTAACCAGAAGGCAAAGGAGCTTGCTTTTCCAGTTCATAAAGATGAAATACATTGCAAAGCAGAGAAGGATGAAGCGAACAAAAAATATCTATCACGTATCCATGAATTAACATGAGAAAGACCTCACATTTTTGTTATGGCACATTATAATGATTTACAGGCCCATTTATATTTTCTCTTAAAGTTTTTTTTCCTGATGAATTAATTGTCCTGTAATCTTCATTTTTGTGCATTATCAACTCCATAACCTGTACATTTTATTTTTAAATCAAAAAGCACCATGAGTTCAGAAAACCTATTAGCTCACTAGTTTAGGTCTTTCTACCCCATAGAAAGAACATACAGCTGGAGTCAGACAAAACTGACTTCAATTCTGACTCTTTATCTTTGCAAGATATGTTAATTGGATGAAAATTTCATTTTCTTCTTTCAAAAAATGGAGATTGTAATAATACCTAGTAATAAGTTTCCAAAGGAATAAACTAAAAGTATTTTAAAATGTTTAATACAGTTCCAGACTGGGGCTCCCTCAAAGGCAGAAACTGAAATGCACTTGCATGCATGAAGCAGAAATATAAGACAGGGATGTGAAACAAGGAAGACAACCAGTACAAGAATGCATTTCTGAGTTCACTACTACTATGGGTCACGGATGTCTGATCACAGCAGTATATTATGAAAAGCCTTATTCAATACATTTTAGAACTGATTAAACAGATGACAAAAGAATGAAACCTATATCCATCAGTTCTAATTCCCTGTTGCTCATGGGCTGTCCCTCCAGTGTTCACTCCCTCACAACACAAGGTTGTACATGCCTGAATGAACATAATTTCCTGAGGGCATCCGATGAAAAACCAATTGCTGCACCTGGAAACGGCTGCTAAAGCCACGGCTGAAGTCAGACTTTGGGATGACAGGATTTTGAAGTGGTGCCAGTGAAATGTGTACTGCAGTTCCTGACACATGGCAGATATGCTATGGACGGTAAATATAAACATAATCATGCTACTATCAATTAACAACCAAACATTGAAATAATACAATCAACCACTCAGAATGTGAAATTACCAATATGTGAGATTAAATGTTCTAAGATTTTGAATAGATCACTATATAGGTAAAACTGAGTTCTGACAAGGAATGCCAATCAACTGAAAAATTTCCATTGGCTTTCTCAGAACTTTCACATATACATCCCTTTTTTTTCTTTTTTCTGTCCATTCACAATTATTAATAAAATGTTCACTCTGAACAAAAATATTCAAATTCAGCAACATCACTTCATTATTTTTTATTGAGTACCTACTATGTGTCAGAGAGTGTTCCATGGGCTGAGAATACAACAATGAACAAGAGTTTTAAACCCTTATGCTCATTCTACTGGAGGAGAAAAATAATTGAGGGGGAAATGGCCTATAGATTATATTATGGTAATAAGTATAATGGAGAAAAATTAGGCAGTGAAGAGGACTTTGAGAAGTGCTAGAAATGGGAGGAGGTGCTATTTTACATAATGTGGTCAAGGAAGACAACTGGAGATGAAATAGGTAATGATGCAAGGCATGTGGACATTGATAGAAGAGCTTATAATGGAGGAAGAACAACCAGAGCAAAGGTCTCGATCATGACTTATGCATTCAAGAAAAAGCTAGCCAGTGTGGCTACAATGTAGTGAGTTTAGGGAGAGTAGTAAAAGAGGTTAGTGAGGTAACAGGTTCAGATCTTACAGCCTTCCATGCAATAGGATGAGTCTGGCATTTACTAAGTGAAAGAGAAAGCCAGTGGAGCATTTCCAAGAGAAGAGTGTCAAGATTTGAATTACATCATAAAAGGATCACTCTGGCTGCTGTGATGAGAGAAGATTTCAGGAATGTAGGGAAATTATTGCAATAATTCAGGGTATTTGATGGTACGTTAGAACAGTGTGGTAGCAGTGGGGATGGTGAAAAATGATGGGATACCAGATGTATTTTACATGTATACTCATGGAGTCTTTTCTGTTAGATATGATAGAGAGTGTGAGGAGGAGAGGAGTCTGGAATGATGGACTGAGGCAAGTACCTGGAGGATGTGGCTGTTATTGACTAAACTGAGGAAGATTGGGGGGAAAAATGAATTTTGGAAAGAAGAGTAGGTGTTTGATTTTTAGCATGTTAAGTTTGAAATGCATTTGTTATCCAAGTGGAGATATTGAATAGGCACTTGAATATATGAGACTGGAGTTGAGATAAGCCTAGGAAGCAGATAAAAATTGGGGAGTGGTCAATAAATGGATGTCATTTGAGTCCAAGGAATTGGATGAGTGCAAAAGAGTGAATGCAGAGAAAGAACAGAATAGGTCAAAGGGCTGAGTCTTGGGGAATTCCAACATTTATTTGTTGGATATGAGAAATCACCAGCAAAAGAGACTAAGGCAGAGTAACCAGAGAGTAATTAAGAGAACAAGAGGTGATATGCGATAACTTAGAAGCCAGTGGAAGATATTATTTTAGTGAAGCAGGAGTAAGCAGTGTTGTCAAATATGGCTGAGAGTTCAAACAAGATAAGGACTGAGAACTCACATTAAGCTTTAGATGGTAGAGATAACTGTTGACCTTAACAGGAGCAGTCTTGAATTCTGGTGAGAAAAAGTAATTATGTATGAAAACAGAGAAAATTAAGAGAGGAAATGGAAAGAGTGCATGCAGATAATTTTTCCAGACTTTTGCTGTAAAAAGAGAAATGAGATGGTAGCTAGAAGGGGATATGGAAAAGAAATAACTTTTAAAAACTGAAAAATATAATTGCATGTATGTATTTTTATGGATTCAAGACTCCCAGAAAGAGAAATTGATGATTTAAGAGAGAAAGAAGAAAATTGTACAAGTGATCATTTTCATTGTAAAATACTGAGAAATAGTGTATAACAACACCTTGGGTCTGACAAAGATCTAGATGTGGTATCTATTTGGCCACTAATTTCAATGGTAGATCCTGCTAATTGCAGATAGATTTCTTAGTGCCCTCCTTCCACATATCCTCATGGTTGTGTCTCCTGAAGACATGTACTTCATTGAAGAAAGCATCATATTTACCTGCCTAAAAGGATCAGTGAGTCCCCTTTCACTCTAAGTATACATAGTCTGTATAATTATTATTAGTTTGATCAAAAACTCCATCCTAAATTTTTATTTAGACACATAATTTAACTGTTAGACATTTTAATATTATGTCTATATTTCAAAAGTCTCGAGAACAAAAATGAGCAGATTTTCTGCTTCCATATTGAAATGAAATAGAAAAACATCAGCAGTTTTAAAATTTCACAAAATCTGGTAGCTTTCACTAAAGATATTTTGGGGGTCTGGGTAGATATGATATTGAAGGGAAATGCATGTGGGGAAAATAGATTGTTTGGATTTAGTAAACCTTCTGAACAGGACCTATTAACTTCCATTTTATATAGCCATATGTCTGCTTGATTGTCTATATTTATTACTACCTACAGTAAATGACAGATGCTCAGAATTCACTTTCTTTCTCTCCTTTCTCCTTCATTTTTTTTCAGTTTCATAGAAACTCAGTATGGAAAATGTAACTACTATGTTATCATGCCGGTCATCCTCCCTGTCCTAAATCATCCCTCTTTTTTCAAATGATACATTCTTCATACCTGTTATTCACTTATTATGCTTTTATAAAATACCAAACCAATATCAAGCTGTTAGTTTCTATACTGTAGATTGCTTTGTCAAAGCAAACAAGTAGGGTCAGCAGCTATCTTTATAATCTTTAAACTCCAGGAACTAAGAACTGAATGGCCTCCAGGATTAAACATTGACCGGTATTTTCACAAGTGAGAAACATTTTTGAAAACATATCATTTCTGGATTTTTATTTCAAATTATACATATATATTTTACCACCTTAAGGTCTGTGTAATGTACTTCACAATGCCTGGTGGCTTTATAAAACTATGGTGTCACTCCACAAAAACTACTTTATAGAGGCTTTTATTGTCAACAGTACCCTATATCATTCTCTGGATCCCACTGGCAGTAATCTCAGGCATTTATTTATTCTTGACTTCTGAAAATAAATAGACCCAGCTTTGGGGAAAGGTATTGGAACGATTGTTCACTTCCCTGCATTTAGAGCCAAAACCTTTTATTTTTTTCTTTGAAATGGTTGTTGTGTAAAGATGAATTGTGTGAAAGTTTTCACCTTTAAGCTGAGGATTTTTCCTTCTATTTAGTAGGTCTGCCAACCAAGTATAGCCTTAGAATATAACTAAAAGTATATAAATTTTTTCATGGAGAATATCATACATATTATCTCTGTGAGTTTAACTCAGTGAAATAAGTTGAAAAAACTCTACCTTAAGGATGATATTATACTTGTCTTTATTTATGAAAAAAATTCTTATCCTACTGCTCATATATAATAAGCAATATGGACATAAACAAATACAATAAAGAACAGGTCCATTTGCACAAACATGTAATACAGAATCCAAAAACATGATCTTATGGAGAATCTTACAAAATATAACTTTTTGGGGAAAAAAAAGCTGTCATTACCCAACAGAAAAATCACCTATCATCAATGGCATATTAGGAACTCTGTTAAAAAAAAATCATTGAAAGTGTTCTGAAGGTATGATTTTAACACACTCATTTTTACATTTCCTAGTTAAGATAATGACCAATTAAAAGAAAGGTGTCCATTCCTTTCCAACAACAAATCCTATAGCTCCTTATTTATTTGATTATTCATGTACTCTTAATATTTCTCTTACTGTTCTTATCTTGGATTCTTATATTTCTAGAAGGTAGGGATCATAGCTTGTGTTTTAACTGACTAATGTAGCACCAGTGCAATTTGGCAACCCATGAAGGATTTTAATGCTGATAGTCTTATTTCACTATAGCAACAAATGTAGATATAGCAACAAAAGTAGATTTGATCTTGACTTCCAGGATCCAGAATAATGAGAAAATTAATTTCTGTTGTGTAAGCCTCCCATTCAGTAATATTTTGTTGTGGCTGTCCTAGCAAATTAATATGGGGAGCGTTTGGAGAGAGTTGGCGTCCTTATGTTTCTCTCTCATTTTACTGAGGAGTAAAATCTTTCTCAGTTACTCTCAGCAGACTTTTGTCTTAGACCCCAGTGGTTAAAACTGGGCCACATGTGCACTGCCTAGGTGTGGAAGAAAAGGCTCCATATGTAAATGTTTGGAATTTAAGTACATAGAAAGTAATATAGAGCTTTTTTTGGCAGAAAGGAAGAAAGGCTAGAAATTGTGGTTGGGTAAGCAACTGACCATTGATGTAAATTAGAGGACTCAGAGAGTATAAGAGGGACATTTATTCAAATTTTAGAGTTTAGGTAGTCCAGTTCGTAAGACTTTGTGGAAATTAGGAAAAAAAAAATCATCTTTCTTAATGATACCTAATTATGCTTTATGACCACCTGCTGGCAGTTTGTTGTAATAGCCAAATAAAACTACTCTAACTACAAGTGATTGATACCTCTTGGTGTTGTGGCTTTGGTTTTGGGAAACCATGTATGGAGTGTAGAATGCTTGAACTGAGTCATAAGGGATAGGTGGGAATTAGTTAGATAAACAAGGGTAGCAGAGGACACAAAATGAATAAGGTCACAGAGAAATGAATTGCCGTAGCAACACTGAGAAAATACAAGCTGTCCCACAGTATTGCAGCTTGAAACACACTTTAGGCAGCAGCGGGGGTTAAAATGGAGGAGATTGACAGCCTGGTCATTGTAGGCCTGTAAGAATGACAAGTTTTATGTCTTGAGTGGATACAAGTGTCATAAATATAATTAACATATAGAGGAAGAGACAATACAGGAATAGAAGGTAGAAATAATTTGGACATGTTGAGTATGACATACTTGTAGAAGTGACTGTTTAATGGAGACTAGAACAGTGGCTTAAGTTTTACACACATGAATTCTAATTCTTTTCTGTGTTCTTTGTTGGCTGTAGGACAGTAGGAGTATTGTTTAACCTCTCTAAGCCTTAGTTTCCTCATAGGCAAGATTTATTATACTAATATTTGTAATTGAATTTAGTGTTTTGTGAGGATTAAATATAGTAATGCATGTTAGATGAAACATTAAATAAAGCTACAAATGTTAATAAAGTTCAGCTATTTTTCTTTACTCTTCTTTCTATTCAATCTTCTCTTCATCTTCCTCTTTACTGAAATAAAGGGGCCTGCTGGATTTTTGTGTCTAAAACCCATGGGGTAAGTCAGCTTTAGCGATAAATCAGGGAGACATCATCGTAAAGTGACTGTTAAAATTGTGAAAGTGGATGAGATTATATGGATAGCATATCTGGAAAGTCAGAAGAGAAGTGACATATTACAGAGCCATGAATAATGCTAATGTTTAAGGGATGAGAGAAGAAATTTCTACTAACAGGTTTGAGGATGTTCAGAAAGACAGAAGGCAACTCAAGGAAAAGCTTTTATGAGATCCAAAGATGTGAGGAATGTCAGGAATAAATGGCTAGTTTTTAAACACAATAGATTCATTTAAATCCTATATGTAGCAGAAACTTACACGCCATTCAAATGTTTGAAGAACAAGAAAAATAAGAATAAAATTGTCCACTGAATTTTGCATTGTGAAGTACATTGCCAGAGAAATCTTACCTGATAACCGGGGGCAAAAGGGGAAGTCAAGACAGAGAATGTCTACTCTTTTAAACTAAAAAGTAAAGAAAAAATATAGTAGTTGTGAAAGAGTGATCCTATGCCAATAGAGCAGATTCTTTATCTTTTAATTTTTTTTATCTTTTGGTCAGGGAGTTTGAGCATATTTATAAATTGAGCAGAAGATGATACAAAAGAGATAGGAAATGATAAAAAGAACAGTGGAGAATCATTGACAGAGTCAAGTTTCAGTGAAAACAAGGTGGATAGAATGAACAGAGAAAAACTAGGCCTTCTATTAAAAAATGAACAGTCCTTCATAATCAACCAAAAAGGATGCAGAGGAGGATTTATAAATGTATAGGTGAGATAAAATAAGGAAAGGATTATTTCTGTGGATTGCTGAGGAAACCAAATACTTCTGTGCCTTCACCTTTGAGAATGAGAAGTAACACATGGTTCCTCACCCACCCGACCACATTTACCCCTCTGCAGTGTAGCCATGAGTGGAGCATGTGAAGGGCTAAAAGCTCACCTGCTCACAAGTGAGGTCCTCAGTTGGTAGGAGAATCTAAGGAAGATAAATGATAGCATTCCACCATGCTGGCTTCATTTGCCACATACTGGATCACTCCCACTCATAGGAGAAATGGTAGAATTTACCACATAACTGTTATATGAAAGTTAATCTTTGAGCCTCTATATTGCCATTGAAGGAGATGGTTAGAAGTTATAGCATTTTATTAACAACCTGTGATTCATATCTGAGATGAAATATGATAGACTAAGAATGCCTTCTAGAAGCCAGCAGTATTGTGTGCTAACTCAGAAAAGTGGATGTCTCTTCTCTATCCTAGTTTAAAACATAGGCTTTATTTGAGGTGACCATTTATGTTTGTTGCTAATAGAGTAAGCGTCTGTGAGTATCTGCTGCAAAGATATATACACAAGCTTTTGACTTGTCTCAGTTTGCTACATACCATAGCGTTCATGATAAAATAAAGGAGATTAATAATGGTCTCAGCTCCAAGTCATTTCCTATCTTCTATACACTACTCACTTTCTCTGTTTCTCAGTTCTCTGTTTCACACAAGAACATTACTTTCTGATTAATTTTAATAAATTATTTCTGATTAATATTCAAGAATAATGAAGTTTTTGAGGAAGAGAAAATTTGGATAGGGAGAGTGGCACCTTTTTGGAAATCAGTTTGAAAAATTTTGGACAGAATTCATCAACCCAACTTGTACCTTTGCTCTGGGAGCTTAGCATTCTTTCTGAAAGGTCAGTCTCTGAAACCATACCCACTCACTGTCTTTACTGTGTGTATTTTTAAGGGACAGTCTTTACAATGACTTTCAACTTCTATAAAATCTGACACCCACTGTCTTTTTGACTTCATTTCCTACCACTCTTACTCTCACTGGCTTCACTTCTATCATTGGCCCTCTCGAAGGTCCTGGACCCATGAAACTCACTTCTGACCCAGGGAATTTGCATCTGCATCCAGTGTTCCTTCTCCAGATAGCCTTATGCCTGTTTCCTCACTCTCTTCAGTCCCTGTTCTATGTCACCTTATTGGCAAGGCCTTACCTCAAGGGTATTCCACACCCCTCCCCAAACCAAACACAACTGGTCATATTTATTTACCTTGACTTATTTTTCTTCATAGCACTTAATAATTTTTGATATATGATTTTAATTGTTCACTTTTCTTTCCCCTCGATAATGAATATCCTAAAGTCCATGAGAGCAAGGTCTTTTCTGTTTTATTTAGCATTATATTCCCAGCACTTAGTACAAGGTCTGGAGTGGTAAATTTTTATTGACTGAATAAATGAAAGTAAGGAATGCTAAATAAAATTATGAATTATCATATGGATATAAATCAGTTTATATGTAAATTATTACTATTATTATCACTTTTGTTATTATTATCATTAGTCTTTGTGCCTTTGTATAAAAGTAAAATGAAAGAGAGGCAATGGCGTTATTTTTCTACCAAATTGCAGGTTAAAAACATCCTTCTACTAACACCCCAAAATCTGTGAATACACGGATAAAGCATCCTTTCCTCAAACATTTTACTGTCATCTGCAGGATGATTTCCATGCTAACTACACAAATTTATTATAACTACAGTAGGAGAGGTATATCCTGGAATTGGGCAAGCACCATTGTGTGTGTGTGGGGGGGTGTAGGCTCTGGTTAAAAACTTTCAGCTGCTTCTGAGCAAGAGAGATCAACAAGGACATATATTGTCATTTCCAAATTTAAGATTCTTGAATTTTAAAACAAGTGTTGATAGGCAAAACAAGGACCACTAGAAACAAATATATAATTTTTGTAATTTATATTTTTGGTGTGTCTATGGGAGAGAATTTTTAAAAGAATAATCAAAATTCTGGGAGATGATCCATCCTCTATTCGGGAGTAAAGAATATATTTGTTTCTAAAACACAAAATTAGAGGTGTGACAAAAATAAAAATAATATATACTTAAGGCAGGCATTAAAGAATTGTATTAAATAGTGAAGTATTCTAGACCATTTATACCTTCAAAGATCTCAATACTTTTAATATGACTTAAATTGTGCTTACTATCGGAGAGCTATATTATATTATCAGTTATGTAAAATCTCTACATGTTCTACAATATGATACATGATGCTCTTATAAAATTTTGTATTAACACCTTTCAAAAGGAAATAAATACAGATATTTGCAGGTGGAATAGTGGCATGGTAGGGCAGGTCCAAAAGTAATGAATCAGTAATTTAAAAACTTGCCTCTATTTCTCACATATTGAGAGTGAGAAAATCCTAAATTTGAAAAAGGTCTCCAGAAGTACACATATTCTGCCAGTAACCTGAACTGAGAGTCTCTTACATCAGAGGAAATTGCAATATCATTAATAGAGAAAAACTCTAGAAGTGTGCATCAGTTTAACACTTCAGTTCCCAATCCTCCAGTAAATACAGATTGCTACGTTTATCACTGATCTTATTCAGGGTCTTGCAATCCAAAGGAATGCATGCACTTCTATATTTGTTACTAAAGTAGTTGTTAAAGCATTGCTTTGTAAACTCTGAAATCCTATTTCATCTAAGCAAAAGTGTTCAAGGTGTATAGGTGGTTAGAGAAGGCGATCTTAGGAGTTCCTGGTGCCGTACTAAATTATGAAATGGGACATGACTCCTGCTACTTAGGTGAGAAAGTAAAAAATATCATTCAAACTTTTCTATAGTTTTTCAGTCTAAGAGAGATTAACATCAGATACAGATACTATCACTTCTGCATTCTTCTACTAACCAAAGCAGTTGACACTGATGTGTCCATATTCAACTGCTTTTTAATTGAAAGAAATTGCAAGTCATTTGAGAAAAGGCATGATACAGGGCAGAGAGAGGAAAAGAATTGAAGCATTCTTCAAATGAGGAATGGAATAATTGAAATGAATTTAAAAATTGAAGAATTAAAGCCATCAACAGAATCAGCCATCTTCTCTAACTTACTTTTGCAGACATGCAAAAAGTCCAAAATGAACATTAACTGTCTTAAAATGAAATATTCATTCAATTGAGAGTTTTCAGAATCATTTATAAACATGGTTTTACCAATAAAGACGTTAACTTATTTCATCTAGCAAGTGTCATTATCGGGGGTGTGGCTAACAATGTTATTAAAGACCTAGGCTCTTCCTTTTCTTCTGCTCCAATATCTGAAGAGTTTTGGCAATGTCATCTCTACAAGGTAACTGCTAGAGTTCTGTATTAATCAGTGTTCTCCAAAGAAACAAACAATAGGATGAATTTATTTGTTTGTTTGTTTATTAATTATACAAATTGGTTCACACGGTGATGGAGGCTGAGAAGTTCCATGGTCAAGCTAGAGAATAAGGAAAGCCAGTGATATAATTCAATCTGAGTCCAAAGGCCTGAGAATTGGTGGGGAGTACGGGTGGCCAATGGTGTAAGTAAGTCCCTGTCTGAGTGCTGATGTCCAAGGACAGGAGAAAATGGATGTTTCAGCTCAAGCACAGGGAGTGAATTCACACTTCCTTTGCCTTTTTGTTCTATTCAGGCCTTCAGTGGATTGGATGATGCCCACCCATATTGGTGAGGGTGATCTTGTTTACTCAGTCTAGTGATTTAAATGCTGATATCTTCTAGAAACACCCTCACAGACAAAACCAAGAAATAATGTTTACCAGCTCTCTGCGCATCCCTTAACCTGGTGAAGTTGACACATAAAATTAACTTTCACAAGATCAAAACACTACATCCTTACACAGAAGTGTCCCAAGAAAGAAAGAAGTCGTGGGGCAAAAGGCCACTGTTATCAAGCAGAAAAGTTTTCTTAGAAGCTCCCAGCAGCTCCTTTATATTTTACTGCCAAGAATTGAGGTAAATGGCCACATGTAGACCGATTACCTGAAAAAGCAATGGAAATTCTGTGATTGACTTAGTCTTGATTTAATTGCTCTTTGGACACATTACCATGCACTCAAACTGGAGTTCTCCTGGCAAGGAACAATATGAAGAAATGGTTCTTGGGTATACAATCAATAATGCTATGCAGAGTAAAGGTTGAAAACAACTGTGCCTGTAACATGCCTTAAATATCAGCTTTAATCTTATATATAAAGACAGTTGTCATATATTTTTTCTTTTGGGACTCTATAAGCTACCTGCAGGTCACTGTGATTGGTGAATTAACTATGACTTTATTCTATTTGGCATGTTCCTATACTCTAAGAGGAGCTTGATGAACTTCTTTTTTCATATACTAGATTCTAAGTGTATCTTTTCATTTAGGTTGGTAAATTGAGAACAATTATGCCTCCAAGTTAGTTATTCTCAGAATGTAGATCTTTACTTATGTGAAGAAGAAAATACCTGACATGCTAGTTTTAACTTTCACAGAGACTATGTACTTGAATAGGCTTTTCCCATTATGCTCCCCAAAACATCCTCAGCTTTTGCAATAGTTACATGGAAATGTTTGAAATGTTTTTGTGTTATTTTCCATCATTAAAGACATCAGGAAAAGTTATAATTTAAGATAGCTACAATATCCATTTTTTGGAATAAGGGTAGATTCACTGAGAGGTTGTAATAAGTATTCTCATTCTAACCCATTTTCTTTAGGGTTTCCAACCCAAATGTTATTGACTATATGTGTAATGAAACACATTAACCAGGTATCATAAAGATGTGTTTAGCAAACTTACTAAATCTAAATAGACTGAATCATAGTCTGCCACTTTAAACAGGATATTTGTCAACAAGTTTTTAAAAAGTTATATGTCATCATTTTAACTGAGCCTCTGGTTTTTTCAGAAGATAACATTTTAAGTTAAATTTGCACTGTGCCCTCATGAGTACTGCTATTTTAAAATGTAATCCCATAAAAGCTTATAGTTTTATATAAATATACTTTGCTTAGATGTACATACTTTGCCAGTTTCTTAAATATAGGAAGTCATAAGGGAACATAAAAATATCTAATGATAAGTATATCTGGGCAAGTTGCAAAGAAGACCTTCTATTTACTCCAAACTTTACTGCAGCTATTAAAGATATCACTCTTATTTATATACTTAATATTTATATATTCATTCTAAGTTGTTTTCCAAAGACGTTGTTTCCAAAGAAGTTGGGAACAGAACCCAAGGAGAGCAGCTAAGGCTAAAATAAGTGAATGGAAATTGAGCTGCCATACACTACAGAGGAGGGTTTATAGTTTGATTTAGTTATGTTCCTGCTAAATGAATAACTACTAAAAAGAATCTGTTCTCTTCAAAGGGATATAACAAAACTCAGAGTCTCTAAGACATATCACTTACAATGTCCAGATCACAACTCAAAATTACTCATTATGTGAAGAAACAGGAAAATTATTCATTTATAAAAGAAAATACAATCAACAGACAGAAGTCTGTGATGAATGAACTGGATTTTGGGATTAGCAGACCAGGATTTAAAAGATGTAATCAAAACAATGTTCCAAGACATAAGTGAAAATATACTTGTAATTAATGAACAAATAGAAAACTTTCAGCTAAGAAATAAAAACTATAAAATGAACCATTAAAAATTCAGGAATTGTAAAACAATAATAGACATACAAAATTCACTTGATGAGCTTAAGAGGACAATGTTGACAAACGAAGAAAGGAAAGTGAATGTGATTATAACCCTAAAAATTATCCAGTTAAAAAAAAAGAACAGATTTTTGTTTAATTGAAGAGCCTCAGGTATCTGTGCAACAATAACAAAAGTTCTAGTGTAAAAGTATTTGGAATACCATGAGATTTGAACAGCAACTTCAGAAATGAAGATATACAAATGACCAATAAAGACATGAAGAAGAGTCTAACATCATTAGTTATCATGGAAATACAAATTATTACCTAAATGAGTTATCAAATTTCACTCACAGAATGACTAAAATTAACAAGACTGAACACACCAAATATTTTGAGAATATGAAGCAATTAGAGCTTATAATTGTTGATTCTCACAATAAATTATACAATTGAAATGGTACTACAACTGATGAGAATTGATAATATCCATAAAAAGATTTGTTCATACAAAAAAAGTTCATTGCAACTTATTTCACTATAGCTAAAACAAGAAATATTCCAGGTGTTCATTAATAGGAGAATAGAGAAGCAAAACTGAGGTATACAAGGGAATACTATTCAACAATAGAAAACAAACTATTGCTATATGCAACTACATATATAGGTCTCAGAAATATTTTGCTGAGTGAAAAAAATAGCAATATGCAAAGTAAATTATGCTATAATTTCAATGATAGGAAGCTCTAAACAAGAAAAACTAATCTGTGGCAGAATAAAATCAGTGCGCTGTTTGGTTCAGAGGGACTTGTACAGGCAGTATTGACTAAGAAGATTTATGTGGAAACTTTCTGGGGTAAGGGTAATATACCTGATAGATACTTGCTTTACACAGGAGTTGTAGGTGATTGTCAGACTTGGAATGATCCACTCAGCATTTGCACATTTCATTGTATGAAAGTTTATCTCAAAAGAAAAAAAAGAACATAAAATAATATTGAGCTCTAATTTTATGCCTCTTAAAATATTTAGGAGGAAGTGCACTGATGTTTGCAACTTAACTTCAAATGCATCAAAAATAATATGGATTAATGAATGGATAGATGGATAGAGAATGGGCAGATATATGTTAAAGCAAGTAAAATAAAATGTTAATTTTTCATTCTAGGTAGTGGGTATACAGGTTTTCACTCTACAACTCAATTAACCATTCTTTAGTTTTCAAAATTTTCAGAATAAACTGTTGGCAGAAAAAGAGAACTAAATGAATGGAATGAATGGAGAGCCATGTCAAGTGACTATTTGAAAAAAAAAAAAAAAGGCATTCACATAGAACAGAACTAGAAGTCTCTAAAGCTGAAGTGTGAACATATAAACATAGGAGACACACACTGACATTTTTGAAGCCATGTACTGAACTGCTTGAAAGTAATTTACATTTAATATGATTAATAAGAGAAAATGCAGATTAATTTATGTGAAATAAGAGCAACCATTTAGAATTAAAGTTATGAATACTATATATAACTCTCTATATATTCATTCACCCTATAAACTGTGAAGGTCATACTATTTGCCAGATGCCTAGGAAAAATAATGAGGCAAATTTTTCCTGGCACATGTCTTCATGCAATTTGCAATCTCAAACTTTATTATATTTGGCTCAGTTTCAAGAGATATAACAAAAACACATAATAAGAGATATAACAAAAACATATATAACAAAACATAAATGACATGGCATGCCTATTGATGGTCACATGGTATAATACAGCACTTCTCAAAACATGGTTCAATTCTTATTGAGAATCAATATTTATGTCCCCCACCCAGACTATGAGTTAGAACTCCTGAGTAACCAGGCTAATCTCCATTTTAATAAGCTTCATAGGTGATTTTTATGTACATCAGTGTTTGAGGACAACTGCACTATAATAAACAACATTTGGATCAGGAATTGGGTTGAAATGCCAATGTCTTTATTCCTGACTATGTGACCTCTAGTAAAAACCTAACAACTTTGGATCTCAGTTTAACATTTAAAAAGTGGGTAATATAGTACTTTCCTTAATTATTTCACAGGATTATTGTGAACACAGAATCATTATGAATAAATTATAGACTGCTTATCAAAGTATAAAGTTGAAAGAAGTATGAAAATTTATGGCATTATTTGCATAAAGGACAAATCCATTTTAAAGTTTTTGTTTATGGCTATATGAATCTGCAAGTATATATTCCAGATAATATCAAGAAGCCTACATATAAAAACGTATAATTAGAGAGGGTCTTTGAACAGCAGATGTGATTAACATTTGGGTCCTAATCTAGTATAAATCTATCATTGAAATTGAAGCTGTTAAAATTGTTTTGAAATGGGATAATTCCCTCATTTGGTTCATATCATGTCCCAAGAAATAAATAAGTGGGTTTAAACTTCCTACTCACCTATGTTAAAATAGGAGGCAGACACACCTGGATTTTATAAACATAAATATGAGACAGGCTTCAGGGAAATATGCTCAACAATGAGTATATTTTTTGCAGGAAAGTACTTGATGAGTTTTGAAATAAGCAAATGAGAATTGTAATAATAATCCATTTTGAAATCTGTCCAGATTAAGGATGCCACTTTTCTCTGGACTAGATCATTCCTTTGTTTTTGTTATTGTAGTGAACAAGAATTTTAGGACAATAACTGTCAGAGACTAATCATTCTCCTTTCTTCTGTGGACTGAAGAAAAAATGCACAATGTAAGGGCAGTCAGTTGAGTTTTCCTCAGGGTCTTACTGAGGAATATAGCCTGGGAAGCAGCTTCTCAGTAGCTCTGGGGGGACTGGTCCAAAGAGATAGGGGGAGAAGCCAGTACATACATAATTTTAGCTAGGGAATGCCTTCAGTCATGCTTACATCTCAGTGAAAGGTTACTGCTAGTCATGCATATCAGATATCTCAGTTAATGGTTTTAGCACTTTTCTATGTATGAGAAGATATAAGAATCTGGGTTCATTAATTTTTTTTTTTCTGAGATAATGCTAACTATATAATAAGTCTGTTTTCCAAAGCACAGAGTGCTTTATCCTGTTTTTAGCCCTGAACTCCTTTCAGGGTGTACTGTCAGTCACCAACTGCAGTGGCTAATGACTTGATTCTTGTAGAACTGGATGGTAGGCAACATTCTTTGTTTTATACCTCCTTCTTGCATTCATTAATTACTTCAACAAATATTTGCTGAGTTTCTAATATGTATTGGGCACTGTTGTGAAGATTCGAGAGAAAAAAAGAAAATCAAATGTGTTTTCTTATTTCTTTAGTTCCTATTGATGCCAAAAACTCGGCCTCTGTGAACTGGTGCTGAATCAAATCCCAGAGACAGCGTTTTGGATGAAGTAGGAAAGAATAGCTGTATTGCTTTGCCAGGCACAGTGGGGTACAGCAGGCTCCTGCCCTGAAAACCTGTGTGTCCCTACTGGGGTGAATTTAGTGAGGAGTTTTATAGCAGTGGCTGGTTCAAGGGCTGGGTTGCTGATAAGGATCAGGGTGTGTGCAGGGCCTGCATTCCTTTAATCTGGCCTCAGGTGGTCTCCTGATCTCTGAAGAATGTTTCATCAAGTAGTTAGCATCTTCTGTTTGTTGGGGGTTTTAGTTCTGCAGAAGAGCTCAAAGATATTTTGTGTATCCCTTGACCTACAAACAAGAAACGGGAGACACAGAAAGTCTTCTGTGCCCAGGAGCCCCACAGGGTTCTGCTCAGTTTCATTATATGGTTCAACCACAAGGGATGCCTGGACACTACCCAAAACACTCTGCCTTCTAATGATGGGAATTATTGATTATCATAGTGGTGCTGTGGTCAGAAAAAGCTCAGCTCACTCAGACTTTGCAAGGAATGATATAGCTTATCTTCTACCTGCAATAAAAGAGCAGAAGTGTTCTGGCTGCTTTTATTTCATTTATTTGCAGTGGATATTATCAATCACAAATTTCTTTTCTTTTGGAGGACAACATTGACAGGAAGGAAGGAATTTTAGTTTTCTGAGGAATCTCCACACTGTTTCCACAGTGGCTCCACCAACTTATATTCCCACCAACAGTGTAGGAGGGTTCCCTTTTCTCCACACCCTCTTCAGCATCTGTTATTTGTAGACTTTTTAATGATGGCCATTCTGACTGGTGTGAGGTGATACCTCATTGTACTTTTGATTTGCATTTCTCTAATAATTACTGATGTTGAGCATCTTTTCATGTGCCTACTGGCCCTCTGTATGTCTTCTTTGGAGAGATGTCTATTAAAGTCTTCTGCCCACTTTTGGATTGTATTGTTTGTTTTCTTGTTGTTGAGTTGTATGAGCTGTTTGTATATTTTAGAGGTTAAGCCCTTGTCTGTCACATCATTTGCAAATATCTTCTCCAATTCCGTAGGTTGTCTTTCTTTTTTATGGTTTCCTTTGCTGTGCAAAAGCTTGTAAGTTTGATTAGGTCCCATTTGTTTATTTTTGTTTTTATTTCTGTTGCCCTGGGAGACTGACTTAAGAAAACATTGGTATGATTTATGTCAGAGGAGGTTTTGCCTATGCTCTCTTCTAGGAGTTTTATGGTGTCATGTCTTATGTTTAAGTCTTCAAGCCATTTTGAGTTTATTTTTGTGCATGGCGTGAGGGTGTGTTCTGACTTCATTGATTTACATGCAGCTGTCCAACTTTCCCGGAACCACTTGCTGAAGTGACTGTCTTTTTCCCATTTTATATTCTTGCCTCCTTTTCAATCATGTAAGTTTGTAAAGGGAGAATCATTTGGTGAGGGTCTCAGAGTCTTCATTATCTTCCACTCTGTGCAGAATTTCTTCTGATTGGTTGATGGTGAGGTACCAGGTTGCTGTTCCAGGAATCTTGGACTCAGCCTGAAGTTACCAACCTCCACCTGAGTGGGGGCCATAGTTCCTACAGAAGAACTCGAAGGTATTTTTTTATGTATATTCCTTGAGGGGGAACCAGGACCTTGCCCATGGCTACACTATTGATTCTTTTTTTTTTTTTTTAACATCTTTATTGGGGTATAATTGCTTTACAATGGTGTGTTAGTTTCTGCTTTATAACAAAGTGAATCAGTCATACATAAACATATGTTCCCATAGGTCTTCCCTCTTGTGTCTCCCTCCCTCCCACCCTCCCTATCCCACCCCTCCAGGCTGTCACAAAGCACCGAGCCAATATCCCTGTGCCATGCGGCTGCTTCCCACTAGCTATCTACCTTACTACGTTTGTTAGTGTGTATATGTCCATGACTCTCTCTCACCCTGTCACAGCTCACCCTTCCCCCTCCCCATAACCTCAAGTCCGTTCTCTAGGAGGTCTGCGTCTTTATTCCTGCCTTTCCCCTAGGTTCTTCATGACATTTTTTTTTCTTAAATTCCATATATATGTGTTAGCATATGGTATTTGTCTTTTTCTTTCTGACTATCTTAACTGCTTCTTTATTTCTGCATCCTCTCCCTTCCTTGACAAGCCACTGTTTGTATATGTGCTGCCAAAGCGAGCACAATAAGCCACTGTTTGAATCTGCCCTTTGGAAGTCAGGGAAGGTCAAGGAGGCTGAATGAAACCTATTTCCTACAAGCAAGAGCACACAAAGGATTTGTACTTGGGATCCCCACAGGGTCCTGCTCCATTTCATTACCACAAAAAAAGAAATGATAATTATGTCTCTTGATAGATATGTTAACTAATGCTATGGTGGTAATCATATTACAATATATAAATGTATCAGACCAACACATTGCATACCTTAAACTTATACAATGTTATATGTCAATTATATCACAATAAAAATAAACAAATACCAAATCTTCCCAAGGGATTTTGAGAAGCCCTATATAGAGAAGGAATTTACATTGCTATTTTACTTCCTATCCCCTCTCCTACTATGCACCCTACCTTAAGAAAATGTACATCACAGAAATAATGTTCCCATAAGTGAGCTCCTTTTCATGTAAGCACTCGGAAAGACTTAAAATGTCTTTCACAATGCTATTTCCTTAAGCATTCTCTCTTGGTCACCACTGGCTTATTTCAAGGTCAAATTGTTCCTAAATTATTACTGTGCCCATGACTCTTTTCTTGGTGTTGATTCATACATAAAGGTAAAACTACAGAAGTAGTACATTTTACCATTAACCTTGATGCTGAAACCTGGCCTCTGTGCATTGGCACCAAATTGAATCTTGGAGACAGAATTTTGAGTGAAGTAGAAAAGAATAACTTTATTGTTTTGCCAGGCAAAGGGGGCCACAGTGGGCTATAAAGCCCTCAAAACTGTGTGTCCTGACCTGGAGGGGGTAGTGAGGAATTTTATCATACTAGTTCAAAGAGGAAGGGCTGATCAGCTTGTGGACATTCTTCTGATTGGTTGGTTGTGAGGTAATTGGGAGTCAGCATCACCAACCTTCTAGTTCCAATCAATCTGGTCCGTGATCTATGTGCTTGTGAGCAGCATACAGTTGGCTTCTTTCACCTGGTGGGGGTTTTAGTATCAGCAGAACAGCTCAAAGATATTGTTATGAATATCCCTTGAGGGGGAACCAGGACCCTGTCACAATGCTGCACTGTTATTTCTTGACTGCTCCTCCCTTGTCTCCGCATCCTCTCCCTTTTCTGATTAGCAACTGTTTGAACCTGCCCTTTGGAACGCAGGGAATGTTGTGGAGGCTGAATGAAGCTTATGTTCTACAAACAAGAAATGGAGGACACAGAAAGGCCTTTGTGCCCAGGAGCCCCAGAGGGTCCTGCTGAGTTTCAACCTTATGCCAATGAAATTAAGTTAAATAGTAAATTGAAATAAATAATGCACAAATCAAAAGTTATTTATATTTCTTAGAAGAAAATAATCAATTATACTGACACAACTATGCTAGTGTCTTTTTAAAAAGTTGATATTAAATATTAGTGTTCATTGCCTGAAAAAAGCCTGCATAATGTGAAAAGGGGATACAGAAACATTTTATATAGTTGAGACATACACATCTGGAATTCAGACTCTGTTTTGGATATCTTTGAACTTCAACTATTACAATAAATATTGGGATGAAACTGGGTTCCAGAAGAACACTGTCCCTTCACATTTGTTTTGTGGCTTATTTCATTTCCTGGCCTAGGATGAAGTCTTAGGCAAACCTAAACTTTCCTAGTTACTCTTAGTTAATAAAATTATTCTGTTTTCTTTAATTCACAGGGATAGATGTATATTGAAATGGAGCAGGACACTGAGGGGCCCTCCTGGGTATAAAAAGCCCCTCCATGTCCCCTGTTTCTGTTTGTAGGGGAAAAAAGAAAGGCTTTAATCTCCTAGGCCCTCTCCAAATTACAAAGAGTAGGCTCAAGCAGTTAATAGGACAATAGAGTAAAGGACTCCCAGTTCCTCCTGAAGAGATATCAGTAACAACCTGATGTGTATCTTTGAGTTGTTCTGAAGAAACTAAGATTCCACCCAGGCAGAGGATGGTGACTACATACTGACTGCAAGCAGCAGACCCTAGACTGGAACCAGAAGACTGAGATTCCAGAGACATCACCCTGTTACCTCACCACCAACCAATTAGAAGAAAGTCACATACCCTGCAGCCCTTACACCAAATTTTGCCTTTAAAAACTCTTTCCTGAAAACCATTGGGGAGTTTGGGTCTTTTGAGCACAAGCCACCCTTTCTCTTTGCCTGGTCTTTGCAGTAAATCTTTCTCTGCTCCAAACTCCAACTTTTCAGTTTTTTTGGCCTCACTGTGTGTTTGGCAAATGAACTTGGGTTTGACAGCAATTTTAGTGACTAATATAGTTATTAAACTTTGAAGCTTAGGAGTTCCCCAGCACTCCTAGAACACTTTTCAAACAACTCCTACTTAACTCTTCATCCTCCTTAAGATAGGTTGGTACTGGATTAAATCTCACAGTCTTGGTTTTGGGATACTCCCTTAGCTAGCAAGCCTTCCATAGATGATCTGGCACCTATCTTTGAAACATGAAATACGTGGTACTTACTTTATGCTCTTTGGTCTTTGAGGTTACAACCCAAAACAAAAGAGAATAAGTTTGATTTTAACATTGTTTCATATCAAATAAACTTTGGTACTATGGAGGAAGCTGAACATATTGAAATGAACCTTACAGTTGATATCAGAAGATTAAAGTTATGAATCCTTGGTCAAGTCAATTAGAATATTTTGACCCCCAGTTTGTGCATTTATCACATGAGAATTGTATTAATAAAGTAATACGTGAATGGATTCTATATCAGTAGATTATTTTAAAAATATATAATATTGTCCTGAACAGAAAATTAATTTTTAACATTATAGGATTGTCAAGAGATCAAAGTGTGATTATAGATACAAATGCTTGGATAGTCTTAAGTAGTATACAAATTTAAGTTTTTAATATCAAGAATTATTATTCAGCATTAAAGTTCATGATGCTATTTCTTTTTTTTAATTGCTGTTGTATAATCATTCTGTAGTTTAGATAACCTATACTCAATATCAGTTTGAGACTCTGCTTTCATACATATATTTTATAGAGATCAGAATAACAAATAAAATTTTAAAACAAATCCTTTATGTTCTACATAATAGAGAGTATTTCCTTTTTATATTGAAAAAGGGTACTGGTCAGCTGCTCATACAATTTATGCAAATAATAATGTTTTTCATTACTCTGATATGATTTTACATTTCAAATGCTTTTGAATCATATTATATATAAAATAAAGTTATTTCAGTATTTTTCTTCTGCCCCATATTTTTACATGGATACAGCCACAAATGTTTTATGCTTTTCTCACCTACTATTTACTATCTAGTAATTTCATTTTCAAAGGACATTCTTCTTCTATGACAGACAATATACAATATAAAATAATATAAAAATACAGACCCAGATAAAGAAGTATTTTAGAATGCAGACTTTTGTTTTTAGAGCCATGTAGATGATCTGAAGTGTTCTGCATTTTGAATTACTTCCATTAAGTTATTAAAAAGGTAATGTGACAAAAACTAAGAGAAATTATGCTTTTACTTGAGATATGAGTAGAGATTAGTTACTATTATAAAAATCCAGAATAATACTGAAAACGGTATACTTAAGGCATAGGAAAAAATTATATGTATATATATATCTCCCATTATAGTAAAAAACTTATATCTGTATGTAGTTTATACATGTGTCTAAATATTTTTTGAAAACTATAGCTGAATAGTTACATATAGTATAGTATTGCATTTAATCTTTAAAGTAAACCCAGGTGATATTTTGGGATTTTAGAGATGGGAATGAAGTAAAAGTATTGAAAATGCCAAGAAAATTAGGTAAACTGCTCAGGGCCACTTAGCTAGTAAGAATTGGAGTCAGAATTTGAAACTTGGTCTCTTGATTGTATGTCCAGGATCTTTCAGTCAGTGGAGGACATCTATATTCTCTATACATTTCCGGATTAAAAAAAAAATCACCATTTATGGTGTGTGTTTCATGAAGAAGAGGTAAAAGTGTTATCTCATAATTATGTGGGACTTGTCATGTGCTGAGCCCTTTATATGCATTATCTTAGTCAGTCCTCATAGTAGAGTTAGGGAGTAAATACTACTATTTTCCACATTTTAAGAATGATGAAACCAAGGATCATGTGGAGACTTGTTGCCAGAGAAGGAATCTGGATTTCATGCTAAGTTGGATGAGAGACCATTGAAGGTTTGATCAAGGTAGTTGACACAATCTGTTTTAAGTTCAAAAAGTATCACTTGTGTGAACTGACCTAGAGAAAAGTCACCACAGGGAGGCTGGATAGGAGAGGATGGCTGCAGTCCAGGTAGGAGTTGATTTGGACTGGGGGTAAGAATCAAATTCAGGATATATTTCAAAGACAATTCTATCAGAATTTCCTGATGAGTTGAATAAGTGCTGCAAAAGAAATATGATTTAAGGATGTCACAAGATTTTTTGCCTCGATAATTAGATAAATGGAGTTACCGAGAGGATGAACACTGATGATGAGAAAGTCTGGGGAAAATACAAGAGATTACTTGTAGACACGTTGATATTCAGCTAAATATCTAATAAAGCTAAACATTTCTTTTATGCTAAATAGCCTGCTACGCAGGCTGCTTATGAAACAGAATCGGTTAGTTAAAACATGTAAAAAATGTTTTGCTACTGATGGTCAAAAATTGTTTTCCTTATAAGACAGTTTCTACTATTACCTTTATTTTTTAGTATTATGACAGAAATAGGAGAAAGGAAATTATGCTAGGGAATAATTGAAATTATGGTACAGTATGTCTTTATTAAAAAATAAAAACATGGGCAACTCTCACTTGCAAAACATGAAAAATCTGTATAGTTTAAAGCTGCAGAAAATTAAAAAGGATCTAAGGTTCATTCATTTGCTCTTATGTTAAGGAAACAGTTACCTAAACATATATTTCTTAAGCAGGGGAGTAAGATCCGGGAGAATTACATTTTACCATGCCAAAAATAAAATGAAA
The DNA here is from genome assembly GCF_964374135.1 of Grampus griseus. NCBI lineage: Eukaryota > Metazoa > Chordata > Mammalia > Artiodactyla > Delphinidae > Grampus > Grampus griseus. The sequence continues at coordinate 25,437,435 of NC_139011.1, forward strand.
TGAAAAAGAGTGGCATTTTTATTCCACTGTGTGCATGTTGTTTTCCAAGAAAAAAAAATCCAGAATTTATCTATTAATACAATTTTAAAGTTAAAATACTTTAATCAAACTGTAGGGAAAGGTTTTAAAAGATATTTTTATGATCTATCTGTCTCAAGTATAATTTAAAGAATAAACCTTAAAAACAGCTGTGCTTTGGACTTCCTTGGTGGTCCAGTAGTTAAGATTCCATGATTCCAATACAGGGAATGCGAGTTCGATCCCTGGTCGGGGAACTAAGATCCCACATGCTGCATGGCGTGGCCAAAAAAACAAGCAAACAAACAAACAGCTGTGCTCTATGTGTTTACCAGTGAATTTTTATCTAGAACTTATCTTAAAGAATTTGTGATTGGTAGTTACAAGATGTTTACCAAAGCACCATTTTAAAAAAATTTTGAAAGTCTTATGGAACTTGGAAAATGTTTTATCCATATTATAGATTGCTATTATTGTAATAAAATTGATTTTGCAGGAATGTATCTAATATATCATGGAAAGACAATGTATGTTAAATACATACATTGTATGTTAAAAGACAATATATGTTAAACATATATTATGAAAATATTAAAGGCAAGCTATTTAATTTCATAGAGTTTTATTTTTCAAAAGTAAGTACTGTATACAAAGGATTTTCCAAGGATAACATCAAAATATTTTATATGTAGTTTCTGGGCATGTGGGTTTAGGGCAAATGGGATTTGTGGAGTTTTTTGTACATTCAAATATTTCTATATTATAAATCAATTTTGCAAAAACAAAAAATGTTATCACTTGAGATGTATCATCATGGTGATAACAGAAAGGAAATTAAACTTGAGGTCAAAGATCTAGGCTTTATCCCATCTTCACAACTATAATCAATCTATTTGAACCTCAGTTCCCTCATTGTAAGTAATATGTGTCATGTAAATCCATGCCAAAGTGAAAGATCCATATGGAACACCCTATTAAATATTTATTTTTCTTTTCAGCCTTCCAACGTTTGAGGTAGATATTCATATCTGCCTTTTCCTAAAGTGGAAACTAAATTTCATCAAGGTTAATGACCTTGTTCACTTGTATATTTGAATTGAGGTTAGTGTGACTTCAGAGCCTTTGGGCTTTACTCTGCAGTTAAGAGGTAAAATGCAGTAAAACAACAGCTGTACTCATTCTAGATGAATAGAAGTAAAGGATGAGTTAGACAAATAGGCATAGGTGAGGAGATTTAAAACAAACCAAAGGAAGAGAATAAACAGCTAAGGCAGAATAAGAGACTAAGTATTGGTCAAAAAATTACACTGCAAGGATTTTTGACTCATTGTCATTATAGAGAATCTAAGATAGTAAAGTCAGTTGAAAGACTAAGATAACCTAATAGTGAGCTACTAAAAAATTAATTAAAATATATAAGTATGAAAAATGTTTTAAAGTTTATGGGTTTGGGTTGCATTCATCATTGTATTTAATTTACTTAGATTCCAAATTAATATAGTGCAAGTGGCATAAGCCAGAACTAGACAAGATGTTCCTTCCATAAATCTATACTTCATTCTCACCCTTACTTCAAAGACTGTACTAATTCTCACCTTAGCCTGGACTCTCTTCATCCAAGAGAGTTCCCTCATTTTTTTCATGTTTTTCCAAATAATGAAAAACTTTTCTTAAACTAAATTAAGACAGAATATTTAGAAAAAATCTATCTTCAAATATTGCAATTTAATAAATCACATGCATGAAAAACAACTTGCTTATAGGAGTAGTAATAAAATATATGTCTAAGATTTGCAAAGAGTTACATTAACCAATAAAAACCACAGGAAATTAAATCTGGACCAATCCATTGTAATGAGTAGTTAAGCATCTCTAACAAATCTGAGGAATCATGAATCTGAAAATCATATATTCTTTTTCTCTGTACTCACTTTTAACCTCTTGAGAGGACCTCACCTCACATTCACTGATTAAAAGACATACAGTAAAACATCTCCTTGGTGTAGCCTATGAAACAGAATGAGTAATGCTCTTTTAAATTAGTGATAGGTGAATCACAAAGCTTTGGGAAGTTGAGTTCCTTTTCCTCATCTGAACTTTCTTTGATGAAGAAATAAGGCTGGAAAACATGTAAGAATGCATTATCTCATGAGAGATCTAGTACTTTTCCTTCAGCCTCTAGCTTTAAAATGTTTAAAACTATGAAAAATTTTCACTCCTATAGATCTAATTACTATATTTTCTCTTTAAAATGAATTAGAAAAATAGAAACAAAAATATTTTGTTTTATCCTCTCACAAAGTGCCTATTCTTCATAATTTTTAAAGATGTATAGGAAAAAACAATCATATTTTGACTTTGGATAGGACAACAGAAATAACATCTGATTCTCTGCTAAATAAGCACTGAATAGATGTATGAATAAAGAAATTAAAAGAAGAAAAAAAGGCATAAGGCAGGAAGGAAAGAAAGAAAGGAGAAGGTTCTTTCAACACTACATGTTTGTTTTTTTCTTTTAGTTGAATAAAATTTATTTGAAGATAAGACTTTGAACATAGTGATTGGAATAAGAATATAGCAGTGTAATCATTGACAAATTGACAATTCTGATCTTCTCAAAGAACAGAAGCTTCTCAAAATTGGCACAAACTCTTGGCTGTTTCCCTCATATTTTCCATGAGGTTATACTCCATCAGCAGCTTCCTATTTGGTTTCCCTTGTGATGAGTGAACTGTATTCATAATGGTTTGAGTTATGAATCTCCTACCTCAAGTTTCTCTGCCTACCCTTGGAGAAACATGTCTCTTTCTGAGCCCAATTTCTAGCTACATAGAGATTGAAAAACAAACAAGCAAACAAACATAAAAACAAAAAAACTAAAAAACTTTTCTTGTCTAATAGAAATCTTTGTATAGCATTTATTAATCAATCAATTTATGTACAAAACATTCAGCTCATAATTCTGAGAGGTGTTTTCCATTTGTTTGTTTTCATCAAACACTTGGTGTCAGACTATAAACTTTGTAAATCATGTGGCAAGGGGAACATCTCAAACAAGAAAACATTGTAAAACAGCTTAGAAACAACAGACTCTTTCAGTAACAGTGGGCATAAACTTTTGATACAATGTGAATAGAGGAAAGTAAGTTTTATGAGGTTAGACACACTTCTTCATATTTGGAATACCATGGAGAGAAAAATAGCAGATTAATTAAAACATCAACTCTGTACCCAATTCCTTTTTTATATTTCTTAGATATTTATTATCTGGATAGTTATAGACTGAACCCAAACTCCCTTTAACTCAAATCCTCTTATTCTTAAGATCTGAAGTGTATTAGGCATTCTAAGATGTCCCAGTAAGTCAATAGTTATGTGTATGGAGCTTATGATTCCTTTGCATTATTCGTATTTTACTTCCTAAGGTGAAGTGCTACTGTCTAATAAGATAATGACTTCTCTATTAGAACCCCCCGTTACAGACCAAGACCATATACAATTTTGTTGGAGTAATAGTTTACTTTATTCATTTCTTCAAATATACGACTCTGAAAGACTGTAATTCTCTTGACATTAAGTATCATGAATTAATAATTTTATATCCTCAAGATATGTTAAAAATTAGTGTGAAAATATTATGGGTAGGTTAGAGGGTTCAGAACTCAAAATTTTACATTTTCCTCTCCTTTCCCAAATTCAAGTTGTACTGAGTTATTCAACCACATTGTTATGTGTCCATGCCAGAGGTGAATGTGGTAAGGCTTAAAGCACTGCTATTGTGTCCCTCAAGGTGAAAACACATGAAGGAAGATGTGAATTAAGAATAGTGAGGGATTTCCCTGGTGGTCCAGTGGTTACGACTCCATGCTTCCACTGCAGGGGGCGCGGGTTTGATCCCTGGTTGTGGAACTAAGATCTCACATGCTGCATGGTGTGGCCAAAAAAAAAAAAAAAAAAAGAATAGTGAGAGATTACCCTAGGCTGACAGGAGAGGGAGAGAAAGAAGTCTGCTGGCTCAGAAGGCACAGGGCACTGGTAGCCTGTTTTCTAGAAAGAAAGATTCTTATATAGTTTCTCAAAAGATTCCTGTATCAATTAATTAAGTGTCAAGGAAATAGGAGAAACCCAGAAGACTTGAAGGGGTGTTATGATAGATATAATAAAGGCCTCAGGGCCATTTTTCCAGTGAAAGATTGACTGGGGACAGTATTAGAACTCTGCCATCCCCTCACTGCCATTTCCTAGCAATGTGTATATTTGTGGCATGACTCTAAAAGGGAGTGGATAGGAATGTCCAGAAACTACTTAAAGTTATTTGTTGTGATTTTTAAATTATTATTCTGCTTGACCTGAAGAATGAGAGCACAGAAGTATTCATTTTGTGTTATATACAAATGAAAAATTCCATTTGTTGACGAATGACTTTGAACTGAGTATCATGCCCCCTGCACTTGTTTAATAGACTGGTTTAGACTGTGGAATACAAGGTACACTGAAAATGCTAGCACTGACTTTCTATGTTGTTTACAAAAGTGGTGACAATAGACTGTCTCTGAAGAATAGTACAGTGAAATTTATATCTTCCAAAATCTAAATAAAGAATAAATAGACACCTTCCCTGACTTCCCTAAATATGATACATGTGTTATATGCTCTCTTAGTTCCCAAAACCTGCTTTTTTGCAGCATGTGATTTAGAGACTAAAGTATAATTTATTGCATAATGTGTCCTTCCCCGACAAAAGTAAACCCTCAATAACATTGCTATAGCTCCTACACCTAGTAGCTTCTCAATCAATGATTTTAGAATGAATGAATGATTGAAACTGAGATTCAGAGAAGTTAAGTCATTTTCCAAAAGAATACGACAATCATTTGACAGAGTCAGGATGCAGTGCTCATGTTTGTGTGTTTTTCCTCTGAACCATTACTGCTTTTGATCACCTGAGGAAGAAAGAGCAATAATTAATGTTAAGCTCATCTGCTGGCTCTACAAAGTAGGTGGGTTTTTTTGTGAGTGGTAAGTTCTAGACTTCATTGTAGGTAGATGAAGACTCTCCAACAATATATAAATGAATCTTCATAAATGGCTTGTGTTATATCCCTGTATATATTTCTCTTATATTAAAAAAAAAAATGGAATGCCTTTCCCTCTTCACAGAGACCAGGAAAGAGTTCAACACCTTGTCTAAATACTTAATCTAAGTAGAGAGCAATTATTTCCAAGTTTGAGATAGGTCTGACTTTTCAGAAGCAGTCATTAAAAAAAAAAAGCACATTAAAATATTTCACCTGAAATTTATAAAATCTTTTACTCTGTCAAAACTATCTTTCTTAATTCCAAAATATACAGTAATAGAAAAAAAAAAGGAGAGGTTTATTACATAAAGCACAATCCATAACATGGGATATGAGATGTAATAAGAAACAAACGTCTTTGAAAAAATATATATGTAATAAATAATCATGTTAAATAGAAATATACATGTTCTATAAATCAACTGAAGAATGTATTAAATATTGCCATATTTCCCATGGAATAAAAAAAATCATTTTCTAAAATGTTAAATAAAAATCTCAAATATTATATAAAGCATTTAGTGACCTAGACATAATTATTTTACTTTTTATTTCTTACTCAGATAATTTGAATTTTAATACAAACATACAGCACTAAACTGATATATAACAACCCTCGATAATAGCAAATATATGTTAATTGCACTTATGGAAAATTCTTGTTGATTGTAAGAATTTGATTCATAAGAATTGTTGATTTATAAGAATGTGGTAACATAATTTATACAAATGTAATATGACCTAATTAGTATTTTGTTTATTACTTATGACCACTATGCCAGAAGTATTTTCATTTTGACTCCAAAGTAACCACTTCCCTCCATTTGCATGGTCTGTACTTCTCAGCTCCCATAGTAAATAGTAAAACATAGTAAAAAAAAAAAAAAAAAATTTGGGCCACTGTGATATACCTAAGTGGTCATTCACAGCTAAGCAGAAGATGGCATTACCATACACTGTGCTGTAGAACATACAATTCTTCAATTATTTTGACTTTTTTGTTGTTATTTGTTGTTTTAAATGGAGGATCAGAGAAAGTCATCCTTGATTATGTTATTTGGATGAGTCTGGTGTTCTGACTCCTAGATAAATGATCTTCTGCTGTATATGATTCAATAATGGGTGTATTTCTTATTCTCTCTAGGCCCAAGAGGGCACAATTTGAATACAGAGGGCAGTTGGAGATAAACAAAAGAAGTAACATTGTGAGAGAGCTGACTTTGATAATTATGGGGTCTGAATACATCCCAGTTGGGAAAATGCTTATTTTCCTCCTTGCAGTTTAGACTGTACTGTCAGAGAAATAACGATTTTCTGTGTGTGTGTGTGCAGTGCAGGGGGGATGGGGGGCGGTGGTGTGCATGACTGTGCTTATGTATGTGTGATGTATGCTACAGCTACCTATGGCCAAGTGGGTGAATATGGAAGTGTGTCTGGCGGGAAGACCTCCAGGTGGTCTCTGCTTGGAGTGCCTGCATGCCCCATGCACATTTCTGATGCAGCCGTCTCTTTGTTATGTCGGGAATATTAATTCTGACTTTGAGAAATATACATATGGGAACAGGGAATGAATCTTGTGATAAGAACAAATTCTGTGTGTCCAAGAAGTGTGGTTTGAAAAAGTTATATTGTTGTGTATGATGAAATTATGTATAGGTAAAGAATTTTTTAAAAAGTTGAGGACATTGACAAAAGGGAACCCTTTTGAAAGGGTTTATCTAAGGCTTTCACAGAGGGCTTGGAAACAGTCATATTTACATAAAATTTCACTTTCCTAGTCTATATTATAACACTCTTAATTACTCAAGCTCATCAATAAGAACTGACATCTATCATATTATTACCCCTAAACATCTAAAGTATATCTTCCATTTATCCCTTTGGATCTAGTCTCTACCCTCTCTGCCCTTCTTCACCATGTTCTAGGTACCCATGGATCTGCCTTGTGGGAGATAAACCAAGAGATTCCCTTGTCCTCTGCCTTCAGGTTGGATTTGCTGATGGGGAAGCCCAACAGCAGAATGGTGAAACAGGGAAGAGTAAGGTTAAAATGTTTATTCACCTAGTTCCTTCTCTGTGAAACTGCCTTGGGTTGGCTAAATCCCTCAATCTAAGCTCCTGCCCAGGTAGCCTTTTGCATGTGGCTTTCTTCTTCAGTGTCCGGAAGCTACTCTCTTCCCTGGCCTCTTCAGACCTAGGGGTACTTATTTCTGTAACCACTGCTACTAATGTTGGAACCACACTATAATACCCTATTGCTTAGTAAATAATCTAATATTAAACTTTTCTCATGTTACCCCAAATATGCTCTGTTTCTAGCCAGAACTCTGATTGATACAAACAGTAAAGGAAAATATGTCCTTGCTAGGGACCATGAAGTAGTGACAACATTGTATTGAAAAGACTGAATCCTAGAATCCCTTTCAATCACACATGGTAAAGTGAGAAAGGATTTTTAATAGAACTGGATGAAACATGTAAGAAGAGACAGACTGGGATACAAATTGTAGGTGGAAAAATAAAAAAAGTATATCAAACTCCATCCTTTAAAAATAAATGCTAAAAGCATTTGGGGTGGGGGTGATTTTTGAATCATAATTTAGGATCTTGAATCATGGCTCTTGGGATCCCAGAAGTATTATTTTAATAACATGACTTTGCAAAATATGACAGTATTCATTTACTCCTTTGTTCTTCTGTATTCTTTTTCTCTGTATCGTCAAAAATGAGTTTCTTTTCTTCTTTTCTACAATGATGCATGTGAACTTCAAGATATCTTTTATGAGGAGTGGATGTCTTCTCTGCTTAATGTGCTGATTTTTTTTGTTATACATTTACTTTACTTGGTGTGGACTGAACATCCCAGTTCAACTGAGAAATAAGAGCTGATGTAAGCTTCCTTTGTTTAATATTATCCACCAGGAGTTCTGCCACATTCGTGTGTTAGATTCATTTGGAAAAGACTCCGGGAAAATTTTTTTCCTGGATGAATTTGGTCTTTCTTTATAAATTGTCAACAGAATCCTCCAGCAGCTGACCATTACTTTTTAATCAAATAAGTGCTCTTCACTATTATTGAAACTCAAGAGGAAATCCATAATATAGTAAGAATCTCTGCACTTTCCTCGAAATAATAAAAGTAAAATTTGGCTTTGAGCTAGAGAAATTAAGTCCCTACTTATTACTTTAACTGAATAAACATGAGCAGGACTTGACTAACTTGTACTCACATGAAATTAGGGAATATGATTTAAATACCAATGTAACCAAATCTTTGAAGTATCTATCATTTCTAATAGAATTGTTCTCTACCTTGTTTTCCTACAGTGGAAAAAATCTGTATTGTTTACATTGCATCATGTACTCATACCGTACTAGAATGGAATAAAGAAACCTTTATAATTAAAGGAGTCATCCTAGTTTAACCTCTCAGCAAGTGCAGGACATTTCATTATTATATGCATATTATTATCATCCATTCCCTGCTGGAGATTTTCAGCTGATAGAATGATCCATGTACTTTTAGTTAGATAGAAAGTTATTCCTTACGTTGAGTAAAAATCTAGCTCAGCATTGAGCCAAATTCTGCCCTCAGGGACATTTCAGTGTCCTATCATTTCTTTCCCAAATCCTCCTCTCTTTATAATATTATTCACTCTTCTGCTTTCCATGAATGAACCTGGCATCTTTATCTTGTTTTTCTTCAAAATATCGCTCATATATATGAAGTTTTGTATATATATATATATATATATATATATATATATATATATATATATATATATATATATATACACATATATATCCCAAAATACTACAGTAACATTAACTAGTTTAGTCATCTGTTAATATTTTCAATTGCTTCTTCAAATTATAGTGTCATGTTAAAACCAAGTTTTAGGGCTTCCCTGGTGGCGCAGTGGTTGAGAGTCTGCCTGCCGATGCAGGGGACATGGGTTCGTGCCCCGGTCCGGGAAGATTCCCACATGCCGCGGAGCGGCTGTGCACGTGAGCCATGGCCGCTGAGCCTGTGCATCCGGAGCCTGTTGCTCCGCAACGGGAGAGGCCACAACAGTGAGAGGCCCACGTAACGAAAAAAAAAAAAGAAACAAAAAAACAACAAGTTTTATATTTTCTCTAACAAGTTAATTTATTGTTCAAGAAAAAAATCATTATTTGGAGGTTTTATCAGATTCCTTAATTGCAAGGTCATTAAAGTTAAATTTTTGGATTGAAAGCAAAAGAAGAAATTAAAATTATTAAAATATGTATTCTGTTTTCTGATAGATGAATCTTAAATTATAACTTTTGGAAAATATTTTAAATAAACTTCAATCCTTCTTTGTATCTTCATCTGCTTTCAAAAAGAGAACATTTAGTTATATTTTTTAAGTCTCATCTAAACTTTTAGGTATATATATTCTAATATTAAATTATCTTTTCTCATGACTACAATGATGCTTTTTGTATTTATACCTCACTTTTATATGAATCAAGGTAATATAATTATGTTCATAAATTTTTATAATATTAAGTCAGAGAAAAGAATACTCTATCATCATTCTCTGTCTTTTCTTTGTAAAGAGATTGGAAAAAATGAATTGTTAGCTTTATACCCATGGTCACTCTTCACAGTTTTAAGATAGTTTTGTGCATAATAATATGATTAGATTATTTAGATTACATTGACTTAATAATTTAAGTAAATACCTTTTAAATTTAAGTTTAGATTTATTGAGTTATAGTTTATAATAGTGAAATTCACCAATATTAGGTATATAGTTCTAAGAGGTCTACAAACATACATCACCATATAACCACTAACACAATCAAAATATAAAATACTTCCATCATGCCTACCCCTACTTCCTGGCAACTGCTGGTCTGATTTTTGTCCATCTTATTTGCCTTTTCTAGAACATTATATAAATGAAATCATAGAGTAGGTAACATTTGGTGTCTAGCTTCCTTCCTTTAGACCAATGCTTAGAATATTCATACATGTTCTTGCATTTATCAGCAGTTTGTTCCTTTTTGTTGCTCTATAGTATCTTATTGTATGAATATACCACAATTTGTTTATTTATTCACCAGATAATGGACATTTGAGATCTTTGTAGTTTTGAATGATTGTAAACAAGACTGCTATACACATTCACTTACAGTTCTTTTTATGACCATTTCTCTTGTATGGATATCTAAGAGTGGGATTCCTGTGTCATATGGTAAATTTATATTTAACTTAACTAGACACTGGCTGAATGGTTTTCCAAAGTGTCTGTACAGTTTTTCATTACTCCCACCAGCACTGAATTGAGTTTTATATGTTCTACATCCTTGTATATTTAACTTTTTACATGAAGATATGTACATTCTGTATACATCCTATGCAACTTGATTACAGAATGGGAGAACATATTTTCAAACCATATATCTGATAAGGGATTAATATCCAAAATATTTAAGTAATGTATACAACTCAATAGACAAAAACAAATAACCTGATTAAAAAGTGAGCAAAGGTTCTGGATAGGCATTTCTCAAAAAAAGAAAGAAAAAAAAAAAGCAACCTTGCAAATGGCCAACAAGTACATGAATAGGTGCTCAACATCACTAATCCTCAGAGAAATGCAAATTAAAAGCACAATGAAATATCATCTCACACCTGTTAGGATGGCTATTATCAAAAGACAAGAGATAATAAATGCTGGCAAGGATATGGAGTAAAAAGAACCCTTATACCCTGTTGGTGAAAATGAAAACTGCTACAGCCTTTATGGAAACAGTATGGCAGTTCCACAAGAAATTAAAAATAGAACTACCATATGATCCAGCAATCCTACTTCTGGGTATATATCCAAAGGAAATAAAATCTGAATCTCAAAGAGATATATGCACTTCCATGTTCATTGCAGCATTATTCACAATAGCCAAGATATGGAAACAACCTAAGTATCTATTGATAGACAAATGAATGAAGAAAATGTGAATATATAATAGAATATTTTTCAGATTTTAAAAAGAAGGAAATTCTGCCATTTGCAACAACATGGATGAACCTGGAGGACATTATGCTAAGTAAAATAAGCCAGACACAGAAAGACAAATACTGCATGATCTCAGTTGCATATGGAATCTAAAATAGTCCAACTCATAGAATCAGAGAGTAGAATGGTGATTGCCAGGGGCAGGGGGAAGGGGGAAATGAGATGTTGGCCAAAGAGTACAGTTTCAGTTATACAAGATAGATGAGTTCTGGAGGTCTAATATACACTATGGTGACGCTAGTTAACAATGGTTTATTATACTGTATAGTTGAAATTTTCTAAGATAAATCTTGAATTAAATCTTTCAACATATATAAAAATGCACAATGATAACTATATAGAGCTGATGTATAAGTTATTTAGCTTACATTTGGTGATCTTGCCACAATGTGTACATATATCAAAACATCAAGTTGTACACCTTAAATATGCATATATATAATTTTTAGATGTCAAAGAGATCTCAAAGTTGTTTTTTAAAAAGCTGACTCAAAGCAGTGTGTAGTGCTTTTTAAAATTTACTAAAGTTTTATATATAAAAGAAAAATAAGAAAGTTGTTTTATATATAAATAAAATAAGAACTGGAAAGATGCTTAAAATATCAACAATTTTAAATTATCAAAGTACCTAAATATAGGACTCTATTTAATGTCACTAGTATTATCAGATAAACAATGCACAGTGAGTTGAGAGTGTAAGTAATATAATAATACACTAATAATTGAAAGTTGGGAATAGCTTCTATGTCTAAAAATGAATTATTAAAATATTGATAGTATGATGTGATGGATTCAAATCCAGTAGAAAAAAATTAACTTGCAAGCTTTGATACATGGTATAATTCCAGTTATATGATAAACATAGTGTGTTGGGAAGAATAGACTAAAATATTAACAACACTTATCAATGTCAAAGGAAAGGCTGTGTACTACATCTTGCACTATGTCTGAGGAGTAATCTTAAGGAGAGTAGAGTGAAGAGACAGTCTGAAACCTCAAGGGGATTATGATGTTGCTAAGCCAACATTGGGTCTGTCCTCTGTTAGACAACTTGTTATGTGAGATAAACTTTCTTTATATAGATCACTTTTATTTGGACTTTATATCACTTGCTCAAATGCAAAACAAACTACAAACAAAAGAAGAGGGCACATGGTGAAAATGAAACAATAGAAGGGTTTTTTTTCAAATATTATTTATTTACTTAGCAATTTTATTTACTTCCTTTTCCCACTACCTCATTCTCTCAATCCTCTGGACACTATGGAATCACAAGAATTCTATCTATCATGGTTGAAATAATCAATGACAGCACAGTTTTATTGGATAGGTATCTTAGAAATATGCTCAGTGGTCTTTCTGTGTAGTCTGTTTCTTATTGTGCATAATAATTTATGCAATGCTACTCAGGAAAAATCATGCCAAACTAATTTCATGAAAGTTCTGATGAAAGTTTTTAGATCTAGAGAATACCTTAGAAATATATATTTATCCAACAAATAATTTGGCAATATTTGTCATGTTGCACTTAAGAAGAGGTAGTAAAATTTGTTTTCCATTTGTGGTATAACAACAGCATGCAGTGTTATTATTCCTTGTTCACACAGAGGGAAGTTTCTAAGGGCTTAACATAATACTGTTTCCTCAACCATTTCTTATGATACCTTTTTAACATAGATACCTTACAGAATAAATTGAACTTAAGCTTATATACCTCACAACTGCCAAAATAAACAAATACAGAAGCATATAAAAAAATGCAAGCCTTGATGAAATATTGAAGTCTATTTTAACAGATAAAGTATTTTAAAGAGTTAGCATACAGACAAAAAACATACACAAAGATGTTTTAGCAAATGATAAAGTTTCTTGCATGTAGTTTCCAGATACCAATTATTCAAATACAATGTGAAAACCTACCTTGAGGGAATTTCTGGGAATGGGATTTAAGGGTATATTTTATCCTAAACCCATGTTATGAATAACTTCTAAAAATATAAACTTTGGCTCCATGTGCAGAAATACAGTTTTTGTATTGTGGTAAGGGATTAACCACAAAAGTGAAGAGTTTTTAAAGATATAATTAGGTTCCTAATCAGTTGACTTTAAGTTAATCAAAAGGGAGATTGGATGGGCCTGGCTTAATGAGGTGAACCCTTGTTATGAATTTGTCAAATTAACACTTATTCAGCGGTGCACAGGATGCCAGATGGTGAGCTTTGATTCAAAACCAGACTACCAGAGGAATTGAAATCGCAAAGTTTAATACTCACAGGTCCTGAATGAAGTACCTTGTATAGAGGCCACATGGAGATGTCAAGGCAGAATGCACAGAGAAAGGGGAACATGCCTTTATTAGGGTTCATGGGGAGAGTGCCTTGGGGATCCCAGGCTAAGGCCAGATTAATTAATTCAAACAGAAGAGTGGAGTTTTGGTAAACCACACAAGGGTCTTATCTAGGGGCACATAAGGGGAAGGCATTGGGAGGCAGAAGAGACTGTTTGTCTCAAGGACTGGTGGGGACGTTATTTCAGGAACATATGCTTGTTTGTGACTCTACAGGCTGCTATCTCAGGCATGTGCTGGCATGAGGAGACTAGTTTTTGAGGTCACTGCATGCTACTTGGCCAAACAAAATGGACGCCAAAGCAGTAATACCATGGAGTAGCTTAGCTAAACTCTTGACAACTGTTTAAAAGAGTCTGGAGGAGACCTTCAAGATGGCGGAGGAGTAAGATGTGGAGATCACCTTCCTCCCCACAAATACATCAAAAATACATGTACATGTGGAACAACTCTTACAGAACACCTACTGAACACTGGCAGAAGACCTCAGACTTCCAAAAGGCAAGAAAATCCCCACATACCTGGGTAGGGCAAAAGAAAAATGAAAAAACAGAGACAAAAGAATAGGGATGGGACCTGCACCTCTGGGAGGCAGCTATGAAGGAGGAAAAGTTTCCACACACTAAGAAGCCCCTTCGCTGGTGGGGATGGAGGTGGGGGAAGCTTTGGAGCCACGGAGGATAGCGCAGCAACAGGGATGCAGAGGGCAAAGCAGAGAGATTCCTGCACAGAGGATCAGTGCTAACCAGCACTCACTGGACTGAGAGGCAGCTCTACTCACCCGCCGGGAGGGGGGCTGGGAGCTGAGGCTCAGACTTCAGAGGTCAGATCCCAGGGAGAAGACTGGGGTTGGCTGCATGAACACAGCCTGAAGGGGGCTAGTGCGCCACAGCTAGCCGGGAGGGAGTCCACGAAAAAGTCTGGAGCTGCCGAAGAGGCAAGAGATCATTGTTTCAGGGTGTGCGAGGAGAGGGGATTCAGAGCACCGCCTAAACGAACTCCAGAGACGGGCGGGAGCTGTGACTATCAGCTCAGACCCCAGAGATGGGCATGAACTGCTAACGTTGCTTCCACTGCCACCAAGAATCCTGTGTGCAAGTGCAAGTCACTATCCACACCCCACTGGAAGTCTGTGCAGCATGTCACTGCCATGGTCCTGTGATCCAGGGACAAGTGCCCCGGAAGAACACACAGTGTGCCTCAGGCTGTTGAAACGTCACGGCAGCCACTGCCGCCTTAGGCTCACCCTGCATTCCAATTATGACTACCATATTCCCCCTTCCCCACCGCCTGAGTGAACAACAAAGCCTTAATCAGCTGCTGCTTTAACCGCCTCCTGTCGGGGCAGGAGAGCCTACACACAGAGGCGGGGCCAAAACCAAAGCTGAACCCCAGGAGCAGTGTGAACAAAGAAGAGAAAGGGAAATTTCTCCCAGCAGCCTCAGTAGCAGCAGATTAAACCCCCACAATCAACTTGATAAAACGCTGCATCTAAAGAGTACCTGAATGGAAAAAGAATGTACCAAAATTGAGGCAGTGGACTTTGGGAGCAACTGTAGACTCGGCGTTTGCTTTCTGTGTCGAATTTGTTGCTGGTTTTATGTCTTAGTTTAGTATTTAGTGCTTATTATCATTGGCAGATTTGTTTCTTGGTTTGATTGCTCTCTTCATTTATATATATATATATATTTTTTTTTTCTCGTTCTGTGAGGGTGTAGGTGTATGCTTTGTGTGATTTTGTCTGTATAGGTTTGCTTTTACCATTTGTCCTAGAGTTCTGTCTGTTAGTTTTATTTTATTTTATTTTTTTCTTGTTTCTCTCCTCCTTTTCTTCGGAGCTCTGTGGCTGGCAGTGTCTTGGTGTTCCGGCTGGGTGTCAGGCCTGAGCCTCCAAGGTGGGAGAGCTGAGTCCAGGACACAGGACCACCAGAAATCTCCTGGCCCCACATAATGTCAATCAGCTAGGGCTCTCCCAGAGAGCTTTGTCTCAACACTAAGACCCAGCTCCACTGAACGGCCAGCAAGCTGCAGTGCTGGATGTCCCATGCCAAACAACTAGTAAGACAGGAACACAACCCCATCCATTAGCAGAGAGGCTACCTAAAATCATACTGAGTTCACAGATACCCCAAAACACACCACTGGAAATCACCCTGCCCACCAGAAAGACAACATACAGCCCCACCCACCAGAACACAGGCACCAGTCCCCTCCACCAGAAAGCCTACAAAAGCCACTGACCCAACCTCCTCCACTGGGGGCAGACACCAAAAATAACGGGAACTATGAACCTGCAGCCTGTGAAAAGGAGACCTCAAACACAGTAAGTTAAGCAAAATGAGAAGACAGAGAAACACACAGCAGATGAAGGAGCAAAGTAAAAACCCACCAGACCAAACAAATGAAGAGGAAATAGGCAATCTACCTGAAAAAGAATTCAGAGTAATGATAGTAAAGATGATCCAAAATCTTGGAAATAGAATGGAGAAAATACAAGAAACATTTAACAAGGACCTAGAAGAACTAAAGAGCAAAGGAACAATGATGAACAACACAAAAAATGAAATTAAAAATACTCTAGAAGGAATCAATAGCAGAATAACTGAGGCAGAAGAGTGGTTAAGTGACCTGGAAGATAAAATAGTGGAAATAACTGCCGCAGAGCAGGGTAAAGAAAAAGGAATGAAAAGAATTGAGGACAGTCTCAGTGACCTCTGTGACAACATTAAATGCACCAATATTTGAATTATAGGGGTCCCAGGAGAAGAAGAGAAAAAGAAAGTGTCTGAGAATATATTTAAAGAGATTATAGTTGAAAATTTCCCTAACATGAGAAAGGAATTAGTCAATCAAGTCCAAGAAGCACAGAGAGTCCCAAACAGGATAAATCCAAGGAGAAACATGCCAAGACACATATTAATCAAACTATCAAAAATTAAATTCAAAGAAAACAATGTTAAAAGCAGCAATGGAAAACCAACAAATAACATACAAGGGAAACCCCATCAGGTGAACAGCTGATCTTTCAGCAGGA
Source organism: Grampus griseus (assembly GCF_964374135.1). NCBI lineage: Eukaryota > Metazoa > Chordata > Mammalia > Artiodactyla > Delphinidae > Grampus > Grampus griseus. Next base: position 25,453,959 of record NC_139011.1, read on the forward strand.
ACTCTGCAAGCCAGAAGGGAGTGGCAGGATATATTTAAAGTGATAAAAGGAAAAACACCTACAACTAAGAATACTCTACCCAGAAAAGATTTCATTCAGATTCAACAGAGAAATTAAAACTTTACAGACAAGCAAAAATTAAGATAATTCAGCACCACCAAACCAGATTTACAACAAATGCTAAAGGAACTTCTCTAGGCAGGAAACACAAGGCAAGGAAAAGACCTACAAAAACAAATCCAAAACAATTAAGAAAATGGTGATAGGAACATACATATTGATAATTACCTTAAATATAAATGGATTAAGTGCTTCAACCAAGAGACACAGACTAGCTGAATGGATATAAAAAGAAGACCTGGGGGCTTCCCTGGTGGCACAGTGGTTGAGAGTCTGCCTGCCGATGCAGGGGACATGGGTTTGTGCCCCGGCCTGGGAAGATCCCACATGCCACAGAGCAGCTGGGCCCATGAGCCATGGCCACTGATCCTGTGCATCCGGAGCCTGTGCTCCACAACAGTGAGAGGCCCGTGTACCACAAAAAAAGAAGACCTGTATATGCTGTCTGCAAGAGACCCACTTCAGATCTAAAGACACATACAGACTGAAAGTGAGGGGATGGAATAAGATATACCATGCAAATGGAAATCAAAAGAAAGCTGGAGTAGCAATCATATCAGACAAAAGAGACTTTAAAATAAAGACTATTACAAGAGACAAAGAAGGACACTACATAATGATCAAGGGATCAATCCAAGAAGAAGATATAACAATTGTAAATATATTTGCACCGAACATAGGAGCACCTCAATACATAAGGCAACTGCTAATAGCTATAAAAGAGGAAATGGACAGTAACACAATAATAGTGGGGGACTTTAACACCCCGTTTTCACCAATAGAGATCATCCAAAATGAAAATAAATAAGGAAACACAAGCTTTAAAAGACACATTAAACATGATGGACTTAATTGATATTTATAGGACCTTCTATCCAAAAACAAGAGAATACACTTTCTTCTCAAGTGCTTATGGAACATCCTCCAGGATAGATCATATTTTGGGTCACAAATTAAGCCTCAGTAAATTTAAGAAAATTGAAATCGTATCAAGCATATTTTCCGACCACAATGCTATGAGACTAGATATCAATTACAGGAAAAAAACTGTAAAAAAATACAAACACATGGAGGCTAAACAATATGCTACTAAAAACCAAGAGATCACTGAAGAAATCAAAGAGGAAATCAAAAAATACCTAGAAACAAATGACAATGAAATCACAAAGACCCAAAACCTATGGGATTCAGCAAACACAGTTCTAAGAGGGAAGTTTATAGCAATACAATCCTACCTCAAGAAACAAGAAACATCTCAAATAAACAACTTAACCTTACACGTAAAGCAATTAGAGAAAGAACAACAACAATTAAAAAAAACTCAAAGGTAGCAGAAGGAAAGAAATCATAAAGATCAGATCAGAAATAAATGAAAAAGAAATGATGGAAAAAATAACAAAGATCAATAAAGCTAAAAGCTGGTTCTTTGAGAAGATAAACAAAATCAATCAACCATTAGCCAGACTCATCAAGAAAAAAAGGGAGAAGACTCAAATCAACAGAATTAGAAATGAAAAAGGAGAAGCAACAACTGACATTGCAGAAATACAAAGGATCATGAGTGATAACTACAAGCAACTCTATGCCAATAAAATGGACAACGTGGAAGAAATGGATGAATTCTTAGAAAAGCACAATCTTCTGAGACTGAACCAGGAAGAAATAGCAAATATGGACAGAGCAATCACAAGCACTGAAATTGAAACTGTGGTTAAAAACCTTCCAAAAAACAAAAGCCCAGGATCAGATGGCTTTGCAGGTGAGTTCTATCAAACTTTTAGAGAAGAGCTAACTCCTATCCTTCTCAAACTCTTCCAAAATAAAGCAGAAGGACAAGCACTCCCAAAGTCTTTCTACGAGGCCACCATCACCTTGATACCAAAACCAGACAAATATGCCACAAAAAAAGAAAACTAAAGAACAATATCACTGATGAACATAGATCCAAAATCCTCAACAAAATACTAGCAAACAGAAACCAACAGCACATTAAAATGATCATACACCATGATCAAGTGGGATTTATCCCAGGAATGCAAGGATTCTTCAATATATGCAAGTCAGTCAATGTGATATACCATATTAACAAATTGATGGATAAAAACCATATGATAATCTCAATAGATGCAGAAATACCTTTCAACAAAATTCAACACCTATTTATGATAAAAACTCTTCAGAAAGTAGTCATAGAGGGAAGTTACCTCAACCTCAGAAAGGCCATATATGACAAACCCACAACCAACATCATTCTCAATGGTGAAAAACTGAAACCATTTCCTCTAATATCAGGAAAAAGACAAGGTTGCCCACTCTCACCACTGTTACTCAATATAGTTTTGGAAGTTTTAACCACAGCAATCAGAGAGGAAAAAGAAATAAAAGGAATCCAAATCAGAAAGAAGTAAAACTGTCACTGTTTGCAGATGACATGATACTATACATAGAGAATCCTAAAGATGCTACCAGAAAACTCCTAGAGCTAATCAATGAATTTGGTAAAGTAGCAGGATACAAAATTAATGCACAGAAATCTCTTGCATTTCTATACACTAATGATGAAAAATCTGTAAAGGAAATTATGGAAACACTCCCTTTTACCATTGCAACAAAAAGAGTAAAATTCCTAGGGATAAACCTTCCTAGGTTTATGCAGAAAACTATAAGACACTGATGAAAGAAATTAAAGAATATACAAACAGATGGAGAGATATACTATGTTCTTGGATTGGAAGAATCAACATTGTTGATTGAAAATGACTATACTATCCAAAGCAATCTACAGATTCAATACAATTCCTATCAAACTACCAAAGGCATTTTTCACAGTACTAAAATAAAAAATTTCATAGTTTGTATGGAAACACAAAAGACCCCAAATAGCCAAAGCAATCTTGAGAAAGAAAAACGGAGCTGAAGGAATCAGGCTCCCTGACTTCAGACTATACTACAAAGCTACAGTAATCAAGACAGTATGGTACTGGCACAAAAACAGAAATATAGGTCAATGGAACAGGATAGAGAACACAGAGATGAACTCACACACATATGGTCACCTTATCTTTGACAAAGGAAGCAAGAATATACAATGGGGAAAAGAAAGCTTCTTCAATAAGTGGTGCTGGGAAAACTGGACAGCTACACATAAAAGAATGAAATTTGGACACTTTCTAACACCATATACAAAAATAAAATCAATTAAAGACCTAAATGTAAGGCCAGGCACTATAAGACTCTTAGAGGAAAACATAGGCAGAACACTCTATGACATATATCACAGCAAAATCCTTTTTGACCCACCTCCTAGAGAAACGGAAATAAAAACAAAAATAAACAAGTGGTGCCTAATGAAACTTGAAAGCTTTTGCACAGCAAGGGAAGCCATAAGCAAGACGATAAGACAACCCTCAGAATGGGAGGAAATATTTGCCAACGAAGCAACTGTCAAAAGATTAATCTCCAAAATATACGAGCAGCTCATGCAACTCAATATGAAAAAAACAAACAGCCCAATCCAAAAATGGGCAGAAGACCTAAATAGGCATTTCTCCAAAGAAGATATGCAGATTACCAACAAACATATGAAAGTATGCTCGACATCATCAGTCATTAGAGAAATGCAAATCAAAACCACAACGAGGTATCCCCTCACACTGGTCAGAATGGCCATCATTAAAAACTCTACAGCAAGAAATGCTGGAGAGGGTGTGGAGAAAGGGGAACCCTCTTGCACTGTTGATGGGAATGTAAATTGATACAGCCTCTACGGAGAACAGTGTGGAGTTTCATTAAAAACTAAAAATAAAACTACCATATGACCCAGCAATCCCACTACTAGGCATATACCCTGAGAAAACCATAATTCCAAAAGAGACATGTACCACAATGTTCATTGCACCACTATTTACGATAGCCAGGACATGGAAGCAATCTAAATGTCCATCAACAGATGAATGGATAAAGAAGATGTGGTACACATATAAATGGAATATTACTCAGCCATAAATAGAAATGAAATTGATCTGTTTGTAGTGAGGTGGATGGACCTAGAGTCTGTCATACAGATTGAAGTAAGTCGGAAAGAGAAAAACTAATACCGTATGCTAACACATGTATATGGAATCTAAAAAAAAAAAAAGGTTCTGTTGAGCCTAAGAGCAGGACAGGAATAAAGACACAGAGGTCTCGAGAATGGATATGAGGACACGGGAAGGGGGAAGGGTAAGCTGGGTCGAAGTGAAGGAGTAGCATTGACATGTATACACTACCAAATGTAAAATAGCTAGTGGGAAAGAGCTGCGTAGCACGGGGAGATCAGCTCGGTGCTTCGTGACTACCTAGAGGGGTGGGATAGAGAAGGTGGGAGGGAGATGCAAGAGGGAGGGAATATGGGTATATATATACATGTTACTGATTCACTTTGTTATACAGCAGAAAGTAGCACAACATTTTAAAGCAATTATACACCAATAAAGATGTTAAAAAAATTAAAAGATATCTGGAGGTGACATTTTCCTTTTGGCCTTCAAGAAGCTAACTGCTATGCAGTAGATAGAGTCAGATGGCAGAAAATGGTGGGCAGCTTCTAGAAACTACAAAGTCCAAGGAACTAGATTCTGCCAAAAATCAGTGAGGACCGACTGAGGACTCAAGCCTCAGATGAGATCTGAGCATCCGTTAACACCCTGATTGCACACCAAGGTACAGGATAATTGTACCTAGCTAAGCACTGCCTGAACTCCTGATCCATGGAAACTGTGAGTGAGTATAGGTGTTTTAAGCCTCTAATTTTGTGGTAATTTCTTATGTAGCAACAGATAACTAATATAGCTATAGTGTGGGGGAAAAGTAGGACCAATACTAAAATTGCTGATTCATTCATTAATTCATTTATTTACTCATTTAGTAGTTACTATTATGTAACAGGCATTGTTTTAGAAATAAGGTGAGCAAAAAGTATACAGTTCAGGCCCTACTCTCATGAGGCTTAGAGTGTAACAGAGGAGAGTGATGAGTTATACAGTCACAATTATAAAAACTGAGATATGAGCTCTAAAGTAATAGAGTATGATTCTCTCACTACACATAGCGAAGGACTCTTCCTAGGTTCAAGGGTCCTGTAGTGATGTTTAATGAGAGATTGAAAGGATTAGTTGGAAAGAACTTTCCCGAAAGAGAGGAAGGTGTGGTTACCCTACTGTCTCATTAGAACAAGATCCTTATTCCATTGTAGTCTTTTTCTCAGTAGACTATAAATTGCCTTCAAGGCAGATATTGTATCTTGTTTTGTTTTATTCGGAGTCTAGCACATAACAAGGTGCTCACTATGCACTGGATGAACGAATGAATCATTGGCATCATAAGGAAGCAGGCTTTGTGCATAAGAAAGATGTTCCTCATCTTAAAACTGCCCCTCATGGAGTAGTTGGATCCCCATTAGTTGACATCTAAGCAGACACAGCATGATCATGACTCAAGGGCATTGCAAGTGTGGTGAGAAGTCAGTTGAAGCAATTCTAGTTTTCAGTTTCTGCTCAGTCCTCAGAGTGATAAAGTTAGATCATGACAGACAGGGTGGAGTATCTATGCAGTCAGAAACTAGAGAAAAGAATAATCAGAAAATGAGAGACATGGGCCTGAATAAGATGCATTACCATGTAGGGATAGTATAAAGTTTTAAAAGAGCACTTTTGACATAGAGAAACAAAATAATCCAGATATTTGACCTAGAGCTCAAATAAATTAATGCATATTAATAAATGAGGAATCATATAGGGAATGCTGTTTCAAAGGATTATCAGCCTTTCCAAGCTTCTTTCTCAGCTGGGAAATATATAAGAGAAAGGGCATACAAGATTTATAAACAAGCATATATGTACACACCCATTTAAGGTGAAGGAATAGTCTTCAGAATTCAAAGAACATTCAGTGTCTCAGTTTGAAGATGTGCCCCTTCTCTCTGTAAAAACTTGAATATCAGACTGGAAATGGAAAGTTTAGGCACAAGTCCTGCAACCATAAGCAATAGTGGGTCAGTCTTTGAGGCTGAAACTCTGACAGTTTTATTTTTGGCTTAATCTCCAGTGTACTTTGTTGTATGAAGGTATTAAAAAATTCAGCTAGGTCAAAATGATTTGTTTGACTACAATGTATGATCAAAGTCAGTTATCACTTATTATTTAACAATCTTATTTTGGATTTGTTCTGAATGTTTGGTTGAGCTAGTAGACAATATTGATAAACTAAACACTTTTTGACTATATTTTATTGTGGATAGTTCACATTAAAATTTAGGATATAATTATGTAAATATTTATAAAAGATACCATGAATATCAAAATAGAAAATAAAATTGACTTATATAAAATTTAATCAGTAATCTCTCTGATGAGAAGTGTATCTTTGGTAATAAAAGAAGTTGTTAGCTCCTTGACGGGAGTCACTTGACTTTCACAGTCACTCAGGATATTGGAGTCTAGCAAAATGCCTGAGAAATAGAATCTAAAGTATTTGTTGAATACATTGGTGAAAGCATAAAATGATGTTTTGTAATTAAACTATTCAAAATAGTTGCCTTTCATTAGAATTTTATATTTTAAAACATTTAGCTCTATTTTTATTATTGAAAATGCTTTGAATACAATTTCTACACCACTGTACTAAATAAAAAATTATGTTGATTTTATTCTTTTAGTGTAACTTCTCACATTTAATGGAAAAATTCTCTATGTTATAGTTGTCAGTACTAATAAAATTATCCTGACAACCAGTTTTAAAAAAATAGAGGAGAGCAAAATGATAAATTACTCTGTTAAACAATTTCTAATCCTATAAATGCTAACATGACTTAATCAGCTTCATTTTAGATAAGCAAAGAAACTGAGACAAATGAGAATGATTTAAATTAGCTTTCAGTATAGAAAAGCTGAATATAAAATGTGAATTAATGTAACTGTTATGATGATACCATCCAGAGAGTTGGATATGTTCTCACAATTTTTAAGTTGCATAAAATGAATGGCAGATGATATTTTAACATAGTTTATTACTAACAATTACAGAAATTTATCTCCAGGCAGAATAATGTGAAGTTAAAATAATCTATAAATGAATTCCAATAAAACTGAAAATATGGTCAACATATCTTCTTAAAATAATTAGCTTAATTATTACTTAAAGTGAATTGATGCCTGAAAATTGTATTTTGTAAGCATGAAAGACTCCAAATTATTTGCCTGGTAAGGGTTTTGAAATTAATAATCATTAAGAATTATTTTTTAGATGATTCTAAATGTTTAATACATACTCTATTTGGTATAATTTAGTTATATAAAAATCCCTCTGAGAAATCACCTCTACGGCATAGTGTTACACTGATAAATGTATTCAAAGATAGATCTCTAAAATAATATTTTGATAGTAATTAAATGAAAATTAAACATTATAATAAGCTTTAAAATGCTATTTTAAAAGTCTGATTCTTATTGTTTATACAGCTTGCTCCATTTTTATTTTAGATAAATATCAATTTTTTTTACTATTTCTTAATTAAGAAAATAAAAACAAAACAAATATTAAAAAATAAAAGGAATAAAATTGACTTAAAATGTTTGTGACAATTTGTTCTAGGAAATCATTGAGTGAAGGTCATACCATGCTCAGGATAACTCTCACAAAGGGTAGTTACAACTTAAGGAAGAGGAGGTAGTACCATCATAGGAAAAGTTCATGGTACTTAGTAATAATAATTTGATATGGTCACTCTAAGTTCCTCAAGGATAATATACTGCTTTGGTCTGGGGTTCATTTCTGTAAGTTCCTATATGTACTTGATTTGTTCAGTATACCCTGTGTTGAGTAGTCTGAGAGCATTTACAGACACTATAGAAACTCAAAAGATATTAAGTAAAACAAATAATTGCAAATAATTTGCATAGAGTTAAAACTATAGAAAACAAAACTTAGGAATCAGGTATTTATATTTACTGCTTATTCATTCTTTCCTTATAGCAATATGTACATAAGAAACCAAAGAAAACAAAGTTGTTAATAATATTATTATTAACAGTTTCCCTCTTTTTGAGTCCCAGTTATATGCACTAACATGTATACATGCAGGATTAGTAAGGTGACATGATCTTTACATCAAGGCTGTAGGTCAAATATCAGTGTCCTCATTTTACGGATGAGGAAACTGGCTAAGAGGGATTAAGTAAATTATTATTATAGTCTAGCAGGTAATAGAGATAAAATTTGAACTTAGGGCCTTCCCTGGTGGCGCAGTGGTTGAGAGTCCGCCTGCCGATGCAGGGGACCCAGGTTCGTGCCCTGGTCCGGGAAGATCCCACATGCCGCAGAGCGGGTGGGCCCGTGAGCCATGGCCGCTGAGCCTGCGCGTCCGGAGCCTGTGCTCCGCAACGGGAGAGGCACGACAGTGAGAGGCCCGCGTACTCCAAAAAAAAAAAAAAATTAACTTACGGCTATGTATTTCCAAAAACGAGGACATTTTCACCAAACACCTCAGCAATTTCAGATGGAGTAAAATAAAATGCATAAAGTGGAATAAATTCATGTACAGAAAAATAAACATTTTCCCAAGGAAGCCACAAACCCTACAGAGTAATTGTTTTGGTAATGCATAATACACCTAATTTACACAGCTAGGTTACACTCAGTGTCTTCATGGAAATATTTGCATTTGGGATTTTTCATTTTGTTCAGTTTTCTCCCAGAAATTTGTTTTCTTGAACTATATTTGCATTACAAATATACATATTGTTGTAATTGTCCCCAACAAACAGAATAATTTCAAGGATACGTTTGTAGGAAGAACAAAACAATCTGCAACTTTAAAAATTTTAAATATGTCCAAAAATATCTTAAAGCTTACTGTTACTTTGGGTCACTTTTTACCTAGGATACACTGTTTTTTGTTTGTTTTGTTTTGTTTTAAGTAGACTTTAAGTGTGAAGCAGGAATAAAAATTTCTGTGTTTGACTTGCTATGAGTGAGATTCTTAAGAGGGTCTGATGTAAATGTTAGCCAGAGGGAGTTAGCTATAAGAATCTGAAGTTCAGAAAAGACTGAATAGAAGATATTGAATTAGAATTCAGCAGAATGGTGGTGCCAACTGAAGCCACCTTCATGATAGTGTCATACTGCAAGAGTGGTAGACTGAGAAGAGAAATTGCCTGAAGTTGAAGAACACTGACATTTAAAGGACTGTTGGAGGAAGAGTAAATCTTAAATCTTACTTAAATCTTAAAAAGATACTGAACAGGAATCACTAGGGGAAAAGTCAGTAAGGAAAAGGATGAGAGATGCTAAGAAAAGAATATTTTTTAAAGGAGGTTAAAAGCTGCTGAGATGTCTACTGATTTTATAACATGGAGATGAATGGTGACCTGGGGAAGAATATTTTGGTGCATAATGGGGACTGAAGCCCAATTTCAGTGTGATAAGAAGTAAATGATCAATGAGTAAATCAGACTCAAAAGTTTAGGCAAGTTTATCGATGATTTTGGCTCTAAATGTAGGTAAGAAGCTGAAAAAAGTTGCTGGTGGGGGAAGTGAAGTAAGGGAAGATTATCCATGATTCTTACTCATTTTCTTATAATTATTTTTATATAAACAAATACTGCTTACATGCCAGTAGAAAACATTAGTGAAGATGTTAAAGTTACAGGTGAAAGAAGCACTAAAGAATTGAAGAACCCTAAGAATTTACAATGTTATGGGATGCAAATATTAGGTAGAAAAATTAGATTCTAAAGTATACATGGGAAATGTGACTATCCTTTCTTCTTCCTTTCCTCCACATCCAAAAGAAAACTGAGTATAATAACATAATTTCTTCTTTTCCTTGTAGAATGAACAAGCAAGGGCCCTTTCCTGTGATAACCAAGAAGAAATCTAATAGAAGGTAATTTATTACATTTGTATTCTGATAAAGCATGAAAACAAACCAAACAATATCCTGCATATAAATGAGAATTCCTCTCTTTGTAAGAAGTGGTAGGCAACTTGCTAAACTAGGAAAGTTTTCCTTTTTCCACATGGATTTCTACTGGACCATATTTCCACCTGAGTTTCTGTCCTTGGATTACATATGTGTGCTTGAGCTAATAGGTTCATTAATTAGAAAAATTATCATGTGTTAAGCTCTTGCAGGTGAGGATAACAATACAGATGGATTCATGGCTATTTTCAATGGTAGAGTCCCAGAATTCATTTCACCACTACTATGATCTTCTCCTCCACTAACACTGCAAGCCCCTCACTCCACCTGACACTAATTGAAATTACTTTAGTATTTTAGTGACTAAAAATTACTTTTTATTCACTCCACCTGACACTAAATTGAAATTTAGCAACTATTTGGGAAGGTAAGGCCAAGATATTCACACTCAAATTGTGGTAAATAAATGGGAGAGGAAAAAATGGATTCAGGAAATAAGATCCACTCCTACATATGTGAGTAGGTTTTTCTTCACCTGTAGGGTGGCTGGATATCTCTATGGCAAGATTTATTGAATAATAAAAGTTTCATTCAGGAAATAGGAACACAGCCTCAGAACAAAGAACCAAGTTAGATCCTGGATGGAACAGTGGTGGCACTGACCATGGGAACACCTAGAGGAGATTAACTTCAAAGATGTTTTCCTTGACCTCTGGAAGAAATTTTTTGTCAAAGTTTATCCTTTTTTCTCTTTTGTCGTACTTGCCTTTTAAAATGTGCCAATTGGTAATTGAATAAATTCTTTCCTGGCTGTAGTCTTGGTGAATCTGAAGAGACAGAATAATAATTGGGGAAAATGTTCATATTCTTTCTGCTCACTGAGGCACATAAAGATGAAATTCATTCCTCTCTCTTTAATTCAGGTAAAAAGGCAAAAACAAACATGGAAGAAAGAAAAATAAGTGGTCAGTATGTTGGTAGTCCAACTTAGATTGACATGCAAAGTTCAGGATAAGACCATGGGAATAAGTGGCACACAGGGAGAAAATTTATTGTGGACCACTAAGCCTAATTACTGAGGGAGAAAATTACAAAGTGGGGTGGAAATTTTTTGTCTGTATGGTAAGAAACTCATAAGAATAGTTATTTTGAAATAATGATTGGGAATTAGCAGTATGGAACTAAGATGACACAGGTCCCACTTCTGGTGCTTTTGGAGCATGGGAAGTGGAAGGGTAACTTTTATTTGTGAAGGTAGTGAGAAAAGTAATACCTTCAGAAAGAAGCTAGGTTTCAGTTTAGTCAGAAGCATAAGGGAATGGTCATTGAAAAACTGATGATGTAGGTGTGGCAGGCAGAATAATGGCCCTGGAAGGATGTCCACGACTTAATCAACTTAATCCTCGGAACCTGTAGTTATGTTTCCTTACATAGCAAAAGGGACTTTGAAGACGTGATTAAGATTAAAGACCTGGAGAGGGGGAGAGTATCCTGGGTTATCCAGGTGGGCCCTATCTAATTATATGAGTCCTTAAAAGCAGAAAACCTTTCACAGTTGTGGTCAGAGGGAGACGTGACTACAGAAGGGTCAGAGAGAAATTCAACTCTGCTGGTTTTTAAAATGGAGGAAGGGAGCTGTGAGCCGCGGGTGACCTCTAAAAGTTAGAAAACATGAAGAAATGGACTCACCCCTAGAGTTTCTAGGAAGGAGTGACGCCTGCCAGCACCTTGATTTTATGACTTCTGACCTTCAGAACTGTAAGATAATAAATTTGTGTTGTTTTAAGCTGCTAAGTTTGAGGTACTTGGTCATGGCAGCGACAGAAAACTTATACATAGGGGAACAGAGGGGCATGAGTAGCAGAAAGTAACATGGGAACAGTGGTACCCATTTCACAAAGCTGCTGTGTGGATTAATGAAATTGAACATATAAACCACTTACAGTTTCTGGAACTTTCAGAAGTGGTAGTTATTGTTTATTTTCTATTTCAGGTGTTATGAATTAAGCAATGTGGTAAGCACTGTTGATGAAATCCTGTTAAAATTTATACATGGAGCTTCTCCCATGTAGCTCATACTTAGATTTCTGAAAACAGAGTAAATTACATCTAGGTAACTAAACAATTCTGTGTTGAAATTAAAGTGGAATTGTGGAACCCCTCCCCCCAAATAAACATATATAGATAGATAGATAGATAGGTATAGTTTTTACTCTTTGAGCCTTTGTTTTCTTATCTATAAAATGAAACTGTCTCGTCAACTTTATAAACTGCTTATGAGGACCAAATCCTTCATGTCAAATCAATTGAACAAGGGAAAAACATTTTTAAAGCATGGATTTAATATTTTAGTGTGTGTGTTTGTAAAGGATTGAGTGTAGCTTGTGGTGAAAAATATAGCAACTATTTGTGTCTTTATCAATCAATTTTTGGTTACATCAGAGTGGTTATAGAGATGTAAGCAGTATTGGGTAGCGTGAGCTTTTCACATTATTAGCAGTGGCGTCTGTTAAGCAACCCATTTGTTTGTGGAGCTTCCATGGCTTCACAGTTAAGGGGAAACATTAAAATCCAGGAAGTGTTTCTTAGTAATTTGTTGAAGATCAATTTAATTGTCCTTTGGCACTCAGTGCTACTGAAACTCAATAAATAGTTCACTTGGAAGAAATGTGATGATGAGCAAAACCGATAGAAAAACAAGATAGTCACTGTTAGTCACTATTCAGCTTTGATAAGCAAGGATAATGCTATCATGTTGTGCCTAAATTAAATGTTGCAACTTGGAAGCACACAAATAAGAAAATAAGGAACTTAATCATCTGTTGAACTACATTCAACACATATTTATTGAGCAAAAATCATATTGTATGCATTGCTAATTTCCCTTCAAAGATGAGTTAAGAACAATTCCTACATGAAAGATAAGGAATAATAGTAACTGTTATTTCTACAATGTTTTATAAACTATAAAACATTTATTATTTTATTTAAAAAAACTAAAATCTAGTGAGAGGTATAGGAATATATGTGTAAAACTGACTTTCTTAAAAGTGTAAGGCAACTGTAAGGTTTACAAGAGAAGGATCAGTGATTTTGGCTTGACAATTATTAAATGGTTTAAAGATGAAAAATTGAGTAAAGCTGTGAATTGTGACTAGAAATTAAATAGTAAATTCTGTTATTCTGTAAAGGAATTGGGTGCTGTCATTTCAAATAACCAAGTCATAGTACCCTTTTTTTTTAATCGGTATTTTTCAATGTATAACTTGCATATGAAAAGTTCTGTTTTGAAGTATACCATTCTATGAGTTTGAAAAGCATGATATAAAATATTTCCACCACTGTACACTGTTCCCTCATGCCCGTTTGCAGTCAACCCATTCTGTGGTCCACTACTGGCTTCTGGAGTCAGTACTCTGCTTTCTGACACTGTAAGTTTACCTTTTCCAGGCTATTACATAAATTAATCATAGAGTTTATAGTCTTGTGTTGGGCTGCTTTCACTTTGCATGTTCCTTTTGAGTTTCATTCATGTTGTTGGTTTTATCAGGAGTTTATTGCTTTTACTGCTGTGCAGATTTCTACTCTAAGGTTATACCATATTTTCTTCATCAGTTCACAAGTTGTTTGTTTCCAGCATCTGGATGTTTAGTGGTATGTCATTGTGGCTTTACTTTGAATTATTTCCTTAATGACTAATGATCATCCTTTAATATGATTATTTCTCAATCTTACATCTTCTCTGTGGAGTGTCTGTTCAAATTTTTCCAGATTTTTCTTTTTAATTGAGGTTTCAGTCTTCTCCTTGTTGAGTTTTAAAGCATTTTATATTCTGGATGGGAGTCCTCTATCAGATATGTTTGTGAACATATTCTGCAAGTCTGGCTTGCATTTTTTTAAGGTAGTTTAATATTTTATTTATTTTTTTTATTTTGAGGATGGATTTGAACTATTTATTTATTTAAGGATTTTTGATAGTTCTATATATATATATATATATATATATATATTTTTTTTTTTTTTTTTTTTTTTTTTTGCCGTACGCGGGCCTCTCACTGCTGTGACCTCTCCCTTTGCGGAGCACAGGCTCCGGATGCGCAGGCTCAGCGGCCATGGCTCACGGGCCCAGCTGCTCCGCGGCATGTGGGATCTTCCCAGACCACGGCACGAACCTGTGTCCCCTGCATCGGCAGGCGGACTCTCAACCACTGCGCCACCAGGGAAGCCCTAGTTTAATATTTTTAAAAATGCTCTCTTGATCCATTTTCAAGGCCCTTGCTAGAGACAGGTCAGTTCTCCTACTTGAGCGGCTAAGTAGGTACACGTGGCAAATACTTTCCTTATGGAGCTCTCACAGTCTGTTGTTAGACACACTATGAACCTTCTCTAATCACTCCAATACCAGATACCAGACAACTAGAGATAGCCCCTAAGCCCTGAATCTGTGAAGTTATTCAAAGTGAACAATCCATTGGAACCCTGCAAAACCCAGCTAATCTCACCCTGCTTGACATACATAAATTGTTCCCTGCAGCTCCAGTTGCTGTTACCCTCTCCTAGGGTGCAAACCTCTGTATGGCCCTGTGTGGCAGCATACTTCCTTTTGAAGCTGTAACAAAGAGTTCTGCTTTCCAGATATCCAGTTGTTAGTGTGTCATGTCCCACCATCAAAAGAATCTTTAAATCTTAGAAATCATCTTTTATTCTGTTAACAGTGCCTTGACAAGCAATAGACCTAATTTTTAATTATTTAATAAAATTTTATGTAAGATTTGTTTTCTAGAGAAGTTTTGAGTTCAAAGAAATTTTGAAGCAAAGGAACATATTTCTCATACATCTCCTGCCTCTACACATGTATAGCCTCTCCCTTTGTCAGCATCATCCTCCAGAGTGATACATTTGTTACAACTGATGAACCTACATTGACACATCATAATTACCCAAAGTACATATTGATACTTTACATTATGGTTCATTCTTGGTATTATACATTCTTTGGGTTTGGACAAATACTCAATACATAACTATGTGCATCTATTATTATGGTATCATACAGAGTATTTTCACTTCCCTACAAAATCTTCTATGCTCTATTTATCTCCCCATCCCTGCCTACCCAATAACTGATTGTTTTTCTGTCTCCGTAGTTTTGCCTTTGCAAGAATGTCATATAGTTGGAATGGTATAATGGTGTATAGCCTTTTCAGATTGGCTTCTTTCACTTAGTAATATTCATTTGTTTCCTCTGTGGTTTTCCATTGCTTGATACCTCATGTCTTTTTAGTTCTGAATAATATTCCGTTGGCTGGATGTATCACAGCTTGTTTATCCATTTACTTAAAAAGGACATCCTGGTTGATTCTAAGTTTTGACAATTATAAATAAAGCTGCTGTAAACATCCCCGTAAGAGTTTATGTGGGGGCATGCTTTAAACTCCTTTGGGTAAATACCAAAGAGCAAGACTTCTGGGTTGTATGGTAGGAGGACATTTAGTTTTATAAGAGGCTGCTAAACTGTCTTCCAAAATGGCTGTAACATTTTGCATCCCCAAGAGCAATGAATGAGACTATCACGCCCACATTCTTGCCAGCATTTGGTGCCAGTGTTCTCCACATTCTGGTCATTCTAATAGGTGTATAGTGGTTTCTCATTGTTGTTGTTGGCGTACATATGTGTATGTGTGTGTGTATCATATATAAACTCATATACAATAAAATATATGAGACACACGTATGAGTATGTATGAGTATGTATATGTATATAAAATATTTTTATTAAGATATAATTGACATATAAAATTGTATTTGTTTTAGGTATACAACATACTGATCTGATGTGTATATACAAAAAAAGTCATTAAAATCCATCACTACACAAAGTTACAGATCTTTTTCCTGTGATGAGAAGGACTTGTAAGGACTACTCTTAGCACCTTTAAAATATACAATTCAATATTTCTAACAGTGCTCACCATGCTGTAAATTACATCTTCAGGAACTATTTATAACTGGAGTTTTTACCTTTTGACCATCTTCACCTATTTTGCCCAGCCCCTAGCCCCCGCCTCTGGAAATCACTAATCTGTTCTCTGTACTTATGAATTTGTTTTTTAGATTTTTAAAATTTAACATATAAGTAAGATCAGACAGTATTTGTTTTTCTCTGTATGATTTATTTCACTTAACATATACCCTCAAGGCCCTTCCATGTTACGACTAATGACATATTTTCCTTCTTTTTATGACTGAATATTATTCCATTGTGTTTGTGTGCATGTGTGTGTGTGACATTTTCTTTATCCAGTTATCTCTTGATGGACTCTTGGATTGTTTCCATGGCTTGGTTTTTGTAAATGATGCTGCAAAGAACACAGGGGTGCAAATATCTTTTTAAGATAGTGATTCCATTTCCTTCAGATAAACACCCATAAGCTGACATGCTGAATCGTATGGTAGTTCTATTTTCAATTTTTTTTTAGAAACCTCCATACTGTTTTCTAGTGACTGGACCAATTTGCATTTCCACTGACAGCGCACAAGAGTTCTCTTTTCTCCACATCCTCACCAACACTTCTTATCTCTTGTCTTTGAGTGATAGCCATGCTAACAGTTGTAACTTGATATCTCACTGTGGTTTTGATTTGCATTTCCCTGATGATTTTTGATGTTGAGCACCTTTTCATGTACCTGCTGGCCTTTTGTGTGTCTCCTTTGGAAAAACGTCTATTCAGATTCTCTGCTCATCTTTTAACTGGATTTTTTTTCTATTAAGTTGCATGAGTTCATTACACATTCTAGATACAAACCGCTTATCAGATAAATGATTTGAAAATATTTTCTCCATTCTGCAGGTTGCCTTTTCATTTTACTGATAGTATCCTTTGCAGAACATTTTAGTTTGACGTAGTCACACTTGTTTATATTTGCTTTTGGTGTCAAATTGGAAAAATAATTGCCAAGATCAATGTCTAGAAGCTTACCCAGTATATTCTCTTCTAGGAATTTTATGGATTTAGATCTTACATTTAAGACTTTCATTCACTTTGAATTGATTTTTGTGTATGTTGTAATATAATGGTCCAGTTTCATTCTTTTTCTTGTGGCTGTCCAGTTTTTCCAACACCATTTATTGAAGAGACTGTCCTTTCCCCATTGTATGTTCTTGGCTCCTTTGTTATAAATTAATTGACCACATAGGTGTAGGTTTCTGTCTGGGCTCTATTCTGTTCCATTAATTCATGTGGGGTTTTTTTCATGCTAATTATGTACTGTTGTGATTGCTGTAGCTTTGTAATATATATTGAAATCAGGAAACACGATGCCTTCAGCTTTGATCCTCTTCCTCAAGATTGCTTTGGTTAATTGGAATTTTTTGTGCTTCCATACAAATTTTAGAATTGTTCTATTTCTGTGAAAAATGCCATTGGAATTTTGATAGGGATTGCATTAAATCTGTAGATTGTCTTGAGTACTATGGACATTTTAACAATGTTAATTCATTCAATCCATGAACATGGAAGATCTTTCCATTTGAGTCATTTTTTTCAATTTCTTTCATCAATGTCTTATAGTTTTCAGTGGATAAGTCTTTCACCTCCTTGGTTAAATTCATTACTAGGTATTTTATTCTTTATGATGCAATTTTAAATGGGATTGTTTTCTTAATTTCTCTTTCTGATCTTTATTAGTATGTAGGAGCACAACTAATTTTATGTCTTGCGGTTTTACTGAATTTGTTTATTCTAAGTTTTTTTTGGTGGAGTCTTTAGGATTTTCTAGGTATAATGTCATGCCATCTGCAAATAAACAATTTTCCAATTTGGATGTCTTTTATTTATTTTTCTTGTATAATTACTCTGGAGAACTTCCAGGACAATGTTGAATAAAAGTCATGAGAGTAGGCGTTCTTGTCTTGTTCCAGGTCTTAGAGGGAAAGTTTTTAGCTTTTCACTATTGAGTATAATGTTAATCGTGGGCTTGTCATCTATGCCCTTTATTTTGTTGGAGTATATTCCCTCTATACCTGCTTTGTTGAGAGTTTTTACCAAAAATGGATGTTGAATTATTTCAAATGCTTTTCTGCTTCTATTGAGAGGGTCATATGATTTTAATTCTTCATTTTGTTAATGTTGTGTATCTCAGTGATTGATTTTTGGATGCAGAACTGTCCTTGAATACCTGGATAAATCCCACTTGGTCATGGTGTGTGATCCTTTTAATGTATTGTTGAATTCTGTTTGCTAATGTTTTGTTGAGAATTTTTGCATCTATGTTCATCAGGGATACTGGCCAGTGATTTTCTTTTTCTTTAATGTCCTTCTCTGTTTTGGTGTCAGGGTATTGCTGGTCTTGTAAAATGAATTAGGATGTATATCCCCCTCTTCTATTTTTTGGAAGAGTTTGAGAATGGCCAGTATTGATTCTTCAAATAGTATCATTCACCAGTGAAGCCATCTGGTTCTGGAATTTTGTTTGTTGGGAGGTTTTTGATTATTGATTCCATCTCCTTACTAGTAATCAATCTGTTCAGATTTTCCATTTCTGCATGATTCAGTCTTGGTAGGTTGTATGTTCCTAGTAATTTATCCATTTCTTCTAGTTTGTCCAGTTTTTTGGTTTATAATTGTTAATAGTAGTCTCTTATGATCCTTTGTATTTCTGTGGGGTCAGGTGTAATGTCTTCTCTTTCATTTCTAGATTTATTTATTTGAATCCTCTTTTTGTTTTCTTTGTGATTCTCGAACATGTCTATTTTGTTTATGTTTTCAAAAAATCAGCTCTTAGTTTCATTGATTTTTTTAAGTCTCTCTTTTATTGATTTCCATTCTGATCTTTGTTATTTCCTTCCTTCTATTAACTTTAGTATTCATTTGGCTTCATTTGTTCTTCTTTTTCTAGTTCCTTAAGGTATGAAGTTGGGTTATTTGATATCTTTCTTTTCTTAATCACACATTTATCTGTATAAACTTCCCTCTTAGAACTGCCTTTGCTGTATTCCATAAGTTTTAGTATGGTTTATTTCCATTTTCATTTGTCTCAGGCATTTTATTAAAAATTTCTCTTTTGATTTCTTCTTTGACTCATTGGTTGTTCAGTTGCAACTTGTTTAATCTTTACATTTTGTGAATTTTCCTGTGTTCTTCCTATAATTGATTGATTGTTTCATATCATAATGGTCAGAAAAGACACTCGATATGATGTCAATCTTCTTAAATTTATTGACTTGTTGTATGGCCTAACATAACCCATACCAGAGAATGTTCTATATGTGCTTGAGAAGATTGTGTATTCCTCTGCTTTTAGATGCAATGTCTGTAAATGTCTATTAATTTCGTCTGATCTAATGTGTTAAGTTCAGTGTTTCCTTACAGATTTTCTTTCTGTATGATCTCTCCATTGATAAAAGTGGGGTATTAATGTCCCCTACTATTATTGTATTGCTGTGTATTTCTCCCTTTAGATCTATTAATGTTCACTTTATATATTTAGGTAATCCTATGTTGGGTGAATAAATATCCTTTTGTTGGATTTGTAACTTTATCATTATATAATGACCTTCTTTGTCTCTTATTTTATTATCTTAAACTCTATTTTATCTAATATAAGTACAGGTATTCCAGCTTTCTTTGGTTTCCATTGGCATGGAATATCTTTTTCAGTCCCTTCACTTTCAGGCTGTGTGTCTCAAAGCTGAAGTGAATCTCTTATAAGCAGAATAATATTAGGTGCTATTTTTTTATCCATTCAACTTTTCTATGTCTTTTGTTGGAGAATTTAGTCTATTTATATTTAAAGTAATTATTGCTAGGTATGGACTTATTGCCATTTTATTAATTTGCTTTCCTGGAAAAACTGTGGTTTCTGTGTGCTGCCTCTGCACTGTGCCCTGAGGGGACAGCTGGCTAGGAACTATTTCTCTTTTTATTATAGTCCTGTGTGTATGAATGTAAGTCCCACTGGCCACCGGAGCCTGATGATCAGGGGTATTCTCTGGGTCACAGTTGCAAAAACTGGGGCACTAGATATGTGTACAAGTTCCTTTCTAGGATACCAGTGACCTGGAGTAAGGCAGAGGGAGACTACATGGATAGTGCCTGCCAGCCTCCCCAGTCTCTGGAGATTATTGCAGTTAGTCCCTAGATGTGTGTTAAATTAGAAGCCTCAAGTCAAAGCTTCTAAAATAAGCAAATTGTCTGTCCTCTTTCACAGAAAGAGTGCACATGTTTCTGTCTGCTGTCTCTATGCTGGGCCTTGGAGGGATAGCCATCATAAACCCTTTAAGAACTGTCTCCAAGTTCCCAAAAGCCTTGTGAGTCTCATGGATGCAATCCCAGTTGGCTTTAAAGCCAGATACTTTGGAGTCCCAACACTCAGGTAGAAGTCTTACAAGGTGGGGTGTTAGATGAAGGGTCCAAATATCTGACTCCTCAGAAGCAGTTGGGAGTTGGGTGTTCCATCCTGGTTGTGTACACTGTGCTAGGGGTGGGGTTTGTGGTGAGCTTGTGTCTCAGCCTCCTATCCATTCCAATGTCGATTTTTTTTTTTTAATTTGCCTGATATATAAGAGTTGTTCAGCTAGTTTCTGGATTTCTTTCAAAGGGAACTGTTCTGTATGTAGCTGTAGATTTGATGTGTCTTTGGGAAGTGGTGAGTTCAGAAAGCTCCTGTGTCACCGTCTTGAACCAGAACTTCTCCTCCTATTAATTTGCATTTCCCTGATGATATAGCTTGTGGAACATTTTTTATAGGCATATTTGCCATCTGTATATCTTTGATGAGGTGTCTGCTAAGGTCTTGGCTTACCTTTAACCAAGTTGTTTGTTTTCATATTGAGTTTTAAGAGTTCTTTGTATATTTTGGATAACAGTTCTTTATCAGCAGTGTCTTTTGCAAATATTTTCTCCAATCTTTGTCTTGTCTTCTCATTCTCTTGGCATTGTTTTGCACAGAGCAGTTTTTATTTTAATGAAGTACAGCTTATTATTTCTTTCATGGTTTGTGATTTTGGTGTTTTATCTAAGAAATCAGTGTCATACCCAAGGCTACCTAGGTTTTCTCCTATGTTATCTCCTAGAAACTTATAGTTTTACAATTTACATTTAGGTATGTGATCCACCTGAGTTAATTTTTTGAAGGGTGTAAGGTCTGTGTCTCAATTCATTTTTTTGCATGTGGATGATCCGTTGTTCAAACACTACTTACATTGCCTTTTCTCCTTTGTCAAAGATCAATTGAGTATGTCTATGTGGTCTATTTATTGGCTCTGTATTCTGATCCATTGATCTATTTGTCTATTCTTTCACCAGTTCTAAACTGTCATTATTACTGTAGCTTTACAGTAAGTCTTAAAGTTTGATAGTGTCAGTCCTCCAACTTTCTTCTTCTCCTTCCATATCATGATGACTATTCTGCATATTTTGTTCCTCAGTATAAAGTTTGGAATTGGTATGTCAATATACACAAAATAACTTGCTAAGATTTACTGCTCAATATTTTGTAATAACCTAAATGGGAAAAGAATTTGAAAAAGAATAGATACATGTATATGTATAACTGAATCACTTTGCCGTACACCTGAAACTAACACGACATTGTTAATCAACTATGCTCCAGTATGAAATAAAAATTTTTTAAAGACAAAAAAAAAACTAAGCCCACAAACTAAAAAAAAAATGTTAAAAATATGTTCAATCTTACAAAAAAGATTTTCTTTGGGATTGCATTAAATATTTATATATATTAAGTTGGGATGAACTGATACCTTGACAATATTGAGTCTTCCTATCCATGAACATAAATAGACCTAATTTTTATTTCACCTTTCTAACAGTAAAAATTGCTGTGGGGAAAGCACACCCTCCCAATTTGCTCTATGTATTTTGGGTAAGCATTAAAAATTTGAGAGTGAGAAACATGTCTTTATTGGGTAAGCAAATCTTAATAGTATTACATATCTTCATGTGGAACTCAGAGATGGGCAAGAATACTATTAGAACCCCAGAAAGAAAAAAAAAAGTTTTAGGTATTTTATTGAAAGAAATACTGGCTTTCTACTTAGTAGAAGATAGCTGAAGTGATTTTCTTCCTCTTTTCATGTTGCTTTATGCTAAGGTTTCTATTCCTCAAATTCTCCCATATTTGCAAATATGTTTTTATACTGTGTGTGTTGAGTGTGTGTGACTTGTTGACTGTTTATATTCTTTTGTTTTCTAACTTTTAGTGTCAGGATTAATAGATCCCATTTATTCTTGATTCTTTTTACTTTGTAACTAAGTAGTTATTTATTCTAGAAGCATATAGGGTTTTTTTCTTTACTCCTAGAGTTAAAGAATTATATCAGAATACACCTAAGGGTTTTCCTTTATTCGTTGATCCTCTTGGAATTCAGTGAAGCCTTTTAATCTACAGAATCTGATCTTGTTTCAGCTCAAGGATATTTTTTCCTATTTATTTAACTCTTGCCTTTTCTTCCTGCTAGTTTTTGCTCCTTCTGTAATTTTATTTGCTGTGTGCTTTGAAAATTTTCTTTAATTTTAATGAATTCCTAAGCTGGGTCTTATTCAGTAACATAATTCAGTAACCATATTTCTGATATTTAAAAACTCCAATTAAAGTATTGCACAGATACTTAAATAACAATCTTACTATCTACCTACCTACATATCCTACAAAATATTTTGTGCTATAATTAAATCATACTAAGTGCTCATATTTATTTTAAGTTATTCTCTCTTACAGCAGTTCTAGCTCACTATACTGTGAGCGCTTTCTTTTCCAACCCCCTTTCCTTTTGTTTGCTGAGACCTCTTAGATTATGTTTCTTTGCCTACTTAGATACTACTCTTGGAATTTTGGTCCAGCCCTGGAGATCCTTAACAGGTAACAATCTTATGAAGCATGGGAGGAACCGAAACTCTGTCCTATGGGTTGGTGAAATGCCAGTTGTGAAGTTCATTATATCTCTTTCATGTTCATGGATGAAATCTTTCTATTCTCTTGACTTCCCATCTGCAAAGGATGGTGCTATTTCTGCCTCAGTGGTAGAGAGAATTCAGACCACCAGTTATTCTCAGCAGCTATCTAGCTACAATGTCTTTAGTTTGATTTCTTTATTTTTTTTCTACTTAATCAAGTTTGTACTGTGATATAGAATTGTCAACAGAGTAAAAATACTTTACATGAACCTTAATTTAAAAAAAAACTAATATTTTTGAGGCTTATTAGATGCCAGAACCTTTATAAGCATGTCACTTAGGGTTATTTATGTCTCACAGCAGTATAAAGTAGATGTTATTGTCATACCTCATTTTTCAGATGATAAATATGAAGCGTAGGAAATGAATAGAGATTTGGCTCAAGTCTATTTCACATAACCTGTGGTTATTTCCTCAATTCCAGAATATATAGTTTGAATAAACACATTCAGACACAATGTAGATAAAATCCCTACATTGGTTCCCTGACCCATGGAGTGTGGGTTATAATAACAACAACAAAGAAAAAACCAAGTGGAAACTATCAGCACTGCCTCTACCTATCAAAATAATAAAATAAACTGAATATTGCATTCCAGGAGGCACTATGGAAATTAATATTACCATCAAGGACAAAAATGATGAAAGAATGATGGCCCCCACCATATTCCCCTTTACCTCATGTATTTGACCTTTGGTGAAGAAAGGTGGAGAATGACAGTAAATTATCATAAATTTATCCAGCTGTTGACTCCAGTTGCAGCTGCTGCTCCAGATATGGCTTTGTCACTGGAGCAAATAAATACAATACAAATCAAACCTAATACCTAGTATGAGTTATGCAGTTATCAATCTCATGAACAGTTTCTTTATACCTATTAAAAAAAAACAGTGAAGACCAGTTTTCTTTCAGCAGGGCCAGAAACACACATTCACTGTATCACCTTAGGACAGTACCAATGCACCAGCTCTAAGTCATAATGTAGTATTTAGGAATCTTTTCCAGACATTATTCTAGTCAATCACATCGATGATAACATATTATTTGGATCTGGAGGGTAGAAAGCTGGGACTACTTCAGATACATTGGTAAGAAACAAACATGTCAGAGAGTAGGAAACAAATCCCACAAAAATCTAGGGGTCTGATACCTCAGTGAAATTTCTAGGTGCCCAGCTATCTTGGGAAGGTTGAATTATCCATTTCAGGGGAAGGACAATTTGCTGCATCTGCTTCCCTACCACTAAGAAAGAGGTCACAGTGCTTAATGTATCTTTTTGAATTTTAGAAGCAACGTATTTCCTCATTTGAGTATAACACTCCAAACCACTTACCAAGTAATATAAAAGGTTGCCTGTTTTGAGTGAGATCAAGAGTAAGAAAAGACTGCAACAGATACAGGATCCCATACAAGCAGTTCTGTCACTAGGTCAAATGATCAGCATCTCTGCTGGTGCTTGGAGAGTCTGTAGCAGTTAGGAATACTAAGTGGAACTTTTGACAAGCACTTATAGGTGAATCATACCACAGTACTTTGAGTTTTCGAGGCAAGCCCACGCCATACTCTGCAGACAACTACTGTTTTTTGAGATAGACAGCTTCTAGCTTCCTACTGGGCCTAATAGCAATGGAAACTTGATGATAATGAGCTGGGTATTTTCTGACACACCAAGCCATAAAGTTGTGTGTGCACAGCAGCACTCTAATGTCAAGCGGGAGTGGTGTATTCAAGATTGGGCTCAAAGAAGCCTTGATAGCACAAGTAAGTTGGATGAGCAAGCGGCCTAAATGCCTATTCCTGACAAATTGTTTTTTCTCTCATAACCATACTTAGGGCCTCATGGCAAGTTCTTAATGACCAAATGACTGAGGAATAAAAAAGATAGGTGTGTTTTTACAGATAGTTCTACACAATATTCAGGCAATACCCACAACTGGATGAATTCAGTACTACTGTAGTTGTATTCCAGGGTGGTTCTGAAGGACAGAAGTAAATGGGGACTGTCCTCACTGGAGAGAACTTTGAGTAGTGCACCTGGTATACATTTTGCTTGAGAGTAGTTGTAGCCAGAGATACGATCTGCACTGATTCAGTCATAGTAGTCAGTGGTTTGGCATAATGATCCAGTACTTGGGACAAACCCAATACCAAGAGACTAAATATACAAATGGACAATGGCCAGACTATGTATAAAAGTAGAAATCAGATCCACAATCTGAAGTAAACTGCCCAAGAAACCAGCCCCATTGTCTACAATAAATAGCCTGGGAAACCAGTCTGCTATAATTCAGACTTACAGGAAGCCAGATTGTTATCCTTGGTAACCATTCAGCAAGTTATTTTTTTAATAGCAATTGACCCAACATGCCCAGGACTTGATTAATAATTGACAGCTTCCCTAATTTTTGTCCCTGCATCCAACTTACTACCAACCATATAAAACCAAATATGTACCCCTAACCAATCACATAAGATGACCCCCTTCTATTTAGCCTACCTACAGCTTCCCTATACCAACCACCTCCAATCAGTGCATACCTGAAGCCTTCTTTCCTCACTGTCAACGTTTTCCATGCTTTTGCCTGCCTTTTAGTCTTTGCTAAAATGCAAGTTATCATGGCTGACTCCCCTGCTATAGCAAGCTCAGAAAAAATAGCTTTTGCTCCTCTCACTTGGTTGGTCTTTTTTATTTCCACAATTCACAAACTGATGACAAAGAGATTGTGGGAAGAGGTATATGGATAGACTTCTGAATGAACACAGTGTGTGAAGATATTTGTATCTCACTTGAATGCTCATCAAAAGCAACCACAGCAGAGGACCTTAATCACTGGGGGGATGAGATGACCCAATCTGTGGACATCAGTCATACTCTTTTCCCTGGAATCCCTGTGCTAAACATGGTGAAACCCTTTTATCTGAACACTGAGGCTTTTTTCTCCTTTTTCGGTTAAGCTGTTTTCAGTTCAGTCTGGCCAGTGCCTCCTTTCAGATAGTTCTTTTATCTTTTGGAACACATAATTTTTAGGCAGGTTAGTTGTTTTCCATGTTTCATTCTTTTATATTTTTCATTCCTTTTTCTCTTCATTTTCATCCTAGGAGAATTTTTCATAACATTATGTAAATTCATACTTTATCACTTATATTCTTTATTGTCTCCTATGTGTCTCAATTCTGTCATTGCATTTTAACTGTTCATTTTGATTTCCTTTGAATTTTGTGTATCTTCTGGATTATCTTTTAAATAGTTTGGCCTATAGTCTCTATTGATCTTCCTCTTTCTGGGCTTATTTTAAAATATCATGTCTTCTTGCTAGAGAGAATTACAAATAATTTCTATTTAGTTTTTAGTAGTATGTACTTGAAATATACAATTTTGTTTATGGCATCTTTAGACATATATAATTTTCAAATATTACATAATAAATGTATTTATTTTTCTTTCATAGCTTCTTCATTTTGTATCTTGCCTACAAATAAATTCCCTATCACTAGACTATTTTTCTAATGTAGTATAGCATCCTTCTAGTGTTTTCATAGTTTTGCTCTTTATTTGTAAATCTTCAGTCAACTGAAAATTTATTTGGGCTGATGATACTTATGACTTAATTTTCCCATCCTTATTGTTATGCAGTTGTCCAAATGTTGTCTATTGAACTGTGTATCATTTACTCACTGAAAAAGAAATCTAGAGGTTTTAGTGTTAACTACTTATTAAAATAATAAGCCATCATATAACTTCACTGAAACTAAGTATGAATTAATTTAGTTTACAGTTTAAAGAATAATTTTGTAGCACAGGAAAATAATTAAATTCTGCAGATAAATGATTTTCAAAACATGAAAATAAAACAATTTACAACATAGACCAAAAAGTCTAACAATTCTCTCTACCTTCTGCTCAATGTTTCTGGAACCTAAAACTGCTCTAAAAGATAAAGCCTATTAAAAATGTTTGACAATGATTTTGCTGAATTTCTAAAATGAATTGGTCAATAGTACCTAGGATGACTTTCCTAGAACAAGTTACATTAGACTAACTTTATTTCTTTTTTTGATTGTCCTATTGAGTGTAATATCCTTAGTCTCAGGATATTATTCTGTAGTCTTATTCTAAGTATTTGCATTTTAATATTCAGTATATTGTCTCAAGTAGAATGCACATTCAATAACTATTTACTAAATTGCTGAAGTTTTAAATTATAATTTAAATGTAAATTATAATTTACATTTACTACCTTTTAAGAGACTACTGACAAATCCAAACATCATTATCTTAACTAATTAGAGTCCAGGAAAACCAATAATTCTTCTTTCAGAGTAGGTATAATCTCAGGTATCATATACAATTCTGCATATTATTCATAAGATTATATTATTTTGTAATAATGCCATTATTACAAAAGAAGCTTTTTATTAAACTGTGAGTTCTATGTGCATGTGTTGTATGCCTCTATGTTTAATATTCTGATTACATGGTACTTGTTCTGCTGTCTTTCAATTGACATCTGTATGAAGGCAATGGAAGTCACTCCCCCAAACTCTATAATCTCTTCTACATCTAATTCAAAGCCATGACAACAATCAAAATATTTTAGCTGCCTCTGACTATAGTAGTGGATGATAATAGTAAAATTCATACATAGACATATATTAACTAACTAGATAATTGATTCATTAAATTAAATTAATAGGTTTATTAAAATATTTTATATTGCTCTAAGTTGTACAGTTGAATCTTTAAAAGAAAAAAAAGTCAGTGCAGTCTTTTATTTTTACTTATGTTTATGAGGTTCCAAAAATGAACAAGGTAAATTGTCTTAAAATATGAGTCAATGATCAAGAATTACTCAAATAAAAGGCCCATATGTAAGCATATCTCACTGTTGCTGTGTTTGCATCCAGATTTATGGGACTTGAGATAAAATGTGATTATTTATTATGAAATCAGAGTAGTACAAATTTTAAATATGATTCCACATTCGGTAGATTGCTAACCACTACATAAATTTCACAACCACTTATTCACTTTCTCTCTTCTGAAACCAGAAAAAAACAAATATAAATGAAAGGAAAAGGGAACTATCTTTCTGTAAATTGTTGTGAAAATTCATTATTTCATTTTCTCTTCTGTTATATTACATAATTTCATTTTATATTATTCAATTGTTCAATTAAATTGTTCAATTTAAATAGCAAGTAGAAGCAGTTTACTCTGGTAGAAAGGCTGTAGGTCTGAGAATCAATTATTTGGTTTTAATATCATCTGATTTTATAGGGTTTGCTTTTTTTAAAAAAAGTGGTAAGAACAGATAACATGAACTCTACCCTCTTAAATTCTCTAGAACTTATTCACCTTGCATAACTAAAACTTTCTAGGTTTTGATTTCAGTATGCTTTTGGCATGTCACAATCTCTGTGAATTTTAGTTTCTTCATCTGTTAAATGGGGCTAATAATATTCTATTTCACAATGTTACTCTGGGGATAAGATAACAGAATATGTTAAAAATGTCCTTTGTAAGTTACAATAATAATAGGTAACCTTTACGGAACACTTGCTATGTGAATTGCAAACATAAAATAACTGAATTTTTATGATAACCCTTTGATGGAACTATTATAATTCCCATTTTGTAGATGAGAATACTGAAGTAGAGAGATCTTAATTAAATTGCCTAATGCTGTATCGCTGACAAATGGTGAAGCTGGGATTCAAATACAAGAAGTTTGACTCAAGAGCCTATGCTTTCGTCATTATGTTATACTCCCTCTCTTTATACTATGCAAATGTTTGGTTAAAATAATTTACCTTGTATATAAAAATCACCAGTACTCTCTCCCTGTGTAGATATATATGTCCTTTATAGTAGTCTGAAGATATATATGTCCTTTATAGTAGTTTGAAGTGGTTCTGGCAGTCACACTCAAAAACAAATATTGAGGCCCTTTTATATAAAGCATAGAATTTCCAGAGAGAATAAAAGAACTATGTATGGCTTTTAAAATGGCCACTGAAAGTTTAAATCTAAAATTGCTAAGCTATGACAGAATATAAATCAAAAAAACAAATAAATGTTTTTTTCTCCCACAAATAGATTTGTTCAATGTATTTTTAGTTACTTTTGGCACATTAGAATTTCTATCTGGATCCAAGGAATGGAACATAACATTTCATGCTCCTCCAGTAGATAAACTATGACTCTTTTTTAAAGAAAAAGTCATTTAATATAGGCCTCAACACACAGATGTAGAAATATACTATCAATACTATCCAAGATAATGTAAGGATTGAATGCAATCCCTATCAAAATTCCAACAGACTTTTATTCATAAATGAAAAAGCTGATCCTTAAATTTATATGGAAGTGCAAGTGTTCTCACATAGCCAAAACAATTTTGAAAAAGAACAAATTTGGAGGACTTGTACTTTCAAAACTTATTGCAAAACTGTAGTAATCAAAACAGCATGATACTGGTATAAAGACAGACATATAGACCAATGGAATAGAATTGAGAGTGCAGACATAAACATATACATCTATGGACAATTGATTTATGACAGGAATGTCAAGTCTACTCAATGGGGAAAAAAGTCTTTTCAACCAGTGTTGCTGGGACAGACAACTGGATTTCCATATTCAAAAGAATAAAGGTGGACTCCTACCTCACACCATATATAAAAATTAAATTAAATGGATAAACAAGTATGAGCTAAAACCATAAAATACTTAGGAATAACACTCAGAGGTAAATTTTCATGAATTTGCGTTTGGCAATAAATTCTTTTATATGCCACCAAAAACACAAGCTTGTTGCTTGTGAAGGATAAAAAAACAGATAAATTGGACTTCATCAAATTAATTTTTTTTGCATTAAAGGACATTATCAAGAAAGTGAAAAGATACCCTGCAAAATGAGAGAAAATATTTGCAGATAATATATCCTAAAACTCATGAATAAAAACTGGGCAAATCACTTGAATAGGCATTTATCCAAAGAAGATATACACATAGTCAATATATATATGAAAATATGCTCAACTTCATTAGACATTAGGGGAATGTGAATCAAAACCATAGTGAGTTGCCACTTCCTACCAACTAGGATTGAAGTATTCAAAAAAACAAAGGGGGAAATATAATAAGTGTTAGTGAAAATGTAGACAAATGGGAACCCCCATATATCGATGACGCAAATGTATAATGGTGCAGCTGTTGTGGAAAATAGTATGGTGACTCTTCAGAAAATTAAACATAAAGTTATGTGACCCAGCAGTTTTACTTTTAGTTATATAGCCAAAAGAATTGAAAATAAGGACTCAAACAGATACTTGTACACCACTGATCATTGCAGCATTATTTATGATAGCTATAAGGTAGAAATAACACAGCATCCATCAGCAGAGGAATGGGATAAACAAACATGGTATCTAAATACAATAGAATATTATTTAGCCATAAAAAGAAATGAAGTTCTCATACCTGCTACAGCATAGATTAACCTTGATAACACTATGCTAAGTGAAATAAGCCTGGCAAAAAAGGACAAATATTGTATGATTTGATTTATATAAAATATCTAGAATGTGAAAATTCATAGAGACAAAGTAGATTAGAGGTTACTGGGAGCTGAGGGGAAGAGAGAATGAGAAATTACTGCTTAAAGGTTACTGAATTTCTGTTTAGGGTGATGAAAAAGTTTGGAAATAGTAGTGATGGCTGCACAACATTGTAAATTTAATGAAAGTCTTGATGTTTATGCTTAAGTTTTTCCATTTTAGTTATTTTTTGTATTATATATATTATCAAAATTTTAGAAAGATACTTTCTCCAGTTGTTTAGGACAAACAGATTTCAAAAATCATACTTGAATTATCTTTTACTTCATCTTCAATATCTGAACCAAGCTATATACCAAGTATGGCTAATGCCCTATTATTGTGGTTCTATTTCACAACAACTACTTAACTCTCGTTAGGGTTTCAAACTCACATTGATATTTATTGGCACTGTAACCTTTGAACCTGACCAGGTTGCTACTAATAGCAAATGAGCATATAAAATGATACCCAACATCATTAGTCACCAGAGAAATATAAATTAAACCTGCTATACATACATTGGAATAATTAAATTAGAAAGACTGATAATGTCAATTGTGGGCATGGAAATGCTGTAACTAGAACTCTCATACACTGCTGTTGCAAATGTAACATGGCTTAACTCTTTGGAAACTAGTCATTTAAAAAAAAAAAGGGGGGCTTCCCTGGTGGCACAGTGGTTGAGAGTCCGCCTGCCAATGCAGGGGACATTGCAGGGGACTGCGCCTCCAGGGAAGCCCATAACCAACTCTTTGACTTCATCTTGAACAAAGTATCAGCAATATTTGTCACAATTAACCATCCTCTCCTTCTTGAAGCAATTGCCTAACATCTTTTGTAATTTTAAGTCACCGTTTGAATTATATTTTTCACCTCACTTACCACTCTTCACAGTTTTTTGTTTTGTTTTTGCTGGCTGCTTCTTGTTCACAAGGCCTCTTTGTGTTTATGGGATCTATCACTGGCTTTCCTTTCTGCACTACACTCTCCCTTGATATCACGTACTATCCGTTAGCTTATAATTTAGAAATTATTATCTCCAAAAGGAATGTCTCCTTAGTGCTAGAGTATACGCCCAATTGCCTACTCATAAACTTCATTTGGATGTCCAAAATGCATCTCAAACTTAAAATCGTCAAAACATAATTATGCTGTTAATCCCCAATCTGTTAGCCCAAATTTCTTTCTGTAACCAATGGCATAACAAGGGTAGGGTAGTGGGAGCAGCCTCTCTTAGGTATTCTATCTTGAGTACACACCATGTTAGAATGTTAGCCTGACTGTTTCCAAAGACCTCATTTATTGAGGTAGCAGTCTATAGAGCAAATAGAACAGCAGCAACAAAATCACAAAAAATAATTATCTTTCAAAATAAAAGGGTGAAAAAAAGAACTATAAGAAGCCCACAAAAGATTGATATTTTTCATATTTAATTTTGTGACTGTCAGGATTTCAGAGAACTCTATTCCTCTCCTAGAGGATAACTTATAAGTTGCTAAATACAATGCATGTTTTACAGGCTTTAATTTTCTTGATATTGCTTCTGGTTACAATAAAGTTGGTATTTCTTTTTACCCTCTCTTTTCTCTTGTCATTTGAATCATTCTTCGGAACCCTACTAATACCCTTGACTATTCCTTATCAGCCTAAATTGTTGCCCCTTCTTTCTTGGCTTGTCCTTTGAGTTTGATTTATACACAGGCTCCTGCCCTATCTATATGTATATATTTTGTTCTCCATAATTTTCTACCTGATCACAGTTTTGCCACTTGAATTCAAGTATGTCCACCTAGTCATGCAAGCCAGAAACTTGAGAGTAATCTACTATTTTGTCTGTATCAATACTACAGTCAATAGTTCAATAATATTACCAGTTTTATCACATAAATATTTATCTGATCTACCCAATCCTTTCACCAATGCCAGCTCTGGATCCTCATTATTTCTTGAGTAATTGCAACTAAGTGTAATTAATTTCTTGTCCTGTAGTTATGCAATCTCCTTGACCCTGCCCTTAAGTAGGTTTTTTTCTAAACATCCAGAGGGGTTTATTTTAAATGAAAATATGATTGTGATATTCCTGTGCTTAAAACGTTTTCAGTGCTTCTGAATGATTTAGAACATCAACTTTAGCTTGTTATCGTAGCACACAATACCTTCCATGACCTGGTACCTTTCTAATGTTACTCATCTCTCCATTTTTAATTCCTGTGCATCCTTTTTTTTATATCCAACTAGACGAAATTATCATTTTTATAGTTCAGAAATGGTTAAATATTAGTAGTTTCATAGTGTTTGATCAACCCGATACTCTAGTAATACTGGACTACCTAAAGTTTCCAGAATGTTATTTCTTGACTCTGTGACTCTGCCAGTCTTGTTAAGAAAAATTGACCAAGTTCCTGATTTCAGAACCATAAACTCTTCTGGTAGCTTTTGTTTATGCTTCTTTGTTAGACCTCTCAGTGATCCTTCCCTCCTTAACTATTCCTTGTAACTATACTGAGTCAAATAACCATGGAGTGCCTAACAGATTTTGTACTAACCCACACATAGAATAATTATATATAATGGGAATAAGAGTATGTTTGTCTACCCTATTGTCCCTTTGGTTTTATGATACTGAGTAAGTGATGTGAGGGCTCTGAAATTAGTTTTCTCTATTATAAAATGAAAAACATAAAACATAAATCCTAATAATGATATAACTCCTTTTATAACCATTATGTTACACAGTAAAAAATATTGTAAACTTTAAAATGTATACTGATATTAATCCTTACTCTTCCAAAATAAATCCAGGGCCAGATAATTATCACCTATGTATTAAAAGTCAGATTTATAAAACATTAGAAATAAATGAATATATTGAAGCTTCAATTTAAAATAAAGATTTATGAAAAATGTTGCTAAGTGATAATAATAAACTATAAAACCCCACAAAAAATCTATGTGCTTCCCCAAAGTAATAAAAACACATTTGTTGCATTAATATAATTTTGTGTATGTCTCAGCCAGTCCTATAACACTATCTAAATTATTATGGAAGGTTAAAAATCTCAGAGAAATTAACTTTCCTAATCATTATTAGTTTTCATTTTCTCTTGTGTTGATTTTAACAAGCTATTTGAAACAAAAAGGTAAATTCATATTGTGCTGTCTCCTGGATTCTTCAGAGAACTTACAGATTATTTTAATGTAACAAAAAATGTTTTATATAATATCAGTACAGTTAGAATATACCTTCATCATACTTTTCTTTGAAACATAACTAATGAGAAAGTAGGATTACTAAAATGAGCGCAAAACGGGATGATCTGTGGCTGGGGAGAGGCAGGTCAGGCTCCCATACCTGGATAATACTTGGAATTCTTAGCCGGCATACAGGGGAGAATGGTGGTTGCCCATGAGTGAGACTTCAGAGGCTGGCTCTAAACTAAATTTTGTCCAAACCATGCAGTCATATTTCGGTGATCAAAATGTGTATCTGCATAATCATCATAAGGAGAAGAAAGAGAGATGCTAACATGACAAGAGGTAAAGGACAAGGAAGAAAAGAGAAAGTGGAGGAAGAAAGAGAAAATGGAGAAGAGGAAGAGAGAGAAGAAAGAGGAGGAAGCAGAGTTATATTACAATGCAGTAAATGGAAAAAATTCCAAGTAAGCTCTCCTAATGAGAGGTTTACAACTTGTGGTTCTCAGGTCATGACAGGCAACAGATTTACTATAGGAAATTCTCAAATTCAGTTTCCACACATTATCTTCTAAGTGAATAAAAATTTTATCTCACGTGTTTTTGTGATAATGTACATCTGCAATGAACAAAATTCAAATTACTTTAAATGTGTTACTGAGACCGTTATAGCTTTTGTGTTAAAACAACTTATATTGGATATATAATGATTACCATGTTTCGATCTATAAACAGTTTTTCACATTAGCAAAGAAAAAGTGGGGACCACTGATAAAGACAATGTTTAATAAAGATATAGTGGGAGTTTCAAAGTGAAAACCTAAGCATTGTACCCACTGCACCTTCATTTGTAACCTCACATCTAGAGATTTTTCAAGATAAGTTCTCCTGTGGGATTGAGGCTCTTCATTAGGTGTGTCACTTGACCAGTAGAGCTAATGATTTATTCTCCTTTGCAATAGCCACACTGAGAGTTATGAATCACAATGTAGGTCACCTCTAAATACTGTAAATTCAGTGCACATGAGGAAGTGGATCTCACTCAATATCCCAAAGCATGAGGTTATTTCTGGGAAATAAATGTATATTGGAGGAGAGAGGGTTTTGGAGTTTAGTCACCTAAAGATCTTGTCATCTTTAAGATCTTGTCAGATTAATCTCTCAAGTTTCTCCTACCAGGATTTGCACCAGAGAGATCTGTACAAAAATTTACGAAGTATGAAGGATTTGATTGGAATGTAGAATGATGACTATGATATTGGCCTGTTACAATAGAGGTGGGCAAATTCAAAATACCAGCTGTAACAGAAAAGGAAGCGATGGGAAACTGAATTACTAGAAAGTAGATTGGAAAAGAAGATTAAAACCAAACTTCTGTTGGTGTTTGCTGACACCCCATGTCCCTCTTACAGACCTCCTTGAGGTAACAGGAGCCTCAACTAGTGATGGGGCTGTGAAAATGAAAAGGGAGAGGAGGTTCTGAAGTGATTCCAGTGCAGAGGCTCTGGAATAAGACAGCTTGGATTTAAATCTTGAATCTTCCATGGCCCATTATTTATACTCTTCTGTGTCTCAGTTTCTTCATCAATAAAGGCAGGAAAAAAAACACTATCTACCTTATCAGTTTATGAGGGTTAAGTGCAGTATTAAATACAGAGCACTTAGGAGAATACTCAGAAGTTAAGAAGTGCTCAATAAATGTTAATTAATATTGTTTCTAACTCCCTTAAGTTTAATTATGAGTGTGGATAGAAAAATACATGATGAAAACATTTGAAATACTTTATCTTCTAAATATACAGCTCAGTATTTGGACAAGTACCTTATCATGTAGACTTATCATGTAGCCTATCTTATTATCATTGTTTATTTAATTCAGAATATTTTTCAATATGTGAGTGAGGAACAGCTCTTTTATTCAAAATCCATATAAATACATTATATCAATGTACATCTTTTCAGAGTGATCACTTCACAAAGAAAAGATAACTGTTAAGAGAGGGTTCAGTGTATTTTATACACATCACATATTTTTCTTCAGATAATAGAATAATGCCAGCAAGAAGGATTATGTAAATTCAGGACTATAAAAGCAGCTTAGTTCAATGGACGATGCTGAGGGTCATGCATTAACAATTTTATGAACAGCCCTATGACAAGAAAAAAAATTAAAGTACTAGATGACAACACTCAATTGAATTATTTTCTTCAGGAGGGAGTACTGAAGTTCCTGCTTGAGAGCTCTTTGTAAGAAAAGGCATGTTGTATATTTTTCTTGACAACTTACATTTGTGCTAAACAAGGCGGACATACCTTGTGGCAATGTAATCTGCTCCTAAACATAGTTTTTAAAAAAATGAACAAGGCTCTAAGTAATTATCAATAGACAAAGTGATATTGCTACTCAGGTAAGCATGTGATTAACAGGAACTGCATAATATAATAAATAGCAAGGAAAAATAAAATCACATAACCATAACAAAAATACACATCACTATCATCAGTTACTACCTTGAATATCTTGTCAGAGAATAATCACACTAGACATAAGTGAGGAAAGTAATATAATGAGCGCCATTTATAGACTTGCTACCGTCTGCCAGGCATTGTTACCCTTTTACGTGTGTTAGCTGATTTAATCCCTGCAACTTCTTGTGTTAGGTATTATTGCTTAATTTTAGCAGCTTAGAAACTGTGGTTTAGATTTTAGTTTAGGGTCAACGTTCAGTTTAGGGCCAACCTGAAATTACAGTATATGAACTTTTAAATTAGAACTAGCAGGGGCATCTGGTAAAATACACATTTCTAGGACCCACCACATAATTAAGCCAGGCTCTCTGGTGATAGGGTCTAGGAGGTTCATTTTAACATGTTCCTAGGGGATTCTGACTTTTCAGCAAAATCTGAAAAACTTTGCTTTATTGACTAGCAAAGTCAATCACTCTTAACTTCATTCTGAAATCACATAACATTAAAATCATTTTACAGATTAAGTGTTAAAAATGTTATTAATTTGAAATTGTAATAAGCTACATATATTACACTGAATAATGGTCAAATTAA
The DNA here is from genome assembly GCF_964374135.1 of Grampus griseus. Lineage (NCBI taxonomy): Eukaryota > Metazoa > Chordata > Mammalia > Artiodactyla > Delphinidae > Grampus > Grampus griseus. The sequence goes on from NC_139011.1 coordinate 25,490,869, forward strand.
TTTCTGGATATTTATAAATAGTATACTAATATAGCTAACAAATAAATAAGTGATCTGTAAGAATGAGTCTCCAAGGACATATTATGTTCTTATTTTATGATGATGATGATAATGATGGTTGTTTATAGGAGGTAGAAAAGAAGTCTAAGGCCATGATCTCTGCCTTCAAGCTTCTTATAAATTGTATTGTTTATTGCTGGCTCTATAATGGAAGTCTTCTCTCTCTTAATAAAAAGAAAGGAGAAAAAATGTTCTATATAAGTCTGTCTAATTTATTCTGTATTAAGGATCTCATCATTAGTGTGAACCTTTATTTTTGTATATTCCTTATTTTACATTTAATCGTTATCTGAAAGTAGAAAGTCTGATTTTCCCCATACGTGATAAGTACAACAATGTATGCAAGTATCAAAAATCAAAAAACATATTCGTTCATCAAAAATGATTTTTGGTGGAGTTAGGACAATTTTCATACTAAAACAGCCTAAAATATTATGTTATGGTTTTAGAACTATGACCACTATTAAATTTCATAATGTATTATATGCAGATCACTATTGTGAAACTAATAAAATTGGTGATTGAATGTATTTTAGTGAAAATTAGAGCTGAATTGAGTTCTATCAGTTTAAAGTTAACAAATTCAGAGCTGCATGGGATCATATAGGAAGCGATATAAAGAAAAGCAGTCTATTCACATGCTAAGTATAAGATAATGTTTCATATACTTCTGTTATTCTCTCAGGATATTATACTAGCTCTATCTAGTGGCCACATACAAATATTACACTTAGCTAATAGATATAATTTAAGAAGCATGCTTTAATATGCAATTATTACTAATTCATTTTTTGTAAACTGAATGCCAAATGATTTAAAGCTACAGAATTGTCACCCCATCCTATCATTGGTACTGTTTGCTTTACAATTCTTTTTTAAAAATTTTATTGTTATAAGAACATTTAACATGAGATCTACATAATTTTTATGTGCACAATACAGTATTGTTAACTATAGGTACAATATTGTAGTATAGCTGATTTCTAGGGTTTAATCATCTAACTGAAAATTTATACTTGTTGAATAACGACTCCCCATTTCTCCCTCCCTCCAGTCTCTGACAGCCAAGATTCTACTTCTCTATTTCTCTGTTTGACTGTGGCAGAAGTCATTTTTAAACCAAGCATAGTTATTAAAATTGAGACTTTTTGTTTCTATTTTCTTGGCACTGATTTTGATACATAACATAATTTAAATAATGAAAGAACTTAAAATATTTTAAAAGCTCAAAACACAAATTAGATGAGATTATAAAATCCAATCTTAAAAACATATTGATATTATTATTAAGTAATCATAACCAGAGCAAGGTATATCATTTTTGAAAAATTGATGAGGAATATTTTAACCTTGTGATCCAGCCCAGATTTATGCCTTCTGATGGAGTGTTATTTTGTAATGTATTTTATTGTGGAATCAAATATTACTTGTTTTCAAAGAGCTTTCACATATCTCATAAGTAACACATAATCTAATTTCCATGCCTTTGTGTAAACATTGACTTTATCAATTAAGGAATATCACTTAGCTGTTGTCTTAAAAATACTAATCAAAGATCAATGGCTTCAAACAATATTTATCTCATAAGTCAGTGTGTCATCAAGATGGTTCTGGTGATCTGGTCCAGATGTAGTTACCCTCTGCTAATCTCACTCCTGCATGTGTGGTCAGTTGCCAGATCACCTGCTGGGTCAGCTGGGGACTGGCTGGTCTGGGATAGTCTCAGCCGAGGTGAATCCTCTCCCAACCTCTTGTAAAACAGTCTCTGGGTAGGATTTCAAGAGAAAGGGAAGAAGTACACAAAGCTTCTTTTGTGGCACAGAATTGGAACTGGTAACACTACTTGCATTGTGTTCTGTGACTAAAAGAAGTCATAAAGCACATGCAAGGTGAGAGGAAATAGGTTCTCTCTGACATGAGTAGCTGCAAAGTCACATTACAAAGGGTATAGATATAGGAAAAAGTGAAGAATTAAGGTCATATTTTCAATCTACCACAAGTTTCAAGGGATTTTAAAATATGCATTTTTATTCATTTTGAGTGGTAGTTTCACAGATGTTCTATTTCTGTAATTTAATATGAGGCTCTTTTTAAGTTCATGGACAAACTTTTATATCTTTTTCCCTAAATTTTAAGAGTGATAATAACTGTCCCTTTTTGATAAGAGTAAGTCAAAACAACATCTTTGTTTATAAATGAAATTCAATTAATTTCAACTTAATTTATTTTATATTTCCATCCTCATTTCAGCCCTATGACCCACCCCAAATCAAAACCCTTCAGTGGAAATAAAAGGTTGGGACTGAAAATCAGAGGAAGTGGGTTTAGCTCCCTGCTGATACACTTAATCAGCTGCTTGGTCTGAGAAAAATCTCTTCCCATCACTAGTACTTTGTTTGCCTCTCTGTGCAAAGACAGTGTGGAATTGAGTAGATCTCAAGGTTTCTTCCAACTCTTTTTAAAATTTTAAGGTTTCTTCTAACATTTGTGTGTGTGTATGTGTGTGTGTGTAACAAAATCCCCACTATCCATTGTTTTCTTTGTTAAAAGCAATTAACAATATTTATCTTAACTGGCAATTGTCATGCAATTAAAAACATCTAATTATGCCTAGACTAGGACATGGCCATATCAGTTAATGACAAAGAAATTATTTTCAATATCCTTGTGAAAATAACCACTCTGGTTCATAGGCTTTTAACATGTAATTTTACAAGAATATTCTCTGAAGAACAGAACAAAACTCCCCATTATTCCCAAAGTCAATTGGAATGGTTCTGTAGGCGATATATTAGTACATTGTATTTTCAATAATTCAGTCTTAAAAAATGTTAAGTGTACATATATCTATTTATCTGTCCATCCCTCCATATACCTAGCTACCTACCTATCTACCGGCTATCATCTGCTTGATGGCTATAGATTGTCTATCAGAGATGGAATTGTTGGGTCATAAATCTATCTATATATATCTATATACATAATTTTGCTTTCAAAAGTAAATTTACAATAGTAATGTTGTTTTCTAAGATTTAATAAATGTACCACTGTAATATAACAGAATAACATTAGGTGAAATTTAAACGAATAAGGAGTATTCAGGGGTGAGGGATATTCGGTGACACTCTGAACTATCTTTACAACTTTACTGTAAATCTAAATTTATTCCAAAATAAAAAGTTCCTTTAAATAATAAAAAAAGAAAAATCAATCTAAACATTTATTTGTAAGGAAGTAAAAAATACATTGTTACATACTTAGACTATACAAAATTTAACAATAACTTAACTAAATTTATATATGTCAATATAGATAGAGCACATGACATATAGTTTTGGGAAACAATTACAGAACAACAAAGATTTAATTTAAATTAAGAAAATGTTAAAAAATTACATATTTATCTTCTATATTCATATATATGTAGAAAATTTTAAAAATCGTGAGCAGAATGTACACTTAATTTACACTTAATTTATATAATAACAATGCAATATTACAAGGGAGGGCAACATAAGAGAATTCAACTTAATCTGTAATACTTTGTTAAAGAAAACTCCCAGCAAATTTGTAAACAAAACAAAACAAAATCACTTTGCTTCAAAAATACTTGTTGTGTACCTTAAAATAATACAATGTATATGTTAATTATATCTCAGTAAAATTGTGGGGGGGGGGAAACCTGTTGTAAAACCATCACTGTGAATTCCCATTAGGTAATTCTAATTTTCACCTCTTCATTTTCTGTGTTTTATCTAAATTTCTGTATTGGAGTAAATATGGAATACACTTCAACATCAACTATTTTGTCTCTGCCAGTATCCTCTAACTCTCAAGTCCACCTTGTCCTTTCCATCCTCATTACTCCATTCCAATTTTAATGAGACCTAATCCTCTCACAAGCCTACTGCCTGTTGCCTTTAACTTAATTGGTGTTCCTGTCTCTGGCTCATCCACACTCTGACTCATCTTATGGTTGATCAATGTTCCTTAAGCAAAATACTGATTTAATCCTTATCCTGTTCAACCACCTTAATTGACATCTAAGGGTCAAACACAAATCCATGTGCCTGATTTTCAAATAATTCCACAAAATGGCCTCAACAGACCTTTCCAGTCTGTTACCCACTTCTGCTGCACATTTATGTAATATTGTAGCTGTTTAGCACAACAAATTGCTCCCAAACAACTTTCATGCTTTCCACTTTCATTCCTTTGCACTCATTAATTCTTCAGTTTAGAATAACTTCTTCAAACACCTTGCCTTATGAAATCCTATCTATTCTTTAAGGGAAAAAAATCTTTAATTATGTTCTTTTGTGATATTTTTCTGATCAAGATTGACTTGCCCCTTATCCTGTCCAAAATTTGACTTTTCTATCTTGTAAGCACACATAGCATTTAATTTGTACCTTTTAATGACACATGAGTATAGATAGATTTATACTTACTTTAAACCTTTGTAAAGTGTTACCCTTGAGAGGTTAGGATTTATGCCAATCACATTAGTTGGTACAGTTTAGGAAATCAGTTAATCTTTTTTAAAATTAATTTTTATTGGAGTATAATTGCTTTGCATGTTGTGTTAGTTTCTACTCTACAGCAAAGTGAATCAGCTATATGTATCCATATATCCCCTCTTTTTTTGATTTCCTTCCCATTTAGGTCACCACAGAGCATTGAGTCCTTGCAGTCAAGAATTCTCACAGTATAACAGGAAGGAAGACATTATAACACTTCATTATGTGATGTCAGCGGATAGAGCTAAGTATAGAGGGTCATGTTGTAAACGCATAGAATTTTCGCCTGGCCCACACTTATCCCTAACTACTTACAAATCACCGATAGACAGGAGTTGGGCCAAGGCAGTTTTACTGGAATAAATATCAAAGCTGAGTTTTAAAGAATGAGAAGTTATACAGACAGGCAAAGGTGTAGCCTGTGAAAATGAGAGAGGGCTTAAGATATCATCGCTCTTTTGAAGAAAGGTGGGTGCTTTGAAATAGAATTCATAACTTGAGAGAAGGGAGTAGTAAGAGAAAACACCAGAGAGGTAAGCACAAGGCAGATTCATCTTCATGGCCAACTAAAACTTGTGGACATCAGGGTCCACTGGAATAACTTAAATAAAATGACATAAACCAACATGTTTTACAGTTCTGTGAATAGATTAGAGTGGGAACAGTCTGGAGGCCACTGTACACTAAAATTATCATTGTATAGAATGCATTTCTTTCTTATTGTATTATGTAGTTCATACTTACTTATATCTAGCCAAACATTAATCCCTTGCATTGTTCTTCATTCCTTCATATATCTCCATGATTCCATTTGGAATTATTTTCGATCTGCCTAAAGAACTGCCTAAAGAACAGCTTTTGGAATTTCCTTTAATGTAAGTTAGCTGATGATCTTAGTGTTCATTTGCTAGAAAAAAATCTGTATTTTACTTTCAATTTTAAATATTTTTACTGGGCATATAATCTAGATTGGCAGGTAATTTATAAAGCACTTTGTAGATATTTGAAGGCTTCCATTATTTCTTTGAGAATGAACTCTTGATCTTATCATTGATCTTTTGCAGGTAAAATATATCTGCTTTCTATTTTTAAGGATTTTTCTCTTTGTCTTTAATTCTCAGTAATTTACCATGATTTGCATAGGTTGGCTTTCTTAGCTTGAAATTCTGGTTGATATTCATAATGTTTTTTTTTAATTTTTTAACTTTATTGAGGAATAATTAACAAATATAATTATATAATTTTAAACTACAGAGTGATTTTATAGACACACACACACACACACACACACACACACACACACACACATTGTAGAATGATTACCAAGGTCAAGAAATTAATATATCCATTACCTCACATTGTTAACATAGGTAACTTCCTTAACGGTGAGAATGCTTAAGATCTACTCTCAACAACCTTTAAGTATACAATGCCATATTATTAACCATTGTTACCATGCTATACATCAGATCCTCAGAACTTATTCTTTTTATAATTCAAAATTTGTATCCTTTGATCTACCTCACCCCATTTCCCCTACCCTCAGCCCCTGACCACCACTATTCTATTCTCTGTCTCTATTAAATTTGTTTTTTTTTTCTTCTTTTTTTAGCTTCCACATGTAATACCATACAGTATTTGTCTTTCTCTCTCATTTTTTTTTTTTTTTTTTTGTGGTACGCGGGCCTCTCACTGTTGTGGCCTCTCCCGTTGCGGAGCACAGGCTCTGGACGTGCAGGCTCGGCGGCCATGGCTCACGGGCCCAGCCGCTCCGCGGCATGTGGGATCTTCCCAGACCGGGGCACAAACCCGTGTCCCCTGCATCGGCAGGCGGACTCTCAACCACTGCGCCACCAGGGAAGCCCCTGTCTTTCTCTTTTTGACTTATTTCATTTAGCCTAATGCCCTGCAGATTCATCCATGTTGTCACACAGGCAGGATTTCCTTCTTTCTCATGGCTTAATAATTTTTCATTGTGTGTGTGTATGTGTGTGTATACACATACGTACATATAAAATCACATTTTTTTGGTCCATTTGCCTGATAAAGGACATTTAGATTGTTTCCGTATCTTGGCTATTGTAAATAATGCTGTAATGAACATGGGTGTGCAGATACCTCTTAGAGATACTGATTTCATTTCCTTCATACATACCCAGGGGTAGGATTGCTAGATCATATGGTAGTGCTATTTTTTATTTTTTAAGGAACCACCATATTGTTTTCCATAATGGTTGTACTGTTAAATATTCCCACCAACAACATATAAGGGTTTCCTTTTCACTACATCTTTGCCAACATTTATTATCTCTTCTTATCATAACCATCTTAACAGGCGTGAGATGATATCTCCTTGTGGTTTCATTACATTGATTATTATGTTGAGCATAATAATGGATTTTGATCCATTAATTATGTATTGTGTATACAAATACAACTTATTTCTGTATGTTGATGCTATATCCTGCAATTTTACTGAATTCATTTATTAGTTCTAACAGTTCTTTGGTGGAGTCTTCAGGGTGTCTGTATAAAGATTATGACATCTGCAAACAGACATAATTTTACTTCTTCCTTTCCGATATGCATACATTGTATTTCTTTTTCTTGCCTAATTGCTACAGATAGGACTTCCAGTACTATGGTTAGTAGAAATGGTGAAAGTGGACATTCCTACCTTATTCTGGATCTTAGAGGAAATGCTTCTAACTTTTCACCATTGAGTATCATGTTACCTGTGGGCTTGTCTTATATGGTCTTTATTATGCTAAGGAACAATCCTTCTATACCCAATGTGTTGAGTGTTTTTTATTATGAAAGGATGTTGTATGTTGTCAAATGTTTTCTCTGCATGTATTAAGTTGATCATATAATTCTTACCTTTCATACTATAAATGTGATATTCATATTTATTGATTTGGGTAAGTTGAACCATGCTTTTATGCCAGTGATAAGTGCCACTTGATTATGATGAATTATCCTTTTAATGTACTGGTGAATTCAGTTAGCTAATATTGAAGATTTTTACATTTATATTCATCAGTGATATTGGTGTGTACTTTTCTTTTCTGGTAGTGTCCTTATCTGGTTTTGTTATCATTGTAATGTTGGACTTGTAAAATCAGTTTGAGAGTATTCCTTCTGTTTCAATTTTTTGGAGTGTTTGAAAATGATTAGTATTAGTTATTCTTTAAATATTTGGTAGAATTCAAAAGTGGAACCATCTGGTCCTGGGATTTTCTGTGTTGGGAGGTTTTGATTACTGATTCAATACTTTTACTCATTACTGGTCTATTTAGATTTTCTATTTCTTCCTGACTCAGTCTTCATAGGTTGTATGTTTTGAGGAATTTATCCAGTTCTTCTAGGTTATTCAGTTTGTTGGCATATAATTTTTCATAGTAGTCTTTCATAATCCTTTGTATTTCTGTGGGATGAGTTGTAACATGTCCTCTTCATTTCTGAATTTGAATCCTCTTTTTTAAAATTATTTTATTTGTGTTTTTTTAAAAAATTACCTCTTAGTTTCAATGATCTTTTCTACTGTTTTACTGGTCTCTGTTTTATTTAGTTCTCTCCTGTTTTTTGTTATTTCATTTCTTCTGCTCACTTTAGGCTTAGTTTTTTCTTCTTTTCCTTGTTCCTTGAGATGTAAAGTGAGGTTGTTTATTTGAGAACATTCTTATTTTTTAATGTAGGCACTTATTGCTATAAACTTCCCTCTTAGATCTGCTTTTACAGCATCCCATAGGTCAGGGGTCCCCAACCCCTAGGCTGCAGACTGGTACCGGTCTGTGGCCTGTTAGGAACTAGGCCGCATAGCAGGAGGTGAGCGGCAGGTGAGCGAAGCATCATCTGCTGCTCCCCATCGCTTGCATTACAGCCTTGAACCATCCCTCCCATTGCTTGCATTACAGCCTGAACCATCACACCCCTGGTCTGTGGAAAAACTGTCTTCCACAAAACCGGTCCCTGTTGCCAAAAAGGTTGGAGACTGCTGCCGTAGGTTTTCATGTGCGCTTCTATTTTTTTTTCTAGATACTTCTTTACTTCCTTTTTTCTTCTTTGACCCAGTGATTATTTAGGAGTATGTTGTTTAATTTCCACATATTTGTGACCTTCCTAGCTTTCTTCCTGTTATTAATTTCTAGTTTTATAGCATTGCGATCACAAAAAATACTCATGATTTTAATCTTCTTAAATTTGCTAAGACTTGTTTTGTGACCTATCATGTGATCTGAACTGGAAAATGTTCTGTGTGTACTTGAAGAGTGTGTATTCTGCTGCTGGTGGATGAAATATTCTGTATGTATCTGTTAGGTCCATTTTATCCATAATGTAATTCTAGTCTCTTATCTCCTTGTTGATTTTGCCAGCTGGATGATCTATACACTGCTGAAAGTGAGATATTGAAGTCCTTTTCTCTTATTGTATTGTTGTCTGTTTCTCCCTTCAGATCTGTTAATAATTATTTAATATATTTAGGTGTTCCAATATTATGTGTTCATATGTTTACAGTTGTTATGTCTTCCTGATGACTTGAGCCCTTTATCATTATGTAATGACCTTCTTTTTTTTCTAATTATAGTTTTTGACTTAGTCTGTTTGTCTCACATAAGTATAGCAACCTCTACCCTCTTGGTTTCCATTTGTATGGAGTATCTTTTTCCATTCCTTCACTTTCATCCTATGAGTGTCCTTAAAGCTTAAGTGAGTCACTTGTCAGCAGCATATAGTTGGATTTTGCTTTTTTATCCATTTAGCTATTATGTTTTTTAACTGGAGAATTTAAGCCCTTTACATTTAGAATAGAGAGGTAGGACTACTATCACCGTTTTAAAGAATTGCTTTCTGATAGTTTTGTAGTTACTTTGTTGTGTTCTTTCTCTCTTGCTTTATTTGTGAATTGATGTGGTTTTTTTTTTGTGCTGGTATACTTTGAATTTTTTTCTCTTTGTCATTTATCTATTTAAGGTTTTCACTTTGTGGTTACCATGTGGCTTTCATAGTAAATCTTAAAGCTATAACTGTGAAGCTCATAACCTAGCTTCAATTGCATATGAAGTTCTCCCTATTTACTTGCCACCCCCCCCAACTTATGTTGATGTCCTAATTTACACCTTTTTATATTGTGTATCCATTGATATAATATTGTAGCTATAGTTATTATCAACACTTTTGTCTCTTAACCTATATGCTAGAGTTCAGGGATTTACGCAGTGACACTGCAGTATTAGAGTATTTTGATTTTACTGTGTATTTACCTTCACCAGTGAATTTTATAGTTTCATATCTTTTCATGTTATTACTTAGTGTCCTTTCATTTCAGACTGAAGAACTCCCTTTACCATTTCTTTTAAAGCAGTTCTAGCGTTATGATGTGATTAACTCCCTCAGCTTTTGTTTATCTGGGAAAGTCTATCTAGTCATCACTTCTGAAGGGCAATGTTGCTGAGTAAAGTGTTCTTGGTTGGCCTTTTTTTTTTTCTTTTAGCACTTTGAATATATCATTATACACTCTCTGGGCCTGTAAGTTTTCCACTGAGAAATCTGCTGATAGCCTTAATGGAATTTTATTGTATGTAATGAGTCTTTTTTCTCTTGCTGATCTCAAAATTCTCTTTGGCTTTGATTTTTGAGAGATTGATTGTAAGGCATCTCATTGAAGATCTCTTGAGGTTAAATCTGTTTAGGGATATGTGAAGTTCATGTATATGAATGCCATATTTCTCTCCAGATTTAGGACGTTTTCAGCTATTATTTCTTTGAACAAGTTTTCTGTCTCTTTCTCCCTCTTTTCTCATTCTGCTGTATCAATAATATATTGTTTTGCTTGATGGTATCATATAATTCATATAGACTTCTTCATTATTTTTATTCTAGTTTTCTTCTCTAACTGGATAATATCAAGAGATCTGTCTTCAAATTCACAGGTTCTTTCTTCTGCCTGATTGGGCCAGCTCTTGAAGTTTTCTGTTGTATTTTTCATCTCATTCATTAAATTCTTCAGCTCAGTATTTTTTTCATTCTATTTTATGATTTCTCTTTGTTGAACTTCTCATTTTGTTCATGTATTGTTTTCCTGAGTTCACTGAGTTTTGTTTTCTCTTGACTTTGACTGAGCCTTCTTAAAATATCAGATAACTCAGAAGTCTATTTCTTTGGGGGTCAGTTAGTGGAGAATTCTTTTATTGGTGTCCTATTTCTTAGCTTTTTTTTTTAACATCTTTATTTGGGTATAATTGCTTTCCAATGGTGTGTTAGTTTCTGCTTTATAACAAAGTGAATCAGCTATACATACACATATATCCCCATATCTCTTCCCTCTTGTGTCTCCCGCCCTCCCACCCTCCCTATCCCACCCCTCTAGGTGGTCACCCATAATTCAAAAAGAGTCATGTACCACAATGTTCATTGCAGCTCTATTTACAATAGCCAGGATATTTCTTTGCTTTTTAATGTTACTGATAGCTTTGCATTTTTGTCTGCCCATGTGAGGGTAAAGTCACCTCTTCCAGCCTTTCAGACTGGTTTTGGTGGAAAAATATCTTCACCTGAGGGTGGCTGCAAGGGCACTGGCTGGGTGGAATGCAGCATGTTAATTTCCTGAGAAGACAGTGGCATATTTCTGTGCAGCTCTGTCAGCTGAGATCAATGTCAGCAAAATCTGCAGGGGCCTTTTGTGACCAAGACTGCAGAGGTCCTGTGGATGACAGTGGAGGGTAGAACTGTTGGGATCCTTGGAGGCAAAGGCTCCTGGGGTTTTCCTGTTCTTCTTTTGGCCCATGGGAGGGGAGTTCTAGCTGAGTGGATTTTTCTCAGCACCTGGTCTGTTATACTGACAGAGCAGTAGGAACATGAATCTGGGATCAGGTACATGCAGAACTACAACAGTGCCTCAGTTCTGGGACACAACTGCACTTGCTGCAGCTGTGGCACTGGGGTCTAAGGTGTTGGAGTGTGCAAATCTCTCATGGAACAAGGACCTGGGTTTCAGGCTTAACTTAGTAACTCTAGGGAAAGGGAGAAGGAGGGAGCAGCAGAGGCATAAGTTCTGGGTGACAGGGTGAAGTGGTGGCTTGGTCCCATGGTGCAGGGTACAGTAGCAGCACGGCATAGGGATAATAGGTCAAAGTCACAACTGTAGCCCCAGAGGTCAGTCATGGGACAGCAGAAGCATGACTGCAGTTGTGGTCTGTTAAAACCATCTTTCAGGACCTGGGGAACTGGGATCAGAGCAGTGGCAGTATAGCTCTAGCAGTGAGGGTCAGAGCTGTGACATGGGACTCCTGGGGTAGGGTTCAGGGCAGCAACCCTGGCAACAATGGTTCAGAACCATTACCTGGAATGGGGATGGGGTTCGGGACAGTGGCAGCTTGCCCCCTTCAATGATAGGTCAGAACCACTACCTGGGATCTAGGGACAGTAATCAAGGCAGCAGTAACTCTAGTCCCATATATAGTTAACTGCTGTGGCATCCTGATCCCAGAAAGTGGGGCACATCAGTGACTGGGGCCCCTGTAAGCATGTCTTAGTGCAGCAACATCTCCAGCCCTGAGGAATAGATGCATTAAGGTTGGGGGGTGGGGGGCCAGATAAACTTTGTGGCAGCTGTATCAGTTGGGATCAGCATTGAGGAAGACTGCGGAATACCTCTGTAGCAAGGGCTTCAGATGCCCACAGTGATGAGTCTTGCTAGGGTTCTCGTGCTCTCCTTTTACCATGGGGTGAAATTCATATGAAGTGATTCCACCTGTTGCTGAGCTGCCCTTGACTGGGGAATAAGGGGAATGCAGATAATATGCTTCCTGTACTCTTTTTTGAGACCATCCTTGACGCTTGATCTCTGCAGGACTTTTGCTGGGTTTTCTTTGTAGTCCAAAGTTTTCCCTGAGCTATATATTTTCTTCAGTTTATAGTTATGTGTTTATTGTTTCTGTTGTTATTTTTTTGTGGGCATGATGAGCACTGGGATCTCCTAGCCCTCCATCTTGCTGACATCACCTGTCTAGAGTACAGTTCTTACTAAAAAAATCTCATTTCTGTCCCAGAGCTTTATTCTGCTTGCTGAATTCTTATACCTAGTTATTTCCAAAGCAATAATTTGGTAACTGCTCTCAATTGTTGAAGGCTACATTTAAATATCCTCTCCCATCCTAACACACAAGCATCGAGATCTAGGAAATGATATGAATGAAATTTCTTTCTGAGAGTAACCCTGTGAAAGAAATATATTAAAAATCTGAGTTTAAATATGCTTAATTATCTTAGGGAGTGAAACATAGCTTTCAACCAAGAAAAGTGACCAAAATGACCAAAAACTTTAATAATGTATCTAAAGAAATAATATATAAATTAGAAGTTATATTTGGCAGGAGTGGTTTTTATTTAGCCACAAAGCACATACCAGAATAATTAAAATTATAATTGTGGCAGTGGTGGTCCAAGCAATATTTCATAGGAAGCTATGTTAGCAAGCAGCGGTGGTCCTATTTGTGTGACTGTTCTTAAAAGTGAGATGGTTGAAAGGGGTTATAGCTAATAGATTTTAATGGATTGACAAATGCCTATATATATAGTCTCATGCTTTTTTGGATAGATGTCTAGGCTGAAAGTTGACTTGTATTGTGTTTAATTCTGGTCCATCTACTAGGCTTGATGAACAGCCATTTTTAGTTTTAGAAGATATTGTATGGATCTCACCCTACTACTGGTTACTTCATGCCACTTGATTTTGTCATAAGGGCATCTCAGACTCTGTCTGTATTGGAACTAACAATAATTTCTCTAAACATAATGCTGCTCCTCTGGTCTCTATCATAGATGCTCTTCCCCTAGGCACATATGCAGGATCATTCTTGACTCCTCCCATTAACTTAACCTCTGCTTATGTAATCAATTTTAAAATCCATTTTACCTTCTAGACATTTCTTTAGTCATCACTTTTTTCATGCATAATATTGCAACAGCTTTCTAATTGGTTTTCCTATTAGTTTTTGTCACTTTTAAATCCATTATCATAGTTTCCTACAATCTAAAATAAAAACTTGATTATTTTATTAATTTTCCTAAATCTACAAGTAACCACTTCATTACCTACAAAAAGACTACAACCTCTCGTGTGACCTCCTTTTCACCTCCTCCCCTGACCACCTTTCTAAACAGTAATATAGAAAGTTTCATGGTGTTGATTTTATATACAAATCCCCCCAAGGCCAGCTATCTGGTTCGAAAACTGTGTCCAGCTCTTATTGGCTCTGTGACAGCACAAAATTTATATATGTAAATAATATACATATACACATATGAAAATCATTATATATGAGATATATATAATCAGTCTTATTGACTATAAAGTAGGATGAAAATACTCTGTAGTTCATATGGTGGTTGTAAGAATTAAATGAAGTACTATATAAAATTTTTTTGAAGCATTCAATAAATATTAACTATAGTATTTATTGATCAACTTGGATGCCCCAGTCATTGACAATGAGGGTGACATTATACCACGTTAATCCATCTACCTGTCATGTTCCAAGACTATGGACTAGTTCCAAGGACTCATTGTTAAAGAACAGACATGTTTTAAGGGACAACAGAAATTCACACAGGCCAAATTTCAACAAGAGAAAACAAGGAATAGGTCCACCGATCTTCCCATTATCCCCCCCAAGAATTATTCTAGCACCAAAGTTCTTCTGAGCCCTTAGTATAAAAATATTCTACTCCTTTGGGACCACTCTTTTCTGTTATCTTCTTTCTTATGGAACATGTGAGAAGATGTTTCCTGTGGAGGAATATTCAGAATGTTTGGTGCCAGACCAAACTTTAAATTGGAGTTGCCAACTGTTTATAAAAAATTGTCTGGGGAGCTAATTTTCCCAATCACCTGAAAACCTTGGTAGCTTATAGATCTATTTTGAGCAGATTGGCATGATATGACTCACCGGGATGACACAGAGCTGTTTAACAGTACTTACAAAAGCAGGGAGAACAGCTGACTTTTGGCATAATCCAGGTGATAGATGATAGTGATGGCTTGGATCATGATGGCAACAATGGAATTGGTGAAAGGTGATCATATTATACATATATAGTGAATATAGAAATGACTGAAGTTTGATGATAATGTGATGTGGGCCGTGAAAGAAACAAGGGAACATAACATGACTATTGACTTTGTGTTCTGATGAACTGGAAAAATGGACTCCCCCTGAATTGGCATGGATTTCTTTTGGAGCGAGAAGTTGGAGAGGGATTGATCTTCAACACTGTTTTGATAGAGCTCTTCAAAGTATTTATGCAATAAACCATATGATCCTTACAATGGTCCTTGGAAGAGGTCTGTGATCACAGTATAGAAGGAATCATTATTGGTATATCTGTGTTAGTTACCATTGGTTATTATCAACTGTAAGTATATCAAAATGATCATTGAGGTGGTTCAGTTTATTATTTCTAAGCCACCACATTGTAGAATATCCTTTGACTGATTAAGTGCCATCAGACTGATAGTGTAGCAGTTAACAGTGCTGATACTAGAGTCAGGATCTCAGCAATTATCTCCTGATTCACTAAGTGTGAGACATTGAGCAAGTTATTGAACAAATCTAGGTCTCATATTCCTCACTTCGGTAAGAGAAAAATTAAACTCTAATTTCCAGTATTAGGATAAAACAATATAATGCATATAACACCCTCAATAGAGTACCTGGCACTAAGTACCCAATAAATATTAACTTTCAATTTATGAAATTTTACTATATTTTTCAAACTGTAACATATAAATTCTTTCCTTCTTTTTATAGTAAATCACCATATTTTATTAAATCTAGTAAGTTTAATATTCTACTGTTTTTCACATTAAAGATAACCTTGTGTTGGTTCTGTCATTTCAATAATTCTGCTTCTATTGTTTTTTCTTATCTACTTTAGACATGAAATGGTCAATAACTCAACAGCTACAAAGTCTATGTTAAAATAAAAACAAACGTATTTTTTCAGCTTTATTGAGGTATAACTGGCAAATAAAATTTTTATATATTTCAGGTGTACAACTTAAGGGTTTGACATATGTACCCATAGTGAAATAATCACCACAATCAAGCTAATAAACTTATCCATCACTTCACTTCACATACTTATCATCACTTTTTTTTTTGGTGGTGGTGAGAACACATAAAATCTATCCTTTAAGCGAATTTCAAGTATATAATACAGTATTGTTAACCACAATCATATTGGTATGACTCCAGAACATTAGATCTCCAGAACTCATTCATCTGGCATAAATAAAAACTTTGTAGCCTTTGACAAACACTCCTCATTTCACCCTCTCCCCTCCCCACAGCAACCACCATTCTACTCTCTGCTTCTACCAGTTTGACTGTTTATTTATTTTTAATTATTTATTTATTTTTTTGTTGTGCTGGGTATTAGTTGCGGCAGGCAGGTTCCTTAGTTGCAGCTTGCCAGCTCCTTAGTTGTGGCATGCAAACTCTTAGTTGTGGCATGCAAACTCTTAATTGCTGTATGCACGTGGGATCTAGTTCCCTGACCAGGGATCTAACCTGGGCCCCCTGCACTGGGAGCACCGAGTCTTATCCACTGTGCCACCAGGGAAGTCCAGAGTTTAACTACTTTAGATTCCATTTATGAGATCATGCAGTATTTCTTTCTGTGTCTGGCCTATTTCACTTAGCATAATGTCCTCCAGGTTCATTCATGTTATTGCAATAGTAGGATTTCATCCTTTTTTATAAGACTGAATATTATTTCCGTGGATGTGTCCCACATATATTTATTTTATCCACTCATCTGTCAACAGATTTTGGGGTTGTTTCCATATCCTGGCTATTGTAAATAATGCTGCTGTGAATTGAGGAGTGCAGATATTTCTTAGACATAGTGATTTCATTTCCTTTTGATATACACCTAGAAGTGGGATTTTTGGATCTTAAGTAGTTATATTTTTAATTTTTTGAGGAACCTTCATACTGTTTTCCACAATGGTTGTACCAATTTACATTCTTACCAAGAGTGTACAATGGTTCCCTTTTTTCCACAAACTTGCAACCTGCCATCTTTTGTCTTTTTTTGCAATAGACATTCTAACAGGTGTGAAGTAATACCACATTGTGGTTTGATTTGCATTTCCCTATTGATTAGTGATGTTTAACACCATTTCATTTAACTGTTGGCCATTTGAATGTTCTCTTTGTAGAAATGTCTATTGAGAGTCCCTTGATCTTTTTTTTTAATTGGGAATTTTTTTGCTATAGAATTGTATGAATTCCTCATATTTTGGGTGCTAACGCCTTATCAGATATATGAATTGCAATTTTTTCTCCCATTTGGTAGGTTGCTTTTTCATTTTATTGATAGTTTCCTTCATTGTGCAGAAACTTTTTAGTTTGATGCAATTCCACTTGTCTGTTTTTGTTTTTGTTGTGCTTTTGGTGTCATATCCAAAAAATCATCGTCCAGGCCAATGTCGAGGAATCTGTTTTCTTTTTTCCTGAGTTTTTATTTTTATTTTTAATTAATTTTTATTGGAGTATAGTTGCTTTACAATGTTGTGTTAGTTTCTACTATTCAGCAAAATGAATTAGCTATACATATACATATATCCCCTATTTTTTGGATTTCCTTCCCATTTAGGTCACCACAGTGCATTAACTAGGGTTCCCTGTGCCATACAGTATGTTCTCATTAGTTGTCTATTTTATACATAGTATCAATAGTGTATATGTATCAATAGCAATCTCCCAATTCCTCCCACCACCCCCTGCTTTGTATCCATACATTTGTTCTCTACATCTGTGTCTCTATTTATGTTTTGCAAATAAGATCATCTATACCATTTTTCTAGATTCCACATATATGCATTAAAATATGATATGTGTTTTTCTCTTTCTGACTTACTTCACTCTATATGACAGTCTCTAGGTCCACCCATGTCTCTACAAATGACCGAATTTTGTTCCTTTTAATGGCTGAGTAATATTCCATTGTATATGTACCACATCTTCTTAACCCATTCATCTGTCAATGGGCATTTAGGTTGTTTCCATGTCCTGGCTATTGTAAATAGTGCTGCAGTGAACATTGGGGTGCATGTGTCTTTTTGAATTATGGTTTTCTCAGGGTATATGCCCAGTAGTGGCATTGCTGGATCATATGGTAGTTCTATTTTTAGTTTTTCAAGGAACCTCCATACGGTTTTCCATAGTGGCTGTATCAATTTACATCCCCACCAACAGTGCAAGAGGGTTCCCTTTTCTCCACACCCTCTCCAGCATTTATTGTTTGTAGATTTTTTGATGATGGCCATTTGACTGGTGTGAGATAATACCTCATTGTAGGTTTGATTTGCATTTCTCTAATAATTAGTGATGTTGAGCAGAGGAAATTTCTGTTATAGTAATTTTATGGTTTCACATCTTATGTTTAAGTCTTTCATCCATTTTGAGTTAATTTTTGTATATGGTGTAAGATAAGGGTCCAATTTCACTTTTCTGCATGTGGTTAACCAGTTTTCTCAGCACCATTTATTGAAGAGATGATCCTTTCCCAATGTCTGTTCTTGACACCCTTGTTGAAGATCAGTTGACAACAAAAGCATGGATTTAACTGGGCTGTTTATTCTGCTCCATTTGGTTGTACGTCTTTTTATGCCTGTACCATACTGTTTTGACTATAGCTTCATATTTTCATTTGAAACCACAAAGTGTGATGTTACCAGCTTTGTTGTTCTTGCTCAAGATTTCTTTGGTTATTTGGAGTACTTTATGGTTCCATATGAATTTCAGGATTTTTTTAAATTTCTGTAAAGAATGTGCTTGAGATTTTGATATTGACTGTATTACACCTATGGATCACTTTGGGTAGTATGTACATTTTAACAATTTCCTAGTTGCTTGTTTATTTTGGCTCTAATCTTTATTATTTCTTCCCTTCTGCTAACTTTGGATTTTGTTTTTTTACTTCCTTAAATTGTAAAGTTAGGTTGTTTGAGACCTTTCTTTTTTTATAATATGGGTTTTTAACACTATAATTTCCTCTTAGTAATGCTTTTGCTGTACCTCATAAGTTAGGATTAATTATATTTTCATGTTCATTTATGTCTAGGTATTTTAAAAATTTATTTCCTCTTTTACCCAATGGTTGTGCATGATGTGTTTTTTCCACATTTTTGTGAATTTTCATGTTTCCTTTCTGTTACTGATTTATCATTTCATTCCATTTTAATCTGAAAGATACTTGTTATTATTTCATTCTTAAATTTGTTAAGACTTATTTTACAATCTAACATGTGATCTATCTTGTAGAATATTCTGTGTGCTTGGGGAGAAAGTGTATTTTGCAGATTTGGGTGGAAAGTTCTGTATGTATCTGTTAGGCCCATTTTTTTCTATAGTGTCGCTCAGGTCAGTTGCTTCCTTATCGATTTTCTGGCTGGATATTCTACCCATTATGGAAAGTAGGATATTGAAGTCTCCTACTATAGCTGTATTGCTGTTAATTTCTCTCTTCAGATATGTCAATGTTTGATATATATTTTTGTGTGCTCTGAAGTTGGGTATGTA
The DNA here is from genome assembly GCF_964374135.1 of Grampus griseus. Lineage (NCBI taxonomy): Eukaryota > Metazoa > Chordata > Mammalia > Artiodactyla > Delphinidae > Grampus > Grampus griseus. The sequence continues at coordinate 25,510,040 of NC_139011.1, forward strand.
TATGTTTACAATTGTTAGGACTTTATGTAGTGATATTCTTCTAAAACGTTATTCTTCTTCTAGAAGAACATTCTTCTCTAGTGGCAGTTTTTGACTTAAAGCCTATTGTTTCTGGTATAGGTGTAGCCATCCCTATCCTTTTGGTTACCATATGCCTGAAATATATTTTTATATCTCTTCACTATGTGTATTTATATGTAAAGTTAGTCTCTTGTAGACAACATATCACTGGATCTTGTCTTTTTTAATTCATTCAGTCACTCTATGCTTTTTGATTAAGTAGTTTAATCCATTTATGGTTAAGGTAACTATTGCTAAGAACTTACAATTGCAATTTTCTTTTTTCTCCTTTGTAGTTCTTTTGTTCTCTTCCATTTTTGTTGTCTTTTGTTATTTGATGTTTTCTTGGTAAGGATTTGGTTTCATTATTTTACCATTCACGTATCTACTAGAGGTTTCATCTTTGTATAGACCATGAAGCTTGTATAAATCTTTGTTGTTATGATCATCAATTTCAATTTGATAAGAATTTAAGTTTAATTGCATAGAAAAACTCTACACTATTGCCCTCCCCACACATGTACTTTCTTTTCTAAAAGTCAGAGCTTATTTCTTTTAATATTGTGAATCTGTTATATATTTTTGTGGTTGTGGTTATTATTACTATTTTTAACTTTTATAATTATTAGGGTTATGGGTAATTTGCACACCACCATTACACTCTTACTTTACTCTGTATTTTACTATATATTTAACATTACCAGTGAGACTTATATTTTCACATGCTTTTAAGTTGCTGTTTAGCATATTTTTAATTCTATTTGAAGAACTCCCTTAAGCATTTCATTTAAGGCAGTTCTGGTGGTGACAAATTCCCTCAGATTTTGTTTGTCTAGGAAAGCATTATATCCCTTCACTGTTAAAGATAGTTTTGTAGGTTATAGTATTCCTGGTTGGCAGATTTTTTTTTCTTTGAATATATTTTTCTACTCTCTCCTGGCCTGCAAATGTAATGTTGAGAAAACTACTGATAAACTTATATAGTTTTCCTTGTTTGTGATGAATTGCTTTTCTGTTGCTCCTTTCAAAATTTTTATCCTTGACTTTTGACAAAGTAATTATAATATTTTGGTGCAGAACTCTATGTTCAACCTTTTATGGCAACTTTTGGATATTTAAGACTGGATATCTATTTCCCTCCCACAATTTGGATAGTTCTCTGTTATTTATTTAAATAAGCTTTCTGTCCCTTTCTTTCTCTTTCTGGAATGCCCATACTGCAACATGGCTTGCTTAAAAGTGTCCCATGTATCTTGTAGGCTACCTTCACTCTTTCTTCTTTTATCTCCTCTGAGTAATTTCAAGTCACCTATCTTCAAATTTGTTGATTTGTTTGTCTGCTTAATCAAGTCAGTTGCTGAAGCTCTCTTATATCTTTTTATTCAGTCATTGTATTCTTTACCTCCAGAATTCATTTAGTTCTTCTTATGTTCTCTCTTTTTTAAATTCTCATTCATTCTTGTATTAATTTTTCAAAATAAGAAAATTATCTGTGTTTCCTTAAAGATTGTTGAACTTCTTTAGAACAATTATTTTGAATTATTTATCAGGCAATTAATGGATCAATATTTATGGTAGATTACTGAAAGTAATCTGCCTTTGCTTTTGTAATGTTTCCTGATTGTTGTATTCTATTTTTGTGTTGCTGTGTGAGCACTTAAAACAGCAGTCACCTCTGCCAAACCTCATAGACTGGCTTCAGTAAGGGAAGATTTTCATTTGGGGATAAAGGGAGCATGATGGTGCTAACTGTGGGGAAGAGGGAGGAGCACAAATGTTCACAGTAACACTGGGCGTAGTGACATGAGATTTGCCAAGTATAGGAGTGTATGGTGGCTCCAGATCCAGATATGCATGGTGACGTGGTGACTCCAGGAGCTGGGGTGTGCAGTATTAGCAACTGTATGGTCCCTTAGCAGAGAAATGTATGAGAGGTCAGCAGTGGCAGCAAAGCTTAAGAGGTCTGCAGGACTATTTAAAAATTCTAACATTCATTCATTGGCATCCCAGGAAAGGACACAAATGACAGGGCTGAAAAAGTATTCAAAAAAATAATAGCTGGAAGTTCCCACATTTGTCAAATTATAGATATCTAGAGATTCAAAAATCAAAGAAAACTCAAACAGGATACCCAAAGAAATCCACATCAAGACACATCATAATCAAACTTCTGAAAACTAAGAAAAAGAAAAAATCTTAAAAAAAGTGAGAGTAGAAATTTCCCGTGAGGAAAAACAATTTTAATGACAGCAGATTTCTCATCAGAAACCATGGAGGTCAGAAAAAAATGACAGAACATTTTTCAGGTGCTAAAAGAAATGTCATGCCAGAATCTTATACCCAGTGAAAACATTCTTCAGAAATGAAGATGAAAATTAGACATTCTAAGATGAAGGAAAACAGAAAATTTGTCTTCATTTGACTTACACCCCCCCCAAAAAAACTGGCTAAAGAACTTCTTTAGAGGAATTAATGGGAAGGTTGAAAATTTGTTCTCTTAGTTCCACTGGTAAAACAAACAACAACACATGTCAGAGAAAAAGAGAAATGCAGACATCCTAAAGGATGTCTTTCAAAATTCTAAAAGTGGTTTTTCCTAAGCTGTTACAATTGCTGTTGTTGATTGTTTTAAATTTTACTTATTTCACTTTTCTGTTTTCCTATAGAATTTTTTCAAGGAATGTGCATTAGTTTTACAATCAGGCAAAATAGTAAATCTCTTTCATTTTGAAAAACAAAAGTATCCTGATATCACTAACAGCATTATTACATCTGATTCAAACACTGACAACTTTGTGAATATTTTAAACCATTCCATCACACTACTGATTTCTGAGAAGCAAAGGAGACAGAGTGCAAAATAGGAAAGGAATATTAAGACATGATCACACTGCAAACAATATACATTCGATCCTTGTGCTCTATACACAATTCATGTATACAATGTACTGAAAGGGACCAAAAAATGCACACATTTGTTACAGAAATAATTTTGCCTTCAGCGACTACTGTGTGTGTGTGTGTGTATAAAATTGGGGATTTAGCTGTAAAAATCTAAACACAATTTCTTTTATAATGATACCTTAAAGGGGAAGAATCAATGAAATACAAAAAATAGTTGGATTTATAAGACAAGGGATAGTTGTTTGTTCCATAGATAGGCACAACTATAAAGGCTGGTTTGCCCAATTCATTTGCAGGTTTTGGAGTTTTGTTGTTGTAATGCTGTGCTTCATACTAGAAAACCTAACAGTTTGCAATCAAAGATTCATCAGTTTAAAACCATATTTTGCTATTATACCATCTACACACTTTTGGGAAATGTACTACATCTTAAATATCAATTTTCCCTATCTCAATATCATGATCATAAGACCTGCCTTACAGGGTTGAAGTTAGCTTAAAATAATACTTAGTTTTTAAAAAATTGTTCTTTTAGTTATGCCCATGTTTATTTTAATAAAAATTATAAATTCCAAAATGTAATACAGGTGAATTTAGAATATAATTTTTAAAACTTGTAATAATAAACGTAGAAATTTATCTTATTGAGGGCAGGCAAAATTTCTTATTGATAATTTTGTCTGAAGAACCCTAAAAATACTTGACAAAGACTCACATATTCATTAAATATATACTAAAATGTTAAAAGCACCTCTGTGACTTAACATAATTCAAGCTGTGGGCAATTCTGTCCTACTTTTCAATTGAAAACAAATACTATACAAAACAAATACAGATGAAATATGGGCAGACATACCAGTGATTAAAGAAATACACAGGCACACTTGCATTATGGTAAGTTTTATCTGTTTATCTAATCTATTTCTTATATGAGTCTCTATGAAAATACTCTTTTGTTGTCATTATAAATATATAAATAACATTATTAAAATCTATTAAAGGTTTATGTAAAAAGACTTTTTAAAGAGCTGTTCAGAGAACATTATCTCCCATTGCTACTTGTAGAGTTGAATCCAAATAGTGTAAAACAGAAACTCAAGTCACATTTTATATACACCTGAGAACTTTATGCATTAGAGCTTAGCTATTTCAGGCTGTGCCAAAGCCAGACTATTTGGGTTATACTTTGGCTCCAATGCTTACCAGGTATGTTACCTTGCTTAATATCTCCAAGATACTCTTTTTCCATTTATATAATGTGACTGCTACTATTAGCTATTTCTACTAAATTAGCTACTTGACACTTAATAAGCCTTCAATAAATATATTTTATTAGTATGATCATCAGTATCATTTATTACTTAGTCATGATATTCAATCAAGTAAATGAGTAAAATTATGCTAATATTGAGAAATTTTCATTCTTTAGAACAACACTGACCCACTTCTTAAAAGAACATTGTTCCTTCAGTAATATCACAGACTATATTACTCATTGTTTTTATTATTATTAGCTCTGGTACTGTTTTTATACATCATTGTAAGTCTAAAATCTATTATGTCATCTGTCATCCCCAGATCTTTACAAATCACATTTTTAATAATTATTTTGTTTATGTTTTGCTTATTTGTCTGCGGATCCCAAACTAATCTTAATTCATTTGGTAATAAAGCTTGACCAGAACTAGTATTAGGCTCTTTAAAGTATTTATTTATTTATCCCACATATTTGGAATGGTTTTGGTTCATTTGGCCCCAAGCTGTCAGAAAATGGATTATAGACTTATTTAATTTTCATGAAATTATTTTAACATAAATGAACATTTATAATTTGTAAATAGTAAATAAAGGAGAGTCATTGGCACAATAAATAAATCTAATACAGCCAATCAATTTTCAAGGAATGTAGCAATCATATTAAATGATAATACATTTTATATTGCAATGAATAGTTCTGGCCCAAAGTTAACTTTATTCCAAATCATTCCTACTTACTTTATTTATATTTCTTTTTTTAAACTTTATATTGGAGTATATTTGATTTACAGTGTTGTTAGTTTCAGGTGTACAGGAAATTGATTTATTTATACATATACAGATTCTTTTCCCACATAGGTTATTACAGAGTACTGTGTAGAGTTCCCTGTGCTATATAGTAAGTCCTTATTAGTAATCTGTTTTATGTATAGTAGTGTGTATATGTTAATCCCAACCTCCTAATTTATCCCTCCCCCACACCTTTCCTCTTTGATAACCATAAATTTGCTTTCTAAGTCTGTAAGTCTGTTTCTTACAGACTTTGTAAATAAGTTCATTTGTACCATTTTTTTAGGTTCCACACATAAGTAGTATCATTATAATTGTCTCTCTCTGTCTGACTTACTTCACGCAGTATGATAATCTCTAGATCCATCCATGTTGTTGCAAATGGCATTATTTCATTCTTTTTCATGGCCGGATAATATTCCATTGTATGTATGTACCACATCTTCTTTATCCATTCATCTGCTGATGGACATTTAGGTTGCTTCCATGTCCTGGCTATTGTAAATAGTGCTGCAGTGAACATTGGGGTGCATGGATCTTTTCAAAGTATGGTTTTCTCCAGATATATGCCCAGGAGTGGGATTGCTGGATCATATGGCAGCTCTATTTTTAGTTTCTTAAGGAACCTCCATACTGTTATCCATAGTGGCTGTACCAATTTACATTTCCACCAACAGTGTAGGAGGGTTCCCTTTTCTCCACACCCTCTCCAGCATTTATTGTTTGTAGATTTTTTGATGATGGTCATTCTGACCATTATGAAGTGATACCTCATTGTAGTTTCAATTTGCAGTTCTCTAATAATTAGTGATGTTGAGCAGATTTTCATGTGCTTTTTGGCCATCTGTATGTTGTCTTTGGAGAAATGTCCACTTAGGTCTTCTGCCCATTTTTTTATTGGGTTGTTTGTTTTTTTGCTATTGAGCTACATGAGCTCTTTGTATATTTTAGAGATTAATTCCTTTTTGGTTGCATCATTTGCAAATATTTTCTCCCATTCTGTAGGTTGTCTTTTTGTTTATGGTTTCCTTTGCTGTGTAAAAGCTTATAAGTTTGATTAGGTCCCATTTGTTTATTTTTGCTTTTTAGTACTCTAAGAGGTAGATCAAAAAAGATATTGCTGTGGTTTTGTCAAAAAGTGTTCTGCCTATGTTTTCCTCTAAGAGTTTTATAGTGTCCAGTCTTACATTGAGGTCTTTAATCCATTTTGAATTTATTTTTGTGTATGGTGTTAGAGAATGTAATAATTTCATTCTTTTACATGAAGCTGTCCAGTGTTCCTAGCACCACTTATTGAAGAGACTCTGTTTTCTCCATTGTATATTCTTTCCTCCTTTGTCATAGATTAATTAATTGACCATAGGTGTGTGGGTTTATTTCTGGACTATCCTGTTCTATTGATCTATATTTCTGTTTTTGTGCTAGTACCATACTGTTTTGATGACTATAGCTTTGTAGTATAGTCTGAAGTTGGGGAGCCTGATTCCAGCTTCATTTTTCTTTCTCTGGTGGGCAGGGCCATGTTAAGGGGTGTGTTTATAGGTGACTGTGGGCTCAGAAAGACTTTAATCAGCCTGTCTGCTGATGGATGGGGCTGTGTTCCCAAGCCTAGAGCCTTCGGCTGTTGGGGCCAGGTCTTGGAGTCAAAGGCAGTCTCCAGGTCAGATCACAGTAATGAGTTCCCCCCAGTAACTCTGCCACTAATGTCCTTGTCCCCACAGTGAGCCACAGAAGCCACCTGCCTCTCTAGGAGACCTCCCAAGACCAGCAGATAGGTCTGGCCCAGGCTCCTATGAAATCACTGGTTTTTCCCGTGGGTCCCTGGTGCACATGAAATCTTATGTGTGCCCTCTAAGAGTGGTGTTTCTGTTTCCCCCAGTCCTGTGGAGTTCCTGTTATCAAGCACTGCTGACCTTCAAAGCCAAATGCTTTGGGGGCTCCTCCTCCTGATGTCAGACACCCAGACAGAGAAGCCTGACATGGGGCTCAGACCCCTCACTTCAGTGGGAGAACCTCTGCAATATAATTATTTTCCAGTTTGTGGGTTGCCCACACAAATGAATATGGGATTTGATCATATTGCGAATGCGCCCCTCCTACCATCTCATTGTGGTTTCTTCTTTGTCTTTGTAAGTGAAATATCTGTTTTGGTAATTCCAGACCTTTTTTGTCGATGGTTGTTCAGCAGTGAGTTGTAATTTTGGTGTTTTTGTGAGAGGAGTTATGCTCAGGTCCTTTTATTCCACCATCTTGTCCAGGGGATCCCATCCCTTCCTGCTTATTTTTGAACTGTCACTTCTAAAATAACACTATAAACTGAGAAAATATATTTAATTCACAGACATGTAAAGCAACTCTCTCTTACGAAGCATGTTTTTGCCACTTATGGTCTAATAGAAATGGCATATGGAGGCAAAGGCCTTGTTTACAGGATTATTTCTGTATAAATTTATTTAACTGCTCTAAACCTTATTTTCCTTTCCTATACAATGGGGGACATTAAGAATCGTAATGCCTTCCTTTTCAGCATTAGGTAGTGTGTTGTTTGTTTGTGTGTCTGTATTCACATGTGTAAATGTACTTCCTAAAATTCGCGAATAGTACCTGTATTGTAAAATTCACTCCGGGAACGCTTTATATGAATGTTACACTTTCAACATATCACTTACACCAAATAAGAACGTTGCTCACCATCCAGCTCTACAAGGATTAGGTCATTAGCCACTTTAGTTGACCTCCAACACACCCTGAGAATTTAAGGTGGGGATCAAGAATGAGGCACTCCATGCTCTGGGAAAAACTGGCAGAACAAGCCTTCAGAGAGTTACATATTTTCAAGAGAAAATTTTATGAACCCAATATCTCGCATCTTCTCATACCTAGAAAAGTACTAAAATTATTAACATCAACAAAGATATCTGCTCTTCTGACTAACATCAACTGTTTACCAAAATGTGTGCTTGACTGCATGTAGCTCCTTTACCAAAATCACATATATACTGACCCCTGCTCCACGTCTTCAGAGCAGTTCCTCAAAGCTGAGAGGCTGTCTCCTGGGCTATAGTCCTCAGTAAGCCCCAAATCACAGCTCTCATGTCAAGTGTTTTTTTTTCAGTCAACACAGTATGAAAGGTGGAAATTTATAAAATATTTTTTAAAAATCTGATACTAACTTGAATAAACATCTAGTTTATACAACTTTTTGAATAATGATAAGCAACTGTTATGCTACTTCCATTTTATATTAAATAAGAACTTTGCATTCTCACAATTTGGTCTAGTTCTTATTGACACAAAATTTGTGAGAAGCACCTACATAATAACCGGTATAGCAACCGAAACAACACAGAAAGTATTTATTGACAAGGAAATATTGACAGAGACAGAGCCTATCTGAAAGTATGTGAAAAAGTAAGAATGCATACTACATAATGATGTAAGATGAAATGAGTTTGAAATGTGGGGAAGAAAAAAGAGAAATGAAAGAAAATAAACACTGAAGTTAAGCAAGAAAATATGCAGTAAGGAAATAATTAGAATAAAGGCAGATATATCAGGGCAAAGGAGTCTGATTTTGTGTTTCAGTCAGTTATTCTTGAGTTTTCTTTTTAATGAGTATTTCTGGAACAGATTCAGCAGAGGACTTTGGCTGATATTCTGATGGAATGTTGAATTAGATTGATTTCTCCATATTCATATTAACATATGTATCTCTGGCCTCTGTTTTACTTAGAGAACTTGATTTTTTTTAACTTATTTTCTCTTTTTCCTTTTCATATAACTATGGTGTTGTCTTCCAGAACCCTCAATTCAAATCCATTTGTGGGCAAAACAAACAGTGCTTAAGACAGTAGTTAATTCAATCCCACTATTCAGGAAGCAGTTTATACTGTTTACAATCCCACTATTCAGGAAGCAGCTTATACTGTTTAGTGCCTACATTGCATTCTAGTATGAGTAACAATATCTTCCCTAAACATAAGGCGTAATTTAAATATATATTATATTCCTGTTTCTAAAAAAACTATGACAAAGAGCCAATATTTTATTTTAGGAAACTCATTATGTAAGTAGGTAGTCTTAACATTTTTATCTGACAGCATTTTTTTAACCTATACCTTATTAATTATATCCAGATTTTGTTCATATAGGCTTTCATCACTCTACTGTATTTAACTACAGCATATTTTTACCCTATAGCCACTGTCTATCCTGCCTGTTTTTATTTTTAATTTATATCAAAGGAGGAGAACATTTTATAAATTTTAAGGTTGTGTGTGTAATGGCTAACTACGAATTTTGGAGTCATATATCAACTGGTCTTAAAGGAGTTTAAGGAGGTTTTTTTCTTAGTTTAACAAAAATGGTGAGTCTTTCCTAAATTAATAAAATGAAGCAATACAAAAGAAGGACTAGAAAGAAAAATCACCCACTTTCACTACCCTGAATAAGGAAATTGCATTCAGTCAGTTTTTAAAGGACTTTTTCTAAAATTATATTCACATATCTTCAAAACGCCTACTCCTACTTTTCACCTACATTGTTCTGTGGTTATTAATACTAGTTATGAATGGTAGTGAAGAATTACATTTCAAAATCTTACTGAATAATATGTTTGAATAGATTGTGTGTTCTGTCAGGGATAAAAGCTACTAGTTTTTATAGCGTCTGACTAAAGAAGAGAATTTTAGTCTTGTCAGTTCAAGATTACAGAGACACAAGTTTTATCAGAATTAAGAATCTATGAAATCTGCTTCCTGTTGAGATGTGGAGATGGTGGAAACAAGCTACATCAGTTCCAGATCCTAAGATTCTTTTGAGACTACCATTAAGTTAACATAACTATTGTGCTCACTGGGTCCCCTGAGAAGCAGACGAGGTTTATTGAGGAGTAATGCCTGTGAAAGATAGATAAAAAGGAGATGCTTAACAGGATTTAGCAGGGAAAGTCACTGGACTGTGCTGCAGAGCTGACACATCTGCAGCAGGAAGGAAAAGGGAGAGCAGCAGGATTAGACATGGAGAGGCTTAGCTCATGATGCAGATATGACAATTCTCAGCTACATGATGAGAGCTTAAGAGCAAAGACTGCCCATTACAGGAGTCCCACAACTGGCAAAAATGTCCAAGTTCTAGTAACGCTAACAGGCTGAGTAATTGGCTGATCTGTCCAGCTCACTGGTGATTTCTTTCTTGACTGAAGATCTGAGCAGCACACTTCCATGTGTGGCAAAGTCTAGCCCTGTACCTTATCCATTTTGGCAGGAGTCTTTCCAAGGTTCCAATGGACCCCTCTAAGGTAAGACTTAAAAGAATGAAGAGACTGGGATAAACCATTGATACAACACTCATCACTACAGTGAGATCTGGTATGTAACTGATACACATCATCTCCCTTCTCCACTAACCATTCTAATTTCTCTCTGCCCTTTGTTATAACCTCCACGGTCTCAGGGATTACCTGATGGTGTCACTCAAATCCTCATTCCTAAGAGTTCTGAGCTTCTACTAATCATTCTGTTGTCAGACTAGGGTTACTGGACTTACCCCTTGTATTCACAGTTGGGAAGGGAATAAGAGTAGGTTGCCAAGGGGAGCACATGAGCTCCATACATTGTCCTCCTTCTCTCAATTGTTTAACAGCAGTCCCATCTCCTTCTGCTGATCAGAGTCAATTATTCCTGTTTACATGGTGACTCCTCTTCTTGTCTGTAGAGCCCTAGAAGAAAGAAGTCAAAAGTGTCCAGGCAATAGCCATAGCTTATAACTCATTGGAGTCCTTGTATGCTGCTTGGCAAGAGAAGGTTCCATTTTGGGACTAGGACCACTAACCCTGCAGATCCCGGAGATGTGAGGATGGGAAGAGTAAGTCACCCAGTGGGTCATGGAGAATAATTGGTAAGTGGGACACTCATTCTTCCATCCCCTGGTCTCAGACCCATGTGTTCTTCCTACTAGGAGCACAAGGCCATATAGAGTTCTTTGATTCTGTGTGTATACTTTATCTTAGAGGATACTGCCACTAAGAAGGCACTGCAGCTGCACCTGTTGTAGGCCCTTCCAATGCTCTCTCAGGCCATTTGTTTCTGGATGGTACATTATATGATAAATCCGTTAATTCCATGGTCATAGGTCCTATAATTCCTTTGCTATAAAGTGGGCTCCCTGACCAGATGCTATGTTTTGTGCATTTCTGTCACTTTGGGTCCTCATGATCTCATTGCTATCAATGAGCCAGGCTCATGAATAGCCTTTCTTATCATCGGCCCTGACCTGTAGAGGAGAACCACGATGGAACTTCTTAGTGTCCCTCTCACCAGCATACACCTGACAGTCTTCCTATACAACATGATACACTAGTGAAACTTTTGGCCTCACACACAGTACATCCATTCCATCATGCCCAATTCTCTAAGCCTTTTAATCCCTTCTTTTACCATTTGTGTTGGCAATTCTGGCATATCAAGTTCACTCAGGATAGCCTGCACTTACTAGAAGTAACTTCTAGTAAAAAGAGTGTGCTTATGCCCTAAGATACTTGTCAGGATGTTAAACTCTGTGTCTTAAGTATGTGAGCTCAAGTCAATAATCTCTCCCTTATCTAGTCCTATGTTCCAGCCTCCTCGATTAGATACACTCAAAATCTAGTCCCAAAGGTACTCCTTCAAACTTCAGCTAATGTGAGCTAATTCTTGTAGGTCCCTGGGGTGCAATAGTTTCCTTCTTTATCAGACCCAGATGTTTCTGGTTGGACCTGAATCAATCACTGAAATGACCAGGGCATTCAGCATCCACCAAAACATTCTCTTAAGTCTTTAAATAACTACCAGTGAGAATTATAGCAATTGAGGCAACACTTTGTGCTAGGTATCATCCATCTCTCATTAACTCCCTATAATATGGTCCTTGTTGTCAGTAAAGTGATGTAGTCCCCAAACCTTACTCTCTGTCTGCTGAGTTAGAGCCTCCAAAAAGCAGATACTGATACAGAATTATGAATGGAAGTGGCCTATTGCAGGTTTATGCCTATAAAAGAAAAAAGGAGGATGAAACAGGATTGGTAAAAGAGAACCTCAGATATTGATACAAATGTGTCCTGGCCAGCCCAATGAAGAGCTCTAAAGCAAAGATTAATTGGTAAAGGAGCTGCATAGGAGACAGAAAAGGCCAGGTCCTAGTAATCCTCTTGTGTTGTTTAATCATTTGCTGGGGTTGCCAGGGAAGAACACCACCTCAGATGGAAAACCATGCAAGGTAATGGGTATATGCCGTAGCCTTTTAAGGTGTTTCTTAGGAGTTCTAAGAAGTTTCTTAGCCTTGTTGTTGAGAGCAACCAGGCAGGAGGGCAATAGGGATCTTATACAGTGGCCCCTGAAATAATTAATAGCTGGAGGCTGTCAGCTAACTGCACTCCTTGAGCTAGCTGGCAAGTACTTACTTATTTGATGGGATATCTGAGCAGAGCATTCCTCCTTGGCTGGCACATCCATGGTCCTGAACAAAATGGCTGAAATTAGTTATTGTGTATGTGGAACACAATTAAGTTATTTGGTACATATTTTACACTTTGCAATGATATTTGCAATCCAAGCTAGAAAAATCCATTAAGAAGTATAATTCTATTATTGTGAATGTCTTTTATACTTATTCATGTTCTTTGTGATTTATTTATAGTTAAATAATTACCATTTTTAATGAATTTAATTTAAACAATCCTCACAAGACAAGGAAACACTAGTGGTAGTTGCTTACATATGGCAAAAACAGCAAAACTGGGCCTTCATATATTTAAATGTGGTTTTCTAATATGTTAGAAGCATTTTTGCATGTGTATAGAGCAATGATGCTATTTAAAAATGTTTTTCTGTATCTTCTAGAGACTGATTATAAACATGAAATAGAGAGCTCATAGCTTGCAAATTGTACTAAACATAACAAATAGCCAAAAGCAAGCAAGCACTGATAATAATAACTTTTAAGTTCATTTTAGCAAGCACTTTTCCAGCCTTTTATGCAATAGGCAGAGTGCTAGGATTGAATAGTCAAATGAAATAACTGACTTCAATGAGGTTTCATTCTAAGTCTGGTGAGAAAGATAATGATGTTGTGGGGCTTCTCTTAAAAGATTAACAAAGGATGCAGGCTTTGATACATTTATTCTGTATCAATAATGTATTGATACATTATTGTATCAAATAATAATAATACAGAATAAATGTATCAAATTTCAATAATATAAAGTTAGGGATCATGTTTAGAGGAGGAGATGACAAGGACAATATACCAAAACTGCAAAACCAAAAATTCATAGTAAATACAAAAAAAATCCTTGTTTTCTTAAATTCTAAAAAGATTTGATATATAAAATGAAATTAAGGCTTACCTAAGGTTAGAGCATTGGATGATTGATAGGTTAAGAATTTTTCCACAGGGCACATTTGAAATCATATATCCTTTTTACAAATCCATAATCCAAGGTTGAACCTATTTTAAAATGTTTTGAAAGGAAAAGCATTTTAAATTCTTTTAAATCCAAGTTGTATCACTATCTGTGTGAAGGGTTCAGCTCTATATAAGTATAATCAACACATTCTGGACAGATAAAGAACTACTATGTCCCTTCACCTGGACAGTGTAGCATCATTTAACAGAATAAATGATAGCTCTTGGAGCTAAATGGAGGAGAGATCTAGGAGTAGATAATAAAGCTAAGAGAATATTATTCATTTAAAGTTGGAATTCAATATAAAAACAATGAGACAAGTTGTGTTTTTGCCAGAAAAAGACACACACAACTAGGAACCACTAAGAAGAATTGAATTAATTCTGAGAGTACAAGAAAGTTACTAACAAAATATTTAATACTTTACATATAGAAATTTTCTGTATCTTAATGATTTCAAAATACAGTTTCAAAAAACTTTAAATTTCTGCTTTATTACAATAAATTAGAAGTAATGAAAGGGTTTGGGTAGTTTAAGATGGGAAGAAGATAGCACAAAAGCCAGACACTGATGTTCATAAATTCATAAGTGTGTTAGTGGTAAGGTAAAACTTAATTGTAGAATTTTGCAATTCTTTACCATTGCTCCAAAGAAAGTGCTTTATTGCTTTATAAATAGTTAGTTATTATTACTTTCTTCATTTATTCACTGCCACTGCGGATACCTGCAACATCGGTCACCAAGGATCCCTATGGTCTGTACCAACAGCAACCTCAAATGAAGGAACTAAGAGACTATGCCACTGCACCCTCTTCAGAACCAGAAAGACTGCACCCTTCAAGCCAGTGCCCTTGCAGCCATCTGCAGATGACAATCTTTCTTTCCACACTGAAACCAGTCTGAAAAGGCTAGAAGATGTGACTGCTTCCTCAATAATGCAGATATCAATGCAAAGCCAATAGAAACACAATAAATCAAGAAAACAAAGAAACACCATGATTTTTAAGTAACTGACCCCAAAGAATGGAGAACTACAAGTTACCTGAAAAAGAATTCACAAAAATTTTAAGGAAGCTCAGTGAGATTCAAGAGAACACAGATAAGCAACACAATGAATTCAGGAAAATAATACATGAAAAAAATAGATAGAAATCATAAAGTAGAACCAAACAGAAATTCTGGAGCAGAAGAACACAGTAAATGAAATGAAAAATGCAATAAAGAGCTTCAACAGCTGACTTGATCAGGCAGAAGAAAAAATCTGCAAATTTGAAAACAGACCTCAAAAATGAAAAAGAAAGAATGAAGATCATGTACAGTATGTACAAGAGACCATCAAAAAAGCAAATGCACACATTATGGGAATAGACAGAGGAAAGAAAGAGAAAGGGACAGAAAGCTAATGTTTTTAAAAATGGCTAAAAACTTTCAAGTCTGGAAAGAGATGGAGACATTCAGGTACATGAAGCTCAAAAGTCCCCAGACAGACAGACTGAGCTGATAGAGATCTTCACCAAGATACCTTCTAATTAGAGCTTCTAATCAGAGAATATTGAAATCAGCAAGTGGAACGACTCTCATCACATGTGAGGGAAACTTGGTAAGACTATCAGCAGACTTCTCAGCAGAAACCTTGCCAGGTCAGGCAAGGGTAGGATGTTATATTCAGAATGCTGAAAGAAAAAAGACCTGAAAGAAAAAAGACCTGACAACTAAAAATTCTTTACCTAGCAAAGTGTCCTTCAGAAATAAAGACAAGATAATGACTTTCCCAGACAAAAACTGAGGGAGTTCCTTACCATGAGACTGGCCTTACAGGAAATGCTGAAGAGAGTTCTTCAAGCTGAAGTGAAGGACATTAATAAACATATGAAAGTCTAAAGTTACTGATAAGGATAAACATATAGTCAAATTCACAATAATATTGTAATGGTGGTGTGCAAGACACAAAAGGTAAAGAGAAATATCAAAACATGTCCCTACAAAAATAAATTCACAAAGTAAGACAGCAACAGAGGAAGAAAAACAAAAGAACTACAAAACAAACAAATTGAAAAGAGTTAATAAAATTTCATAGTAAGTACTTATCTATCAATAACTATGCCAGGGCTTCCCTGGTGGCACAGTGGTTGAGAGTCCACCTGCCGATGCAGGAGACACGGGTTCATGCCCCGGTCTGGGAAGATCCCACATGCCACGGAGCGGCTAGGCCTGTGAGCCATGGCCGCTGAGCCTGCGCGTCCAGAGCCTGTGCTCCACAACGGGAGAGGCCACAACAGTGAGAGGTCTGCATACTGAAAAAAAAAAAAAAAATTACTCCAAATGTAAATGAATTGAATTAAACTATTCAATGAAAAGGTAAAAGTTTTTTTCTTAAAAGACCAACTA
Source organism: Grampus griseus (assembly GCF_964374135.1). Lineage (NCBI taxonomy): Eukaryota > Metazoa > Chordata > Mammalia > Artiodactyla > Delphinidae > Grampus > Grampus griseus. The sequence goes on from NC_139011.1 coordinate 25,525,882, forward strand.
TATTCTGCTTAAAGACTCACTTCACCTTTAAGGATATTCATACACTGAAAATAAAAGAATGGAAAAAGATATTCCATGCAAATAGAAATAAAGAAAGAACAAGGGTAGCTATACTTATATCAGACCAAATCAACTTGTAGCTATACTTATATCAGACCAAATCAACTTTGAGGCAAAACCTGCAACAAGAGACAAGGAAGGTCATTATATAACAAAAAGTGATCAATTCATCAAGCAAATATAACAATTGTAAATATATAAATACCTAACATTAGAACACCTAAATGCATTATGCAATTAACAGATCTGAAGACAGAAATATACAGCAATAGTAGGGGACTTCATACAACACTTTCAACAATGGGTAGATGATCTAGAAAGATTAAGTCAGTAAGGAAATAATAGACTTGAACTGTACTTTAGATCAAATGGACCTCACAGAGACATACAGAACATCCATCCAATAGCAGCAGAATATATATTATTATCAAATGTACATGGAAATTCTTCAACAAGATCATATGTTAGGTCACAAAACTAGTCTCAACAAATTTGAGAAGACTGAAATCATATCAGGTATCTTTTTTGACTGCAATGGTATGAAAACTAAAAATCAATAACATAAGAAAAGCTGAAAAATTAACACACATGTAGAAATTTAAGAAAACACCACTAAACAGCCAATGGATCATAGAAGAAATCAAACAAAAATCTCCACATGAAGAGATACTCAACATCACTAATTATTAGAGAAATGCAAATTAAAACTGCAATGAGGTATCACCTCACACCAGTCAGAACGGCCATCATCAAAAAATCTACAAACAATAAATGCTGGAGAGGGTGCAGAGAAAAGGGAACCCTCTTACACTATTGGTGGGAATGTAAATTGGTACAGCCACAATGGAGAACAGTATGGAGGTTCCCTAAAAATAGAGCTGCCATATAATCCAGCATCTCACTCCTGGACATATAGCCAGAGAAAACCATAATTTGAAAAGATACATGCACCCCAATGTTCATTGCAGCACTATTTACAATAGCCAGGACATGGAAGCAACCTAAATGTCCATCAACAGAGGAATGGATAAAGATGATGTGGTACATATATACAATGGAATATTACTCAGCCATATAAAAGAATGAAATAGTGCCATTTGCAGCAACAGGGATGGTCCTAGAGATTGTCATACTGAGTAAAAAGTCAGACAAAAAGACAAATATATGATATTGCTTATACATGGAATCTAAAAAAAAAGGGTACAAATAAAATTTTCAAAACAGAAATAGAGTCAGAGATGTAGAAAACAAACTTATGGTTAGCAAGGGGGAACGGGAAGGGAGGAATAAATTAGGAGATTGAGGTTGTCATATACACACTATTATATATAAAAATAGATAATAAGAACCTATTGTATAGCACAGGGAATTCTACTCAATACTCTGTAATGACATATATGGGAAAAGATCTAAAAATGAGTGAAGATATATATATATATATATATATATATATATATATATATATATATATATATATATGTATGTATGTATAACTGATTCACTTTGCCTTACAGCAGAAAACACAACAGTGTAAATCAACTATACTCCAATAAAAATTAAACAAAAATATCCCCAGACAAATATAATGAACATAACAAAACCTATGGGATGCAGCAAAAGCAGTTCTAAGTGGGAAGTTTATAGTGATAATCATCTACATTAAGAAAAAAATGGAAATCTTTAACAACCTAACTACATTACAAGGAACTACAAGAAGATGAACATACTAACCACAAACTTAAGGAAGGAATAATAAAGATTAGAACAGATAAATAAAATTAGAGATTAGAAAGGCAACACAAAAATCAATAAAACTAAGCTGCTGTTTTGAAAAGATAAAATTGACATACCCTACCTAGACTAAGAAAAAAAACCAAGACTCCAATAAAATCAGAAATGAAAGAGGAGACATTACAACTGATACAACAGAAATTCAAAGGATCATGAGACTATTTTGAACAATTATATGTGGACAACTGCATAACCTAGAAGAAATGAATAAATTCCTAGTAAAATATTACTCACCAACACTGAATCATGAAGAAACAAAAAAATCTGAACCAATAACAAGAGATTGAACCAGTAATCAAAATTTTCTTATAAAAACCCAGGACCAGATGGCTTTACTGGAGGATTCTACCAACACTTAAGAAGAATTAATACCAACTTTTCCAAAAAGTTAGTAAACTTTTTCCAAAAGTTAGTAAACTTTTCCAAAACGCTGAAAGCAAGGAATACTTCTAAATTCATTTATAAAACCAGTATTCCCCCATACCAAAGCAAGGGAAAGACAGTAAAAGAAGAAAAAAATTACAGGCCAATACCCCTGATGAACTTAGATGTAAGTATCCTCAACAAAATACTAGCAAACTGAATCCAAGAGCACATTACAAGGATCATATATCATGAGCAAGTGGGATTTGTCACTGAGATTAAAGAATGATTTGACATATGTAAATCAATAAATATGATATACCACATTAACAGAATGCAGGATAGAAATTATGTTATCATCTCCATAGATGAAAAGAATCATTTGACAGAATTCACTGTTCTTTCATGATAAAAACTTAAACCATATTATTAGATACAGAAGGAATGTATCTCAACACAATAAAGTCCACATATGACAGTCCCACAGCTAACATAATACTTAATGGTAAAAAGCTAAAAGCTTTTCCTCTGAGACCAGGAACAAGACAGGAATGCCCACTCTCACCACTTCTACTAAATATAGTACTGCAAGTCCTAGCTAGAGCACTTAAGCAAGAAAATGAAATAATTGGCATCCAAGTCAAAAAGGAAGAAGTAAAATTATCTCTCTTTGCAAATGACATAATCTTATATATAGAAAGCCCTAAGGACTTCACAAAAAAACTATTAGAACTAAAAAATGAATTCAGTAGAGTTTCAGGATACTTACAAAAGTCAGTTGAATTTCTATGCAATAACAACAAACTATCAGAGAAATTAAGAAAACCATACCATTTACAATAGCATCAAAAGTAATAAAATACTTAGGAATAAATTTAATCAAGGAACTGAAAGACTTGTGCACTGAAAACAAGACTAATCAAAGAAATTGAAGAAGACACAAATAAATGGGAAAGATATTCCATGTTCTTGGATTGGAAAAATTAATGTTATTAAAATGTCCATACTACCTAAAGTGATCTACAGATTCAATGTGATCTGTATAAAAATTCTAATGGTATTTTTCACAGGAATGGGAAAAAAATCCTAAAAATCTTTTGGAAAGACCCTAAATGGCTAAATCAATTCTGAAAAAGAAGAAAGTGGGAGGCATCATACTTCCTGATTTCCAACTCTATTACAGAGCTTTAGTAATCAAAACAGTATGGTACTGGTATTAAAAACAGGCACATAGACCAATTGGACAGAATAGAGAACCAGAAATAAACCCTCACATATGAACTAATCTTTGACAGGGTGCCAGGAACACACAATGAAGAAAGAATAGTCTGTTCAATAAATGCTGTTGGCAAAATCAGATATCCACAGGCAAAAGAATGAAACTGGACCCCTAATTTATACCACTAACAAAAATTAGCTTGAAATGAATTAAAAACTTCAATGTAAGACCTGAAACCCTAAAACTTTATTTTTTAATATTTATTTATTTATTAGGCTGTGTCAGGTCTTAGTTGCAGCATGCAGGATTTTCATTATGGCATGTGGGATCTTTAGTTGCAGCATGCGATCTCTTAGCTGTGGCATGTGGGAACTAGTTCCCTGACCAGGGATCAAACCTGGACCCCCTGAATTGAGAGTGTGGAGTCTTAGCCACTGGACCACGAGGAAAGTCCCTAAAACTTTTAGAAGAAAACCTAGGTTAAAAAATCCTTGACATTGTTCTGGGCAATGCTTTTTTGGATATGATGTTGAAATCACAGGCAACAAAAGCTAAAAGAAGCAAATGGGACTATATCTAACTAAAAGCTTCTGCACAACAAAGGAAACAACCAAAAATTAAAACAAAAAGCCAATCTATGGAATGGAACAAAATATTTGCAAACCATGTATCTGATAAAGGGTTGTTAACAAAAATATCTAAGGAACTCATACAACTCAACAGCAAAAAAATAAATCAACCTGATAAAAAAGTTGGCAAAGGACACAAATAGACATTTTTCCAAAGAAGACATACAAATGGCCAACAAAAGAAATGGTGTATTAATAGATGCTCAACATTGCTAAATATAAGGTGGATGCAAACCAAAACTGTGATAAGATATATACCACAACACACTTGTTAGGATGGCTATTATCAAAAAGAAGACTAGTGTTGCCAAGGATATGGAGAAAATACAACCCTTGTACAATGTTGGTAAGAACATACATTGGTACATCAATGGAAAATGGTATGCAGGTTCCTCAAAACATAGTACATATATCTCCTGGAGATACTGATTTGATTTCCTTCAGATATATTCTCAGAAGTCACACTGCTGGATCATATGGTAGTTCTATTTTTATCCATGTTAATTGCCAGCATTATTCACAATAGCCAAGATATGGAAACAACCTAAGTGTCCATCCAGGGATCCAATGGATAAAGGCCATGTGGTAGATACATACAACAGAATATTTTTCAGCCTTAAAAAAGGAAATCCTGCCACTTGCAACAACATGGATGAGCCCAGAGGGCGTTATGCTAAATGAAAATGTCAGAGAAAGACAAATACCATATGAGAACTGAGTAACTGTCACTAAGACACAAAATTGTGTGTGAGAGAAATTTGTGCAGCACCAAACAAAACTGGTCTGTCAGAAGAATTATGTCTGAGCTATTTTAGAAGATCTTCCATATAAAGCTTTGGAATCCCAGAATCATAAAATTCCAGAGTCCTTGGAGTAATTTTTTTTCTCTTAAAATGTTTTATCTGCAAATTTCTTGAAGCTAAAGAGTAAATTATCTCATAACATTAGTATCAAAGAAACAAAAGTATAAAAGTTACTTATTGGAATGAGTTAGTCATAAAACTCTTTTCAGAATTGTATTTTTTTCTACATTTACCAAAGTGGATTTTTAACAAGAATAAAAAAGCCATAAAAGTATACAACTGGAAAATAGGAGAGTTACTTTAGAGAAGAAAAATCATAGAATAATCATATAATCAAATCATATTCCTCATGCCCTTTAATATAATGTGCTATTTTCCCTTCCTGCCTGAGCAAGTCTCTTGAACTCCCAGATAAAAATGTAAGCAATGTGATAAGGATTTATAATCTCCAGGAAATTGTTTGATTGTATTGATAAAAGAAATAAACTATATTTTACAGCCTAGAAATTCAGTTTTCAGGGGTGTCATTCAATATGTCTTCCAATATGAGATACTATTTAATAGTTAATATAGCCACAGAAATATCAAGGCTGGAAATCTTAGAGCAAAAAATACATGTTATTGACAAATAAATATACCGTGGAAAAAAGGAGTCACATAAGGACACTGAATGACATAAGAAGAATTGATTGTCCAAACTTCATCACATCTAAAACAATTTTGAAATGGGTCCCAGTTTTTTTGAAGGTTGTAGTGTGTTAAGTGGTCTTAGAACACAGAATTAGAAATTATTTGGGGGAATTACTAAAATGAAACAAATCATTGGTTACTAAATTTTAACTACTCATTCAAACTGAAAAAATTTTATATGGCTAAACCAGGTTATATGTTGTTTTGTTTGTTATTGAAGTATAGTTGATTTATAATATTATAAGAGTTTCAGGTGTACAGCATTGTGATTCAGTATTTTTACAGATACTTCATTAAAAGTTATTACAAGATAATGGTTATAATTCCCTGTGCCATACAGTATATCCTTGTTGCCTATCTATTTTATACATAGAAGTTTGCAGATTATATATTAATAGTAGTGAACAGCACAAAACCAATAGACTGGGAGCATGAATCCCCATAGTATTGTCTTAGAGATCCTCAAATGGTTCCTAATCTTAGCTGGGCAAATCAGTAGAAAAAGCCTAAGGCAAAACTGAGACTATAGCTGAGGGGTCAAATATTAATAATAACCTGACAATAAAACAGGCTCTGATAGAATGGCAATCTAGACTTAATTTTTTTTCTTCTCTGAGGAGTGTGTGTTAACATTTATTATCTAAATATTAATTGAGTACATACCATAGCCAAACACTATGGTAGGCACTGAAGAGATGATGTGAAAACAACAAACAGTTTCTGGATTCAAGATCATAATTTCAAACTGAAAATGCATATACAATAAATGACTGACAGAGAATGGAGAAGTCTCAGTTAAAGATTTTTGCATAATTAATCAATTTCATCTCCGTTCAACCCTGGATGATTTGACGGTAAGTTATAAAAACTAAGTTTTTTGGGGTTTTTTTGGCCGCACTGCGTGGCATGTGGAATCTTGGTTCCTGGACCAGGGATTGAACCCACGCCCCCTGCAGTGGAAACGCAGAGTCTTAACCACTGGACTACAGGGAAGTCCCCTAAGTTACTTGTGAGAAACAAATTTTAAGTATACTAGAATGAAATTAAGAAGGAAAAAAATCTGTTGTCAATGTAAGAGTAGCTTAAGAATAGTAAAATAAATAGTTTTTGCTGCATACAAGAGCTAATTTTATATATAAATTTTAGGATGAACCAGGATGAGAATATCATTTACACATGACAACCAGCCATACCAGTTGTTTTACTATATATTGAAAATAAAGTTATAATGTCCTATAATGTGCCTTGTTTATGAAGAATTTAAATTTAACTCATCTTTTTGGAATTTATCCTACTCTAAGTGTTTAAGATTTGTAACTTTTATAATTAAAAGCTTAGGAAGCAGAAGAATTTTTAAATATTCTGATGCTACATAGATGAAGCAAAACAAATAATATGCACTTGACATATATTAAAAAGTTCATCAGTTTATTAATGAAGTTAACCAAAGTGAAAATATAGCTTTCTCTGGTCAGTAATTTTAGAATTTATGTGAACAGTTGATAAACAGATAGCCATCTCCATTGACAGATGGAGTCATCTGTCAATTTTTATCAAAGTTTCACAAAAATATCACAAATCTATATTTTTAAAAGTTGAATATATTAACTAGAGGGGTCAAAACTTTTGCCCTAAAATTCCTAGCCTCCAATACGAAAGCAAACATAATTACAAACATAACATAGCATACCAGTAATGTAAAGGAAAACCAGTTACACAAGAGGAGCATACTTATTCTTGGTAGTGAGGACCAAGAGATATTCATTGTATCCCCCTAAAGAAGATACTTTATGAAACTGACCTTTATAAAACTTCGATATTACAAATAAAATGATTTCTTAGATTCTTAGAGAATATTATTTGCTAGCTAAAAAGGAAGCCAGCAAACCAAATATACACATGATAAATAGAAGATTATAAATAGATGATAGTAGCAGGCCAAATTAACATTTTATAAATGACAATGAAAAAAGTTGTATATTTAATGTAATAATCTGCATACTAATGTGATTTAAGTAAAAATAGTAAAGAAAACTACATATGTGAAATGATCAAATGGATAAAAAATTTGATATAAACAAAATAAATCCATGAAAAAATGAATATAAATTTTGTCCTGCTCCAATAGAAATGTAAATAAGAAGGGTGATGTTGCTCAAATTATACAAAGATGTATTTGACTAGAAAAAACATTTTCATATAAATGGGAAAAAATCATAGGATGCATGGAAGAGTGCTATGTAATTATTAAGTCAAATTTGGGATATAATTTGCATTATTTGAAAATAACATAAAATAGCCTACGTAAAACACAAATCTTATGTTTTACAAATCCATAATCCAAGGTTGAACCTATTTTAAAATGTTTTGAAAGGAAAAGCATTTTAAATTCTTTTAAATCCAAGTTGTATCACTATCTGTGTGAAGGGTTCAGCTCTATATAAGTATAATCAACACATTCTGGACAGATAAAGAACTACTATGTCCCTTCACCTGGACAGTGTAGCATCATTTAACAGAATAAATGATAGCTCTTGGAGCTAAATGGAGGAGAGATCTAGGAGTAGATAATAAAGCTAAGAGAATATTATTCATTTAAAGTTGGAATTCAATATAAAAACAATGAGACAAGTTGTGTTTTTGCCAGAAAAAGACACACACAACTAGGAACCACTAAGAAGAATTGAATTAATTCTGAGAGTACAAGAAAGTTACTAACAAAATATTTAATACTTTACATATAGAAATTTTCTGTATCTTAATGATTTCAAAATACAGTTTCAAAAAACTTTAAATTTCTGCTTTATTACAATAAATTAGAAGTAATGAAAGGGTTTGGGTAGTTTAAGATGGGAAGAAGATAGCACAAAAGCCAGACACTGATGTTCATAAATTCATAAGTGTGTTAGTGGTAAGGTAAAACTTAATTGTAGAATTTTGCAATTCTTTACCATTGCTCCAAAGAAAGTGCTTTATTGCTTTATAAATAGTTAGTTATTATTACTTTCTTCATTTATTCACTGCCACTGCGGATACCTGCAACATCGGTCACCAAGGATCCCTATGGTCTGTACCAACAGCAACCTCAAATGAAGGAACTAAGAGACTATGCCACTGCACCCTCTTCAGAACCAGAAAGACTGCACCCTTCAAGCCAGTGCCCTTGCAGCCATCTGCAGATGACAATCTTTCTTTCCACACTGAAACCAGTCTGAAAAGGCTAGAAGATGTGACTGCTTCCTCAATAATGCAGATATCAATGCAAAGCCAATAGAAACACAATAAATCAAGAAAACAAAGAAACACCATGATTTTTAAGTAACTGACCCCAAAGAATGGAGAACTACAAGTTACCTGAAAAAGAATTCACAAAAATTTTAAGGAAGCTCAGTGAGATTCAAGAGAACACAGATAAGCAACACAATGAATTCAGGAAAATAATACATGAAAAAAATAGATAGAAATCATAAAGTAGAACCAAACAGAAATTCTGGAGCAGAAGAACACAGTAAATGAAATGAAAAATGCAATAAAGAGCTTCAACAGCTGACTTGATCAGGCAGAAGAAAAAATCTGCAAATTTGAAAACAGACCTCAAAAATGAAAAAGAAAGAATGAAGATCATGTACAGTATGTACAAGAGACCATCAAAAAAGCAAATGCACACATTATGGGAATAGACAGAGGAAAGAAAGAGAAAGGGACAGAAAGCTAATGTTTTTAAAAATGGCTAAAAACTTTCAAGTCTGGAAAGAGATGGAGACATTCAGGTACATGAAGCTCAAAAGTCCCCAGACAGACAGACTGAGCTGATAGAGATCTTCACCAAGATACCTTCTAATTAGAGCTTCTAATCAGAGAATATTGAAATCAGCAAGTGGAACGACTCTCATCACATGTGAGGGAAACTTGGTAAGACTATCAGCAGACTTCTCAGCAGAAACCTTGCCAGGTCAGGCAAGGGTAGGATGTTATATTCAGAATGCTGAAAGAAAAAAGACCTGAAAGAAAAAAGACCTGACAACTAAAAATTCTTTACCTAGCAAAGTGTCCTTCAGAAATAAAGACAAGATAATGACTTTCCCAGACAAAAACTGAGGGAGTTCCTTACCATGAGACTGGCCTTACAGGAAATGCTGAAGAGAGTTCTTCAAGCTGAAGTGAAGGACATTAATAAACATATGAAAGTCTAAAGTTACTGATAAGGATAAACATATAGTCAAATTCACAATAATATTGTAATGGTGGTGTGCAAGACACAAAAGGTAAAGAGAAATATCAAAACATGTCCCTACAAAAATAAATTCACAAAGTAAGACAGCAACAGAGGAAGAAAAACAAAATACAAAACAAACAAATTGAAAAGAGTTAATAAAATTTCATAGTAAGTACTTATCTATCAATAACTATGCCAGGGCTTCCCTGGTGGCACAGTGGTTGAGAGTCCACCTGCCGATGCAGGAGACACGGGTTCATGCCCCGGTCTGGGAAGATCCCACATGCCACGGAGCGGCTAGGCCTGTGAGCCATGGCCGCTGAGCCTGCGCGTCCAGAGCCTGTGCTCCACAACGGGAGAGGCCACAACAGTGAGAGGTCTGCATACTGAAAAAAAAAAAAAAAATTACTCCAAATGTAAATGAATTGAATTAAACTATTCAATGAAAAGGTAAAAGTTTTTTTCTTAAAAGACCAACTATATTCTGCTTAAAGACTCACTTCACCTTTAAGGATATTCATACACTGAAAATAAAAGAATGGAAAAAGATATTCCATGCAAATAGAAATAAAGAAAGAACAAGGGTAGCTATACTTATATCAGACCAAATCAACTTGTAGCTATACTTATATCAGACCAAATCAACTTTGAGGCAAAACCTGCAACAAGAGACAAGGAAGGTCATTATATAACAAAAAGTGATCAATTCATCAAGCAAATATAACAATTGTAAATATATAAATACCTAACATTAGAACACCTAAATGCATTATGCAATTAACAGATCTGAAGACAGAAATATACAGCAATAGTAGGGGACTTCATACAACACTTTCAACAATGGGTAGATGATCTAGAAAGATTAAGTCAGTAAGGAAATAATAGACTTGAACTGTACTTTAGATCAAATGGACCTCACAGAGACATACAGAACATCCATCCAATAGCAGCAGAATATATATTATTATCAAATGTACATGGAAATTCTTCAACAAGATCATATGTTAGGTCACAAAACTAGTCTCAACAAATTTGAGAAGACTGAAATCATATCAGGTATCTTTTTTGACTGCAATGGTATGAAAACTAAAAATCAATAACATAAGAAAAGCTGAAAAATTAACACACATGTAGAAATTTAAGAAAACACCACTAAACAGCCAATGGATCATAGAAGAAATCAAACAAAAATCTCCACATGAAGAGATACTCAACATCACTAATTATTAGAGAAATGCAAATTAAAACTGCAATGAGGTATCACCTCACACCAGTCAGAACGGCCATCATCAAAAAATCTACAAACAATAAATGCTGGAGAGGGTGCAGAGAAAAGGGAACCCTCTTACACTATTGGTGGGAATGTAAATTGGTACAGCCACAATGGAGAACAGTATGGAGGTTCCCTAAAAATAGAGCTGCCATATAATCCAGCATCTCACTCCTGGACATATAGCCAGAGAAAACCATAATTTGAAAAGATACATGCACCCCAATGTTCATTGCAGCACTATTTACAATAGCCAGGACATGGAAGCAACCTAAATGTCCATCAACAGAGGAATGGATAAAGATGATGTGGTACATATATACAATGGAATATTACTCAGCCATATAAAAGAATGAAATAGTGCCATTTGCAGCAACAGGGATGGTCCTAGAGATTGTCATACTGAGTAAAAAGTCAGACAAAAAGACAAATATATGATATTGCTTATACATGGAATCTAAAAAAAAAGGGTACAAATAAAATTTTCAAAACAGAAATAGAGTCAGAGATGTAGAAAACAAACTTATGGTTAGCAAGGGGGAACGGGAAGGGAGGAATAAATTAGGAGATTGAGGTTGTCATATACACACTATTATATATAAAAATAGATAATAAGAACCTATTGTATAGCACAGGGAATTCTACTCAATACTCTGTAATGACATATATGGGAAAAGATCTAAAAATGAGTGAAGATATATATATATATATATATATATATATATATATATATATATATATATATATATATATGTATGTATGTATAACTGATTCACTTTGCCTTACAGCAGAAAACACAACAGTGTAAATCAACTATACTCCAATAAAAATTAAACAAAAATATCCCCAGACAAATATAATGAACATAACAAAACCTATGGGATGCAGCAAAAGCAGTTCTAAGTGGGAAGTTTATAGTGATAATCATCTACATTAAGAAAAAAATGGAAATCTTTAACAACCTAACTACATTACAAGGAACTACAAGAAGATGAACATACTAACCACAAACTTAAGGAAGGAATAATAAAGATTAGAACAGATAAATAAAATTAGAGATTAGAAAGGCAACACAAAAATCAATAAAACTAAGCTGCTGTTTTGAAAAGATAAAATTGACATACCCTACCTAGACTAAGAAAAAAAACCAAGACTCCAATAAAATCAGAAATGAAAGAGGAGACATTACAACTGATACAACAGAAATTCAAAGGATCATGAGACTATTTTGAACAATTATATGTGGACAACTGCATAACCTAGAAGAAATGAATAAATTCCTAGTAAAATATTACTCACCAACACTGAATCATGAAGAAACAAAAAAATCTGAACCAATAACAAGAGATTGAACCAGTAATCAAAATTTTCTTATAAAAACCCAGGACCAGATGGCTTTACTGGAGGATTCTACCAACACTTAAGAAGAATTAATACCAACTTTTCCAAAAAGTTAGTAAACTTTTTCCAAAAGTTAGTAAACTTTTCCAAAACGCTGAAAGCAAGGAATACTTCTAAATTCATTTATAAAACCAGTATTCCCCCATACCAAAGCAAGGGAAAGACAGTAAAAGAAGAAAAAAATTACAGGCCAATACCCCTGATGAACTTAGATGTAAGTATCCTCAACAAAATACTAGCAAACTGAATCCAAGAGCACATTACAAGGATCATATATCATGAGCAAGTGGGATTTGTCACTGAGATTAAAGAATGATTTGACATATGTAAATCAATAAATATGATATACCACATTAACAGAATGCAGGATAGAAATTATGTTATCATCTCCATAGATGAAAAGAATCATTTGACAGAATTCACTGTTCTTTCATGATAAAAACTTAAACCATATTATTAGATACAGAAGGAATGTATCTCAACACAATAAAGTCCACATATGACAGTCCCACAGCTAACATAATACTTAATGGTAAAAAGCTAAAAGCTTTTCCTCTGAGACCAGGAACAAGACAGGAATGCCCACTCTCACCACTTCTACTAAATATAGTACTGCAAGTCCTAGCTAGAGCACTTAAGCAAGAAAATGAAATAATTGGCATCCAAGTCAAAAAGGAAGAAGTAAAATTATCTCTCTTTGCAAATGACATAATCTTATATATAGAAAGCCCTAAGGACTTCACAAAAAAACTATTAGAACTAAAAAATGAATTCAGTAGAGTTTCAGGATACTTACAAAAGTCAGTTGAATTTCTATGCAATAACAACAAACTATCAGAGAAATTAAGAAAACCATACCATTTACAATAGCATCAAAAGTAATAAAATACTTAGGAATAAATTTAATCAAGGAACTGAAAGACTTGTGCACTGAAAACAAGACTAATCAAAGAAATTGAAGAAGACACAAATAAATGGGAAAGATATTCCATGTTCTTGGATTGGAAAAATTAATGTTATTAAAATGTCCATACTACCTAAAGTGATCTACAGATTCAATGTGATCTGTATAAAAATTCTAATGGTATTTTTCACAGGAATGGGAAAAAAATCCTAAAAATCTTTTGGAAAGACCCTAAATGGCTAAATCAATTCTGAAAAAGAAGAAAGTGGGAGGCATCATACTTCCTGATTTCCAACTCTATTACAGAGCTTTAGTAATCAAAACAGTATGGTACTGGTATTAAAAACAGGCACATAGACCAATTGGACAGAATAGAGAACCAGAAATAAACCCTCACATATGAACTAATCTTTGACAGGGTGCCAGGAACACACAATGAAGAAAGAATAGTCTGTTCAATAAATGCTGTTGGCAAAATCAGATATCCACAGGCAAAAGAATGAAACTGGACCCCTAATTTATACCACTAACAAAAATTAGCTTGAAATGAATTAAAAACTTCAATGTAAGACCTGAAACCCTAAAACTTTATTTTTTAATATTTATTTATTTATTAGGCTGTGTCAGGTCTTAGTTGCAGCATGCAGGATTTTCATTATGGCATGTGGGATCTTTAGTTGCAGCATGCGATCTCTTAGCTGTGGCATGTGGGAACTAGTTCCCTGACCAGGGATCAAACCTGGACCCCCTGAATTGAGAGTGTGGAGTCTTAGCCACTGGACCACGAGGAAAGTCCCTAAAACTTTTAGAAGAAAACCTAGGTTAAAAAATCCTTGACATTGTTCTGGGCAATGCTTTTTTGGATATGATGTTGAAATCACAGGCAACAAAAGCTAAAAGAAGCAAATGGGACTATATCTAACTAAAAGCTTCTGCACAACAAAGGAAACAACCAAAAATTAAAACAAAAAGCCAATCTATGGAATGGAACAAAATATTTGCAAACCATGTATCTGATAAAGGGTTGTTAACAAAAATATCTAAGGAACTCATACAACTCAACAGCAAAAAAATAAATCAACCTGATAAAAAAGTTGGCAAAGGACACAAATAGACATTTTTCCAAAGAAGACATACAAATGGCCAACAAAAGAAATGGTGTATTAATAGATGCTCAACATTGCTAAATATAAGGTGGATGCAAACCAAAACTGTGATAAGATATATACCACAACACACTTGTTAGGATGGCTATTATCAAAAAGAAGACTAGTGTTGCCAAGGATATGGAGAAAATACAACCCTTGTACAATGTTGGTAAGAACATACATTGGTACATCAATGGAAAATGGTATGCAGGTTCCTCAAAACATAGTACATATATCTCCTGGAGATACTGATTTGATTTCCTTCAGATATATTCTCAGAAGTCACACTGCTGGATCATATGGTAGTTCTATTTTTATCCATGTTAATTGCCAGCATTATTCACAATAGCCAAGATATGGAAACAACCTAAGTGTCCATCCAGGGATCCAATGGATAAAGGCCATGTGGTAGATACATACAACAGAATATTTTTCAGCCTTAAAAAAGGAAATCCTGCCACTTGCAACAACATGGATGAGCCCAGAGGGCGTTATGCTAAATGAAAATGTCAGAGAAAGACAAATACCATATGAGAACTGAGTAACTGTCACTAAGACACAAAATTGTGTGTGAGAGAAATTTGTGCAGCACCAAACAAAACTGGTCTGTCAGAAGAATTATGTCTGAGCTATTTTAGAAGATCTTCCATATAAAGCTTTGGAATCCCAGAATCATAAAATTCCAGAGTCCTTGGAGTAATTTTTTTTCTCTTAAAATGTTTTATCTGCAAATTTCTTGAAGCTAAAGAGTAAATTATCTCATAACATTAGTATCAAAGAAACAAAAGTATAAAAGTTACTTATTGGAATGAGTTAGTCATAAAACTCTTTTCAGAATTGTATTTTTTTCTACATTTACCAAAGTGGATTTTTAACAAGAATAAAAAAGCCATAAAAGTATACAACTGGAAAATAGGAGAGTTACTTTAGAGAAGAAAAATCATAGAATAATCATATAATCAAATCATATTCCTCATGCCCTTTAATATAATGTGCTATTTTCCCTTCCTGCCTGAGCAAGTCTCTTGAACTCCCAGATAAAAATGTAAGCAATGTGATAAGGATTTATAATCTCCAGGAAATTGTTTGATTGTATTGATAAAAGAAATAAACTATATTTTACAGCCTAGAAATTCAGTTTTCAGGGGTGTCATTCAATATGTCTTCCAATATGAGATACTATTTAATAGTTAATATAGCCACAGAAATATCAAGGCTGGAAATCTTAGAGCAAAAAATACATGTTATTGACAAATAAATATACCGTGGAAAAAAGGAGTCACATAAGGACACTGAATGACATAAGAAGAATTGATTGTCCAAACTTCATCACATCTAAAACAATTTTGAAATGGGTCCCAGTTTTTTTGAAGGTTGTAGTGTGTTAAGTGGTCTTAGAACACAGAATTAGAAATTATTTGGGGGAATTACTAAAATGAAACAAATCATTGGTTACTAAATTTTAACTACTCATTCAAACTGAAAAAATTTTATATGGCTAAACCAGGTTATATGTTGTTTTGTTTGTTATTGAAGTATAGTTGATTTATAATATTATAAGAGTTTCAGGTGTACAGCATTGTGATTCAGTATTTTTACAGATACTTCATTAAAAGTTATTACAAGATAATGGTTATAATTCCCTGTGCCATACAGTATATCCTTGTTGCCTATCTATTTTATACATAGAAGTTTGCAGATTATATATTAATAGTAGTGAACAGCACAAAACCAATAGACTGGGAGCATGAATCCCCATAGTATTGTCTTAGAGATCCTCAAATGGTTCCTAATCTTAGCTGGGCAAATCAGTAGAAAAAGCCTAAGGCAAAACTGAGACTATAGCTGAGGGGTCAAATATTAATAATAACCTGACAATAAAACAGGCTCTGATAGAATGGCAATCTAGACTTAATTTTTTTTCTTCTCTGAGGAGTGTGTGTTAACATTTATTATCTAAATATTAATTGAGTACATACCATAGCCAAACACTATGGTAGGCACTGAAGAGATGATGTGAAAACAACAAACAGTTTCTGGATTCAAGATCATAATTTCAAACTGAAAATGCATATACAATAAATGACTGACAGAGAATGGAGAAGTCTCAGTTAAAGATTTTTGCATAATTAATCAATTTCATCTCCGTTCAACCCTGGATGATTTGACGGTAAGTTATAAAAACTAAGTTTTTTGGGGTTTTTTTGGCCGCACTGCGTGGCATGTGGAATCTTGGTTCCTGGACCAGGGATTGAACCCACGCCCCCTGCAGTGGAAACGCAGAGTCTTAACCACTGGACTACAGGGAAGTCCCCTAAGTTACTTGTGAGAAACAAATTTTAAGTATACTAGAATGAAATTAAGAAGGAAAAAAATCTGTTGTCAATGTAAGAGTAGCTTAAGAATAGTAAAATAAATAGTTTTTGCTGCATACAAGAGCTAATTTTATATATAAATTTTAGGATGAACCAGGATGAGAATATCATTTACACATGACAACCAGCCATACCAGTTGTTTTACTATATATTGAAAATAAAGTTATAATGTCCTATAATGTGCCTTGTTTATGAAGAATTTAAATTTAACTCATCTTTTTGGAATTTATCCTACTCTAAGTGTTTAAGATTTGTAACTTTTATAATTAAAAGCTTAGGAAGCAGAAGAATTTTTAAATATTCTGATGCTACATAGATGAAGCAAAACAAATAATATGCACTTGACATATATTAAAAAGTTCATCAGTTTATTAATGAAGTTAACCAAAGTGAAAATATAGCTTTCTCTGGTCAGTAATTTTAGAATTTATGTGAACAGTTGATAAACAGATAGCCATCTCCATTGACAGATGGAGTCATCTGTCAATTTTTATCAAAGTTTCACAAAAATATCACAAATCTATATTTTTAAAAGTTGAATATATTAACTAGAGGGGTCAAAACTTTTGCCCTAAAATTCCTAGCCTCCAATACGAAAGCAAACATAATTACAAACATAACATAGCATACCAGTAATGTAAAGGAAAACCAGTTACACAAGAGGAGCATACTTATTCTTGGTAGTGAGGACCAAGAGATATTCATTGTATCCCCCTAAAGAAGATACTTTATGAAACTGACCTTTATAAAACTTCGATATTACAAATAAAATGATTTCTTAGATTCTTAGAGAATATTATTTGCTAGCTAAAAAGGAAGCCAGCAAACCAAATATACACATGATAAATAGAAGATTATAAATAGATGATAGTAGCAGGCCAAATTAACATTTTATAAATGACAATGAAAAAAGTTGTATATTTAATGTAATAATCTGCATACTAATGTGATTTAAGTAAAAATAGTAAAGAAAACTACATATGTGAAATGATCAAATGGATAAAAAATTTGATATAAACAAAATAAATCCATGAAAAAATGAATATAAATTTTGTCCTGCTCCAATAGAAATGTAAATAAGAAGGGTGATGTTGCTCAAATTATACAAAGATGTATTTGACTAGAAAAAACATTTTCATATAAATGGGAAAAAATCATAGGATGCATGGAAGAGTGCTATGTAATTATTAAGTCAAATTTGGGATATAATTTGCATTATTTGAAAATAACATAAAATAGCCTACGTAAAACACAAATCTTATGTTTTACAAATCCATAATCCAAGGTTGAACCTATTTTAAAATGTTTTGAAAGGAAAAGCATTTTAAATTCTTTTAAATCCAAGTTGTATCACTATCTGTGTGAAGGGTTCAGCTCTATATAAGTATAATCAACACATTCTGGACAGATAAAGAACTACTATGTCCCTTCACCTGGACAGTGTAGCATCATTTAACAGAATAAATGATAGCTCTTGGAGCTAAATGGAGGAGAGATCTAGGAGTAGATAATAAAGCTAAGAGAATATTATTCATTTAAAGTTGGAATTCAATATAAAAACAATGAGACAAGTTGTGTTTTTGCCAGAAAAAGACACACACAACTAGGAACCACTAAGAAGAATTGAATTAATTCTGAGAGTACAAGAAAGTTACTAACAAAATATTTAATACTTTACATATAGAAATTTTCTGTATCTTAATGATTTCAAAATACAGTTTCAAAAAACTTTAAATTTCTGCTTTATTACAATAAATTAGAAGTAATGAAAGGGTTTGGGTAGTTTAAGATGGGAAGAAGATAGCACAAAAGCCAGACACTGATGTTCATAAATTCATAAGTGTGTTAGTGGTAAGGTAAAACTTAATTGTAGAATTTTGCAATTCTTTACCATTGCTCCAAAGAAAGTGCTTTATTGCTTTATAAATAGTTAGTTATTATTACTTTCTTCATTTATTCACTGCCACTGCGGATACCTGCAACATCGGTCACCAAGGATCCCTATGGTCTGTACCAACAGCAACCTCAAATGAAGGAACTAAGAGACTATGCCACTGCACCCTCTTCAGAACCAGAAAGACTGCACCCTTCAAGCCAGTGCCCTTGCAGCCATCTGCAGATGACAATCTTTCTTTCCACACTGAAACCAGTCTGAAAAGGCTAGAAGATGTGACTGCTTCCTCAATAATGCAGATATCAATGCAAAGCCAATAGAAACACAATAAATCAAGAAAACAAAGAAACACCATGATTTTTAAGTAACTGACCCCAAAGAATGGAGAACTACAAGTTACCTGAAAAAGAATTCACAAAAATTTTAAGGAAGCTCAGTGAGATTCAAGAGAACACAGATAAGCAACACAATGAATTCAGGAAAATAATACATGAAAAAAATAGATAGAAATCATAAAGTAGAACCAAACAGAAATTCTGGAGCAGAAGAACACAGTAAATGAAATGAAAAATGCAATAAAGAGCTTCAACAGCTGACTTGATCAGGCAGAAGAAAAAATCTGCAAATTTGAAAACAGACCTCAAAAATGAAAAAGAAAGAATGAAGATCATGTACAGTATGTACAAGAGACCATCAAAAAAGCAAATGCACACATTATGGGAATAGACAGAGGAAAGAAAGAGAAAGGGACAGAAAGCTAATGTTTTTAAAAATGGCTAAAAACTTTCAAGTCTGGAAAGAGATGGAGACATTCAGGTACATGAAGCTCAAAAGTCCCCAGACAGACAGACTGAGCTGATAGAGATCTTCACCAAGATACCTTCTAATTAGAGCTTCTAATCAGAGAATATTGAAATCAGCAAGTGGAACGACTCTCATCACATGTGAGGGAAACTTGGTAAGACTATCAGCAGACTTCTCAGCAGAAACCTTGCCAGGTCAGGCAAGGGTAGGATGTTATATTCAGAATGCTGAAAGAAAAAAGACCTGAAAGAAAAAAGACCTGACAACTAAAAATTCTTTACCTAGCAAAGTGTCCTTCAGAAATAAAGACAAGATAATGACTTTCCCAGACAAAAACTGAGGGAGTTCCTTACCATGAGACTGGCCTTACAGGAAATGCTGAAGAGAGTTCTTCAAGCTGAAGTGAAGGACATTAATAAACATATGAAAGTCTAAAGTTACTGATAAGGATAAACATATAGTCAAATTCACAATAATATTGTAATGGTGGTGTGCAAGACACAAAAGGTAAAGAGAAATATCAAAACATGTCCCTACAAAAATAAATTCACAAAGTAAGACAGCAACAGAGGAAGAAAAACAAAAGAACTACAAAACAAACAAATTGAAAAGAGTTAATAAAATTTCATAGTAAGTACTTATCTATCAATAACTATGCCAGGGCTTCCCTGGTGGCACAGTGGTTGAGAGTCCACCTGCCGATGCAGGAGACACGGGTTCATGCCCCGGTCTGGGAAGATCCCACATGCCACGGAGCGGCTAGGCCTGTGAGCCATGGCCGCTGAGCCTGCGCGTCCAGAGCCTGTGCTCCACAACGGGAGAGGCCACAACAGTGAGAGGTCTGCATACTGAAAAAAAAAAAAAAAATTACTCCAAATGTAAATGAATTGAATTAAACTATTCAATGAAAAGGTAAAAGTTTTTTTCTTAAAAGACCAACTATATTCTGCTTAAAGACTCACTTCACCTTTAAGGATATTCATACACTGAAAATAAAAGAATGGAAAAAGATATTCCATGCAAATAGAAATAAAGAAAGAACAAGGGTAGCTATACTTATATCAGACCAAATCAACTTGTAGCTATACTTATATCAGACCAAATCAACTTTGAGGCAAAACCTGCAACAAGAGACAAGGAAGGTCATTATATAACAAAAAGTGATCAATTCATCAAGCAAATATAACAATTGTAAATATATAAATACCTAACATTAGAACACCTAAATGCATTATGCAATTAACAGATCTGAAGACAGAAATATACAGCAATAGTAGGGGACTTCATACAACACTTTCAACAATGGGTAGATGATCTAGAAAGATTAAGTCAGTAAGGAAATAATAGACTTGAACTGTACTTTAGATCAAATGGACCTCACAGAGACATACAGAACATCCATCCAATAGCAGCAGAATATATATTATTATCAAATGTACATGGAAATTCTTCAACAAGATCATATGTTAGGTCACAAAACTAGTCTCAACAAATTTGAGAAGACTGAAATCATATCAGGTATCTTTTTTGACTGCAATGGTATGAAAACTAAAAATCAATAACATAAGAAAAGCTGAAAAATTAACACACATGTAGAAATTTAAGAAAACACCACTAAACAGCCAATGGATCATAGAAGAAATCAAACAAAAATCTCCACATGAAGAGATACTCAACATCACTAATTATTAGAGAAATGCAAATTAAAACTGCAATGAGGTATCACCTCACACCAGTCAGAACGGCCATCATCAAAAAATCTACAAACAATAAATGCTGGAGAGGGTGCAGAGAAAAGGGAACCCTCTTACACTATTGGTGGGAATGTAAATTGGTACAGCCACAATGGAGAACAGTATGGAGGTTCCCTAAAAATAGAGCTGCCATATAATCCAGCATCTCACTCCTGGACATATAGCCAGAGAAAACCATAATTTGAAAAGATACATGCACCCCAATGTTCATTGCAGCACTATTTACAATAGCCAGGACATGGAAGCAACCTAAATGTCCATCAACAGAGGAATGGATAAAGATGATGTGGTACATATATACAATGGAATATTACTCAGCCATATAAAAGAATGAAATAGTGCCATTTGCAGCAACAGGGATGGTCCTAGAGATTGTCATACTGAGTAAAAAGTCAGACAAAAAGACAAATATATGATATTGCTTATACATGGAATCTAAAAAAAAAGGGTACAAATAAAATTTTCAAAACAGAAATAGAGTCAGAGATGTAGAAAACAAACTTATGGTTAGCAAGGGGGAACGGGAAGGGAGGAATAAATTAGGAGATTGAGGTTGTCATATACACACTATTATATATAAAAATAGATAATAAGAACCTATTGTATAGCACAGGGAATTCTACTCAATACTCTGTAATGACATATATGGGAAAAGATCTAAAAATGAGTGAAGATATATATATATATATATATATATATATATATATATATATATATATATATATATGTATGTATGTATAACTGATTCACTTTGCCTTACAGCAGAAAACACAACAGTGTAAATCAACTATACTCCAATAAAAATTAAACAAAAATATCCCCAGACAAATATAATGAACATAACAAAACCTATGGGATGCAGCAAAAGCAGTTCTAAGTGGGAAGTTTATAGTGATAATCATCTACATTAAGAAAAAAATGGAAATCTTTAACAACCTAACTACATTACAAGGAACTACAAGAAGATGAACATACTAACCACAAACTTAAGGAAGGAATAATAAAGATTAGAACAGATAAATAAAATTAGAGATTAGAAAGGCAACACAAAAATCAATAAAACTAAGCTGCTGTTTTGAAAAGATAAAATTGACATACCCTACCTAGACTAAGAAAAAAAACCAAGACTCCAATAAAATCAGAAATGAAAGAGGAGACATTACAACTGATACAACAGAAATTCAAAGGATCATGAGACTATTTTGAACAATTATATGTGGACAACTGCATAACCTAGAAGAAATGAATAAATTCCTAGTAAAATATTACTCACCAACACTGAATCATGAAGAAACAAAAAAATCTGAACCAATAACAAGAGATTGAACCAGTAATCAAAATTTTCTTATAAAAACCCAGGACCAGATGGCTTTACTGGAGGATTCTACCAACACTTAAGAAGAATTAATACCAACTTTTCCAAAAAGTTAGTAAACTTTTTCCAAAAGTTAGTAAACTTTTCCAAAACGCTGAAAGCAAGGAATACTTCTAAATTCATTTATAAAACCAGTATTCCCCCATACCAAAGCAAGGGAAAGACAGTAAAAGAAGAAAAAAATTACAGGCCAATACCCCTGATGAACTTAGATGTAAGTATCCTCAACAAAATACTAGCAAACTGAATCCAAGAGCACATTACAAGGATCATATATCATGAGCAAGTGGGATTTGTCACTGAGATTAAAGAATGATTTGACATATGTAAATCAATAAATATGATATACCACATTAACAGAATGCAGGATAGAAATTATGTTATCATCTCCATAGATGAAAAGAATCATTTGACAGAATTCACTGTTCTTTCATGATAAAAACTTAAACCATATTATTAGATACAGAAGGAATGTATCTCAACACAATAAAGTCCACATATGACAGTCCCACAGCTAACATAATACTTAATGGTAAAAAGCTAAAAGCTTTTCCTCTGAGACCAGGAACAAGACAGGAATGCCCACTCTCACCACTTCTACTAAATATAGTACTGCAAGTCCTAGCTAGAGCACTTAAGCAAGAAAATGAAATAATTGGCATCCAAGTCAAAAAGGAAGAAGTAAAATTATCTCTCTTTGCAAATGACATAATCTTATATATAGAAAGCCCTAAGGACTTCACAAAAAAACTATTAGAACTAAAAAATGAATTCAGTAGAGTTTCAGGATACTTACAAAAGTCAGTTGAATTTCTATGCAATAACAACAAACTATCAGAGAAATTAAGAAAACCATACCATTTACAATAGCATCAAAAGTAATAAAATACTTAGGAATAAATTTAATCAAGGAACTGAAAGACTTGTGCACTGAAAACAAGACTAATCAAAGAAATTGAAGAAGACACAAATAAATGGGAAAGATATTCCATGTTCTTGGATTGGAAAAATTAATGTTATTAAAATGTCCATACTACCTAAAGTGATCTACAGATTCAATGTGATCTGTATAAAAATTCTAATGGTATTTTTCACAGGAATGGGAAAAAAATCCTAAAAATCTTTTGGAAAGACCCTAAATGGCTAAATCAATTCTGAAAAAGAAGAAAGTGGGAGGCATCATACTTCCTGATTTCCAACTCTATTACAGAGCTTTAGTAATCAAAACAGTATGGTACTGGTATTAAAAACAGGCACATAGACCAATTGGACAGAATAGAGAACCAGAAATAAACCCTCACATATGAACTAATCTTTGACAGGGTGCCAGGAACACACAATGAAGAAAGAATAGTCTGTTCAATAAATGCTGTTGGCAAAATCAGATATCCACAGGCAAAAGAATGAAACTGGACCCCTAATTTATACCACTAACAAAAATTAGCTTGAAATGAATTAAAAACTTCAATGTAAGACCTGAAACCCTAAAACTTTATTTTTTAATATTTATTTATTTATTAGGCTGTGTCAGGTCTTAGTTGCAGCATGCAGGATTTTCATTATGGCATGTGGGATCTTTAGTTGCAGCATGCGATCTCTTAGCTGTGGCATGTGGGAACTAGTTCCCTGACCAGGGATCAAACCTGGACCCCCTGAATTGAGAGTGTGGAGTCTTAGCCACTGGACCACGAGGAAAGTCCCTAAAACTTTTAGAAGAAAACCTAGGTTAAAAAATCCTTGACATTGTTCTGGGCAATGCTTTTTTGGATATGATGTTGAAATCACAGGCAACAAAAGCTAAAAGAAGCAAATGGGACTATATCTAACTAAAAGCTTCTGCACAACAAAGGAAACAACCAAAAATTAAAACAAAAAGCCAATCTATGGAATGGAACAAAATATTTGCAAACCATGTATCTGATAAAGGGTTGTTAACAAAAATATCTAAGGAACTCATACAACTCAACAGCAAAAAAATAAATCAACCTGATAAAAAAGTTGGCAAAGGACACAAATAGACATTTTTCCAAAGAAGACATACAAATGGCCAACAAAAGAAATGGTGTATTAATAGATGCTCAACATTGCTAAATATAAGGTGGATGCAAACCAAAACTGTGATAAGATATATACCACAACACACTTGTTAGGATGGCTATTATCAAAAAGAAGACTAGTGTTGCCAAGGATATGGAGAAAATACAACCCTTGTACAATGTTGGTAAGAACATACATTGGTACATCAATGGAAAATGGTATGCAGGTTCCTCAAAACATAGTACATATATCTCCTGGAGATACTGATTTGATTTCCTTCAGATATATTCTCAGAAGTCACACTGCTGGATCATATGGTAGTTCTATTTTTATCCATGTTAATTGCCAGCATTATTCACAATAGCCAAGATATGGAAACAACCTAAGTGTCCATCCAGGGATCCAATGGATAAAGGCCATGTGGTAGATACATACAACAGAATATTTTTCAGCCTTAAAAAAGGAAATCCTGCCACTTGCAACAACATGGATGAGCCCAGAGGGCGTTATGCTAAATGAAAATGTCAGAGAAAGACAAATACCATATGAGAACTGAGTAACTGTCACTAAGACACAAAATTGTGTGTGAGAGAAATTTGTGCAGCACCAAACAAAACTGGTCTGTCAGAAGAATTATGTCTGAGCTATTTTAGAAGATCTTCCATATAAAGCTTTGGAATCCCAGAATCATAAAATTCCAGAGTCCTTGGAGTAATTTTTTTTCTCTTAAAATGTTTTATCTGCAAATTTCTTGAAGCTAAAGAGTAAATTATCTCATAACATTAGTATCAAAGAAACAAAAGTATAAAAGTTACTTATTGGAATGAGTTAGTCATAAAACTCTTTTCAGAATTGTATTTTTTTCTACATTTACCAAAGTGGATTTTTAACAAGAATAAAAAAGCCATAAAAGTATACAACTGGAAAATAGGAGAGTTACTTTAGAGAAGAAAAATCATAGAATAATCATATAATCAAATCATATTCCTCATGCCCTTTAATATAATGTGCTATTTTCCCTTCCTGCCTGAGCAAGTCTCTTGAACTCCCAGATAAAAATGTAAGCAATGTGATAAGGATTTATAATCTCCAGGAAATTGTTTGATTGTATTGATAAAAGAAATAAACTATATTTTACAGCCTAGAAATTCAGTTTTCAGGGGTGTCATTCAATATGTCTTCCAATATGAGATACTATTTAATAGTTAATATAGCCACAGAAATATCAAGGCTGGAAATCTTAGAGCAAAAAATACATGTTATTGACAAATAAATATACCGTGGAAAAAAGGAGTCACATAAGGACACTGAATGACATAAGAAGAATTGATTGTCCAAACTTCATCACATCTAAAACAATTTTGAAATGGGTCCCAGTTTTTTTGAAGGTTGTAGTGTGTTAAGTGGTCTTAGAACACAGAAT
The DNA here is from genome assembly GCF_964374135.1 of Grampus griseus. Taxonomy (NCBI): domain Eukaryota; kingdom Metazoa; phylum Chordata; class Mammalia; order Artiodactyla; family Delphinidae; genus Grampus; species Grampus griseus. Next base: position 25,552,039 of record NC_139011.1, read on the forward strand.
TAGAAATTATTTGGGGGAATTACTAAAATGAAACAAATCATTGGTTACTAAATTTTAACTACTCATTCAAACTGAAAAAATTTTATATGGCTAAACCAGGTTATATGTTGTTTTGTTTGTTATTGAAGTATAGTTGATTTATAATATTATAAGAGTTTCAGGTGTACAGCATTGTGATTCAGTATTTTTACAGATACTTCATTAAAAGTTATTACAAGATAATGGTTATAATTCCCTGTGCCATACAGTATATCCTTGTTGCCTATCTATTTTATACATAGAAGTTTGCAGATTATATATTAATAGTAGTGAACAGCACAAAACCAATAGACTGGGAGCATGAATCCCCATAGTATTGTCTTAGAGATCCTCAAATGGTTCCTAATCTTAGCTGGGCAAATCAGTAGAAAAAGCCTAAGGCAAAACTGAGACTATAGCTGAGGGGTCAAATATTAATAATAACCTGACAATAAAACAGGCTCTGATAGAATGGCAATCTAGACTTAATTTTTTTTCTTCTCTGAGGAGTGTGTGTTAACATTTATTATCTAAATATTAATTGAGTACATACCATAGCCAAACACTATGGTAGGCACTGAAGAGATGATGTGAAAACAACAAACAGTTTCTGGATTCAAGATCATAATTTCAAACTGAAAATGCATATACAATAAATGACTGACAGAGAATGGAGAAGTCTCAGTTAAAGATTTTTGCATAATTAATCAATTTCATCTCCGTTCAACCCTGGATGATTTGACGGTAAGTTATAAAAACTAAGTTTTTTGGGGTTTTTTTGGCCGCACTGCGTGGCATGTGGAATCTTGGTTCCTGGACCAGGGATTGAACCCACGCCCCCTGCAGTGGAAACGCAGAGTCTTAACCACTGGACTACAGGGAAGTCCCCTAAGTTACTTGTGAGAAACAAATTTTAAGTATACTAGAATGAAATTAAGAAGGAAAAAAATCTGTTGTCAATGTAAGAGTAGCTTAAGAATAGTAAAATAAATAGTTTTTGCTGCATACAAGAGCTAATTTTATATATAAATTTTAGGATGAACCAGGATGAGAATATCATTTACACATGACAACCAGCCATACCAGTTGTTTTACTATATATTGAAAATAAAGTTATAATGTCCTATAATGTGCCTTGTTTATGAAGAATTTAAATTTAACTCATCTTTTTGGAATTTATCCTACTCTAAGTGTTTAAGATTTGTAACTTTTATAATTAAAAGCTTAGGAAGCAGAAGAATTTTTAAATATTCTGATGCTACATAGATGAAGCAAAACAAATAATATGCACTTGACATATATTAAAAAGTTCATCAGTTTATTAATGAAGTTAACCAAAGTGAAAATATAGCTTTCTCTGGTCAGTAATTTTAGAATTTATGTGAACAGTTGATAAACAGATAGCCATCTCCATTGACAGATGGAGTCATCTGTCAATTTTTATCAAAGTTTCACAAAAATATCACAAATCTATATTTTTAAAAGTTGAATATATTAACTAGAGGGGTCAAAACTTTTGCCCTAAAATTCCTAGCCTCCAATACGAAAGCAAACATAATTACAAACATAACATAGCATACCAGTAATGTAAAGGAAAACCAGTTACACAAGAGGAGCATACTTATTCTTGGTAGTGAGGACCAAGAGATATTCATTGTATCCCCCTAAAGAAGATACTTTATGAAACTGACCTTTATAAAACTTCGATATTACAAATAAAATGATTTCTTAGATTCTTAGAGAATATTATTTGCTAGCTAAAAAGGAAGCCAGCAAACCAAATATACACATGATAAATAGAAGATTATAAATAGATGATAGTAGCAGGCCAAATTAACATTTTATAAATGACAATGAAAAAAGTTGTATATTTAATGTAATAATCTGCATACTAATGTGATTTAAGTAAAAATAGTAAAGAAAACTACATATGTGAAATGATCAAATGGATAAAAAATTTGATATAAACAAAATAAATCCATGAAAAAATGAATATAAATTTTGTCCTGCTCCAATAGAAATGTAAATAAGAAGGGTGATGTTGCTCAAATTATACAAAGATGTATTTGACTAGAAAAAACATTTTCATATAAATGGGAAAAAATCATAGGATGCATGGAAGAGTGCTATGTAATTATTAAGTCAAATTTGGGATATAATTTGCATTATTTGAAAATAACATAAAATAGCCTACGTAAAACACAAATCTTATGTTTTTCTATTTATGAACACATGCTACATTCTAAAAGATATTAATGATTTACCAAGATATACAAAGCAGATCTTTCTCATCTAAAACCATTAGACTGAAGTCTTAATATCAAAAAACAGCTTGAGGACTTCCCTGGTGGCGCAGTGGTTGAGAATCCGCCTGCCAATGCAGGGGATACAGGTTCGGTCCCTGATCCGAGAAGATCCCACATGCCGCGGAGCAACTAAGCCCGCAAGCCACAACTACTGAAGCCCGTCCGCCTAGAGCCCGTGCTCCCCAACAAGAGAAGCCACGGCAATCAGAAGCCTGCGCACTGCAATAAAGAGTAGCCCTAGCTTGCCGCAGCTAGAAAAAGCCCGCGCGCAGCAGTGAAGACCCAATGCGCCAAAAAAAAACCAACCAGCTTGAGAGACATTTGGGAGATAAAACCGTGATTACAAACAACAGTGCTCATATATAAAGACCTAAATATACTAGATAGGCTAATCTGTGCACTGAATTTTAGGTAAAACAAAATATAACTTGGTGGTTGCCTTTGCTTCTAGGATGGGCTCTAGACAAATAATTGTTAAATAAATAAAACTATTTTATTTTTTTATTCCCTCTATCTTCCATTTCTTTGAGCGTACCTTCTTCAATCCCATCCCAGTTTCTCAAGCATTTTACTGTGACATCTTTCTCTTCTCATTGATACATATTCTCTCAGTAACACTGCCTAAGATCTATATCTTTCAAGACTTTATCCACTGCAGTTCAAGGAAATTTTATATGAACCTATTGGATGTTTCATTTTATACTAATCTTTATGGGTTACGTGGTATCTCCCTTAACTTGAAAATACCATGAGTGGACAAAAGTGATCTAAAACTCAATCCATACAGAATTTTGAGATGGTAGTATTAAATGATAATATCTTATTTTAAAATTTAACATTGTATTGCTGTGTCTTCATCATTGGCTAAGAGTTTAATATGCAGCACCTCATATAATGCTGATAACAGTATTATAAATTAAGTATAACTGTTATCCCAATTTTATATATGAGAACTGGTTTTAGAAATAGAATTTGTCCAAGGTTACACAGATATTAGATTGTAAAGCTGTTTTTTTTAAATACACACCCTGAGCTTGGAGTTTTGAAAGTTTAACTCCTATAGATATTTCCTCCAAGCTGAGATAAATATGATATAGGAGATCAGAAAAAGCCCAGAGCACACAATATTATAAACTCCTTGAATACGCTTAGATATTGTCTTCGACCATCACATTATCTAGCATCCTTATTATTCTATTATTATCCAAAAATGTAGTTGGTCAGTAAACATTTTAAAATCTTAAATAAAATGATTTCTATTCCAACTGGTTTAAAAGTCTACATGGAAAATGTTAAGCCTCAAACTTTGTGAAAGAAAAACCAACAAAAATTTCAAAAATGTAATCACACATTTCAATGCAAGAACAGTTTTAGAAAGGCACGGACGTGGAATAAGACTCTCAGATTGTATAAGATTGACTGGAGAAGATTAAGGTTCAGTTTATTCTAAGAATTGTTCACTATTAAAGTCCTCAGAAGGAATGGGAAAATGTAGGTTGCATTAGTCAAGATAGGAAATAGAGGCAGCAACAACAGAGTTATGATAGCAGCTGTTGGTTGCACTATTTGAGTTCAGAAAGAGTGGGATGGGACACTTGTGGGCTAAGATCTTGAAAGGGTCACTGAAAGAATATTTTAATACTTTGCGCTCCCTAAGAGTCCTTCCTTTTAGTCAGCATTGGCGAGAGAGCCAACATATTTAGGACAAACAACAGAGTTCAGTACTTTGTTACTGTAATGGTAGCCCCTAAAATGTCTTAATCCCCACAACCTGTGAATGTTTCTTTAACTGGGGCAAAGGTCTTTGCAGATGTAATTAAATTAAGACTCATGAGATAAGGAGATCATCCTGGATTTTCTGGCTGGGCCCTAAATTCAATTATAAGTATTCTTAGAAGACAGAACACACAGAAGAGAAGAAACATACAAAGAAAGCTATGTGGAGAGGAGGTAGAGATCTGAGTGATGTACAAGCCAAGAAAACTAGGGGATGCTGACAGTGACGAGAATCTGGAAGAGCCAATGGTTTCTCTTCCAGTGCCTCCAGAGGGAATGTGGCCCTGCCAACTTGATTTCAGACCTCTGGCCTCCAGAACTGTGGGAGAATAAATCCTTGTTCTTTTAAGGTACCCGGTTTGTGGTAATTTGTTACAGCAGACTAAAAAATTAATGCAATTACTACCAAAGGTTTATGCATCTGAAAAACTAAGCGAGGTCTATAACCTTAGGAGATAGTTTATTATCAAACATGAATATCAGTTTCTCCTTTAAGTTATGGTTTTCTATGGTTACTTCATTAATCTATCAATGGCTGCATAGAAGGATTTGAAACTCTGGACAAAATGCAACATAGGACAGTGATGCCAAGGTATAAAGAAGGTAGAATTATTAATAGGCCCAGAAATGCTGCCTTTAGCCATTCACCTATTTTCTCTAGTCCTAAACAGGAAAACAAATACCATTCCCCACCCCCCCACACACACCTGAATTCTGACCTAGAAAACCTGGAAAATGGCACAGTAGTCAGGTTGCCAAGTTTTCTCGTCTCTTCAGTCCTTCCCTTTATGTTTCGAGATTTTTCAAAATACTAGGGATTAGCACTTGGAAACCACACACAGATGTAGAAAACAAACTTATGGTTACCAATGGGGGAGGGATAAATTAGGATATTGGAATTGACATATACACACTACTATATATAAAATAGATAACTAATAAGAACCTACTGTATAGCACAGGGAACTCTACTCAATACTCTAATGACCTATATGGTAAAAGAATCTAAAAAAGAGTGGATATACATATATGTATGACTGGTTCACTTTGCTGTACAGTGGAAGCTAACAACACTATAAATCAACTATACTCCAATAAAAATTAATTTTAAAAAAGAAACCAAAGATATAGAATTAAAACAGAAAACCTTATAGATTTCATCCTTGATAGTTAAGAATCTAGATTTTGAAACAAATATAAAGGGGAGCTATAGCTATTAAAAAAAAGAAATGATATCTGGCTTCCACTTAGGATGCAGAAAGCTGGAAGAATGCCAAACTCAATTTAATAACAAGAAAAAGATGGATAATCTATCCATCATATCTTTTATTGAACCCATCAGAGTTGAAGTTGCAGGGCAAACAGGGCAAACAACTAGACTGACATCTAAAAAAATGCAGGTGCCTCCAAAGAGAGACAGGATGTAAGCACTGGCTCATCAGTGACAGAGCATGGGAGGAAGAGACACAAGACAGTAAGACACATTTAGATAGCATGTTTAATGAATTACTAAAGACAGAGTGAAAGCATATAACTCTAAGAGCTGCCATTACAAGGCAAGTTCAAACATAAGCACAGGCTTTTATCCATAGATCTCCAGCAGGAGCTCACAAGAAAGTTTGGGACAGAATGGGAGATCAGAAAAAGCCTAAAAGCCTTTGCAGGTGAGGCAGGCTTGGAGGAAAGAAGTGGTCACTGATAGAAACAAGTTTCAAAGCCTCACTCATATTTTTCTCCCCTAAGGAATGAAAGCATTATGCTATTAAAGGGAGGGTATACAACCCTGTTACCCCCAGAACACAGGTGAAGACCAATTGAAGCCATGGGAAAGTAAAAGAAAGCTTCTAACCCCCAGATAAGAGATAGAAAATGTTTCTGGGTTCACTATCCTATTCCAATATTATTAGAGGTCTCTTAACAATGGGCAAGGGGAAGTATCACTGAGAAAACCCAATTCCTGAGACACAGTGAAGCAGAGCCAATAAGAAAAAGGACAAAACAGGACTCCTATACAGGATCTCTCCTGAGCAGCAGTGACAGAAAGGACCTTTCAGCTGTGGCTGTACCTGGGCCATGGCCCCATCACCCAGCTGGACACCAAAGTATCAATGTTTAATTCAATTTTCCTTACATACTTTTTAAAAAAAGCTTTATTGAGATATTTACATAACATAAAATTCACCCATTTAAAGTGGCTATTCCCCACAGGAACAGGCTAGCAAGTGCTGAGTAATATGCAAAGAACAGTTTCCGACTGAAGAAGAGGTAAGAATATGGAGAGACTCTCTGGGGAAAGGGTAAACAGGTTAGGGTTAAAGCTGAAGACAGAACAGGAACATTGATGAAGTTCCTTCAGCAGACCAGATTTATCCTAGGGAGGAGGTAACTCTAGAGGAATTTAAAGCTGGTGGCAGGACTAAGGTAACCTTAATAATAACAAACCCAAACCTAGCTCAACTTCTGACTCAACTGACTCCAACTACCCCCTCCCCAACAAATATTGATGGCTTAGTAGAGTAAGAGGCATGGCTATTTACATGCTATTTACCTTAGTTGGTACTATCCTAATATGAGTCCAGCATTCAATCAAAAACAGACACCAAAAATCAATCGTCAAAAGAAAATGTAATTAATAGAATTAGGCTCAGATGACCCAGGTGTTGGCAATCTCAGGGAAGGAATTTAAAATAAATATTAGGATGTTAAAACCTCTAGTAGAAAAAGTGAACAACATTTATGAACAGCAAAGAGATAGAAACTACAAAAAAAAAAGTCAAATGGAAATTGAAAAATAAAAAATACTGCAACAGAAATGAAGAATGCCTTTTACAGGTTCAATAGTAGCCTTGAAGGAGCCAGAAGAAGAATCAGTGAACTTGGAATCAATAGAAATTACCCAAACTGAGAAGCAAAAAGCAAAAATAATGAATATAAAGAAAAGAGCATGTGGGAGTTGTATACACTAACAAACACTGCAATATATGAATGATAAGAAGCTTAGAATCAGGAGAGGTAGAAGACTGTGAAGAAAAAGTATTTGAAGACATACTGGCCAAGAATTTTCCAAAAATAATGAAAGACATCAAACCACAGATCAGGTCCAAAAAGCCCAAAGAAGTAAACCATTAAAGCCATAGTACGATTAGAATGGCAAAAACAAAAACAAAAAATAAAACAAACAAACCAACCAACCTGACAATATCAAGTGTTGGTTAGTATACACCATAATACTTGTAACCCTCAAACATTGCAGTGGGAATACGAAAAAATGTAGCAACTTTGTAAAATTCTTTGACAGTGAGTTTTAAAATACTACTCATAAAGAAAACAAACTGATAAGACTCAGGTCTGTTATTCTAAGTGAAAGATGTTAGACTCAAAAAATCACATACTGCATAATTCCACTTATATGACATTCTGGAAAAAGTAAAACTGTAAGGACAGAGAACAGCAACTCACAAAGGTTGTGTAGGAGAAGAAGGTTTAACTACAAAGGGTATGAGAAAATTCTGGGGGGTGATGAAACTTTTCTATATTTTGACTATGGCAGTAGTTACAAAACTATGATTTCGTCAAAATGCTTAGTGCTTTATACTAAAAATAGTCAATTTTACTGTATGTAAATTGTGCCTTAGTAAATATGACTGAAAATAGGGAGGTGGGAGGAGAAGACAGAGAATCATGTGACATTCAGTGGCCCATGGCATTTGTGGTTCTTTGTCTGGGAATCTTAGTGTCTAATTTCGGAAGTATGTTGCTTGATCTGAGTTTCTTGAAAAACTATGATGTTATCTGCTTCTGGAGAATCCTGAGAAAACTTCAGTTCTAGATCCCCAAACAGAAGAGTGTTCAGGTTGTGGAAACATAATGTATTGAATGGCTTTGGAAACCTGGATCCCAGGGATCTATGCCTTGTTATTTAAACTGCTTTGTTAGTATTTAATAGTACTTGCTATGGTCCTTTCTAACAAGGCTCAAAACCTGTCTTACATTGGTATCATTTCTATAAACCAGGTCTCTGGACTGAAGCTCATGCAGAGGTTTCTGTGGTTTACTTATGGGAAAAGCTATCTGCACCTATTAATTACAAACTTGGATATACTATGCTAAACCTTCATAGTAATTAATCATAATCAACCCATAAAAGAACAGAGTCAAGGATTGGGGTGTGATCCCAGACGCAGAGGCTCTCTGATGACTAACTCATATGGAGATAGGGTATAAACTCGATTTGGAGTTCACCTAATGACCATAAGAGCTAAGAGCAAAGCTTTTGGCTATGGGAACTGACAGTCCTTAGATACTTTCGCAAATTTCAGTTTGAATATGTCGTTCATTCATTCTATTTCCATGAAAACTAGAATGGTAAGACCAAGGAAGCTTCTAGGTGATAGAACTACCAGAGTTCCTTAATCACTTTGGCATTGAATAAATAGGGACCTTTCCTGGTTACAGTTAAAACAACTGCCTTTTGACAAGGCAAAGCTTTTAGCCATCCAGAAAAAAAATCGTAAGAACATGTCAATATCCAATAAAAGGAGGCAATTGTATGAAAACTGTGCAAATGGATGCTGAGACGTTGATTTTTAGTTATTGCCAATATTATTTAGCCAGAGTTATAAGGTAGGCAGACAGCACATCACAGAAAAATCCTCAGCAATTTTCAGTGACAAGCAGCATGAGCAAAGACATACAGTGGGGGAAAAATCGAGTATTATGAGTAGAAGACCAGGCCTACTCATTATTTGTTTAGTACATGTGATAAAGACACCTGGACTGAAATAGTGATTGGTAAGAATGTTACTGAATTTTTACTCTAGCACTGACTCTCAACTAATGCAGGAAGAAAAGCTGCAACGCTCCCTATGAAAAATTTGGAAATGGGTGAAACTCTACTTTGGGCTGTTAACTATAAGATAAAGAAGTCAACAGGCATTTAGTAATTTGAAGCAAGGGATGCTGCATGTTTAGCAGTGCACAGGACAGAATTGCACAATAAAAAGCCCAAATGTCAACAGTGACCTCATTGATAGATACAGAAGGAGTAAATACATCCCTAATGAATCCTAGGAAATTCAGGAAGAACACAAGTGAAAATGTGGTTAGAGAAGGGTACTTTGCTCCAGATCTGCAAAGCACAACTTGTAGTACAATTTGTATTTTCCTCATGGAACATTTCTCCTGACTGCTTCAGAAGCAAAATTCATTTAACATTGTAAAATAAATAGGCTCTGACTTCATGGCTAAAGTAATAGGGAATAGGCTTAAGAATAACAGTTTTAATTGATACAATGACTTTTAGGACAATCAAAGCATGTGTGTGTAGAGGATGTGTTGAGTACTTTGGGGGAAGATTTATCTTTGTAATTATATTTTCCTTTGACTAACCTTAAAACTATTTTGCATAACTAGTACATACAGACTGACAAAAAGGCATACTCCAGGAATATTTAGGAGTTGATAGAAGTGAGCATAGTATTAAACATTCTCCATAGTATTAAATATTGTGTATTATACCTTACTAGGTAGCTTTAGTCTTTTATTATATTTAAAATCAGGTAAACAATAGTATCTTTTTTGGTAAATGAAAAATATTTATATTTTATAACAATTCAAATACAGGTTTAAATCACACCATTTAATGTTACAAGTTTATAGAATCTTTTGATTTACGTTCATTAGTCAACATACATATATTACCATAACTAAAACAAAAAATTAAATAAGGAACATTCATATGAAATTTCAGAATAGGCAAATCTACAGCAACAAAAAAATGGATTTGTAGTTGTCTGGGGCTAGGAGTGGAATGGGTAGGGGAGGGGGAGAGAAGAGTGCTTATGGGGCTCTTTTTGGGGTGAAATATTCTAAAATTGTAAAGGTTGTGAATATACAAAAGCCACTGAATTGTACATTTTAAATGGGTGAATTTTATGTTATGTAAATATCTCAATAAAGCTTTTTTTAAAAGTATATAAGGAAAATTGAATTAAACATTGATACTTTGGTGTCCAGCTGGGTGATAGGGCTATAGCCCAGGTAGAGCCACAGCTGGAAGGTCCTTTCTACCACTGCTACTCAGGAAAGATCCTCTCTGCTTTCCAGATTATTTCTACTCAATATATAAATCTGGTTGCATTTAAAAAACTTCCAGAAGAGACCACAAATATCCACACCTTTCATGGACAAGAGCTGGCAGCATTTTGAGAACATGGATTAGCACCTATTCTTACAGCTGCTGGGCGCTGGGCAATTTGCTTTTAACTGCTCTGCAGGCAGCTTCCAGAACTCCCATTTCAAATGACGTGCAGCACCAGAGTGGTAGCAAGTCCTCAACCAGAGCTGGGCCCCCTTGGAGCCTCTCCCTCAAACCCAGGGATACTGTCCTGGCTGGCCACTATGCCCTTGAATGCCAGGAGAGCCCAACTACCTCCAAAGTCCCTTTCCCTCCTGTCCCTGCCCAGTCCTGGCTTAGGTCCACTCATCCCTTTTGGGAGAGCTCACAGTGGTCTTAGGCTGGGAGGCAGGGACAGGGAGGGACAGTCAGTGATCACTTGGCCTGGCATCACCCGCTTCCTCTGCATCCTGTCGGCCTCTAAACTTGTTCTCTAAATGTTCAGCAGTAGAAGTGTTTTTATTATTATATATTTTTGCAGCTTTAAAACAAATGGATGGTTTTATCTCAATTTTTTTAAAGGCGATAATTTGTGTAATGGAAATACCTAATAGATAAAAACAAAATTTTCCTGTTTTCCTATTAAACTGTTGTAATGAAATCATATATACTTAGACTTTAAATTTATATTAAAACGATTTTAAGCATATCAATGTAAAACTTAATCATTTAGTTTCCATGTAAAGAGGGAAAGCTTTGTTTTGTAACAAACTAGACAAATTAACTCTAAAGGCTGTTTGTAAGAATTAGTGTGCAAAATACCAAGACATTTTTGGAAACAAAAAGAAAAGAAAAAGTACTTGACATACTGGATATTTTAAAAAGCTATATATTACTCAGCCATAAAAAAGAATGCAAAAAAAAAAGAATGAAATAATGCCATTTGCAGCAACATGGATGGACCCAGAGATTGTCCTATGAGTGAAGTCAGAGAAAGACAAATATCATATGATATCACTTATATGTGAAATCTAAAAAAAATGATACAAATGAACTTATTTATAAAACAGAAATAGAGTCACAGATATAGAAAACAAAATTATGATTATCAAGGGGAAAAGGGGGGGAGGGATAAATTGGGAGATTGAGATTGACATATACACACTGCTATATATAAAATAGATAACTAATAAAAACCTACTGTATAGCACAGAGAACTCTACTCAATACTCTGTAATGGCCTATACGGGAATAGAACCTAAAAGAGTGGATATATGTATATGTATAACTGACTCACTTTGCTGTACGGCAGAAACTAAAACAACATTGTAAATCAACTATACTCCAATAAAAAAAAAGAAAAAGAAAAGTAAAACAAACTATAAGTGTGCATTAACAGAGTTGGTAGTGAAACAAGAAAAAAAAAACTACAAAATAATGGCGAGAAAGTCAAAAAACTATGTAGAAAGAAACAGAGAGAAAGAAATCATATTACAGATTGATTAAAGACTTTAATTATAAAAAAAACTATAACTGAACTGGAAGGGGATATAAGACTATATAAACTTGGATAAAGAACAAGACAAAATATTAAATATCTAATAGAATTATGAAATGTATAAAATGCATAATAAAATGGCAGAAGTTTACTTAGAAATGAATAAAGTTCTTAAGTCAATGAACAGAAAAAGTCAAGCTTAAATATGTTAAAAAATTATGAATTTCTCTATGATGCCATAGAGAAATTTTTAAAACAAGTAATACATTGGAAAAAATATTTCCAACATATTACAAAACTTAGGGTGGAGGAGGGATAGTTGCATAAATTCACTTGTAAGTATTGTAACCTCTTTTCTTTAAAAGGTATGCTCATTATTTTTTTCTTGCTTTCTCTATATACAGATAGATTCTTAGAAATTTATGATTTTGGATTTTTTGTCTGTTGTTTTAGTGCCTGCTATATACAAAGTTAACCTTGGGGCAGACACAAAATTATTTGTAACACCTTATCCTCATTTTCTTAAGAAAAGTAATTCCATGGATAACTGAGGCGAGAGGGAGTCATAGACAAAAAAATGAAAATACACAATGTATATAAAAATGTTGAACTGCAGAAGTAATTAGAGTAGTTCAATATAAAACAATAATTAGATAAAGCACTGTTTATTATGTTAGTATATTTTAAAATTTATAAAGCTCAGTGTAGGTGAGGATGTCAGGGAACTTCCATTCTCACAGCCTGTTAGAGTATAACTTGCAAGAGGCTATTTGGAAAATAGTATCAGATTCTGCCAGAATCAAAAGCTGTATTTACTTTTTTCAATCTGTTCTACCTTTAGAAATGTGTCCAGTAGAAATAGTTGTTGCTTACAGTAATAGAAAAAAATACCCAATATAAATTTAGTTTCAAGAAGAATGATTTAATATATACTAACTTCTGCCAATTATTAGCTAGGTAACCTTGGGCAAGCTACTTAACTTGCTTCTATTCCAGTTCCTTTTCTGAAAGATTAGGATAACAGTCATATCTAACAGATAATATTTTTAGAATTAAATGAGTTAAGTATGTAAAATATTTTGCACTTAGCGTTTAGCAAATACTATAATGTGAAGCTGAGACAGTTTTAACTGTAAAGATATGGACATTGTGGAGGGAATGACATAGCAACGTGATGGAGGGAACCTGGGTTCAAGAAAGAGTTAATGTATCAGATGTGACCACGTGCTTTGGACCACAGTGTATATTGGGACCTCTTTATTACAACAGCTTAGATTTTACTCTAACTAATAGAATTACTATTCCATTTTCATATTTCTATATGTATGCTTTGTCAATAGATAAAATTGAAAAAATTGAGCTGTTAATTGTAATTCCTTCTCAGCAGGACAACAATGCTATGGATGAAAGTGGACTTGAATTTTTAACTCTATGAGTATTTAAAATCCTTGACGTTATTTTTTTCTAATAAGCATGTTTTTTTTAATAACAAAAAAACAATGGAAAGAAGAATGAAGAAAAATAACATTAATAGCCCAGTTGTCCAGAATTTAATAGAATGTATCTCATTTAATTTTTATAAGAACCATATAACATATATGTTTCTATTTTTAATATTAAGGATGTTGAAGATCAGAGATTAAACAATTTACTTAAAATTATTCTGAGAATATATTTTTAAACTAGGATGTGAGAATGAGATTTAGGACTCATTCTCTTTCATTATGTGCTGAATTTTTAAAGTTTCTTTTTCTTTTTTTTTTTTTTTTTTCCAGTACGTGGACCTCTCACTGTTGTGGCCTCTCCCGTTGCGGAGCACAGGCTCCAGACGCACAGGCTCAGCGGCCATGGCTCATGGGCCCAGCCGCTCCGCAGCATGTGGGATCTTCCCGGACCGGGATACGAACCTGTGTCCCCTGCATCGGCAGGCGGACTCTCAACCACTGCGCCACCAGGGAAGCCCTAAAGTTTCTTTTAAATTATGTGTTCTTAACATAATGTGAAATATGTTTTTTTATTAGTGTCTTTCTATGTAGTCTCCTTTTGTGATAATGTCTCCATTTTAGTTATCTGATAAATTTATTAGGACATCTTTATTGAATTCTCATTTTGTACTTGGCACTGTCCTACATCCTAAGAATTCAGACCTAAGTATTAGTATACTGCTGTTTCTCAAGAGGCTGATCTCGGACAGCTCACAATAAAATATCAGTCCTAAGCTGACAGATAAAATGTTACATATGTCTCTATTAACATGATTATTATTCCAAATGATCCGATTTTCAATTTCAAAATTCCCTTTAAGAAACCACTATAAGTGAAAGACTGAACTGGTTAAAAAAATTAAAAAAAAAAGAAAAGAAAACGGCATAAATAAGCCTAAGCTAAGGAAAATTGCTTAGAACATTTTATTTATTATTATTATTATTATTAGTTTTGCTATGTTGGGTCTTCGTTGCTGCACGCAGGCTTTCTCTAGTTGTGGCGAGAGGGGGCTACTCTTTGTGCAGTGAGTGGGCTTCTCATTGCAGTGACTTCTTTTGTTGCAGAGCACGGGCTCTAGGAGCGTGGGCTTCAGAAGTTGAAGCATGAGGGCTCAGTAGTTGCGGCACATGGGCTCAGTAGCTCTGGCTTGCGGGCTCTAGGGTGCAGGCTCAGTAGTTGTGTCACATGGGCTTAGTTGCTCCACGGCCTGTGGGATCTTCCCAGACCAGGGATCGAACCCGAGTCCCCTGCACTGACAGGCAGATTCTTAACCACTGAGCTACCAGGGAAGTCCCTAGAACATTTTAAAAATAAACATTTTTCCTCTCTACTGTTCATATATTTTCCCAATGCTGAACATTTCTGAAGAACCATAATATGATACTAGTGCTTCATTTAAACATCAATATCCATGTTCACTTTACAAATTTCAGTGGTTTTTAGGTTTGGGTCTAACAGTGAGCAAATTCCTCATTTGTGCTATTGAAGATAATACTGACAAATACTACTGAAATATTGATATAACAATGTCTGATCATATTTTAAATATTCAATTTATACCCAATACTTTTGTGTGGCTATCATTCATATTTCTTCACTAGGGAGAAAAAAATGTCTAATGAAATGAATAGCACAGATCATTTTTCATGACTGCTGAGAAACCTTGACTAGGAAGGGACTTTGTAGGAATTAATTTCTATGTGTTTTTTACTTTTTTTTTGAATTCACTCCTTTGTGTGTGTGTATTTATATATGTGAAGAAAGATGATAGCAATTGATTTGCAGAAATATATATTAATTTGTTTAATGCCTGATATTTACAAAGTGACTTATTAGTTCCTGGAGGCAACAGACAAATAAACACTCTCTTTACTTTCATAGGAACTTATACTGGGAGACAGTCACATATCCTTAAGTAGTAAAAAAGTGACTAGAAGAGAAAGTGCAGGGCTTCCCTGGTGGTACAGTGGTTAAGAATCTTCCTGCCAATACAGGGCACACAGGTTCAAGCCCTGGCCCGGGAAGATCCCACATGCCTCAGAGCAACTAAGCCCGTGCACCACAACTACTGAGCCTGCACTCTAGAGCCCTCGAGCCACAACTACTAAACCCCCGGCACCTAGAGCCCATGCTCTGCAACAAGAGAAGCCACCACAGTGAGAAGCCTGTGCAACTCAACGAATAGTAGTCCCTGCTCGCTGCAACTAGAGATAGCCCATGTGCAGCAACGAAGATCCAACACAACCAAAAATAAATAAATAAAATAAATAAATTTTTAAAAATAAAGGAAAAGTGGAGAAGAAAAAAGGAAAAAGTGGTGAGTATATATTAACCAGAAACTGTTTTGCCATTTTTGATTTTCTTTTTTTTCATTCCATACCAGCCATTCTTGTAAAAGTAAGTACTGGCTCATCACATTTGGAACTGTTAAGAAAGTTATTAACATTCCATGACATACCATGGGAAGTATATTTGAAGCTTTTAAAAATTATGCAGCTTTGGGCCAACATCAAAAGAGTTTACACTTCTCATACTCATCTGAAATCTAAAGAAGACTTGTATGCTTCCAAAAGGATCACCTTATTAAGTTCAGGAAATGATTTCTCCTCATATTCACAGCAGTAGAATTAGATGAGAATGCACAGAAATGCATTCTGAGACCTCTCAGCCTCACCAGTAATCCAATCACTAAACAGTATGCAAATTATCTAACAGGAATACGCTCAGGGCCATAAGAGCAAGTAATTTCCATTTCCATTACTGCTTAATGAGAGTGTGCAGTAATTTTAAGGCAGTGGAAACCTCCAGGAAGGGCTTTTTTCTTCTTCTTCTTCTCTTTTTGCTTTATTGTAACCACTTCCTCCAATTAGACTGGGAGAGAAATTATTGCCTTATCTGATCCAAGGAGTACAAAATGTTTCTAAAATAAGTTTTTCCCCTTATAAGAATGTTTTGAAGCCTGCTAACATAAGAATTAAAAAGTAAATGTAGTCATAATGATCTTGACTTTTTTCACACTTACAAGTGTGATATTTAATAATCTAGATTCTGTAAGACCTTCTTGCTCTCTACCCTAACACTCAGCACATCAACTCTTTTAAGCTTAAAATACATTCCAGAGAAAGCTACTTCTTAGGCATTTTCACTGAACAGAAAAGTTGTTCGCAGCTTGTTGTAGTTAGGGCTAGCACAGGGCACAGTTATGAAAATCACTAAATGTTTGAAATGAAAGGACACTCTGAAATCACTATCCACCCACTATATTTCTCCTTCATTCTACAAATGAGATGCAAAGAGGTTAAATTTATCTATCCAACTGTTCACAAAGAGCTGTTGATGGAGCTACCTCTCGTGCCTCCTAATTTGGAGTTAATTAGGTTTGTATTTCCGTTTTCTTCCCTAACTTTATATTCTTTTCTTCGTTGCATGGTGACCCCATAGTATTAATTGTTAATGTTTATTAAGTATTTAGCCTATGTGAATTTACTAGATGTGAATTGTGCTTAGTGCTTTTTATCTTTAATGCTTAAAACAGCCTGTGAAAGAGTCACAATTATTTATCCCCTTCACAAATGAATTAATGTGACCTGGAAAGTTTAAGTGACTTTCTTCAAGTTTCACAGTAAGTGATGGTATCAGGAAAATGAACAGATCTGTATAGCTCAAAGCCTAACCCTTTAAACATGACTGGAAATTGCCTCCAGTAACATTCTGTGCTTAAGTTGCCCAACCTCTTGGATCCAGATATCTCACTTCCCTATAAAGGTCTTCCGAAGCTAACTTGATTAAAACAAAACAAGTAACTTAATTTTGTACAAATCATTTACTTTAAAGCTAAGCAAAATACCTTAACAATATTCTACACTCTATAATATACCATATTGTACAGAATGCATGTTTCAGCAAAACTGTTCAAATTGGTCTATTATCAGTCTTTTAACCATATGTTTATGGAAGATACCTTATAAGTATAAGAACCTATTCCCTTCAATATTGTTTAAAATGTGTTAAATTCAGTACATGGTTTAGTAAATTCCCAAGTGTGACCATAAACCTTTTTTCTGGCAATAATATTTGTTTTCCTCTCCTACTTAAAAAAAACTCAAATAAAAATATCTAATATCTGTTTATGATTTTCACCTACATAGCCATTTTTCTCTTTCTACATAAAATGGCTTAAGTGTATCTTAATCTTTATTTTAAAACAGTAACTTTTTTCTTTATAAGTTTTTTAATAGTTATAATTCTAAATACTATATTGAACTCATGATTTGGATTGTTTCTTTTTCCTAAATATGTTAATAGCACAATTTACACCAAATCAATAGAATCTAAATACCATTCATTGTTATTGACCAGTTTAACTGGACTGGACCCATAATTTACTATAACTGGACCCATATTTTACTATATTAATTGACTTTTAGTAATATACTAAGAATATTACAAAACCTTAAAGCAATTATATTCTGATACTTCGTGAAATATTAATTACAAATGTGTTTTGAAAACCTTTAAGTGAAACAATGAAGAACTAATTTTATTACATGACAGAGGATCCATGGTTAGAAAGTTTTGTTAGAAAAAGTTATACGAAATACTGATTGCATTTACTGTTTCTGTTTTTTTGATTATACTTTCATGAAGTATGTAATATCCTTAGAAAATACTAAGTGTTTCTTATTTTCTTTATACACTTACATTTTACTACATGCAATTTTCTGTGCTTTACCATTTATGTTCAACAGTTATTCTAATATTTATCCATGCTTGTAAAGGCAACTGTAGGATTCCATTGTACCACAGTATATTTGTACATTCTCTTGTCAATGTACACTGGGGTTATTATCCTCAGTGTTTTGCTGTTAAAAAAATAGTAAAATTTTACAAGCTGCTCTGTATATTCTTATACATGTATCCTGGTGTATATGTGAAAAATTTTGCTTATTCTACACCTCAAAATGGAATTTATGGCTCAGAGGTTAGAAAAATCTCCCACAAACAAAAAAGGCAAATTGTCTTCCATAGTGCTTCTATAAATTTGGATTAATACCAGCAATGCATAAGTGTCTTAAGTACTGTATTCTTCAAATCTTTCTGTATTGTCAGATGTCTTCATTTTTTATAAATCTGGTAGATTATTCAATGATATCTCATAGTTTTCTATTTCTCTCATTACTATGAGATAAAATATCCTTTCTAATGTTTTGGGGCTATATTTATTTCTTCTATTAAATGCTTCTTATCTCTTGACCACTTTTATACTAATTTCTAACTTTTAATTTGTTTACAGGAGTTATTTATATATTCTGGGTATTATCCCTTTGCCAATTAGATGTGTTACAAATTTTTTGTCTTAGTTTATAAATTTCCCTCTTATTTATACCTTTAATTGTGTCTTTTGAGGAACACAAGTTAACTTCTATTTCTAATGTACAAGGAGATTTTATAAAAAGATGCTGAATTTTATCACATATTTATCCTTAAATTTATTGAGATGTTTTACATGTTGTGTTTTTCCCTTAATCTGTTATACCTTGTGTATAAGGCTTCTCCAAAGAAGCAGAAGGCAGGAGGGAGGGAGTTACATTTACATACATAACAATCTATCTGTCTTTTTGTCTATCTAAAGAACTTTTTAAGGAATTGGCTCACACAGTTGTGGAAGCTGTCAGTTCAAAATCTGCAGGGTAGGCTGGAAGATTAGAGACCTAGAGAAGAGTTGATATTGGAGCTCTAGTCCAAAGGCAGTCTGCTCTTAGAATTCCCTCCTCCTTGAAAGGTTATTATGGACTTCAACTGATCAGATTAGGGCCCACCTGGTTAGGACTTCAACATATGAACTTTAAGGAGGCATAATTCAGCCCATAACACCTTCCATATGTTTCCAGAATAAATGAAACTAAGTTATATTTATATGAATATTTATATCGCAAATACTTTATAAAAATGTGCATACATATACATGCATTATTATACATACACATATATATATACACACATATATATATACACATATATATATAAAGTATAATTAGAGAGTATAGCATTGTAGTTAAGAGCACAGAGCCAAATTGCCTGGTTTTGCATCCTAGACCCACTACTTATGACATGTGATTTACAGATTGATAAAGTTTTTAGAGCAGGATATAGTATATACTAAATACTCAGAGTATTTTCTAGAATGTTGATAAGGGTGATGATAATATATTTCTAAATTTTTATGTTTTTTGAGTTATTTTTGCATTATTTTGTCCACAAGTGAGATTGGCCTGTATGTAGACAGAATAATGGCCATCCAAAGATTCCCATATCCTAATTCCTGGAACCTGTGAATATGGTCTGTTACATGACAAAGAAGAAATTAAGGTAGCACATGCAGTTGCTAATCAGCTGATGTTAAATTAAGGAGAGTACACTAGAGTATCCAGGCAGACCCTATATAACCACAAAGATTCTTAAATATGGAAGAAGGAGGCAGAAGACTCAGAGTTAGAGTGATGTGGTGTAAGGATTCACCCATCTATTGCTGAGTTTGAACATGGGAGGGGTCCACAAGCCAGAAATGTGGGGAACCATGAGAGGCTAGAAAAGGCATGAAAATGGATTCTCCCTTAGAACTTCCAGAAGGGAATACAGCTCTTGATTTTAGCTCAGTGAGACCTATTTTGGACTTGTAACTGTAAAATAATTAGTGTTCTCTTAAGTCATTAAATTTTTGGTAACTTATTACAGCAGCCATAAGAAACTAATGGAGCTCTCAGAACTTCAAAGTGGGATGCTTCTGTAACAAGTACCTGAAAATGTGGAAGTGGCTTTGGAACTGGGCAACAGGCAGAGGCTGAAGAATACTGAGCAACATGGATAGTAAAGGCTTAGTTTGTCTTCAACAGATTAGTAGAAATATGGATGTTAACAATTCTGCTGGTGAAGACTCGGAGGAAGTGAGGAACATGGTAGAGAAGACATTATGGCCATTATGTTTCACATTAGGATTCGAAAACCTATACCACATCATCCTTTACATTAACAGAATCACAGTCCTCTTAAGGAGAAACATAGGTTCATAAAAATTTCTAGGGATTGGAATATAATGTACAGGGTGCACAGGGTAAAAAATAAATACCAGTTTAGGTGTAACTTAGGCCAGTTTTAAATTCAGTAATTAGCATGACTAAGGTATCAATCTATGTAATGCAACAAGAATTGTCCATCAATCCACATCTTGCAGGATGTTATCTATGTACCAAAGCATCCCCCTTTAGCTTCTCCAGTTTTCTTCCTGCTATTTCCTTAACCATGTTAATCACAATCTATATCTTTCTTTACATCCTTCAGCATATAATACAATAGCTCCTTTAAAATTCTTATCTACTAATTCCAACATGTGGTTATCTTAAGGTTAGAATCACATCCTTCTATTCATAATATCAACTAAGATACATGATGTATGAACATATTCCTTCTGTTCTATTTGCCTCAAAGACTAGAACCTTAAGCCTAGAGTAAGACCACCTTTAGAGTACCTGAATATCTCTCATCTCTCCCTCAAGTTGTCATTGAGCCTTTTTAAGTCTACTTTTAATGTATGATATGTCAGCATATTTAAATAATTTTGTACAGATCATAATTAATTTTAAACTTTTCTTTCTTGGCACAGATGTCTTTTTTTACATGTTAAACTTACACAGGTGTGGCATGACAGATATTGGTGTGAAAAGCATAGAAGTACCTGTACATGGTAATAATAGGAATTACATAAAACTTACAATTTATGATTTTATCATGTGTGGTAATTTATGCCACATATTTCACAATTTACTTAGCTGTTTTCATGTTATATTGACAGATCTCTCCTATTATCTCATGTAAAAAAAATCCTCCCTCTCTTGGGAGGGCAGAGGGGTGAAATGAATTTTGCTCACTATTTCTGTGTTTGATCAGATACCTCACTTCTCCTCTAACTGAACAAGAATTATTAATACCAGAAATCAATTATCTAAAGGGTATAAAAATATAAATCTTTTTAATAAGCTCTTTCAAAGGAGTCTTATTTTATTCTCCATAATTTTTAAAGCTGATAAACTAAAATTACAAGGGAGATGGCCAGTTACAAGCTAGTCTTGATTAAAACAAAACAAATACAAAAAAGTCCAAAATTAGTGAATAAACTCAGTGGAGATACAACTATTCAGATACCTGTACCCCAAATTTAAAGAATCTGTTTTTCTAAGTTTCTAAGTTTTCTAAGTTTCTAAGTTTTGATACTGTCAGATGCCATTTTTTTCCTCTTGCAAAACTGAACTATTATGGTTGATCCTTCAACAACGTGGGTTGGAGATGTAGGCCCTCCATGCAGTCAAAAACCCACCTATAACTTTATAATTAGTCCTTTGCATCCGTGGATTCAACCAACTGCAGATCACACAGTACTGTAGTATGTATGTAGTGAAAAAGTATCTGCGTATAAGTGGACCCACACAGTTCAAACCTGTGTTTTTCTAGAAGATGATTGAAAAAGTAGATTTTTCTTTCAAAATTCAGCAATTGAGAAACACAAAAAAGTGATAGATATTACAAATTGTATTCATTAAAATGTTTAGGAAAGTACGAAGGCTTTTTCTGGAACCATACCTGTGTTCTACACACACACATTATTAAATTCAGATTCTGAAATATTTTAAAATGATCTTTTGAAAACAGTGTCATAAACATCTTAAAATCTCTTCTGCTCTGACTGAGATAACGAGATAAGCATAGCAGGAATCCTAATATGCTTGTGTTTCTATGCTTTCATTTTTTGTCCACAGTTCATAAATTGCTATATTATCTGTCAATGTACTGATTACACTTGTGAAAGAAATAATAAGATACTTTTAGGGTGAAAAAGAAGATATGCATCCTCAGTTCTTTAAATATATTATATTTGATATGGTTAATAGCATTATAATACAATGATGTCATCTTCTCTCTATAAAAGTGACCTTCCTGAAATATGCTCAGTTGAGTGGAGGCTATAAATTGCTATCCTGGAGCAATACAATGTATGACATTACTCAACTGTACTCTTTGTTCAGCCTTCTTGTAACAAGCACAACACACTTGCAATAATTTATTTTTAGGTGTACAATTTGTGATATACCTAGACCCATAAAGATGATATCTTAGAGCAGCAGGAGGTTGCAAAATGTATTTTAGCTGTGGAATTCTGTTTCCAAATAAAATCTTCTTGGAGGCACAAAATGTAAAACATAAAAGTTGACCTACAATTCCAGATGAGGTGCAATTCTCACTTTTCCTTCCTCCCCTTCCTAGGTATCCGTACAGAGCACTTAGCCAGAAGCCTATGAATTGCTATTTAAACCCCTCATAAATGAATGCTCCATTACAAAATATTCAACTAAGGACCAGACTGTGAAATGCTTAAGAATTGCATTATTGTCATAATAGCAATATTTTTGAGTAATTATTATTTGTCAACTGTTATGCTGATTTTTTAGTTGCATTATCCCAGATATTCCTTATTCATCATCTGAAGGGAAGTACTATTTCTGGGTACTATTCTTCATCCATTTTATAGAATGAAAACTGGGGCACAGTATGCTTAAGGAAACTTTCCTTATACGATAGCTAGTAAACACTAAAGGCAGGATTTAGACTAAAGCAATCTGACTCAAAAGACTACTTACATATGAACATGTATTATTTTCTATCTGACCTCACTGTCATCATTTCTAGAACTACCTCCTTCACTACCTAAATCTATGTGATTCTAATGGAGATGAAAGTAGAGACCCACTACCCCACCATAAAAAACAGGCATTTTACCTAAGGTGCCCTTTCAAAATAATTCTCCCTTGTGTAAAGTGACTGGTCCAAGGTGAGACATATAAGTAAGTCCAATCTCTTTTTCTGAGATTGTTACATATGCAGTGAGAGATGTCTCTCTCACAAAATTTAAGTACTCCTGTAAACCTGAATCTTCTTGAAGGGGTGGGATTGGCAGGTGTCTCTCTCACCACGTGAATAGAGTGTACAATAAGACAAAGCAAAGAGGAGAATGGTGCTGGTCACCTTAATTTCTCAGTCATGAGGAAAAAAAATACATTATTTTAATTTTTCCCATGAGCCAATTGGAATTGGCATTCTATCTCTTGTATCTATTTGATCCCAATAAAGGAAAATATCTTTACATCCCCTATACTACTGGGGATGCAGAAATGCATAAGACCCAATTTTATTCAAAGAAATGGTTGAAACAGATATATAAATAAATTGCAGTACAGAGGGACGCAATATAACTGGATTGTGCTTAAAATATCAACTTTTCCACTGGAGAAGGAGATTCATGGACTGATTCTTAAAGATAGATAGTCATGAAAATGAGGGTTAGGGAACTTTTCAGCCTGAAGAAATACGATCTACAAAGCTCAGAGTCAGAAAAGAACATAAAAGTCCTGGCAGAACAGAGACATTCTTTGAAAGAATCTGTATTTCACACTAACAAACAAAATACAGTCAATGTTAATCTAAAAGCTGGCCTATGACATTTTATATAACTGAAGGGCATGGTTTAATGATAGGTGCTATTTTATATCTTTTATTTAGTTTGAGATACATTCCTGAGTTCAGGGAATAAAGATAATCTATAGCCATTATGAATGAGCAAAATCTCCTCTAGTAAAATGTAAGCTCTTTTGTGGGAAATAAGTATTCTTTGTAACTAAAATGATATTTAGAATTATATTTTGGTTGAGTCTCAAGTCCTTAACCTCTTTTAATATGCATTTACTAAGATATCCGAATCATTTTTTTTTCTCAGAGCCAAGATTTAGTTGTATAATTTCACTGTTATTGGTAATTGCTGATTTTCCCCAGTGTGATAAAAGAGAAGGGCAAGAGAAGGGAAAAAAAATCTAATATTTTTTTATGACAACTGTTTGACTCTGAATAAATATTAAGCACAGGTAGGTAGTAATACAAAGAGGAGATGCTTCATGCCAGTTGATCAATCACTAGTATTAGAAGTCCTAAGATGAAAAAAATTGATTTCCCCCTCCTCTAATTGAGAACCTATTAAAATTCCACATTAAAAAAAAATTAATAAAGCCTGATTCCCTTAACACCCTGACAACTTATCAAGTTTCTGTTACCAATCTCATTTCCTCCCACTTTATTGACTCTATTTTCCAGTTATGCCAAAACTGTCCCTGTTTTGTATAGTACCACGTGTATTGTTCTCTCTTTCAGGCCATTTCAACTTCCTCACTCACCCTTTTTGTCCTGAGGAAACTCTTCTTAATTTTTAAAGATATAGCTCTGAAGTTGTTCCTTTAAATACTGTATTTTTAGATTTATATTTGAACACATTACTGCCACTATCACCACTGTTTAGACAAAGGCCTTGCGTATAGTATTTGTCACTTGATAAACAGAGAAAATAGAGGGAAAAAGAGAACCAACCACAAAATATTCAGTCTAATGACAAGGTATAGGAATGGTCTTTGTTTTCATAAAAGCACCTCATTGTAGTAGGGGATTTGTGATTTCACTACTTACTTTTGTAACTAGTTTTCATTTATTCATTCATTCATCCAACAGTTAGGTGTCAGGCATTGTGCTAAAATATTAAATATAGCATTCTTTCCTTCAAGCTATACCTTTATTAGGAAAAACATTTTTTTGTTTTTGATATACCCTCACAAATAGTTTCACAGTTAATTTTATTAATATTTCTTCCTAAAAAATCAGAAATAAATCTGAATATTTTATTTTACAATGGAATTTCTCATACATGTTTTTAGCTGAAATCACCAGAGTTCCTTGAACATTCTATATAAAGTATTAAAGTATTATATAATATTTTATATAATGTTTCTTTATATGATCACTTATGAATGCACTAAGCAAAATAACAAATCAACCAAATCAATTGTATGCCCAAACAGAAACACACCCTAGGAGACCTTCACCTTCATCTTCTACTACACACAAATGGTTTTTCAGTTACTTATGCAAGGAAGCCCATATAGAGTCCATCTATGTCAGGGCTGTATTTTAATTATCATAAATACTTTACTATTAATTATTTTCCTAGTAATTTGTTTTTTCATTAAAATAGTTATGCTCATTAATCATCATTGTAATCAATAGTTTTCTGAAACAAAATCTTTATCTTCATATAAAGTCTACTTTTATCTTATTACCCACAATTATACTAAGGAAACTGTATTACAAACTTGAAACAACTAGTTTCTTTACATTTTGTTTCAATATTAACAATGTTCTTGGGTCTATCCATCATTATAATGGATTTTGTCATAACATGATTAACTGAAGCAGTAATTTGCACTGCTGTGAAAATAGCTTTGGTTTTGAAGGTATCGTGCTTCCATCAGGTTCCTTTAGCCAGGGTTTTGCTATAATAGGGCACACTAATTTTCATAATGCTAAAAGGTATAGAGGGCCAGATTGTCACAAAGTACCATTAAAATACTAAATACTTACTGTCTAGTTTCTGTTGGTTATTTTAGACAACGTAAAAATACTTCTATATACTGCTCCTTGAGGAGATAGATTTGTTTTTGTTGCTTTTCTTCTTATAGAAGAAACAGTGAACTGATGCATGCATTTATATTCCAATTGTGGTTCTGCTGTTTGGATTTGTATATGTGTGGGCATATACAAATTTTCCCACACAAATACATTTGTATATGTGTGGGCATAAACTTAATAATCATCAGTTTTTTCATTCATATATCGAGAATACACTGAATGCTAAGAATTGTGTTAGTGCTGAAAAAATGGAAGGTGGACAGAGCTTAGAGCATAATGAGGAAATCTTTTTTAAGCTATTACAAACAAAATCTTAAAAAATGAGTACAAATGCAATTAAATACTCTGTGTGAAAGAACTGTGTAAAGGGAGAGGAGGAAAGTACTTTAGATGTCCTCCTGAGGCAGGACTTCTTTAAGGTACTATTTCTACTGAGGCTTGAAGGAGGAGACCAGAAGAATGAGGCAGTAAAACTAGAGAAAAGAGACTCTAAGAGTGAAGAAATAGCACTTGAAAAGGACTTGGTTTTAGAAAAAAAAAAAATGTGTGTTCAGGAAACCTGAATTAAGGAAAATAATATATTAGATTATTTATCCCATATTTTAAAAATAGTAAATCTTCAGCATTATTATGCATATTATGCATCACATATTTTGTAAAATGTATACTGACTCACCTAACAATTTGATGCAATTGATATAAAAGCAATGTGAGGCAATGATCCACTACAATCCAGATTAGAGGAACTGTCAAGACAGTTATTCATGGATTCGAAGTCAAGATTATACTTTAAAGATTATGGGCAATAAAAACTCTCTTCTGATGAACTTCATTTAATCACTAGTCATTGAGTTCATATGGTATTGTTTCAGTTGTTGAAACACTTTATATACATTTGTATATCTCAGAGAAGAGTTTGCTTTCTTTTCACATCTCCTAAAATGAAGTCAGGCTTTGATAATGACTCAAACACAGAGGACATGCATGTGGAGAGGGAAATGGTACTTAGAAATGCTGAGAGTTCACTCAGTAGCATATGTCATTCTTGTGCTGTCTGCATGTATTATCTTGACTGGAATATTGTTCATTAAATCATTAAAATATTTCTAATAGCTAGTTGCTGAGAAATAATTCCTGCTTTCTTTTCTCAATAAAATTTAGATTTTTTAAAACTTTATGGGTCATAAGAATATTGACAGCTTTTCAGTTAAAATACAGAGTTGTAAAATATATAATAAATCTGTGAGCAAATTTATGTTACAGAATTTGTAATAGTAATAATTATTTTTCTCCTAGCAAAAAGACTGACCCTCTGGCTGTCATGCAAAAGGTAAAGTAGAGGATGTCACGTTTGATAAAGGAGAAATTGAGGATGTCTTATAACCAGAGTCAAGAGTGAAAAATCCTTCCCCACTAACACTATAGTACTACGTGGAACTGGGAGCAGACATCCCTACTTTTCTTCTCTTTTCATGTTTCACGTTGCTTGCTGTTATTAATATAATTCAGGTACCATCTCTCCTAAGTCTCCTGCTTACTCTACTGTATTAATCTCTTAGGTCTAATTCATAAAGAGTAAAGTTCAAGTTGTTTAATAATATTCATTTGCTGTGTAGTTCAACAACTGGAACTGAACAGTCCAAAACAAGTAGATGACAGTGAGGGAGATCTCCAGAGTGCAATCTCCAGAGCTATGGTTAAAGGGCATGTCTCTCGCGGTGGGGAGACTAGGTTTCTAGACAGTTTCCTATGAGAGAAGATTCAGAAGTATACAGAAGAAGGCAACCTGCTAAAACCGCTGAACAACAGAAAGAAAGAAAATTGTAGAACAACACCCATGGCCTTGGAACAAGGCAGAGGCTGAGTTACTGCCACCATGTTTTCTGTCTCCAATAATATGCCAGATACTGGCAGTGCCATCACGATTTTGATTAGTATTGATAAAATGAACAAAAATGATAAGGATCTGGAGGGTTGTGGTGAAGTATAAACAAGGTTAAATAACCTGAAATGTAATAGGTAGATACTGCCTGTTTCTTATCCTTCTTTTGTATAAAAATACATAGTAGTATCTGAGTTAATACTTGGGAAATAATTGCCATGATCTCAGAGATATTCGCTGAACCCCACTGTGACATCATTCTTTTTTAGAATCTACACAAATTCTAACAAAATATAAAGCTTGTATTATGCATTAGTTCCACTTTCTTGCTTGATAAATTTTATAAATGTGATTGCCAGCACTCCCCTCACCACTACCACCGGGTTCCTTAGTGTTGCTTCTTACCATCTTATTAATAAGAGAATACAATGGAGGATCAGAGGGATGGCATTAAAATGGCATTCTTTTCAAATAAGGAGAGGTTGGAGGAGGCTGATTTAAATAAAACTGAGTCATATGCATGCCCATGCTTTTAGTTTAATAATCCTTTGGCATATGACTTATATGAAGCAAAATTACTCATGCTGTAATAAAACGTGTCTATAGCTATGAAGAGAGTAAATGTGCCTAAATTCAATGCAAAAATTTGAAAAAGTGAGGGGAGATAATGACTAAATTAAGAAGAACATGATTGGTTTTCATTTTTATTGTAAAGAAATTTCAGGGCCTTAGGAAATGTGATTGATCATTTGAGCCATTCAAAATTGAATGGACTTTTGGATTGAAAAAAATGTAGGATAGGATATATATTGGGGCAAAATTTTATTAGTTGATTTGCTTTTATAATAATCCATTAAAACATGATTTAGAAATAAGTGTTTTCACTGTGTGACCATAATTCTTTCCCTTCAGGAGAGATGTAAGCAATTATAGAGTATTTGTCTTTAATAAAACTAGTCCCTGATGTACATTTGGCACATACATGACAATACCAAAAAACTGATGGGTATCATTTGATGTAAAGTAACTCTAGTTTCCCACATGTGAAGTAAAAGAGGAAAATAAATGTTGTTACCAGGAAAAGATGTATCATGCTGCTTGTGTAAAACTACTAACTTTTCAAACACACACATCTGAAAGTGTATGTCTTGTTTTGATAACCTGTGATACTTTAGGTTAATGCCTCCCCACCTAAAATATAGCAAAAGGAAAAAAATATATAATTTTATTTTTAAAATTTAGTTTATAGTTATATCAACAATGAACTCTAATAGAACAGTTTAATTCTTGGTGGTGTAAAGTAAATGGTTTTAATTTCTGGAAAATTTGTTTGAGCAAACAGATGATGAATTTCAGAAAAATCAGTTTTGCATCCAGATTTTGTGTAATGACATTTCCTGGTTTTGCTCCTTTTTGTGAATTAGAAAGTGCTGTGAGAGCTAAGGGACACCTGGTGTGACACACACTCTGCTACTCCAGGCTTCTCTTTAGAACTGGAAGTAAGTGACTCCCACAGAATAACTCTAAGTTTTAGTTTAAATTCCCTTTCTATTTTACTTGTCTCACTCTAAATTATAAAAGCAAGTCAATAATCACCACAATACTCAGAAACCAAAACTTGCATTAATATTCGAACAAAGTGACTTACATTAATGTCTGCATAGAACTGACATATATATGATTCTACAAAGTTTTAGATTATTTCATAGAGTCGACAATTCTTTTTCTATTGAATAATGCTTAAAATGATTGGCTTATCATATTTCATACATATGCACACATATGTATAATACATAGAGTTATTCCTCCCAAATCTTCCTTATCTCAGTAAATGGTATCAGTATCCAATTGTTCAAGCAAAGAAACATACATTTAAAAAGTAGACATTTTTAAATTATCAAATTCTCTCATCTCCTACAGCTGATATGATTAGTTTGTCCTATCATTTCTACCTTTAAAGTAGGTTTCAAATCCTTTTGTTTTCTCTGTTAACTACCAATCTAAGCCATCATCATCACTTCTCTGTTCTAAACGGAGTATCCTCCATACCAGACTTCCTACTTCCACTCTCTCTCTACACAGAAGAGAGCATAATCTGTGGTAAGGTTATAACATTCTACTACAATAAGTCCCCTACAAAAGAACCTTCAAGTCGCGAACTTTCAAAGATGCAAACGTGTGTGCCAGCCCCTGTATGCCAGGTATTGTACTGTACTACTGTACTTTTCAAGGTACTGTACTGTCAGATTTAAAATGTTTTCTATATTTTTTGTGTTTGCTTTTTATGTATGTGTTATTTGTGTGAAAAGTATTATAAAACTATTACAGTACAGTATTATATAGCTAATTGTGTTAGTTGGGTACCTAGGTACGAACAAACTGGACTTAGGAACACGCTCTTGGAATGAAACTCATTCGTATGTAGGGGGCTTACTGTACTTGTATCTCTTCACTGGCTACCCTGAACTTAACACCCAGACTCTTTAGCTGATCTCCATGGTTTTATATAATTTGGACCTCTCTCCCCACTGATGATCATGCCCCAGCTATATTGCCCTTGTATCCAGATTTGGGGCTTCATGCCTGCAAGTATCTTTGACTAGACTGCTCTTCCACAGGCTATTTGAATGGATGTTTTCTTCTCATCCACAGGAATCAGTTCATGAGTCATCTCCTTGAAAAGATTTTTCCTGATTGCCCTAACTAAAATAACTCTCATAGTCTCTAGTAATTATCATATCATCCTGCTTATCACCTTAGTGGCATTTCATTTTACTAATTAACACCATTTTATTGTGTATCTTTGCTCCCAAGCATATTGAAGTAGTAATAGAGGCAGGAATAAAAGAACAACAACAAAATCTATCTCATTCACCACCATAAATCCAGCAATTAGAATAGTGCTTTTGCATGTTGTTAAAACTTAGAAAATATTTATTGAATAAACAAAACAGTTTTTAAATTATTTTCTATTATCATTATAAAATTCAAATATATTAAGCTAAATGACTGTGTTCTCATCTTGAAATATTTCTTTCAATGACACCATTAATAATTCTCTGTTCACTTATTTATATCATTTATTATCACATATTTGTAGTTTTTCTTTGTTGGTTCCCCCGACCTCCAATCCATAGCCCATCAATTACAAAATTCAATGGACTATTTCTAGTTAATGTCCCCTATATTCTTCTTCTTTTCTTAGGATCCCTGTTTCAAGCTCTTATATTTATACTTTAACCATTGTTAAAGTCTTAATTGATCAAACTATCTCGTTTTATTTTTATTTCTAAATTGTGCTGCAACATTTTAAATAAATCATCCAGAGCACTACTTTATTCTTGCCGTTCTCCTATTCCAAAGGTTTTCAAAATTCTATATAATGTATTAACTAAAATACAAACCTCTTTGGCATTCAAGCTTTGTAGAATTCTGGCTCAGACTACATTTCCAACTCATTGTCGCCCTTTTACTAAGTATACCTTCTGCTTCATTTAAAATTTAAGATATACATTCCTGAGGCCACATGTTCCTTCAATATTCACCCTTCATATTTAAATTTGGTCTGTCCTTCAGAGACTACTTCAAATCTTTCTATAGCAAGCCCAGCCCACAGTCTGAATTCTTCAAGAAATCATCTGTAAGTGGTCCCAACATCTCTCTTTAGTTCTATTTTCATCCACTCATCTTCCAGAATACTTCATTCTAGTGGCTGGTTTAGGAAGGATTATAATGCAGTAGTGAAAAGAGCAAGTACTTTTGGATCTCACAGTGTTGATTGAAATCCAAGCTCTACTACTTTCATACAGTCTTAGAAATAAGGAAAAGGAATTTAACATCTCTGAGCACTGGAATTTTCCACCCATAAAACTAAACTAACACACTAGAACATTTTTTCAAGGCTCAACTCAATTCCCATCTCTTCTAAAGAGGCTTCAATGATCCTGACAGTGTGAAATGTTCGCTTTCTTCTCCAAGTTTCTGGAATGACAATTTTGTCATTTAGGATGGCTTTTTGGCATGTATTCTTTTGATATTAGTTTTATCTTTTATTTCATTTAAATAATAAACCAGTATTTACTGAGCATGTGCTATATTTCAGCACTGTGCTACACACTTTGCCCACATTACAGTAGGTGGTAAAATGGTTTCATGGGTGAAAAAACTGAAGATAAAATAAATCATTCAGAGTTACACAGCTTCTTAAAGGCTAAGAATTCAAACCCAGGTCTGTATAGTTTATGATCTCAATTTATTTTTTGTTTCATGCCTTATTTTGCCGAAATGACTGCACCTCCCATAAGAAGTCTAAAATATGCTAGAGTTTCTTCATTTCATGACTTAACAATACCTTCAAGAACCCAAACTCCCTCCATTTCTCGATGTCATCATATTTGGCTTTTTGATATGGTCTCTTATACGTGCTCACTTCTTTATCACTATATTACTACCCAGACAACAATGTCTAGGAGTTCCAAATGAACTCTTCATTCCTGCAACTTCTTCTTAAAAAAAGTAAGAAAAGCCTTTCTCAGGAGTCCCTTTTTCTCCTGCAATTTCCTTTTTATAAAAGTGAGAAAGCCTTTTCAGGAGTCTCTTTCTCAGGATTTCTTCTCATTTCTCCTTAGCTAGAAATTAGTCATATACCCCTATCGAAGGTAATTGCTGGCAAAGAAATAACATTTCCATGATAACTCTGTCTATTCCATTGATTATCAGTCATGTCTGCAGTTTAGAATGACATGGGAATTTTCTCAGTTACAAATTCATGTGATCCATCTCAAAATAATTAAATTAGAATCTCTCATGCTAGGGCCTAGGCATTATCAATTTTTAAAAGTACCCAGGTGATTACAGTTTACAGTCTAGTCGCTAGACTAATCTGGGGCTAGGCATAGAGGAAATCATGGCAGATGGAGGATAAACATCTACACAACATACAGACTCTGCCAGAATGAGCGGAGTGAGGCAGGGGGAGAATAAAATGAATAAACAATCAAAATATCTCCTACATAGTATTAAATTTTTGTCCTTATAAAAATTTAGAGTAATATTAAAATTATAAATGGGTGTTTTTTCTTTTTCCTGCAAATAAATTATAAGTTTAGCTTGATTCAAATTACTAAGTCCATTCTGTTTAATTGCATGTATTTACAGGTGCTGCAGCGTGCCAAAGTTATTAGGGAAAGAGGCTTCTGGCTTTCAGAAAACCTGAACAACCTTTAAAGCTCCAGGATATTCTTCTCACATAGAGAGCTATACGGCTCTACAACACTTTGGCACTTTGGTACCAGCAATAACCAATTATATTAACTTTCACTGTTTACCTAGTGTGTGACTGACATTTTGAAAATCAAGGGAAGCAGCAAACTTCTCACTACACCTCTCATGGATGAAAGTTTGTTTTAATCTTGTTTTCTACAGGCTTTTGTTGCAGACCCACTAGCCAGCAGATTGACTATATAATTTCCTCAAGGGAATTGCTCTAGGTTGCAAGCATAGTTCTTCTTTCTGGGCAATGCAGACTGATCCTATAAAATAAGTTAGTCTTCTCGTAACTACTACTTCTCCTAGGTGATTCTGTGAGAATCTTAGGAGAGACACTGTTATTTCATAATCTGTCGAGATCCATTCCTCTGGTTATTCTTGGTACAGAATATGAGTACTTTCAGTTATAAAGACAGCAAGTTTGCTTATAAAGACTCACAATGTGGAAAATAATTAAAATGCATATTAGATCACTGATCATACAAATATTTCATAGCTAAATATTTGACATTTAGGGTTGTTGTTAACATAACACCATTACTTGTCCACATTCCTCTTAATTTTCAGCATTTAACAAGTCCAAGTAATTGCAAGTTTCAACTACTAGCAGTATTTTCCCTGAAGCATCATTAGCAGACACATTTGGGAGTTTTTCTATTGTAAATTAAGACATCCTATGGAAAAAACAGAGTTTATTCCTTAGTTACCTTGTTTCTCACTGAGATGACCTTTAAAATTTAAACAGTAAGTTAGTTGCTCCTGTTAATATTTAACTACATAAAGAACTATGTCTTTAGAGTATTAAAGGTATTTTTGCTTCCATACAACTTCAAAGACTGGGTACTGGTACTCACTATATCCTAAAGGGAAACAGTAACCTCTCAAGGCACAGATCATAAAGTGCAAATTGGCTTTTAATCCTGAATCAATGGTTTACCCTGGTCTCTATTCTCTTGAGTAAACAAGTGAGATTTATGTCTACAAAAATAAAATTAAAACAGAGAGGACAAAACCTGATACCTGTATGAGACTCTCTGAAGGCTTGTTATCAGCAACTGTGAAATGGTATCATTCTCATTATTTATTTTTTCCCTTAGAAAAATATTTATTCTCTTTGTATACTCTAAGAAACTCCAGGGCTTCCCTGGTGGCGCAGTGGTTGAGAGTCCGCCTGCCGATGCAGGGGACACAGGTTCGTGCCCCGGTCCGGGAGGATCCCACATGCCGCGGGGCGGCTGGGCCCATGAGCCATGGCCGCTGAGCCTGCGCGTCCAGAGCCTGTGCTCCGCAACGGGAGAGGCCACAACAGTGAGAGGCCCGCGTACTGCACACACAAAAAAGAAACTCCAGTAGAGAGTGACAGGCTTTCATTTCTTCATGGATGATCTTTACCCTGGAAAACTGAATGACTTCACTGTCTCTACATTGGCTGGCAAGAATACATAATGATTCAGCAAGGTGTTTTGAAAAGAACTCAAGAAGTACTGGATCTTTGACAACTTATATGACAAAAGGAACTCTAGGAATGTAGAACAAATTGATTTATTATTTCTTTTTTTTTTTTTTTTTTTTTTTTTTCGGTACGCGGGCCTCTCACTGTTGTGGCCTCTCCTGTTGCGGATCACAGGCTCCAGACGCGCAGGCTCAGCGGCCATGGCTCACGGGCCCAGCCGCTCCGCGGCATGTGGGATCTTCCCGGACTGGGGCACGAACCCGTGTTCCCTGCATCGGCAGGCGGACTCTCAACCACTGCACCACCAGGGAAGCCCTTGATTTATTATTGATTATTACTCGAGTGATGGGATGGTTGATTGGTTCATTCAATAATATTTTGAGTATGCAATTTGGTCTAAGTTAAATTTTATTTAGAAATGTAGAGGCATGATAAAGAGTGAGGTGGTATATTTTTATGCAGTTATAGTAGACTGATGTACTGCCACATTAAACTGGACCTAGGCAGTCATTTAGCTCAGAGTTTGGCAAACAATGGCCAATGGTTCCAATCCAACTCACTGTGTTTTTATTTAAATAAATTTTTGTTGGTACAAGCCATGCCCATTTATTTACTTATTGTCTATGGCTCCTCTCTGCTATAATGGCAGAAGTGACTAGTTGCAACAGACAACCTATGGCCCACAAAGCCCAAATGGTCAGTTGACCATTTATAAAAAAATTTGCCGACTCCTAGTTTAGTCTATTCTTCATTCCAAAATATGTTACTTAGTGTTAAATTTACACATAGGCAGCTCAGAGGTGAGCCTAGAATTTTATACATCACTTAATGGCATTGCACTCTTGAGCTCCTTTCTCTTTGCAGTCTCTCTAAGATTATCCAGCTCCTTGGAGGCTCCTTTATATGGTTTTCTATCTAGAAAGCTGGGGCTTTAGTTTCTATGTTCTACCATACACCTCCTATGACTGTGTCTGCTACCAGAGCCCAGTGGTAGGAAGACAGAGAGAGAAAATAAGCAATGAAGATTTGCCCGTGTTCTTGGTACTGGTGAGGGGATAGAATTCCTCTCCCTCAGAATTTTGGGCACTTGCCCAGTTGTCACTGCTGTCACCATTACCATTGCCACTTGTTCTAGTATGACACTGCCAGAGAGCTAAAGCAGGAGAAAAGGAGGAAAAAAAAAAAAAAAAACTCAGGTGATTTCTCCCACTCTCGCTGGCTGACCCTTGTAAGTCCTCTTTTCTGATTCTGAGACCACAAAGTGAGGGTTTTCTTGAAGCCCTTTTTGTTCTCACCTGGGGTATACATCCAGGTATCTGGATGCCTGCCACTGAGTCTAGGCCTGACAATATGGGTTAGGGGGCAGAGGTACTTGGGAGATTCTCTGCAGGTCTGGCAATGCATCAAATTTTTGTCTCTTCCCCAAGACTCCTTCAGATACTGACTTCTCAGAGTCCTCATATAACTACTGAATTTTGCCAAGTTTGTAGTTGCATTCAGTAGGAGAGACAGGGCAGATAGATGACGCTTAGTCCACCTTATGAAGGAACCAGAACCATTCTAACAAGGTTATTTTCATGTCTGAATAATATATTTGTAGAAGACCACACACCAACACTCTATAAATATGACTGGTAGATTTAATTTTTCTATTACAGGGCATCTGTCCAGCTTCTATTCCTCCTCCCCCAAATTCCAGCAAACTCAGTTAGGAGAAAGAAAACCATAACTACATTTCTGAAACAATTCTTCAGTCCCAAATAGGCAGAATACTATTTGATCTTCTTGAAGCATTTGTAAAATATGTTTCTGGGTCTTAACTCTTCCTTGAAAATATTGTCTAGTTTCATGCTATCCCAGAGTATATACTTGTCTTAAATGTATTTATCCTAATAGTCAAAATATATAATTATTGATACTTAACATGAAATATACTAAGATGATTTTCCCTTCTTTGGAAAAATACTCTTTCATCTTTAGAGAAATTTTCCAGTAGCATTTGTTCCAAATGGCATCATATTTCACTCCTGTTATACTTCCTAATCTCTTTACCACTCTAAGGACATACAGCCTTCTAAAATCTTATGTGATTGACAAACAGGAAAAGAAAACACAAAAAGGTCCACACAGATAACACTGATATAGTAGTAGTTTAAGAAAAATATATGACATGATCAAGAATATGTGATCAAAAATAATTCAAGACATAAGCACTCTTGAGTAATTGTCTATTTTGATAAGAACTAGAATTTCAGTATTCTAGTGCACAATATTACCTCGTAATTTTCTGCATTCATCAGGAAGGAAATTTAAAAGAATAAAATGCTTTGTCCTAGAAAACACAGAAAATAAATGCTCAATCTGTGTATCAGATCTCTATATTTTCATTTTAGTATATTGTCCCCTACCAAACTCTCCATTATGAGCTACAGTAGTCTACCTGTTTCTAAGTTATAATTCACAGGATTATAATTATTTCTACTATAGGTTTAGGAAGCTAGTGAAAGCAGAACATAGTTTTGTTGTTTAATTACAACTAATTATTTATTTATTTTTAATCTGGAAATAATTCTGTCAGACAAAAAGCAGAAAAATTAGCAATCAAGTAATCACTATTTTAGTAACATACAAAGAGTCTAGTTAGTAATACTAAAATACTAAAAAAGATCAGGTGCTTAGATTCTTAGTGATTTTAAATTAAACATAATTGTTGTATTGCTAAACTCTTAATCCAATTGATATTAGTGCTCTAAACTATGAACTCCATATTAAAGTAAATTGGCAGCATAATGGGTTGAAGATGTAATTGAAAAATAAAGACAAATATTGTGAATGTCTATGTATACAAAATTAACTAAAATAGATCAGGCACCTATACATAAAACCTAAAAATAAAAAACTCAGAGAAAATATGGAAGAATATTTTTGTGACCTGGGTTACGCAAAGAATTTTTTGAAATGAAACCAAAACTATGATACATAAAAGAAAAATTGATAAGTTAGACTTCATCAAAATTAAAAATTTCCAACCTTCAAAAGTTATTGTTCAGAGAATGAAAAGGCAAGCCATAAACTGGATGAAAATACTTGCAAAACATATAACTGATAAAAGGTGTCAGGGCTGTATAAATAAGTCTTAAAACACAAACATAAAAAGAAAACAGAATAAAATTGTGTAAATTAAAAATGGGCAAAAGTTTTGAACAGATACTTCAAAGAACACATATGGTTGTAAAATAGGCATGTGAAAAGATGCCATCACTAATTAATGGGAATATGCAGATTAAACTACAATTTGATTTATTAAACATCTACTAGAATTGTAAAATGAAAGACTGACTATATCAAGTGCAGGCAAAAATGTGAAATGACTATAACTTCCATACACTACTGGTGGGAATGTAAAATGGAACCACTTCAGAAAAATAGTTTGATAGTTTCTTAAAAATTTAAACATAAGCTACTGTATGATTCAATTCTTCAACTCCTAGGTAATTACCCAAAAGAACTGAAAGCATATATCCATACAAACATTTATGCACAAATGTTCAAAGCAGCATTATTTGCATTAATCAAAAACTGGGAACAAACCAAACATTCATTAACAGGTCAATGGATAAACAAGTTGTGGTATATCCATATATTGGAATAAAACTAAGCAATAAAAAGAATGTTTGATGAGCATGAAGGTATATGGATGAATGTAAACAACATGATGAATCTCAAAATAAGTATGTTGGGTGAAAGAAGCCAGACAAAAGAGGGTATTCAGTTTATAATTCTATTAGTATAAAATTATAGAAAATGCAAAATAATGTCTTGTGACAAACACAGATCAATAGTTAGATGGAGATGAGGATAGGGTAGAGGAGAGTCTCGTGGGAGGAATTTCCAAGGGGCACGTGGAGACTTTTGAGAGTAATATACATATTTGTATTTTGATGGTCATAATGGTTTTACAAGTGTATATATGTCCAAACTTATTGTATTGTAGGACTTCAACAGGAATGACATCAGCAAGATGATGGAAGTCCAAGACCCACCTTCCTCCATGGAGACATGAATTTAATAACAACAAACCAACAAAATACCTCTGTGAGAAGTCCAGAAACTAGTTCTTGCACTCCAGGTGAGTGCAAATTCCTGATACTCTCCACTGTCTCTGGTTCAAAGCCCCTCCCCACTGGCACAGTGCCATGTAATGCATTTGGGAGGAAATCTTTAACTCCTATCTTCTCCCTGGGGAGGGAAAGGAGTAAAATGTATGTCCACCTGCCTTTTAGGGGGGCTTCCCAAGCGACCAGAGTCTGTTCTGCCTTCATTCAAACATTGCAGGAGGGGTGGGGGCAGTTAGGGGATCTCCGAGAACAAAGACATCAACCACACACCAAAGTCTATAGTACCTCAGACAGACAAAAGATGGAGCACCAGGACTGTGATTTACTACAGCACCACAGAAGCCACAATACTGTAGAAAGACAAGGGGAAGTCGGGCAGAGGCCTGAGTAAAAACTGACAAACCTTTTCAAACAGGAGATAAACACACAGAAACCCAGAGAGGATAAATACCCAGAAAAGCCTTGAGAGGTCTCCAGAATGTCTAGCTACTCTGTATAGAGAAAGTTCTCTCTGTATGAAACCAGACTGCAAAGTCTGAGAGAGTTGACTGATTCCTTGGATGCTTAATTCTCAACAAAAACAACAACAAAGCAAGAAATTCAAAAACAAGCAAGCAAAAACAGGCAACCATAACACATCTAAAGCAACATATAAATCTCCAGAAACTGAACGTTAAGAAACAGAGATACATGAATTAAAACAAAAAATTCAGACAAAGAATTCAAAATTGCTGTCATAAGGATGATAAAAGAGTCAATTCTCCAGGAAGATATAAAAATTATAAATATGTATGTACCTAACATTAGAGCACCTAAATAAATGGAGCAAACACTGACAGAAGTGAAGGAAGAAAGAGCAATACAACAATAATAGGAGACATCAATATCCTTTCATTTATGGATATAAATCAAGAATATCAACAAGGAAATACAGGACTTGAACAACATTACAGACCAACTGAAAGTAACTGACACATACACCACACTCTACCCAACAGTAACAGAATACATATTCTTCTCAAGCACACATGAAATATTCCTGAACACAGACCACATTATAGGCCACAAAACATGTCTTAGCAAATTTAAGAGGCTTAAAATTGTACAAAGTATCTTCTCTGATCACAATGGAAATAAACTGGAAATCACTAGCAAAGGAAAAACAAGCAAATCCACAAATATATGGAAATTAAACAACACACTCTTAAACAGTCACTGGATAAAAGAAAAATTACAAGGGAATTTAGAAAATACCTGAAAATGGATTAAAATTAAAACAAAACATTGGGATGCAGCAAAAACAGAGGGAAGTTTATAATGGTTAATACTTATGTTAAGGAAAGAAGAAAAATCTCAAATTAATTACCTAACATTATGCCTCAAGGAACTAGAAAAAGAACAAACAAAACCAAAGTCCACAGAAGAAAGGATATAATCAGATGAGAGAGTAATAAAAGAGAATGGAAAAATAATAGAACAAATCAATGAACACAAGATTTGATATTTTGAAAAAATCAACATTAACAAACCCTTAGCTAGACTAAGTAAGAGAGAAGACTCAAAATGTCTACAATTAGAAGTAAAAGCGAAAATATTACAACTGATGACACAGAAATAAAAAAGAATTATTGGAGACTATTATGAACAATCATACACAAAAAAATATAAATACCCTAGAAGAAGTGGATAAATTCCTAGAAACATACAACCTACCAAAGCTGAATCATGAAGAAATAAAACATCTGAACAGACCTCTAACTAACGAGGAGACTGAAGCAGTAATTAAAAACCTCCCAGCAAAAAAAATCAAGTACTAGATAGTTTCACTGAATAATTCTACCACATATTTAGAAGAATTAATGTCAATTCTTCTCAAACTTTCAAAGAATTAAAGTGGAGGGTATATTCCCTGGCTCATTCTATGAGGCCAGCATTACCCTATACCAAAATCAGAAAAAGACACAGCAAGAAAAAAACAAAAACTGAAGACCAATATCCATGACAAATATTTGATGAATGTTAACACAAAAATCCTATACAAAATTCTGCCAACCTGAGTTCAACAACAAATTAAACGAATCATACACAAATTAAAAGAATCATACATCATGACCAGATAGGATTTATAAGGAATACAAGGATGGTTCAAGATATAAAAATCAATCAATGTCATGCAACGTTAACAAAATGAAGGACTAAAACCACATGATCATCTAAATAGATGCAGAAAAAACAATTTACAAAATTCAACACCCTCTCATGATAAAAACAATAAACTAGAAATCAAAAAATAAAAATAAAAGGAAAGAAAACTACTTCAGCATAATAAAAGCCATGTATATAAAACCCACATCAAACATTATACTTAATGGGAAAAGACTGAAAGTTTTTCCTTTAAGATTAGGGACAAGGCAAGGATGCCCACTCTTGCCACTACTATTCAACATTGTACTAGAATTTCTAACCAGAGTATTCCGACAAGAAAAAGAAATTAAAGGCAAACAAGTTAGAAATGAAGAATTAAAATCATCTCTGTTCACAGACAACATGATCATATACATAGAAAACCCTAAATATTCCATAAAATCTATCTTAAAACTAATAAGTGAATTCAGCAAAGTTGCAGGATACATCATTAACACTCAGAAATCAGTTGCATTCCTATACACTGACAATATCCAATCCAAATAAGAAACTAAGAATAAAAACCTATTTACAATAGGATAAAAAAAAGATAAAATACTTAGTAATAAACTTAACCAAGGAGGTAAAAGACTTGTACACTGAAAATTACAAAACATTGCTAAAAGAAATCAAAGAAGATACAAATAAATGGAAAGACATGCCATGCTAATATACTGGAAGACTGAATGTTGTTAAAATATTCATACTACCCAAAGCAATCTACAGGTTCAGTGCAATCCCTATCAAAATTTGAAAGCCATATCATGCAGAAACAGTTCAAAATATCCTAAAATTTGTATGGAATCTCTAGGGACCTTGAATTACAATCTTGAGCAAGAAGAACAAAGTTGGAAGCCTTATACTCCCTGATTAAAAACATACTACAGGGCAATATTAATTAAAACAACCTGGCACTGGCATAAAGACAGATATGTATACCAATGGAAAAGATAGAGAGCTTAGAAATAAACCCTCCCATATATGATCAAATGATTGTTGACAATGGCAAGAAGACTACACAATGGGAAAAAAAGGCAGTATCTTCAACAAATAGTACTGGGAAAACTGGATATCCATCTGCAAAAGAATGAAGTTGGACCTTTACCTTACACCATATGCAAAAATCAAATTGGATTAAAGATTTGAATGTAAGACTGAATCTATAAAATTCCTGAATGAAACATATGGGAAAAACTTTCCGTCATTGGTCTTGGCAATAATTTCTTGAACATGACACCAAAAGCACAAGCAACAAAATCAAAAATAGACAAATGAGGCTATACTAAACTTAAAAAATTCTGCATGTCTGAAAAAACAATAAAGGGAGTGAAAAGGCAACTTATAGAATAATAGAAAATAATTGCCAATCACATATCCACTAAAGGGTTAATATCCTGAATATATAAGGAACTTCTACAACTTAACAAATAACCTAATTTCAAAAATTGGCAAAAGACTCAAATAGAGGTTTCTTGAAATAAAATATAAAAAAAACACATGTAAGGATGTTCACCATCACTAATCATTAGGGAAATGCAAATCAAAACCTCATTGAGACATTATCTCATACCCATCAGGATGACTACTATCAAAAGAACAGAAAATGATAAATGTGGTGAGGATGCAAAAAATTTAGAACTCTTCTTCTCTCTTAGTGGGAATAGAAAAAGTTATAGAAATTATGGAAAATAGTGTAAAGAATCTTCAGAAAAATAAACATAGAATAGCCATACAATCCAGGTATACTTATGCAATAGAATATTATGCAGCCTTAAAAAAGAAGGAAATCATATCACAGGCTACAACATGGATGAACCAAGAAGACATTATGCTAAGCAAAAGAAGCTGGTCACAAAAGGACAAGTACTCTATGATTCCACTCATATTCTAAAACTTTTAGTATCAATTTTAGAAGATTTGCATATTTTCAGTTTCAGCTCTATCTAGTAAATTTAGATTCCTGATACCCAAATCAAAATTTTTTTATGTTAGACATGCTGGTAGTATAGTCTAAGAAAATTCATTTGGGGTATGCACTACCCTTGATTGGCTATATACAAGATAATACTTGTTTTCCTCTGTGCTTTGGTAAGAAGGAATACAATCATTTTGTTTAAAATTAGCACTTAAATGCACAGTTGTCTTTATGTTTTTACTTGAAGGTTCAAAAACTTTATACAGCTGTTCTGAAGTTTGTCCTTCTATTAAAATGCAGACTTGAATGACAGGTCAAAATGGCACTCTATTTCAGGGAGCCCATTAATTTTCTAAACCTAATATAAAATATTGAGTGAACATAATTACTCCCGTGGGGAGAGAATACATAATCTTCATTAGATTCTCAAACAGATTTGTGACATAAGGGAAAAAATCTTTACAAACCACTATAAAGTTTTTTCAAAACCAATAATTGTCCTTTGTCTAAACTATCCAACTGATAGACAGTAGTTGCAATCAAGATTGAAAGTTTACAATGATATAAATGACATAAACTGGTACTTTTGGCTGATATTATCTGTGCATCTTTAAGCCAAACTTAGATGTCCTCTGTATTGTTTCAAATTAATCCAGATATGTTACTGTGACATTCAACATCTTTATTCCATTAATTTTCATACTTTCCTTTTCTCCAATTGCAATATTTGCATAATCCTTTGTAAAAAAATATGTACAACAGAGAAATAGAGGGAATTAAGGGAGGTTACAAAGACAATTCTCAGATTGATGAAGATTATTAAAAGTCTATTTAAAGGGGAGAAAGAAAAGAGTTTAAAGAAGAATGAAAGGAGTTTCTATGTTCCCTAGGTAGAGAAGAGAGAGGAGATGGTACAAATCTGGGTTTTTCTCTTCACTGTGGCACTTGTTTTTTACCTCCTACTGTCATTTGCAGAGTATCTGTGCCTGAACTAGGAATTTCATGACAGATGATGTTGATAGCACTGAACACACAGGTACATTTTTAACCTACTGTGAGTATTCAAATAAAAAACAGATGGTAACTTCTTAGAAACTAAGTATATTCCTCTGGAGATAAAGCGGAGTGTTAAAACATTTTAATGTTGCACTGGAGCAGATAATTAGGGTAATTATGA
Organism: Grampus griseus; assembly: GCF_964374135.1. Classification (NCBI taxonomy): domain Eukaryota; kingdom Metazoa; phylum Chordata; class Mammalia; order Artiodactyla; family Delphinidae; genus Grampus; species Grampus griseus. The sequence continues at coordinate 25,595,789 of NC_139011.1, forward strand.
CTCTTCAAAGACAAAATAAATAAGATCTCAGCCAACTTCCTTTACTTTAAATTGTAAAGATTATGAAATTCTAAGGGGAACATGGGCAAAAAGAATAATTTTGTAAAATGCAACAATATTTACAATGGTGGCATATGAGATTGAATAGGTTGTTTACTTCAACATTATGTTCAAATACCAATTATACAATTAAGGAAGTAAAATCAGGTTGCCTGTAATTTACATGAAAACTGATAAAGTTGCAAAAAGATAAAAGCTGTCAAGCTGGTTTAGAGAAACAAAGAAATAAGTGCACAAACACATACACATACACCAAATAAGCAGAAATACTAAGTGAATTAATTTGGTTTGATTTTAGACTATTTCAACCATGCCAGCACATCGTGGTTTGCACAAATAGTCTCAGCAATATTATCATCTTCTGATTTTCATTTTTACTTATTTTAATTACGTTTCCAAATAAACAATTTTTGGAGTATCGTATTGTAGAACTATGATAATGACTGAAATTAAAACAATATATATAGGGGAGGGGGAAGGGTAAGCTGGGACGACGTGAGAGAGTGGCATGGACTTATATACACTACCAAATGTAAAACCAATAGCTAGTGGAAAGCAGCTGCATAGCACAGGGAGATCAGCTCGGGGCTTTGTGACCACCTAGAGGGGTGGGATAGGGAGGGTGGGAGGGAGGGAGATGCAAGAGGGAAGAGATATGGGGATATATGTATATGCATAGCTGATTCACATTGTTATAAAGCAGAAACTAACGCACTATTGTAAAGTAATTATACCCCAATAAAGATATTAAAAAAAATGGAAATGCTTATTTCACCTTGGAAAAAAAAATATATATATAGCCTGTATGAAACACTTTTGAAACAAAGTAGAGATACCAATATACATACACAGATAAATGCAGCATCCTGTTCTTTCTAACCTCTATATATTTTCATATTAATCAACCCTTCCTATCCATTATTACATATTACACACTTAGTTTGGGTCCTCTCTATAAGTTCCTTTGACTTTTTTAAAAGTATCAATATTGGTTCTGTGTATCCATTCTCTGTCTTTCCAGGGCCACTTCCATTGTACATCTCTAGGATCTTTCAATAGCCTTCCTGGTCACGTGCTTCCATTCTTCACCCCACCTCTACACGCATACATATTACATAATGAGAAGAATTTTGTTTTTAAACAGATAAACCCTCTTACATGACATTTCTGTTTAAATATCTTTACAGTTTTCCTTAGACTTTATCATACACTGACTAACTACACTGACCATCTAGATCTTTCTTCCCATTCTCGCCTTTTTCACTACATTCCAGCTACATTTGTGTCCTATCTAATTTTTCAGGCAGATCAAAATTATCTGGTCTTGGGCTTTCTGAATTAACTCTTATCTCCTCCTAATTAGATTTCTTGCTAGGCTAACCCTTTCAGCTTACAGTCTTCACTTAGATGTTTCTCCTCAAAGCACTCCTCCTTAATTCACTCGCTAGAGGAATGACCTGGCTATGCTTTATCCCAGAACTCTCAATTTCGCTATTTTTCTTGACTAGATTTTTCATGGTTAGTTTTTTTTGGGGGGTTAATATATTTTTGTTGTTGTTTTCTTCTTCCTCATTTCTCATGTGCACATCTGTCTTCCCACTAGGATGGAAGATACCTGAGAGCAAAAAATTTCTATGTCATATTTGTTCCATTTCCAGGGAACCTAGAATATTACCTGACATAGAAGAGATGTCTGTGGATGCTTTTGAAATAAATACATGAACAAGTAAATAACTAAACAAATATAAGGTTGCTATCCTCCATATGACTGTAAATTTTTCTACCTTAAGCTTAGATTTAATAATATCAATAACCTGCTAAAAATCTTTAACACATTTGCATTGCATGTTTTAAATCCAACTTCATTGTAATGTCATACAAGGACCTTTTGAAGCTGGTCTCAATGTGTAGTTCCATACTTTCTCCAATCACTTCTGACCATAAAGCACTCACCACGTTAACTGGAAATCCTATTAACCACATTAACACTAAAATGGGAAATACCATGGACTTTTGTGTCTCTTAAATTTTAATATAATGTGCTCTTTGCCTGTAATGACTTCTTTTGTTTAAATAATTAGAAAGTTCCTAATTATGTTCTAAAGTCCTACTGAATTATTACCCCATATCTGTAGTTTACAAATTATCCCAGAAAGAATTAGGCAGTCACCCCTCATGTTCTCAAAGTAGTAATGCATGCACACCTCTCTGTATTTCCTATCACATTTTCATGTCATTATATATTTGTGACAAATTGCTCAAAGATAGTGAGCTCCTTCAGGATAAGGACTATGTAATAATCATTCTTGTATCCTTGTGTTCTAGCAGAATGCCTAACACATGTAAAATGAATGCATATTTTTGGGAATTTATATTTTCCTGGTAACTTTTTAAACATTACAAAATTTTATGTGATCTTTGAACTCAAAATTAACATCCATTTATCTTTTTCATGTATCCTCTTATTGTTCCAGTTTTCGATCTCATGATTTGATGACTTTTAATGTTGAGTAACAACTCCATTTATCTTTTGTCTTAAAATATGTTCTAAACATATATGGCATTGATATCAGATAAGACAATAGCCCTAGAAGCTCCTAGATCCAGGCATTGTTTATTCAACAAAGAGTTAAGTGCCTATCTTATTCTAGGTCCTATATTTGGAGCTGGAATTCTGAAATCTACAAGTTATTAGGTAGTTTGTTGGTCCTTAAATTAGAATACCCTAAGTGATTTTTGAATGCCCACTTAAACTATCAAATTCTGTTCCTATGTTAAGTATAAAAGAAACAAATGAGGTAGGATTTAGTGCGCATCATAACTGAATCCAACCCATTATTACATAACAGAAGCATTTAGAAAATCAGTGGCTAGCTTTTAAGTGTAAATTGTTCCCCTTTTTATGTGAAAGTGACTGAAAAACAAAACTCTTTAGATCATTAGAAGCAGTTATTAAAGTTTGGTTTAATATCAATAGTCTTTCATTTTCCTCAGTGTTTAAATGTCATACTATGTTTTTCTGTGACTGTTAGCCTCAGAGTTTTATAGCTAAGGATTGCCACTACACTAAAGGACAGCTGCTTCAAAATTTCTTGTCAATATATCTCATTAAAATATGATCATAAGTGGAAAAATCCAAAGATACAACTAACGGGACAGTACTGACAATTCTATATAGTGGGACTGTTACTTATATACAAAGGAGAACAAATCCTAAACTTAATAACTAAAATATGTATATAAGTATATAAGAAAGCTTTAAGAACTATAATTATACATATATATGTATAAATGAGAAAGCTTTATAAACTATAAGATGGTAAAAATATATATAAGCAATTATTTTTGTTTCTATCTAATCATTTGGTTGGGAAGACAAAGTTTATCCTCATTTACTTATTTAACAAAAACATTTTGAGAAATTGCTTTGGGCCAGGCAGTATGCTAGGTACAGAAGAAGGAAACATCAATAAGAAACAACAGCAATAATCTGACCCTAACAAAATTAATTTTTAATGGAAGAGCAGACATGTCAACACAAATTTAAAATGCAATGTCACAAGTGCTCTAAGAGTAGTTTTGCATTGCATGCTCTGGAAACATAGAAAGCTTGGAGAATTATTTTTTCAGGATTCATTGGCAGAGAATATGCTTGAAGTGAATTCAAAAATATAAATGTAATAAATCTATAAAGACTACCTTTTGATTTGAGAAGGGGAAGAGGTCAGTGTGAAACTATCTTTGTGAAGCTGAACTTTATCAGCAATGCCACAATCCCTGTTAACTCCTGACATACTCTCCTTGTTGTCATATCAATTACTGTATTAGTTTCTAATCGCTGCTGTAACAAATTACCAAAAAATTAGTGGCTTAAACAACACAAATTTATTGTCTTACAGTTCCGCAGATCAAAAGCCCAACATGGCTCTCACCAGGCTAAAATTAAGGTGTTGGCAGGGCAGAATTTCTATCTGGAGTCTTTAAGGGAGGATCGGTGTCCTTGCTAACTCAGGTTGTGACAAAATTCAGTTATTTCCAGTTGTAAGAATGAAACAAAGGAAACCATAAACATAACGAAAAGACAACCCACAGAACAGGGAAAATATTTGCAAATGAAGAAACTGACAAGGGATTAATCTCCAAAATATACAAACAGCTCATGCAGCTCAATATTGAAAAAACAAACAACCCAACCAAAAAATGGGCAGAAGATCTAAACAGACATTTCTCCAAAGAAGATATACAGATGTCCAGAAGCACATGAAAAGATGCTCAATATCACTAATTATTAGAGAAATGCAAATCAAAATGACAATGAGATATCACCTCACACTGATCAAAATGGCCATCACCAAAAAATCTACAAACAATAAATGCTGGAGAGGGTGTGGAGAAAAAGAAAACCTCCTACACTGTTGGTAAGAATGTAAATTGTTACAGCCACCATGAAGAACAGTATGGAGATTCCTTAAAAAACTAAAAGTAGAGCTACCATATGATCCAACAATCCCACTCTTGGGCATATACCCAGAGAAAACCATACTTCAAAAAGATATACATGCACCCCAATGTTCATCGCAGCACTATTTACAATAGCCAGGCCATGAAAGCAACCTAAATACCCATTAACAGAGGAATGTATTATACAACGGAATATTACTCAGCCATAAAAACGAATGAAATAATGCCATTTGCTGTGACATGGATGGACCTAGAGATTGTCATACTGAGTGAAGTAAGTCAGACAGAGAAAGACAAATATCATATGATATCACTTATATGAGGAATCTAAAGAAAGGGTACAAATGAACTTATTTACAAAACAGAAATAGAGTCACAGATGTAGAAAACAAACTTATGGTTACTGGGGGGTAAAATGTGGGGGGGGAGGGATAAATTGGAAACTGGATTGACATATACACGTTACTGTATATAAAATAGATAACTAATAAGAACCTACTGTATAGCACAGGGAACTCTACTCAATACTCTGTAATGACCTATATGGGAAAAGAATCTAAAAAAGAGTGGATATATGTATATGTATAACTGATTCACTTTGCTGTACAGCAGAAACTAATACAACGTTGTAAATCAAACATACTCCAATAAAAATTAATTTAAAAAAATTGAATGAAGTCTCTGTTTTCTTGCCAGCTGTCTTCTGAGGGCCTTTTCCATTTTGTAGAGGTGACCCTTGTTCCTTTCTCCATCCTCAAAGCCAACAAGCGTGGGTCAAGTCCCTTGCACACCTCATATATTTCTTCTGTATTATTTTTCAGATTCATTGTTTTGCCTTCCTTGCCCAATTTTTAGTATCCCCATGATTAGGTTGGGCTCATTGTGATTATCCAGGATAATCACCCCATCTCCATGTCTTTAATCTTAATCAATTCTACAAAATTCCTTTTGCCATGAAATGTAACATGTTTACAGGCTACAAGGATTAAGCTGTGGGATCTTTGGGGGGCCATTATTTTACCTGTCACAACTATCTTCTATTGATATCAAACCTTTGACAGGTAAACTCCACAGATAACAACAGTAATTTAAAAATAGCCTGTAATGCCTGTTATGTTTTATGAATTTTGACAGACAGTGTTATAAGGCATCCTCTTTGGAGGTGGTAGTGTTGACGCAGAATTTTAAAAATCAAGTGTCACTGCACATAGTTACTTTTATATGAACAGTTTTAATTATCATATACTGTATTTTTGTCACTTCTTAGCAAAATCTCCATAAAAATATCTAATGGAATAGTTACTTTTTATAATTTTCTTGCAATATAAAATAACCTCAAAATATTTTCTTATCTGAGCCTCACCGTAACCAGTAGTATGTCTACCATAGATAGTATTCCTTTGACTGTATAGATTAAATAGTAGGTACAGAGAAAGTGCTGGTTTGCTCAAAGTTGGTGGGACAGCAAAAGTAAAAATCTATTAGCACTGTATTCTTTCCATACAAATGTGTGGAAATAAATACTATTTTATGTTTCTATAGTTTACAGATAAACTCTACGACTTTTTGTTGTTGTGGTGGTTTGGGGGAAGGAGAAGGTGACAGTAGTTGGGGATGGAGTCATTTTTTACATATTACATGGACAAAATAATAGCATTTAACTATTTAATAATAAATTAGCCTAATGAGAACCTAATACCTAAATATATAGTAATGTGTAAAATAAATAATATTACTATATTACTATTGTATTTGAGAGAAATGCCCATGATGAAAATGAAATGTTTTATACATAATGTTTAAGTTCAGAGCTAGTGAGTTAAAAATAAAAATTCAGTAAAGCCTTGAATTGTTTTCCTTCATTATCAAATTGATACATAGTGCATGAAGTAGTGAAGCAAAGAACATCTATTTGATGGATAGACAAAAAAATTTAATTAAGGAAGCATGAAGCATGATAACAGGGAGAAATTTAGATTAAGAATTATAACAAGACTAAAAATAGGGGTTATTTTAAATAATGCTGGAAGCTTGATTAATGTTAAAATATATCAAAAAGCCTATATCATATTAAACAGAACTTGGCTGTGTCTCTTATCCCCTCTGATAACTAGAAAATTATACATGTTATGTATAATTGCTTTGTTGTTTGCAGCTGCTGTTGAGAACACACTTGACTTTTTCCTTTTCACAAATTTATTTTATAAATAATTTAAATGTGATGATTTTTTAAAAGCTTGGAGTGAAGCTGTCACCATTTTTCTATCTTCATCAAAAGAAATCAAAATTTCTAAGGAGTCACAGACCTTTCTTTAAGGGTCGTCACCACAGGGAGCCACTGGTACAGGTGAAAGAAGAGCATACTCTTTCAAGTAGTGGAGTGGGAAAATAATTTTACAAGTATTATCTCAAATTGACATATATCTTTCCTCATTATTCAAAGATTCCATATTTGCTAATTTGCCTATCCACTAAAATTAAAATGTATTTTTAACCACCAAATCAACACTTGCAATGCTTTTGCAGTCATCCTGGACATGCAGGAGTGGCAAAGAATTTGAGTTGCCAGTTGTGCATGTTCCCATCTGAGGTCTAACAAGAGGAAGCTCTGCTTGCTTGTTTCAATTCCCATAAAAGATGACCAGCAGATGGAGTTGTAGGGACAGTGCAGTGAATTTGAAGAAGTTCTGGCTCTGGGCCAGTTGGATGGGGTTTGACTCTCAACAGTAGGTTATTTTATTCATCATAATGCTATAACAAGTAATTCTTGACATTGTCTTTTTTCACTACTTAACTTGTTCTAGAGTGTGTGTGTACGTGTGTGTATGTGTGTGTGTGTTTATCCTCTTGGTTGGAAATAAAAACAATAGAAATTAATTCAGAGAGCAAGAAATTTACTTTTTGGTATTAACGTGTAAACTATTACTTAAATATGCTAGAGAACCTAAAAAAACATTTATGTCTGGTATTTTAGGGGATTGAATTTATTTTTTCCATTTATTCAAACTAATCTATTTTCATTAATAATATCAAAAGCAATGGACGTTCAGCCAAAACCTCTAGGTCTTTCTTATTTCATATGAGCCGTATAATGATAGGTCGTTCTTATATATTTTTCTTCTTATAGAGAACTGTTCAGAAAACTCCATCATATATAAACTACAATTTAAATTTTATCAATAAGTACAAAGCACTCGTAGCTTAGCCCACTGAGGGCTACTTTCCTGTGATACCAACATAGGAGTCATCACTGATGAAATCAAGTGGATATTTTGAAAATTTTCCATGACATGCTGATGTTTTTTCTTTGCTGTTGTAATAATTTGGTCTGAGTTGAAAATGTTTTTAAATAGATGACTAATGCAAATTGTGAAATCATAAAGAAGAAAACTAATAATGTTAAAACTGTAAGCTCCACATTTATACTCACTGTGTTCAAACTGTGACACCAGAACTTATTGTGTGCATTTGGACAAAATATTTCACTTTTTTTTCCTCACTTGCCGTTTCTGTAATATTAGGATAATTAGACTCCCTCCCTTTCAGAAGTGTGATAATTAAATGTGTTAATACATGTAAAGTGCTTAGACAGGGTTGCTATGCAATCAAAGACAATTCACTAACTCATTCAAATTCCAAAATGTGGGAAGAAAAGTTGTACATATAACTTGCTCCTATTCCATTGGCCACCTATGATTAGCTGTAAGGGAGGAAAACCTGTAGCATTTTTTTCCTGCAAGTTATAACCCTAGACAAGATTTACCATTTACCACTTTTAGTACTACAGAGGGAATGAAGAATTGGGGACAATGAGAAGTTTCTAGAACCTTACATTTTCAATACATATTAGCTAATGTATGTAATAGACTAAGATCGCATTACCACCTATTCTCCTGGTATTAATGTCCTTCTTGAATATGAGCAGAACCTGTGACTTGCTTTGGACTAATAGAGTACAGCACAGATGGAATGCCACTTCCATAATTATATAATATTGTAACTTCTGTCTTTTCTAGCAGACTCTCCTCTTGGCTGGCTTTGATGAAGCAAGTTGCTATGTTGTGACCTAGCCCTGTGAAGGCCCATATGGTGAGGAACTAAGATTAGCCTCTGGACAAAAGCCCAGAGGGAGCTGAGGCTCTTGGTCCAGCAGAAGAAGAATCCTTTTAATAACCATATGAGTGAACTTGGAATCGGATCCTCCCCCAGCTGAGCCTTCAAGTGATAACACAGCTCCAGTTGACACCTTTACTACGGCCTTCTGAGATGCCTTAAGTAGAGAACCCAGTTAGTCATGTCAAGACTTCTGCCCCATAGAAATCCTGAGATAATAAATATGTGTAGTTTTAAGGTTGTAGTAATTTGTAGTCCAGTAATAGAAAATGTATATATATGTATTATAATATATTTATATGTATTATATATGCCATTAAGCAAAAACAATTTATATATAAGTCCTTTCATTTAGTGAAAGAAATAAGGCACTGAAGGAAGCCAGAAAAAGAAGGAGGGAAAGAATGTATTATTTTTAATGATATTTACAATTATTTCCAAATTGCCTTACTCTAATTCAAAGTCAGCTCTTATTTTAACAAAACTACAAATATTTAGTTTTTGGTTTTGTGCTTATGTTTTATAGAAAGACATGGAAGAGTTAGCTTACATTTCCTAAAATACATCTTTTAGCTGTGAGATACAAAAATAAAAAAATATTTTTCCCGAACCTATTGCCAGGGAAGCCCTTAGACATTTTCCTTTTCTTCTTTTTTTAAATTAATTTTCCCTTTTTTTGTTTCAGATTTTTTACTCTGAATATAGTAGGCACAAAAACTTGAACTGTATCTCAAAGGATTTTTATTTTTGTTTCACCGTTATGAATTGGAAGTCTCCCTTAAATGAGAATTTGTGTTTATTCAGAATGGGACTTTAAGTGGTTTGCAAATAACAGTGAATGGCACAAAGGAAGACTCATCTGAAAGTAGACTTTTTAGACTTTGTTCAAGTATAATCAAAGTGAAGATGCATCTCTTATCTGGTGCCAAGAAAGTTTAAAAAAAAAAGTCCATTATTTGGTGAATAAAAGATACAGCTTTTGATACAATACAATCATAGTAAAATTGTTTCAGAGATGGTGTTGGAGAACTAATGGATTTTGAAACAATGTAATTACAGCAAAGGGAATTTCAGGTCCTTGGGCATGAAGTAATTTTATGAATAGCCTTACCTACTTTGATAAAATTATGTTTTAAGCAGAAGTGAAGAATGTTATATAAGTAGGTGAGGATTTTAAATATCCTCCTTAGATGACTATAAAATTATTATTACCACCAGATTTCTGTACCTTTACCACTCAAACCATGGAAATATAGCTTTTGTTTTAATTGTTTAATAACAGAATATATGAATCCCATTCTGTTGCTGGTAATAAACTTTATATTTTTGACCTAAATTTGGGGCAATAGAACTAATACCTAATTGACCTTTAAAGGCAGTTGTCTCTCCCATATTAAGAAGTAGAGTTTGATAAATATATGTGTTGATAAGAAATGTCTGTTCTCATATAACATAAACCTTCACTGTATAAAATACAACTTAACTCTCTCCCAGATATTTTTCAGATGGTAATGGCTCTAAAGAAGGTTTCATGTTCAAGGCTTTTAAACAGTATTTTTAAAAGAATTCTACATCCTTAAAGTATTTAATATTCTGTAGCCAAAGATTTGCCATTTTCTATTATTTCCAACTGTTATAGGAGATATTAACGTGATTTAATTTGTGCATATTTTTTGGTTAGAAATGTGAAGTACTGTGCATGTCAGATTTAGTCTGCTAAACTGGAGATAACCCCTATATTTTATTGATGTGTTTTACTTTTTTGATACTAAATCATTTCACAATAAATTGTCAAGATAGAAGACTTTATGGATAGCTTTTACCTCTGTATTACATATGTTGCTTTATCATCTTGTCAGCTTCAGGTATTCTATGCCAGGTTATTCAATAATGTAAGAAAATTGTTAAGCTTTTTACAGGTTAGAATAATGATCTATTCATATTTATAATTTCTTTGTTTCAGTGCAAATCAATATCAACTTTAGTTTCAACTTAGAATCTGTAGATCAATACCATGTTAGACATCTCAGTGTGAAGGAAAAGTTGAATTATGCTAATTACTGTCACAAAATTAACTATAATATATCAGATTTTCTTAACCTCAGCACTATTGACATTGGAACTGGATAATTCTCTTTGGGGTGGTGGGGGCATGCTATCCTGTGCATTGTAGGATGTTGGGCAGCATCCCTGGCATCTACCCACTAGATGCCATTGGCACCCCCTCCTCCAGGTAATGACAGCCAAAAACGCACCAGGCATTGCCAAATGTCCTCCTGGGGAGGAAAAGAGGAGGACTGTCCCAAGTTAAGAACCACTGCTATACAGAAAATTATTCTTATGCAGTTATTTCAGAAAATTTAACTTGCAATGGTTTAGGAATTTCATTAGAATTTTATACTTAAATTTACACAGAGATTCTAATAAGTTTGGAATTATAATGCTACTTATTTTTTCTGTTAGGTTTTAGAAAACTCTTTTAGTATAGTCTTTGCTTCTATTTGGGTTGGATTAGGGACGAATTCTGTTGGTCAAGCAAAATGAAAATGGTTTACATTGATATTTGATTAGTCAGTATCATAGAGTTCAATATTTAAAAGAAGCTAAAACTTTATTTGCTTCTGGGATTTCCTTCTATCCCTATAAAACACTTGACTTTAAGACACTAAAACTTTGTTTTACCTGAAACCCTGGACCATCTATGATATACAGCTGTGAAAAATAAGTTCATGCTTAATTTCACTTAATTGCTTTAGATCACTTTGGCCTGAGATATTGGTCCTCTGCTATGTTTTTTTTTAATTTTTTGTGATATTTCTTAAAATAAGTTGTAATAGTGAAACTGATGAGAATTTTAAGTAATAATATATTAGTGCACTAATTACATATTAGTGTACATTTGAATACATAATGCATTAAAAAATAACTGAAATGTGGAAACAGAAATTAAAAATATGATGCTAATTTTCCTTGTTGAAAATAAAGTAAGAGAACTCTCCCTCTTTTTTTAGAGCATTTACTTTAGAAAATTTATAATTGTTAAGTACTTTCTCCTTTTGAAATTTATATAAATCCTTTTGAAAACTAGATAGGTCTTTTGTTACCTCTAAGACCGAGGAATGTCTTTCTCAGGGACCTGGGAGCCATCTCTTTGAAATGTAAACATCAAAGGAGAAAGCTCCCCGGTCTTTCAGTTTCTGTGGGAGGGTAGGAGCCTAACTTGCTGCAAGCTGCAAAACTACTTCCTGTCATAAAAGGTATGAGAGGTTAGTTTCTCCTCTGGGTTAAGACAATTAGCCAACATAGATGGTCACTACAATTACTAGGATGAACTATGTGTGACCAACAGTACTCTCAAGTCTTCTTATTTGAGGATTAGTTATTGTTCATCTTGAGAACATGTATGTAACAGGTTGTATCTGCTTGGCTCTGTAAAAGGGTGGGATTTCTTTCTTTCCCATTTCTTAGTGGATTGCCTGTTTTGTATATCACAGTCTGATTTAATGTTTATTCAGTAATAAAAATGTTTTCTTTCATTACTACATTTGTGGAAACAATCTAGGTTGGGAAAAGATTTTGTTTTTAATTATATTTCTCCAACAAAGGGGACTAAAAATACAAGTTGAAAGATATGTGTGGGAGTGTGTGTGTGTGTGTATTTTTCTTCTCTCCCTTTTTTTATTGATCTCTAGCTATAACAGAGTTCCGGGACACCAGAATTGACATTATGTTAACGATCTTTTAGTTTTAGTTTCACCCATGCTTTCATTCCTTTTACCTGAAAACCAGGAAGGAAGAAGTTAGGCTTCTTGCATTACCACTGTATGGTTACTGAGGCCCAAGTGATTATATTCTGGTGTTGGAATGAACACTGTGGCAGAGAAACATATTGAAGGAATCTTCATTTTGCTGAATAGGGCTTCGATTCTTACTGCTGCTATAGCTTAAAATAAGATGTATTGGGAAAAGAAAATACTGGCAGATATGCCCTGGAGAGTAACTGCTAACTGAATCCTCTGCTAACTCAGTCCAGAAATAAAGCTATAAAAATAGTGCAGTTGGGTCTGGAAGCAGTAAGTTAAAAAGTGGAGCTTTGCTGATGTCAAGGGCCTTTAGGCAAAATACCTTAAGAGGTTTTCTTTCTCTCCCTTCTTTCCACACTCTTCCTCCTTTCTCTTCTTTTCCTCTTTCCTTTTCTCCCTCTTTCCCTCATGTGTCTTTATCTTTGTCTTTATTAAAAATCCAACCATAATTTAAAGGTTTATTAACTTGAAGCATGTGACAATTTAATATCTAGGTAGTTTTCTTGAGACTATTCCTTGTGGGTAGGTAACAAAGAATTACTAACCTGATTTCAGTCAAGGCAGAGAACCCTAACTCATGCAATTCTGATAAAAGCCTATCTAACACATCAGCTGGCTGAGTTTTTAGTATATTTTTTTCACTATTTCTCTCTGTCTTCAGTATCTGCTGACACACTGGTTTAATGCTTTTTCTAACCATTTTTCAAAAAAATATTTTTAAAACCTTTAGGCTATTTATAAAACCCTTATACCATCTTAAAAAAAAAAACCCACCATAATTACAACACAAAGATCTATTCCTGTATTTCTCAGCAATACTGTACTCTGTTTCTGTTCATCCATGGTAGTCTTTAACCCTTTTTCTCATCTACCATGATACAAGCAATAATTGTATGTATTGGTTGCTGTTAAAATAAATAGACATTAAGAGTGTGTCTGATCATTACTTGTCACTAGTTGTCAAGAGTACGGTATTTCAGACACTCATGTATCCTACAAAGACTAAAAAATAATGTATGCAAGGTTTGCAGAGGATGTATGCTACTTTCCTAGATTTGAATTTATGGCAAATTGATTTCCAGTAAGTTCTCTAAACTTTTGACACAAAGGCAGAGAAAAAATTCCATATTACATGTAGCAATTTAAAGTAATTTTGAAAACATTTTTATTATAATGGGCCCTCTATCATACCTTAACTGTTCATATTGGTTTCTTAAACACAATCTAAATGTTTTATGTACGGACACCATAAAACAACAAACACAGAAAATTATTCTCCATCAATTTGGGCTTTCTGTGCTGATTCTGATACTATTACCCTTTTGGCAGTCCAACCTATTTTTTATTGCTATTGTTTTCAAACTCTTCATTCCTGTATCTTTTCAAATAAAGGTTTGGTTCCAAATAAGTGTTGATACCTCCTAATCCCAAATATTATAATTGATTTCAGTGTCATTATTTTTCCTTTTATTTCTTCACTGTCCAACATTGTTTTAGCACTCCCATATTAGAGATTAGAAAATATAATAAAAAATCCAAGCAATTTGCATAATTTTGTATTTTTTGTTTGAATATTTTTGTAATAAAATTTGAATTTAGCAAAATTACTAGTTGATATGATAGAAAAAATGCTTGTTCTTTGTTTACAGTTTATAAAATCTCTAGTATATCAGTTTACTTGAATTACTTTGGCATCATCTTGGACTTTTATTTCACTGAGTTTGAAAAAAGTTATCTTGATTATGTATATGGTTACAGAACTATACATATTTTCCCAAATTCATTTAATAGTACACTTAAAATTTTTAAATTTTGTGATATATAAATTTACCTCAATAAAGTTCATTTAAAATAGAAAAAGCATAAACTGCCTATGACATAACAATATGGATGAATCTTAAAACTGTATATATTTAGCAAAAATAAAGCCAGATACAAAAGCAAATTGAAGAATAAATTTAAAAATTGAGGAATAGGCGAGAGTAATTTCAAGCTATAGCAATCAGAATAGTAGTTTCTGAAGAGGGGTAGGAATTGACTGAAATGGGATGTGAGTAAACTATCTGGGATAGGGGAAATATCTCTATCTTGATTGCTATGTTTATTACACTGGTACCCATTTGTCAAAACTCAATTACACATCTAATATCTGTATTTTACTTTAATAAGCAATTTAAGGAATAGCAATAATTTTAACTTTGCTTTATTCTATTACACCTAGGTACTAGTGGAACATTCCAATTCCTTAAAAGTCCCTCTGGTGCCTCTGTGTAACATATTTCCATTATCGTTCTTATATATTCCCTAGATTTTGATGCCATACAAAGTATTATTGAAGAGTTACTCTTCTCCAGCCTCAGCTGCACAGAGCCTGCACTTCCTCGACTAGATCTTCCCTCCAACTACCCCATTAGTGTGGGAATAGCAGCCTGGCTCCCGTGACATTCTAAACAACACATCCTTGGTATTGCACTGGCATCATCCTATGAGTTTTACAAAGGCAATATAAAATTATGGCCTCAAAATACAGGTTTGCAAATCTAGTTTGTTATAGTTAATGCCATACTCTCCAAGGCAAAAGGAGAACTACAGAATATACACTTCACCTGCAACATATTTCCTCCTAAGACACTCATATAATTTCAGTGAAACTCCCAGATTCATAATGGAAGTACACTTAAACCCAGAGCCAGGGGTTCCATTTCTAAATATTGCTTAAACAGTGTCATTACACTTGTGTGATTTGTGGTGATGTTATGATAATCAGTTTCCTGATTATAACTTTAGAGACATCAATATCAGAGTTATGCCAGGTTTTTGAGGTTAAGATAAGGAATAAGTCATACAGTCTTAGTCAACATTTAAGCAATGTACTGTGCTTCATTGGGACCATTAGGAGAGGTCCCTGTTTGTACTCTATCAGATTCTCCATGACTCTGGATTTCTGCACTTGAAATAAATATTATACTATTTGAGCCTCTGAGAGTCTTCAATAAATATCACCCCACCAATTTATCAACTGAATTCTGAAAACATTGTGAAATGAAACAAAAAAGAAAGCACAGGGAATGAGCTATCACCTATAGTTCTCATGAAGCAAAGCTGGAAAACTCAGCTTAGTGTGAGAGTCAGGCCACGCACTTGATGCCCAGAATGAGACAGGCTTAACCATCAGGCACCAACAACACTGAACCAAACAAAGTCACTGTCTATAAGAAAAAGCCTGGAAGGAAAAGAAGACCATGTGCTCTTTGCAAGCAGTTTGCTCCTGTGAGAAACTAGGAAAGAGCTGAGGTTTGTATTCCTACCCAGATATGATTCCCAAATTTATCAATTCTACTTTCCCAGCATAGAAAGAAACCTGAGTATGCCAAATGGAGTTATATTTCCTCCATTGGTAGGAAACACAAAGAGAGGTGATAAGCATTCTGCAGTAACAACTACAAGTTATAATTTCATAATTGAAATGTAGTAGCTCCCCATATGTTATGAACATCACAACCTAAGTTTGGTATGTTGGGCTTGGTTTCATCCCAATAGATATGATTGCTTCCGAAGTTGAAAGTTCTAAAGTATCTAACTTTCTCGTTTCTTTAATTTGGAGAAAATATTATAAGTACCATCACTTTCATGATTACTGAAGTCTCTTTAGAATTACCCTTATTATTAATTTCACTACACAGACCAACTCTTCAGAGTCAGGGAGAAAAGAATGGATCTAATCAGGAAAGTAACAAGTGCATTTCTGGTGTCCTTAAGCAATGTCAATTTCACTACAATTCCATCTGTTCCACTTGTCCATATGAAAAACGTGAGGTCTTTAAACACTATAATAATACCGAGACCATATTTCTCCAAATATAACCCTACATGTGTATTTGTTCCATATTTATTCATTTACTCTCACTGCAGGTCTATACATTCAATCTATACTTTAGGTGTTGTCAGATACAGAGAAGCTAAATATGCCATCATAGTTCTGAATGTTTCTAGACACTGTGACCATCTCCTAATTCAGGGGAAATTGGTTGGACTTACAGACCATTTATGGGAGTCTTTGCCCAACTTCAAAATTTGCCTGGAATATTTCTTCTACTGAACGAAGCTGAAAATATCTCATTTGTGCCTAGCATAATCTTGCTAAGAACTATAGAATTTCTTAGTTTTTCGAACCACTTGCACAAGGTGATAGAGAATATTCATCAAATTTTGAGTAGTTATATATCTTATGATGGTGCACTGCACATCACCATAGTGGGGTATGGAGTATCCACAGGGATTGACTGCTGCACTACTTTCATATAGATGAAGAGTGATTTTCTGTAGTGTGGTACAGTGGAATGATTATGTTTTGGGGTCAGTCTTGAATTTAAACCCTAAATTTACAACTCACTAGGGACAACTAGACAAGTTACTTAGTTTTTCTGAACTTTAATTTTCTCACTGGAAAATAAGGATAATAACAACCCCTGTAGTATTGTACATATTTAACAGCAATGCATATATATAGAAGATAACATGGTGTCTAGTAAACAGCAGATATCCAGCAATATTTGTTCTATTTACTCATAGCATTTATATCTTGTATAAAATCCTATAGGAAAGCTTTTGTTAGACTAAGTATTATTATTTTATTTCTTATACTTTCACTTTTTTTATTTCAAAAAGTAATAACACTTGATCACCACACAGTGATAATACTTTATCACTATGTGATAAAAGTGGTGACGCATATTAATGTAGCAAAGTTTAAGCAAATATCTGAAATACATTTTAACATATCAACAATAGTAGACATATTTTCATGCTTTGTTATAAGTTTGAAAGTCATTTCCTATAAATTTAGGATATGTGCATATTTTACTGCTAATCATGATTAAGCTTTATTCTTTCTGTGTTTTACAGTTATTTTGGCAATACAGGTATTTTCTCAACTTCATTCTAATCTATGATACAACAAGTAATTCCTACATATCTTTCTCAGAAAAAAAAAGTACTATATCTCTGGTAGAAGAGCACCTCTGACATTCCCTATCCTATTTGAACTCTCTAGGGCACAGGTAGTATATGATGTTATGATCAAAAAGTAAGACTAAAAGGCTCATAACACAGGCCTTCTTCCAGAAAACACTATGATTTACAATAATTGTAAAAGATCACTGCAATATTTACTTTTCATTACCTACTCTGTGTTATATTTTCTTATTAGTCCTCACAATATCTTTTTTGTGACCTTTGGCCTTTAAAATAACCTCTGAAAATAATGCCATTTTATCCATTTTAGGTTATAACATACAAACATATAACATAGAAACAGCAAGGGGGGGTGTAGGTAAAGTATTTTGTAATAGGTAGAATGTTCATTTAAAATGCCTTCAGGATTTGCTTTGTGAATACATACCCTTATTAATTCCAAGTATTTTTGTTACAATGACTGAATTTTGAAGTCCAATGGACTCTTTTGATAGAATTTTTTGAGTGCAAAACATTATTACCAAACACAGAAATGAGTAATAAATCTGAAATTGACAATTCTTCTTGTCTGAAGATAGTTATTGGTTTTGCAACAAATTTCAACTCTCCATTTGCTACATTTTGTCAGCCTGATTATTTTTGGTTACCTGCAGGTGAAATTTTCTGTAACAGAGGCTTTGAAGTAGCTTGTTTTGCTTTTAGCTTCTTACAATAATAGAAGAGTCTGCTTTCAGATGGCTTAACTCATACTTTTTTTTTTTTTTTTGGCCTTCACGAGCAAATGTGTGAATGCAGGAGAGATTGTGGGGTTTCACTTTCCATCCATAATGGAAATAACAAGTTTAAAAGACAAGCTAGGATGCATACGATGCCCAAATACTCTCAAAGTCTAGTCCAATGCTCTGCATTTCTATAGCAGTAATTTCTAAGGTTACATTATTTTTTTCCTGTTCAATCTTAGTTCCTCTCAGAACCTATCATGAATTGAGAGTCCTGAGATGAAAGTAAAAATAGCAATGCTATATTCCAAATGCAACTATAAGCCTTCTTTCTCTTTCTGACTCAAAACTTAAGGTACAGACATGACAGCATGAGTATGAAGAGTCTGAAAGGATCTTGAACTTGCTTTAGAATTTAACTGAATGAAAACAGAAGAGTAATTTCTGTATCCACTGGGAAGAAGAAGAGTAAAGAAAAAGGAATACCTAAGTGCTATGCTACATTTTCCTTTTTGGTGTAAATCAGTTATTTTTTCCTAAGATGATCACAAACATTTTTTATTAATTTAATAAATTTACATTTATTAATTTAATAAATGTAAATCTTCCTCCACATGTGTCTATATCCATATTCATAGTAAAACAAAAAGAATGGTACCTTTTATTAGTTTTCTCTTAACTAATTTTATGGGCCTCATAATTACTAAAATATGATAGCACACAAAATTAAGTGTATAATGACCATATGATATCAATTAGGATATTTCTGTGTTTAAAATACACTGAAGCCCATATTATTAAAGTGCTAAAATTTTCATATTGCAAATAAATATTAATGTGGTAAGTCAAGTAATTTTATTTCAGTTGCTAGTAGGACTATGACATTATGTTTTATTAAAATACAAATATTTTATTACCTTTAATTTTGTTGGCTATAGCATTGCAATATTGATAGCTGGTTTGCTGAGTAGGACTACAGTGGTATTTATTAGGAAACAATAAAAAAGAAAAAAGGTCTCTGCCCTACTTTTTGACATCATGTAACTGCTTAACTTTCAAGATCTCTGGGGTACAAAAGAAGTATTACGGGCTTCCCTGGTGGCGCAGTGGTTGAGAGTCCGCCTGCCGATGCAGGGGACGCGGGTTCGTGCCCCGGTCCGGGAGGATCCCACATGCCGCGGAGCGGCTGGGCCGTGAGCCATGGCCGCTGGGCCTGCGCGTCCGGAGCCTGTGCTCCGCAACGGGAGAGGCCACAACAGTGAGAGGCCCGCGTACCGCAAAAAAAAAAAAAAAAAAGAAGTATTACAACGTTAAAGAACCATATAGCTGAAAAGTTTAAACTTTAGCATTTCTTGCTTCTACTCTGCTGATGTGATTCTTCCAAATTTAACTATATGTGAATCCTCTCTCTGAATTTCTCAATAGGAAATACAGTGTTTCAGATGTTATGGTTTTAAGCCAGTAAGATTTGCAACAACTGACTTATTTCTCATCATAATTCTGTGGGTCGGGTGGGTGACGCCTCGAATGTTGCTGTCTGGGCTCATTCATAAGGGTGCATTCAACTTAAAGATCATCTGGGCAGGCAGATCTAAATGTCTTCACTATACTGTTCAGCAATTCATGTTACTGTCAGCTGGGGCTCCTTGGTTCTGCTCTATGTGGCAGAATTCCAATAGATTAGAACAAGTTTCTTTACAGGACAGTCTTAGGGTAGAATTCCAATGGAGCAAGGACAGTAACTTCAAGATTTTTTCAGGACCCATGCTCCAGAAACCTTAAAACCTTTCTTCCCCAACATTCTGTTGGTCAACACAGGTCACAAGGCCACATAGGTTCATGGTGTAGAGTAAGACTTCACTTCTTGATGAGGGCTGTGAAATATTATCGTCCAGTTTTCAATCTACCATTCCATACACAACTTCTCTACATGGACTGCTTTCCTGTTTCCTTTTTGGTTCTCTAGCTTTATTGAGATATAACTGATATATAACATTGTGTAAGTTTAAGGTGTACAATGTGTTAAGTGATTACCACCATAGCTTCTGCTAACACCTTCATCAGGTCACACAATTATATTGTGTGTTTGTGGCAAGAAAGTTTAAGATCTACTCTCTTAGCAACTTTCAAGTATATAATACAGAATTATTAACTATAACCTCTGTGCTGTATGTTATATCCCCAGCCATATTCAGGTATATATCCAAAGGAAATGAAAACAGGGTCTTGAAGAGATAGCTTCATGTCCCTGTTCATTGCAGTGTTATTCACAACAGCTAAGGTAGGAAACAATGTAAGTGTCCATCAATGGATGAATGCATAAAGAAGAAGACATAGTATATATATACAATGGACTATTATTCGGCCACGAGAAAGAAGAAGATATCTCCTGTTTCCTATAAGCAAATATTTGAGTCATTTTGAGTTTGTCACTTGTAAGGGGAAACTTTGGAAAAACAGTAAGATTTGTTTCTTCATGTTTTTGGAAGTAAGAGCAGTCTACCAGCCTTTTCCCCACTCTCATATCATTGAAAGTATTTAGGCTCCTTTAGCATAGACAGACTTAGTCACTACAAATTTCTGAGCCAATTCTAATCAACATGAGCAGAGTATTAATAGCCTCAAACCCAACTGCATATGAGATCTCCAAGTATTGTATATTGCTCTGAGCACCTGTATTCCATCTGTTCTATCTTAGTTCTTAGTTGTACTTAGTGTAACAGTTCTTTGCTGGAATAAGAATTTTATCATAAACCTAATCCTTTGACTTTGGTACTGAGGAACTGCCTAGCTAAGTCCATTTACTGCCCTTAAGGGCTATTTGTCTCCACTAAATAGCACAATATTTTCACCATTTACTTTGTGTCAATTCCACTGCCTAGAGCAAAGTTTGCAAACTTGTAGATTTCGGGAGAAATTTGATCTGTGACTGTGTTTTTTTTAACCAAAACAGTGTTTAAAAATAACTGCATACCTGACTTCCCTCCTGGCGCAGTGGTTGAGAGTCCCCCTGCCAATGCAGGGGACACGGGTTCGTTCTCCGGTCCTGCGAAAATCCCACATGGTGCAGAGTTCTAGGCGCACGAGTCATGGCTGCTGAGCTTGTGTGTCCAGAGCCTGTGCTCCACAACGTGAGAGGCCACAACAGTGAGAGGCCTACGTAAAACTGCAAAAAAATAGCAGAAAATCTTGTACTTTTGTGTATTTGAAATAGCTCATGTTTAAAACAACAATTTTGATGTAAGCTCAATACCACCTTTAAACACATATGAGAAAAAAATAGTGAAAAAATATTTTGTTATACATCTGTAAGTTGAGTTACTCATATTAAATAACTAACCAAAGATGCATTTATAAATGTCTTGTTTCTGCTACTGAAGAAAAGTGGTGCAATTTACATAATGTGAGCTATGAAGAAAGCCTGGAAAAATCCTCAGCAGGTAAGGTGAACATGGATGGGTATCTAATGTAAGAACTAACTAAGAAGCCACTGGGAGATGCTTTGTGAAGCCATCAGGAAAGAAGATTAAGACCTGTGCATGTAATAAGCTGCCAGTGGGCTTCTACTGATGTTGTTCCTACACAATTTGGAACTTATGTTGTCTTTTGCACTAGGTAGAGGTTAGTCTTCACTTAGCAAGTACCAGAAGCTTCTAGAGGAAAAAAAATCCTTTTTTACGTGAATAGTTTAAAAATTGTATGCTCCAGAAGCTATTGGTGCATTCTGAAAGTGCCTGCCAAATAATATTTTCTTAGCTTTCTGATGACTTCTTAGATTCTGTGAATTTATTATTTACCTTTAAATTTAAAACTTGCTTTCATTATTGACTTCTAGGCAATGCAAAAGTGATTGATATTAACCTTCAGAAACCTCAAGAATTAAATTTCTAGAATGTTAGTTTCGCACAATTTTATATACCACATTATATTTGCCTGACACCATGCCTGATACAAATGTTTTTATATAATATTTAATTTTCTTGCCCAAATGACTTCTATGGAGGCAGAGACCAAAGTTTTGAGGGTTTAAATGACAGCCCAAGATTACAAGACTAAAAATTCCTACTTAATGTAAGAATTATGTTTAAAATTTTTCTGTGAGAGGCTTTTTGATCATAGATAGGGTAACCATATAATATATTGTCTAAACTAAGACACTTCATTTCAGAGACAAATTCTGAACCAGATGCAAATTACAACCATTTTGTGCAAACTGAAATGTATATTTACTTTATTGGAGATACTGGAAAACATTAAAACCTAGACAAATAAGTAAGATTTTAAAAATTAAAAATTCTTTAGCAAAACTGCTAAATTTTTGATTTAGTATCTACATATGTTGCTGTTTAAAACAAGGAAGATATGTAAATTGCATAGTTGTCTATCATGTAAAATGCGTTAAGTATGTATCAACTCAAATAAAAAGATCTTCTGTGCGAATACTGTCAGGAAAATGATCCCTCTGATATTCCCCTCTTTAATTATGATACTACTCTTTTATCCATACACAAGGTTATAACTCTCATTATACAACATGCTGGTAATAAAGTGGGATGAGGAAATTATATATGGAATAAGTAGCAATAGATTTTATTCTGAGACATAAAGATCCCTCTTGTGGACAAAAATTTTGAGTTACACATTGGGAAGTTTTAGTTTTTATGCAAAGGGTCCAAAGAATACTACAAGCACCATAAATACCTGGAGTTTTTTTTCTTCTTCTTCTTTCTAAGCAGAGAACCACAGAGTCGGAGCACAGGCAAATCTCACCTACTAACACCTTAGATAAAAACCCACCAGAAAACATGAATTGGGTACAGCCAGTCACAATCTCTAGCTTGAAGTCTGAAATAAGGCCATGGAAGAACCCTAACAGTACATCAGCTTTCTTGACAAACCTAATTCCTAGAT
The DNA here is from genome assembly GCF_964374135.1 of Grampus griseus. Lineage (NCBI taxonomy): Eukaryota > Metazoa > Chordata > Mammalia > Artiodactyla > Delphinidae > Grampus > Grampus griseus. The sequence goes on from NC_139011.1 coordinate 25,618,830, forward strand.
TGACTACACAATGCTTGATGTTGGGAGATCAATCAGCTAACCAAACAAAAATAATAAAAAAGACATAGTGATGATGATGAAACTGTTCCAAGGAATATAATGCCCTGAAGAATCAGAGGAAAAGAATATTTTGGGGAGTATTTACTTCAGATATCAAAAGAATGTATGTTAAATCTTTATTTTCTTTTCTCCAGAAGGCTGAAAATAGACTTTGTTGAGACAGAATATATTGATTATATTTTCTCAAGTTCTGTATTCTTGATGCTCTAGCATTTGAAGCCATGATCCTGGAAAGATGGCCCTTGCTGGAGCTAGCAGGTGATTCCTAGAGGTAGTAAAGGATTCTCCTTAGAGCATGCCTTTGACATAGAAACCAAACAATCCAGAGCCCACACCCACAACCGCCTCCTTTATCAAATTCTCATATACCAAGCCAATACTCCCCCTGCCCTAAATCAGTCCAGGGCCAGGTACTGGACAATGATGGACCATCAACATTACCCAGAACCCTCTGAAGTTATTCAAACTATCCAGTCTTAAACTTACTCAATGTCCTTACCCTGCCTCATTTTTGTTTTCCCTTGGAAACTCCAATAAAGTCTCTGGGCCAGGCTCTTGCCTGTGCCCCTCTGCCTCCTGACCAACCAGATTGACTCTTAGTACTTGTATCAACTTCCCATGGTTTCACCTCTCTAGACTCTTCTATAAAATACTGACCTCATAAGCTTTGATGAACGTAAACTTGGGTATGTGAATAGATAACTTAGCTGAATGCTTGGCATTTAGCACTTGCTCAATAAATTGTAGCTCTATTAATACATAAAGTGATCAAAAAAAAGTGTGAAAGAGTAGAAAGTCCACCTGTGAATAGTAATGGGATTCCTATAGAAGAATTTAGAATTAACACTCAAAGATATGACAGAATAGTGTTCTAAGATTAAAAGTACGTGAACCTGAGAATTTAAAAGACCTTATTGTATTTCAGGAATATTTATGGGGAAGAGACCACTCATGCTTAGTTTTGTAAATTTACTTTTTATATCAAGATACCAAAAGTTTTCTAATATTCCAAAAGAATGAAATTATGTAGTTCTAATTTAGATTAAATTGTAATTAGATTAATTAAAACTTCTTCCTAACACCAAATGCCAGAAGACAATGAAACCCTGCTAATAATAGGAACGTATTTCTCTGAGTTATGGGGGATGATGCCTAGCATGTTCTGGCATAGAATCTGTTGAAACTTTCACACGTCGTGAACTGGTGTGATAAACCAAACAAGTACATGCACTAGTAGGAGTTAGACAACTGTAGCCTACTTACTACCTGTTGTGAAGAAAAAAACAAAAAAAACAACTTCTATTGAAACTTACCCATGTTTTGTCTATGACTGCTTTTTCCCTACAACAGCAGGTTGTAGTAGGTGCTACAGAAACTGTATTGGACCCAAAACTAAACTATTTACTATCTGGCCCTTTACAGGAAAACTTCGCTGAGTCCTGTACTAATGAGCAATATATCAGGCATTTGAAAAATATGGGAGAAATAATTAACAGGATATTAAAATTTGATAGCTGTTATTGGGGTTAATCGATGCTTAAGAGAGAGACAATGTAAAGCTAATCAGTTAAAAGCTATGTGTGAAAGTCAAAGGGACTTTTTGGTAGTATATAAAGAGATACCAATCCCCTGTTGACGGAGTGCTGAGAAAGCTCAGGACCAGGACCAAAACAATATAAAGACTAACAGAGTGCCAGAGAGCACTAAATTCTTACTCTAAGCAGGTCTGCTAAATCAAGATCAAGGCACTGATTGGGAAATAGTGGGACCTTCAGAATGTAATGAAGATGTCTGAGTTGTTTAAAAATCTTGAGTTCCCATATGCCTTCAAACACTTGAAGCCTGCAGAAACCTGCAGAATGGTTTACTCCTTCCTCTAAAGGATTTTAAGATGATGGAATCACCTTCATTGTTCAAGACAGCACACCCCCATACCTCCAAAATCAGTTCTCACCTTTACTTCTGATTACTATCTTATTAATAGAATTAAACTGCAACATTACCAGTGGAGAAAGTGCTCAGCCTACCAAGGAAGGTAGGGGTAATTATTATCCCAAAGAAACTGGCCCCTGATCAACATACACCACAGGAAGCCAGGATGGTACATCTAGAAATGTATTCTGAGTGTATCAAGGTATATGGAACATAAAGCTGTGTGAGGAGGACAGTTTATTGATATGCAGCATTTTCTCAGGATACAGGATCAAAGACCCTGTGAGATAGTGCAAAGGCATCACAAGGATGTCTCCTAGAAACTTGAAGAAAGCAATGCTCTGTTACATGAAATAGAAGTTCAGAGAATTGAACATGTTAGAGTGAATAAATTGTGTATATCCAGAAAACCACCGGATAACTGTTTCTATGGAAATGCTGTATCTGCCCCCTTCTCTTCCTCCAAAAAAAAAAAAAAAAAAAAGGATTCGAAAGTAAAGAAAAAATGAAAGAAATTTGCTGGTGAGAAGGGTAGCAGATTACTTAAAATCTTGATGGTGTGTCTCTTTTGTTGCCCATGGCCAACAATAAGAGGTTCCTTTAATGAACTTATGATAGGATTCCAAAATAATGGAGACCAAGTGAAACAGCTCTTACATAATTTAGCACTAATTATTCAGGTCCCTCTTCTGGTAACAATTCAGACCCCAGGAAGCAGACTCTAGGATGGAGGTTAGCATGCAGGGAAAGAGGCAAGATTACGCAAAGAGAGAAGATGGGCTGTGATTTATTCGCCAAATGCTCAGTCAACACTTTGGGGATTGTTTGAAGCTCAGCTTTTCGGAATGGATTGGAGTTGGAGTGAAGGGGCCAAGGTTTTATATCTTTATACAGACAGGTCATTAAATGAAGCTTGTCCCTGGAATCACAGCATGAATTTTGGCAAGGTGGCACTTTTCAGCTTAGGGAAATTTTCAGAGAAGGCTGAAAGATGAGGGCTGTCAGTCAACAGTAGTTCCTACAATTGGAGAGCTATGCCCTGAAGGGGGATCTTGGTATGCCTGGTGACTGGTCACAGACATATGCAGATACTGAGTTACAGCTTTTCCTCACTCTCTTTGATTTCATTCCCACCTCTTGCTTTCTGCAGATCTACACAGAGGCAACAGTTTCCCATAGGCCACTCTATGTGGCCCTACTCCTTGTTCTCCCTTTGGTAACTGGGAAGTTTGGCTTCTCAGGATGAGATTGGATTTACCTTTTTTGATCCCCAATTTCCCATTTCTAGACCTTCACCAGCTATACCAACAACTGTGAAAGGTATCATTTCTATGATATATTGCTATCCCATATTCCTCTGACTGAACCTAACATGATTGTAGCAATTATGAGTATTTTTCAGCTTGTTCATATAAATATATACTGACACTTTTTCCTTTTTTAGTTTGTTTACTCTTACATAGATGTTCTAATTGTGGTTAATCTTACATGTCTATACTTAAGTTACATATTTCAAAGTGTAGAGTGAAACTCTACATCATTTCCAGATGGATTAAGGACCACTTGGGACTTTGTATCACCACTTATGGGGAGAGGGTTAATATATTTTCAGTAGTACAAGTTGTATCGTTAGGTGGGAACATACTTTTATTTTACATTGAAGTTAAATATGGTTAAAAAAGGTGTATATAGATACCATGTAGAGGTGGACTCTGGTGTACAATGTGTTGGCTAACTTGGTTAAACTGGGAAATGTGTTTCCTAGTATCATTTCACCTTCATACCTCTGTGTAAGAGGGGAAATATACACAAGATGCGGAATGTGGAATTGAAGGAACTCTCTGGTCTTTTCACATTCAGATGAAGTGGCAATAGACAGACTCAGAGGTGCCTGTGGATTCCATCACTCTCCACTGTTCTACATCTACTTTGTCATGACTGCTAGCCCTACTGACCTGCAATGTCCTCAAGCCAACCACCAGATGTTTGGCTGTGATTAAACAAAGACAGCCATAGCACAAAAACAGTTTCCCAGCGACCTCTCACTCTATTCATTCAGAAGGGTGCTAGACCAGGTTTTACCACATGGTGGCAGCAGAGTGCTAACAGGGCAAGCCCCCGTGTAGAAGGACTTAACTAAGTCTCTGCTTGCACCACTTCGCTGATGTTCCATTGGCCAAAGCAACCACCAAACTTAGAGTCAATGTAGGAAAGGGATACAAAAAGGCATGGATGTGGAGGGACATGATTAAAATCTCAGTTGAATTTTACATTTGTTGTAATTACAAGTATACTTAGTTTCAGTGTATAGTACTCTCATATATTGACTATAGGTATTTATTTCCAAGCTAATTTTAGAATATATTAATTGCAATTTCCCTACCTTCTTTTTTTTTTCTACCTTCTTGATAGTGAAGTCTTATTGTCTTTTTAAGTTTGCTAGCCATTAGCACAGTATATTGGACTCCGTGATTTTTTAGATAATATTAAAAAATAAATATGCCGTAGAACTTGTAATAAACGCTACATAAAGATTTTTCTATCGTCCTGTGAAACTGATAAAGCTCTAAGCTATCAGTACTTTGCTTTTTAGGGTAATGAAGTTAATGTTACGTCAGATACACAAATAGAAATGCCTTTATTATTTTTTTTAATCAGCACTAGAGAAACTCTCTTAGACCTAGACTGATTCTTACATTTTAACACAGGGTTTTGAGATCATTTCTAGAATAGAATAAATGCAATCTGTAGCTGAAAAATTCAGGTTAGATAACATAAACAAATTTTTTTAAAATGTATCCTTAAATGTCCTAAATTGAACAACTAAAACTAAGTTAAATTGAAGGGGGATAAATTTGGGGGTATTTTGCCATTGCTATCTGCAATGCTCATCATGAGGTTTTTTAGACTCTACTAAATATTCAAACTCAAAAGATAGACAAAGACCACACTGAACCTCAATCTAATGAGAAGAATTTAGGACAGGAACACCCCTTGCCAGAAGAATGTCAGACATTCTTCTTTTGCCAGAGTTCTGTGGTAGACCAACACAGCATCCCATATGTGTCAAAATCTTTGTAACATCTCTACAGACTTCACTTTCAGGATCCTCATAAGAGGCATAGCCAGTTACAAGAGTCATTGCAGTCAGGGATGAATAGAATAGTTTGTACCTATCACATTTTTATAATTTTTCCAGGCCAGATGCAGTACACAAATGAGCAGTCATTTTTTAATAATAAATGATGTTGCCTAGCAATTTAGTTTTCATTTTCACCTATATTCGGTTTCCAGGGAAACAGGAACAAAGATGTTTGCCTCATGCAGCATGGGAAAGGTTTTTGTTAACTCTTTGCCCACACTGTCAAATATTTCAACCATATTTTTTGAATAAAATTTATAATAAATCAGTGGGCTTTCATTCCACATAGATTTTCTTAAATGCCACTTATTTTCCTGAACTGAACGGGTGGTCCATGTAGTTGAAGAGAAAGTAGATAGTAGCTATTGCTTTTTATTCTGTAGTGGTGAAAGTGATAGTGAAAAGAAGTGCCTTTAGAAAAAAATGTCACATGCTCATTGTCAACTGTGACAGGCCTGTGCTCACTGTGTAATGAAGTGCATACTTCACTATCTATAGATCATGCTCCCACTGCAGGAGAGGAATCATGAGCACTGCTTACAGATGAGGAAACCAAGACTAAACACTGTCCAGCTGATCTCTAGATTCTCGTTACTGAACACAGTTTAGAAACATACATGAAATCATTTTTCACTGATTCTGAACTATCATTGAAAAATCGGAATTTTTAAATAAAACAGTAAAGCAAACAGCATTGCATTGTTTAGGTTTCTCTTGGCTCTCATTAAGACATAATTGTTGCTGGCTAATTATTATTTGAATATTGTTTATGACAAGAGGAAACAGGGATTTCTCAAACAGGCAAACAATTCAAATTGAAATCATTTCACTGAAAGTGTAACTCTTTAGCATAATTCTTTGAACTTTTTGGTTGGGGATCTATCAGAGACTATGATGATTCAATCAGAAGCACTAATGGAGGTGACATTAACACAACCATTGGAAACCAGACAGGAGAGCAGAAAGTTAGGTGTAGTGAGCGATCCTAATTTTACAGAGTGCCTTAATGGACTCATGTTTTTTAACCCTTTATAATATCCTATAATTAAATCTAACACCTTAAAAGTTAAAAACCAGAGCTCTTATTTTTTTTTTTAACCAATGAATCTATTCTCTCTCATTTGTGTTTGTGTTGATTTTTTTGTTTTTACAATCAAATTTAGTGATAAAATAATATGGGTTTGATTATATACTCATATTAAACCCTTCACATATAATCATACAGTTGTTGGTGAGCCACCTTTGAATTATAAGTATACTTATTTATTTATATTTATTTATATTATAAACAGACATCATTATTTCTATACTACTGTCTTACGTTTTTCGTACCTTGTGAGTTTCTGGGTAGTTTCTTTTGTCAAAAATGTTAAAAAAATAAACTTTTACAAGTAACACCTCATTTTAATTGTAATTCATTTTCCTTACCTTAAACTTTTATTAGCATATTATACAGTATATACTCAAGTTTAAATATTATGATAAAATTTTTATCAAAGCCTCAACTCAATTTATGGAATCTTATTTTTAATATAATTTCTAATAAATCAAATTGTGTTAATATATTTTTTCAATTATCTTAGTATTTATTGCATGGAAAAATTTATTCCTAGTAAATAAGTATCTAGTCAATATTTCTGCCTCCCATTCAACACTTTATCTTTTTTTAAAAGGGATTATTAGATTTATAATGATATCATGTAGTTTTTTTAAAAATATATCTATATTGGAGTATAACTGCTTCACAATACTGCACTAGCCTCTGTCGCACAACAAAGTGAATCAGCCATATGCACACATACATCCCTATATCCCCTCCCTCTTGAGCCTCCCTCCTACCCTCCCTATCCCACCCCTCTAGGTGGTCACAAAGCATGGAACTGATCTCCCTGTGCTATGCAGCTGCTTCCCAATAGCTATCTATTTTACATTCAGTAGTGTATATATGTGGATTCTACTCTCACTTCACCCCAGCTTCACCCTCCCCCGCCCATGTCCTCAAGTCCATTCTCTATGTCTTTATTCCTGCCCTGCCACTAGGTTCATCAATACCATTTTTTTCTTTTTTTAGGTTCCACATGTAGTTTTAATCCTCCCTTTCTTGATCAAGCTATTGTTTTATAATTTCACTGATAGACTATAGTCAAAATATTTTTGTGGTGTACATGACAAACATTTTAAATTAATTTACGTAGTCTCAGTATGAATACTGGTTCTGCCTTATAAAGTTTTTATCAATACTTTTATTTCAAATAGTAAGGAGATTTCAAATATTAAAGGGGTATTGTGATTCAAGATTCAAGAGTACATGATACTAGGAGAAGTTTTTTAGGTCCTCTGATATTTTCCACATTTCTAAAGATTCAGAAAAACAATGTAGTGTTAATAATAATGTCAATACACTAAGATATTTGGAAATTTTTATGTCTTATTTTTGACCAGAGGTATAGTTAAGCTACTGATTGTACGATTAGGAATTACTATTAAACTGAAAATGAAACTGAGTTTTCTTCCCCACTGCTTTGTTCACTATCCAGGAAGTAAACAAAACAAAACAAAACAACAACAACAAAAAAAAAAAACAACTCGACATCAAAGGAAATATACAGTTTATCTTAAAAGTTTTTACTTCTACTTCTTACTTTTTATTTTTGGTTTATAATCTCATGATTTAGGGAGAAAAATAATGACCTAGAGGCAAGAATTCTTAGCAGCTAATGTTCAGATGAATAAAATGCCATGGGCCAACTAAATTGTCATAAATAAAGCAAAGCTAGAAAATGAAATGTACTGCTTTTCCCCAGAGATTGGACAGTTATTGATTCACAGTTGTATAACAGGTAAAGCAAAAATGAACCAACACACTTCAAGGTCAAGGAACACTTAAATTACTGCCTTTAGTTCTAAAGAATATGTCTATTCATTAATTCATGTATGTACATTTATATAAATGTTTAGCTGTCACAGAGATAGAAAATCAAAATCAAAGCAGGTAAGAGAATTGCACAATAAAGAAATAGGTTATTTTTGTTTCAAATGTTAGGAATAGTATAAATTTGAAAGAAATTTCTACTTTTAATAAAGATCATTTATTTCATTGGTGCTGATCATTCCACTACCTTTTAAGTTGCTTCTGAATTAATGATTATAAATAATTTTTAAATTAATAGTTATACGTGTATATAATTTCTGATAGTTTTATACACAACAGAGTGTTTGCTGTACATATTTATGAATTCTATTTAAGCATATCTAGGTTGCTTTTATACTCCCACCATTAATGCACATTCATTTTTTTCCTGCATCCTCAATACTCCTTGACATTATCTCACTTTGTGTGAATAGCACCCGTAGTTGCTTTTTTTTCCCCTACCATATCCATGCTTTTGTTTTCCTCAAGTACCAATATCTTTGCAAAAGAACAGAAGGTGACAGTGTTTGGACTTACACTATCATATTTTCCTTCTCTCTGGGATCTTGACTCAAGTCCAGGCAACCTATTCTTCTGTCTGGTGCTATCAAAGAGATATTTTTTATATCCAGCCATTATGATTCTTCAAGGGGGAGATTCTTTATAATATAGGCAATTTCACTGTAGCTGGTAGCAGAAGTCAATATCTATGCATACGTTTTCCTTCACATACCAAAAATTGATTTGACTCTCTTAAAGAGGAAAACTGATGCATGGAAAAGAATGAACAAGACAGGAAAGGAAAAAGAATGAAGGATAAGGAACAAAAGTAACTCAATATTTCTGAAGATTTCACCAGAGAGGGTGCAGGGTTGGAATATTTTGATTCTTGGAAACCAAAACCTAATTCAGGCTAATTTAAGTGAAGAATAGTCTTTGCAAGAGGACTGGAGAGATCACAGAATATGTAGAAAACTCAAGGGGCAGCAGAAATCAAGGATACTGACATGGAGAAAGCCCAGATGGAATCTAAAATTTCATTTTTCTATAGATCATTGCACTGATTCATATAGAGTTTTCAAAGGCTCAAAAAAGAATGTTATATGGGCTGAGTTTAATCCACAAGTTGACTAAGATGACAGACAACAAGAAGATGACCTTTTGAAAATGCACACATATGTCCTTCACAATTTTAGATGTGCAAGTAATATAATTAAAAAAAATTTTTTTGTAACTCGTTATTCTGCATTTGAATTTCCATTCAAAATAACAAAAATAATCTTAGTCATGTTGAGTTTTCTACCGTTCTTTTTCCTCCAGTATAATGTTTATGTTTCCAGTATAATTTAGTAGTGACAAGTTATAAAGGAATTTTAATCTTATTCTCAGTCTTGTCTAGTCTACATTCATAGCCAATGAGTGTGTCTTTCATTTCATTTTACCTCTGGTCTTGATCTAACAAAGTAATTGCATAATTGGGCTTGCTTTCTTCATTGGCACACATCCTCCAGTGCTGTCAGTGGCTTTGTCTGTTCCTTATTTATCCTTGGGTAATTTTGTCTAGTCTCAGAAGTGCAGTGGTATTAAGGTGTCCCCATTGTGAGCAAGTTGGGAGTATCACTGTGACTCTTTCTATTACTTATGTTGCCTTAGCAAACAGTATCAGTCTTTCTCTCCAGTCTTTCTGTGGTCTGTGCACAGTGTAAGTAAAAAAGTTACTTCTGATCCTACGTCTATTCTAAAAGTTTTGTCAAGATAGGACCCACTATATTAAATTAATGGTAGTTACTGTAATTAACCTACCTAATGAACATAATGGATCAAACATGATAAAAACTAATCTTTAATGATTGTATTAAAGATTTATTTAAATCTTCTTCGATGAATTGTACTTGACAGAAACTAGTAAGCAAATGTAAATATAGGTTTCTTAGCATTTGTCAGTAAGATAAAGATTTTAAATCCAAGAAGTATACCTAAAAAGACAGGTTCATAGTATATGATTATTAGATGTAATTAGATATTATCTTAAAGTTATGGTTTATCTAAAAATTAACACTTATTGGAGAAAGAAATGAATATTCAGTAACAATATTTCCTACAGACATATTAGTAGGGATCTGCCTTTTAACTGAACTGGTAAGTCTCTTAATCATGCTTATAACCTCAAGCATATGTGAAGACACTATGACCATGGGGAAGAAATTGTCCAACACATAACTAGCAAAACCTGCAACACTGCAGGGACTAGTAGTTTTAAATGGCATCTGCATGAGAGAGAAATTTTCTTTGCCAACGTGTAAGAGTGGGCATGTGGGCAAAGAAGCAAAAAGATATAGTTAATTTTTAAACATTAATCAATACGTATCGCTTTTCTTTTCCCCATTCCAATTCTACCCTCAGCCAATTTCATGCTTCTTGTTCTGTCTTCATATTTTCACTCTTTTATTAATCTAGAATTGTCTCTGATCCTTGCCTTAAGAAAGCTGATTTCAGAAGAAAACTGACAAATTAAGTACTCTTTTTCTGTCTTGTCTTTTTTAAGTATTTAGGTCCTAGAGAAGACAGGAAGCAATTTTTCCCAAACATGTGAGAACATATATAATAATTATCTGCCTCACCACCCCCAGAATAGATAAGGCTTCCTCAGTGGAGTAATGAGAGCTGGATGAGAGAAATACACAAGTGACAAGTAGATTCCTTGTATACTTGTCCTGATCCTGTAGCCTTTCCCATATTTGAGAAACCAGTCACAAAAACGAGCATGACCACAGAGATTTCAAAAAATGTTGGCACAATGTGTTCAAAGTGGGTCATAGGTGGCCTCACAGTGTTACTACCTACTCAAAGTAATGTAGAGAGTAATACCTAAGTTTAACAAAAGACGTACTAGGAAAATTACCAAGATGCTCAATATTTTTTTAACTTTTAATTAATATCTTTAAAAGACATCATTTAATATCTTTAACATTTAATATATTTAATAAATGTGGCAGAGAATGCCTAGTTATTCAGAAAAACACATTTATTTGTCCTGTGAATATGAATAGATTAACTTTTACAGCTTTTCTTATAACTATGTATTGGTGGGTATTTAGTTCTAGCTTGTGGAATATGTATACAAGTGATAAATAATGCTCTTGGGCCTGACCAGTACAAAACCTCTGATATGCTATTCTCCATTTACTCTTCCATTTTACATGATAATGAACAAGATATTTCCTAATAAAATTATAGTGCACTTTGGACAACACCTGTTGTTGTAAGATGGAAATGTTGTTATAAGATGGAAAAGTCATTGTAAGATGGAAAAGTCATTGTAAGATGGAAAAGTTGTTGTAAGATGGAAAAGTCATTTTAAGATGGAAGGAACCCAGATACTGAATAATTGCTTAGAAGAGAGCTATCTGTTAATTAACAATTCCCTTTGAATAAGGATGGAAGTAAATATGTATCACTTCAATGCTCAGCACATAATATTCTCTATACTAGAATCCTGTGCAGTATGTCCCCCTCTGCCAGTGTGTTAGAGACAGCATGATGGAATTGAAGCTATACTGTGAAGATTGTGAAGACAAGAAATTTTAACAACATGTCTTTGAATCTTTGGAGAGATCACGACACAAATCAATTATACAAATTTCAAGTCAATGTAAGGGAAAATAAATTTCAAAAAATTTTAGCCATTATACAATTTGGGGTATGTTTGTTAGAGAAAACAGTAGTACCTTAACTAATATAAATGCCCTTGTCTTTAAGGGAATTCATTTGAGATTCCGAAATTTTAATTTTACCAGCAAACTGGTACACGATCATACATTTTATTCTCCCTGCCTTCTGCCAAATATCCTGTAGCTATCCAGGAAATGTAAGCCATTTTGTAGTTAAGTCCAAAACACAGAAAATTTACTCTGAACTGGAAAGGATCCCTGACATACAGAGTACCGTTTGATACCTTCTCCATACAAAATTTCTGCAACAAGAACACAATCTCAAAAATAACTGATAATTCAAAAAGGATACAAATAGGAGCTATACAAGATTATTATGACCCAAATGGAATAAAGTAAAGGAAACAAACGTTACATTTGTTACATGAGAATATCCATCAGAAATCAATGCTGTAATAAGCTAAATTTTGATTAAAACAAAAAAAATCTGACCCTATAGCCATAAGTGCACATAAATTAAAGAACTAAAAGCAGATATACAGTGTCTCAGGTAGATGTATGAAATAACATAAAGTTGAAATATGCATGGACAGGGATGAAATGATAAATAAAGGAAATCCTTCAGAGAAATGAAAAACAGAGAGAAAAATAACACAAAAGTACACAGATAGTGTTTAAAGAGGGGGAAAAAGTGACATGAGAGATAGAGTGAGAAAAGTCAATTGAGAGACAGAGAATGAAAGAGAATAGCTATGGAAGAACAACAAAGGAAGAGATGTAAACACACTGAAGTGAAACAACATTCAAAGAGGATTTAAGAAAAAAAAAAAAAAACTTGTCCAGCTTAAAAGACCATGCTGTGAAGATTGAAATGATACCTTGTGTTCAAGGGGAATTAAAAAAATGGTAAACCACAAGATCTGGCCTCATAAAATACAGGAATCCAAAAATGAGAAAGAAGGTTTTGGGCACTATGGAAAGAGAATAGGATAGTTTTAATGGTAAAGTAATATTAGTAGTAGTAATAGTATCATTATTACTATTATTAAAAAGTGCTAATCATAAACTCTGCATCATGTTTTCTACATCAATTCCAAAAAAAAAAATTAAGAAAAAATAACTGTGGCTAAAGAATTGACTACCCAGGCAAATTGTCCTTCAAGCATGAGGATAATAAGTACACTTTAACCATAAAATAATTCAGCAATTGTAGTTTTCATAAACCCTTCTTAAAGAAACTGTGAGGCTGAATTCTATGTAATTGATAAGTGAATAGAGAAAATATTTAAATCTATAGTTTAGACTAAAATGATATTGGCAATTATTGTTATAAAATAAAATGGTAATACTGTAAAGCTGTCAATATGAAAATTATATTTCATAACCAAAGCTGTCAGGAAAAATGAAATAGAATAAGAAATTCACATAAGTATTCCAATTTCATCATTCTTTAAAGATGAAAAAAGTCACATTAATTTAATAATACAAGTAATAGATATATAAAGAATTATCAAGGTATAGAAGTAAACTTTAAGCCAGTATTAAACTTATGCCTGTTATCTGCTATAATTAGTATTCATTTTTTCCTTGTTTCAAAACTTTCTTTAATTTTTTAATTCTTTCCCCTCCTAAAGAATTTCAGGTTCAAATTTTTCTTTCTTTCAAAACTTTCTTGCATTTTGTAGTTCTTTTCCCCACCTAAAGAGTTTTAGGTTCAATATTTCAACTTAGGTAATATACTTCGGGGATTTTTTGTTCCAACTGTATTTAATGTATCAATGAAATTCTAAAGAGTCATATTCCTATGATATCAAAAGAATCTATCCATGATTATTTCAGTGGCTCATTTATTGTGACCAGTAAAGCACAGGATATGTGTGAATATAGGCACAGACACCATGGACAGCAACTTGGAAATATCTATTATATTTGAATATGTCATGCCCCATAAAGCATGAAAAAGCACGTTAGATGCAGCAGAGTTTGTAACAGAGAAGTACGGAAGTAAGTTGTTTCTCACTGACAGCGTAAATATATTTAATTTATTAATGCATAAAACTAAAATGTAGCCATCAAAACGATAAACATAAATAAATTTATCCAACGATAATAAATATTAAAAATTAATATTGAGTGAAAAAAGTAAACTGATAATTAATGGAGATGAAAACCATTTAAAATAAGAAAACACAGAAAATTCAATAAATCAGGAAAAATACATGAATAAAATGACAAAGTTAACAAAGAGAAAAATCATAAATAAAGAACCAAACAAATTCTAGCACTGAGGAATTCAATAAAAGAAATAAAAAATGCAACAGAGATCATCATCAGCAGTAAAGCAGAAAAGTGGAAGACAGAATAAATAATCTAGAGAAGAGGAACTTTGAGATAACTCAATCAGGGAAGAACAAAGGAAAAAGAATGAAAAGGAGAAAAGAAAGCCTACATGATCTGTGGGATTTAATCAAATGTAAAAATATTTAAATAATCAGGGTTCCAGAAAGAGAAGAGTGTAGGAAGTGGATAGAATAGTCTACATTCAAAATTCTCATCTCATTCTGTCCTTTTGTGGGGGTGGGAATAAGATGCTAACTAAGTCTGACTTTTGTGGTGGGATGCAGAATTAGTCTTTTTATGAAGGCTTATATGGTAGAGAATTTTATTCCATTTTCCTCTTGGTTTTAATTTTCATTTCCATAAGTTTTCCTTGACATCTCTCCTTACATCTCTATGGTTTTGGATATGTTTATCCAGACATTAAATTTCAAATTGAACAAAATTAAAATAAGGAAATAGTTATTCCTAAAAAATAGAACCAATAAAATTTTTGTGCAAAAAAGATTGGGGTTCTAAAGTGTGACTGATACTGGAAATTCCACAATAAATATACTGAACTCACGTTTGAGATATTTTCAATATCTCCTCACTTAATCAGCCTTATTTCTGCAAATAGTATCTTTATTTTTCTAGACCTTTTGGCTTGAACAAGAAAAACCACTGGCTTACCTGTCCTTTTTTTTTTTTTTTTTTTTTTTGCGGTATGCGGACCTCTAACTGTTGTGGCCTCTCCTGTTGCGGAGCACAGGCTCCAGACGTGCAGGCTCAGCGGCCATGGCTCACGGGCCCATCCACTCCGCGGCATGTGGGATCCTCCTGGACCGGAGCACGAACCCGTGTCCCCTGCATCGGCAGGTGGACTCTCAACCACTGCGCCACCTGGGAAGCCCCTACCTCTCCTTTCTTGTTCTCCATATTTAATTTCACTAAGTCTGGACTCATCTTTTATTCCTTCTAATATCATTCACATTTATTCCTTTTACCTATTCTTATGATCATGCCCTAGGGCAGAGTTATGTTTTTATGCTTGAACTATCACTTGTAGAATTATGTCCTTGCTTTCAAGCATTTGCTTTTTATACTCTATTCCCCATAGCATAACCATATTAATTTTTGGAAACATGTCTGTTGATATATCACTATCATGGTATAAAAATACATCTCCTCAGCAATTTCAATTTAAGGTTTGCTGTTATATTACAGTATAAATTACTCTATGAGGGCAACAATTAGTTTTAGGACTCATATAACATGGGATATTAATCTTGAGGGTGCTGTATTTATTAAAATTTTCCCTTCATAGAGTCTATATACTTCCTTCAATAGACTGATTATAAAATAGTGTTCAAAATCAAATGGTTTTAAAAACATTTCAGTGAAATCACTATGTTTAAAGCACCTACATGAAGATCTATATCATGTATTTTTATAGTCTTTAGATTTTCTCTTGTGTGAACTTCATTTTTCCTCATAATAAATCACAACAACTATGAAACAATATAAATTGCCTCCTTTAATAGGCAAAAAAAAAGCCCCCAAAATTGGAATGGTTGTGCTATAGATTTTTATCATACAAACACACCACAACATGAACATATTTAAACAAAGCCTAAGATTAAGTGTATAAAATCATGGAAAATTTGTTTTTTCATTGAGTTATCTTCACACAAAAAGAGTACCTCTTTGTATTTCCTAAGATGGTAAAGCAGGAAGACCCCGAGCTCACCTTTACTCAAGGGCACACCAAAATTACAAATATTTACAGAGAACCTATTGACGAGAAAAACTGGAACCTACAAGAAAAGACCTTCTACAACTAAAAATATAAAAAAGGAACCACAATGAGATGGGTTGTGGTTCAACATAATAAAGGCCCTATAAAATCCCACAGATAACTTCACACTCAGTGATGAAAATGATACTACTCATAGAAAATCCTAAAGATGCCACCAAAAAACTGCTAGAGCTCATCAATGAATCTGGTAAAGTTGCAGGATACAAAATTAATATACAGAAATCTTTTGTAGGTCTATACACTAACAAACTATCAGAAAGAGAAATTAAAGAAACAATCCCATTTACCATCACACCAAAAAGAATACCTAGGAATAAATCTAACTAAGGAAGTAAAAGACCCATACTTGGGAAACAATAAGACAGTGATGAAAAAATTGAAGACAACACAAACACATAGAAGGATATCCTCTGACCTAAAAGAGTTCATGGTCCATGGTGGGCACACAGAAAAACACAGAATAAATGCCTAAATCTATTAAAATAAGAAGTTACTGGAAAAAGGGCTAATTCCTTATAACAGTTTGCTTCTACTTTCAAAAAAGTTTTCAATAGTTCTAGTTTAATAATATGCATGATGCACGTATTTGGTGAAGGGGGAATGTACTAATGTCTAACTTATTCTGAAATGAATAAGAACTAAGATGAATTGATGGATGGATAGAGGGAAAAATAGGTGGATAGTTATGGATAAAGCAAGCATAGCAAAATGTTAATTATAAAATCTGGGTGCTGTTACATGGGTTTAAATTTTTTCACTCTGCAATAGGTCTGAAAATGTTAATATGGTATTGAAAAAATGTGTTGAGTGCTATTTCAAAAGAAATCTATTTATACCTTCAATTTTTCTCTTTTGAAATCACCAGTGACACCTTTAATATGTTTATTAAGAATAAAAAAAATTAAAGAATCTCTAAACTTTGAGATTTCTCTGTAGAATGAATTTGAGTATCATGTTTTCAAAGAAAACTATTTCCATGTGTTTCAACATTGAGATATAATATTAATGAGACAGGAATACAATCCTATATATAAAATGATTTCTCCAATGGCATTTACATATTTTTAGTCTCAGTCTTTCCATTGTTTCCCTAAGTGCTTAAAGAATGTCATAAATAATGCAGTTTTATTTAGCAGTGTTGTGCCTTATTCTAATCCAGTTTTAGTCATACTCCACCACTTTTTCTAGGATCTACTACCAGTATAGAATTATATTATCAAGAGTACCAAAATTATTTATTAAATAAATGAATGAATGTGTGACATCTCTTGTACCCTTTGTTTTTCCTGTACAGCCATAAAACCATTTCTTCTTTTTCCTGGTTTTCTTCTTCTACTCTTTTTTTTTTTTTTTTTTTTTGCAGTACACAGGCCTCTCACTGTTGTGGCCTCTCCCATTGCAGAGCACAGGCTCCGGACGCACAGGCTCAGCAGCCATGGCTCACAGGCCCAGCCGCTCTACGGCACGTGGGATCTTCCCGGACCGGGGCTCGAACCCGTGTCCCCTGCATCGGCAGGAGGACTCAACCACTGCGCCACCAGGGAAGCCCTCTTCTTCTACTCTTTATGCCAGACTTCTGAGGATCTCTTTAGTAAATCTTCAAACATAGACATTACTCATCACTCCCAATGCCCTTTCCCAGGGTGGTATTTTGCTATATTAGAGACATATTACACACTTTCTATTACATATTTCCCTCTACTACATTTTTTTCTTGAATTTATGGCTAATGGTTTGGCTAAATTTTTTTCATAATTTATAATTATTTCCTTTCATTTGTTATGACTCATACCTCTTACCTGTCCAGCTCCATGGTTTAACTCCTTTACACTGCTCTTCCTTTGCTATTCTGCTATGGTCCACAGAGTAGCTGAAGGACCACTTCAGTACACAACACTTTGAAATCTGGAGTTCTTTTTAAAAAATCCATTCTGAATTTCTGATTTAAACTAATACTAATATTTTTTGCTCCACTACTGAAGTACACCACTTAGCCCTTATTTCAAAATTGTATTTCTTTCAACACAAACACAGCAAACAACTCTGGTTCTTTTTCAATACTTTGTTTTCTGCCACATTAAGTAAATACAGTGTTCATACTGTCACAATATTCTCACATCAGCCTTGCCATCTGAAACCAAGTATTACATTGTCATCACCTTCTCTCCCAGCTATCATTTTTGTTGCAATAAACTGGAGTTGGGGATTGAGAGGTTAGTGTTTATTTAATGATCTATATCAGTTAAGGGGCCTGGTATCAGGGCTGAAATTAAACTGATTTCTTGGGGTCAGATGAATACAGAGAGTCAGAGGGCACATACATAGAGAGTTTGTTTCCATACACAAAGTTGGTGATTCCCCCACTTTCCAATTTCAAGAAGTTGTCTGAGACAACTCCATGTATGTAGACATAAAATAGTCTAGTGGACAATAATCATATTTCTGTAGTTTTGCCCTCCAAATAAACAAACATGATTCTGAAATAGAATATGATTCCTTACTTATCCCTCTTCTTTTGTTCCTATAATGTGGTCAGTCAGCACACAAGAAAATGGGGGGATGACGGGGGTAGTTAATTAAATTTGCAGCTAGAGCTCAGGCTGGCTGTCATTAGGTGTACAATTAGGGAAGTACTTCTGCAGCATCATTTACAGTTCCCATTGAATTAATTTCTTACTTTTCTTTCTTCATGCTGACAACTTTTTACTTATGTCCTCAGACCTTCTTATTGGGCTTCTAATTCATCTTCTAAGACTCAAAGATGTTACCTCTATCTAAAAGCTTCTTTTGACTCTTCTAATTTGGTAGGAGACTTTCTCTATATCTTCAGTTACTAATCTGTATATTTTACTTAATAAGGTATGTTGTAATTGTCTCTTCATGCATCTACATATGCAGCATATCATACTCTGAGGTTATATTTAGGCCATGGTTATTTAATTTAGATTCCCCACTACTTGCACCTGTAACTACCAAACCACTTGACATTTCAATGTTTACATGTCCAGATATTAGCCACAAGTCTTATTATCTCATTTAATGTTTTAAATGAAATTATGAGGTATATAGTCTTATTATTTCATTTCACAAGTAAGGAAGCTGAGTCATACAAATATAACATTCTACCCACGAATATACAAAAAAGAAGTGTCCACCGATTTTTTTAGTTCTGCAATATCTGTAACTACAATGTATAGTCAAGTTTTTCTTTTTCAGTGTTAGTGAATGATAATTAGAGTTAGTGTATGAGAATCAAATACTAATCTAGAAACATGGCAGAATGTCTACATCTCCCCATCTTCAGAAAAGTAGTATATTTGGAAAAATGTAAACTTTGTATCATAAAAAAATCAAACTGTAAAGCATTCAAATTATGAGTTCAAGATCAAGAACTATTTTCCAAAAATCAATGCAATTTAGCATTTTGGGAAAATAATATAAAATCTAAAAGTTATCACAGGCTGTTTGAAACTATTTTCAAAAATTTATATTTCTATGGGTTTTGATTCTTTGAAGTTCTGATACTTCAAAACATGAAATAAGTAGCTGCATATGTCTTGACATCTTAAAATTAATAGTAACATTGTTTTTAAAAATGTTATCTTATTTCATTGGCTGACTTAAGGGCTCTCTGCTAGTTATACTCCAATTTCTTTTTGATTTCAAATGCTAAAAATAATGTATAGTTTTATTTGTTGGGAAATACAATATAATTAAAAATAAAATATCATCTCATCTCAGAAAACCTCTCCTACAAACATAAAAGAGAGTGAAACAGTTTTATTATTGAATAAGCATTGAAGCAGATTGTGATGTGCATCACAGATAATCTGCTAAGGGATTTCTGAAGAAAGAAATTTCACCCTTTTATTTAGCCAAGAAGTTACAACCCATTACATACACATTCTCAAGCTAAACAATAACTAGTCCTCAAGTAAGAGAACTTGACAGCACCATTTGTCACAACAACTTACTCTAAATTTACTTGGCAATTGGGGTGACTATTTGTGTCAATTATTTGGTTTTACACTAAGGAAAAAATAAACTTTTCATATATTTATGACAAGAGGTAGTTCTACAACTTGACATCCACTTGTTAGGCTCCTCTCCTACCAGAGAAACTTGGAAATAGGGGTGCTCTCTATCTCAGAGAGATGATTTACACGTCCTTGAGAAAGGCATTTCTGGGTCTTAAAGTTGGCAAAAGGCAAAATTAGCTTTTAAAGGGCTTCATACATTTCAAGGAGATGAGAAAATTAACAATTACAAGTCTCCTAATGTAAAGGCTCTAGGAGAATTAGGATGTCTCCCTTATTTTCAACAAGGAGAATTAAGCTTATTATTTTCCGTCTGTATTTGTCCTTACATTTTTTTTTTTTTTACATACGTACAAACATGGTAAAGTTAGCAACAGTAAGGCAGTAAGTCAGGTGAAGGCAAATTACATCATTAACACCAAAGAAAAATTAGTTTGACCTCAATTCACCTGATTGCTGTCATCACTTAATGAGTATACTAGAAAAACACTTGACTCTTCAATTAAGTTGAAGAGTCTCTGCTGCTTGAATTAAATGCCTGATTGCCTAGCTTACCTATCACATGCTTGCTATCCCTCCATCTTCTACTTGTACAAGTGAAAAAATTGTCACATGATTTTTGATGAGTATTTGGTGAATTTTCTTCAAGAATAATAAAATTTGTTTTGAAATTTTGTTTGTAAAAATGCTCTGTCACTACCATTTTAGTATTGATTGTACTATAATTACCTAATTAAAACTAGGTAAGTAAATTGACCATACCAAATGCCTAGGACATTGTAAATCTGAGTAGACTAGAAACATGTTGTTGATATGGCCAATAAAATTAATCTTCACAGAGAAGAAAACAATATTCAATGAGCCTTAAATTAAGTAATCAGTTGAAAGGGTTTTTAATTTCTGTATGGTTTATATTTCATGGTTAATTTAGCTTAATTTGTTATTTTAAACCAGGTTTATTTTCATACTCATGTGTTCCTGCTTGATAAAATGCTGTAGTATGACCATGGCAATAAAAATAAAGCCCATGATTTCCTTTTATAATCCTCAAATTAGCAAAAATGCTCATAAAGCTGCTGTACAGTATGCACTATTTCAGCTAGCAATAGAGTTTTCCGGTCAGCTGGTACTCAATCAATAATGAAAAAGACTGCCTGGGTAATGGTGTTATTAGATTTGAAAAATCCCAAACACTGGACCTAATATTGCATTGATGGAGGGATAGCAAGCATGTGATAGGTAAGCTAAGCAATCAGGCATTTAATTCAAGGAAGGTTTAACAGTACACAATACACATAATTTACAAAAGTGAATAAAGCGTATCAAAGGACTTCCAGGTTCCAATCCACATGTAAGGAACTTGGAATTCACTGTTCCCTCCAAACGAGTGAAAAGCAGATCAGACTGAAAAGTAAACAACCATTCTATCATCCATAAGAGAGGTAAAAACACAGAGCAAATGCTGCCCCCAAGGCCAGAAAGGCAGGCGAATACAGGGAGTCATGGCTTACCTTACTGGAGCAAAGATTCATGAGGAGAAACCTCCAAGGAACCAGTACCAAGACAGGAAAAGCTGAACTGTAATCAAAGAATTGCTGCATGCCCAGTGTGAACAATTCTGAGACAGAAAAACTTCAAGAGGGCTCAGTCAGAGAAGAGCTCCACATTTCTGTGAGATTTACCTCCAGGAGCTGAACCAGGTTCCCACAATAAATACTGGAGAAAAATCCCTTCCTGCTTCCGGCAAGAGAAGGGGAAAAGAAACTTTCGAAATACAACAGAGCACTCTGCTCTTCTTAAAAAGGTCTGTGCTCAGGAGAAACTGATTAACCACAGCCTAACCTGTTACAGTATTATCAGAGCCTAACTGACTTGGGGGGAGGAGTAATGCCCAATTCCAGCCCACTCTAGCTGTCTTCTCCCACCTGACAGGAAAGAAAAAAAAAAAAAACCTGAGAAACACTTGTAAATTTCACAGAGTGGCAAGGGCTCAGTAAAAGACTGTGACCTAATCATTAGACTGTAGAATGCTTCTCCTCCCTCACACATCACCACATTATTATAGGCTGATTTATAGCAGTTCTTTTCACCGTTTATACCTATCAAGAAAAAATGGCAAGGCATATCAAAAAGCAAAAAACACAGTCTGAAGAGACAGAGCAAGCATCAGAGCAGAAATGGCAGGGATGTTGGAATTATTGGACTGAGGGATTTAAAATAACTCAGGTAAATATGCTAAGGTCTCTAATGGGTAAAGTAAACAGCATGCAAGAACAAATGAGCAATAAATCAGAGAGACAGAATAACTAAGAAAGAACCAAAAAGATATACTTAGGATGAAAATTATTGCAACAGAAATATGATTGACTTTGATGGGCTTATTAGTAAACTGAGAACAGCTGAGGAAAGAATACTGCACTTGGGAGTATCTTCTTGGAAACTTTTAAAGCTAAAAAGCAGAAAGAACAAAGACTTAAAATAAAAAAGAAAAAAAAAAGAAAAAAGAACAGCATATCCCAGGCCTGTGGGACAAACAACAAAAGAAGAAACATGTGTCTAATGGGAATACCAAAAGGAGAAGAAAGAGAAAAAAGAAGAAATATTTAAAATAATAATAAATGAGAATTTTCCAAATTAATGTCAGACACCAAGCCACAGATCAAGGAATCACAGAGAACACCAAACAGGAAAATTGGAACAAAAAACAGGTATAGTTTTTTTACTATACCTAGGCATATCATTTTCAAACTACAGAAAATAAGGAAAAAAAAAAAACTTTGTAGAGGAATAAAGATTTGAATTCTATCCAACATATCCTCAGAAAGCATGCAAGCAAGAAGAGAGTGAAGTGTTTAGTGTTGAGAGAAAAAAAAAACACAAAGCTACCAACATAGAATTTTGTACCCTGCAAAATTATCCTTCAAATGTGAAGGAGAAATAAAGACGTTCTCAGACAAACAAAAATTGAGGGGATTTGTTGCCAGTATACCTGTCTTGCAAGAAATATTAAAAGTTCTTCAGAAAAAAAAAAGTCTTAAAGTTCTTTAGAGAGAAGGAAAATGAAATATGTCAGAAACTCCAATCTACATTAAAAAAGGAAGAGAACTAAAAAAGGAATATTTGAGGTAAAATTAAAAACATATATTTTTTTCTTACTCTTAATTGATCTAAAAAATAATAGTTCACTCAAAATAATAATACCAACAATGTATTTTATATGTGTGTGTGAGTAAGCTTATGTATGCTTGTATATAAATGAAATGAATGATAGCAATGACACAAGAGACAGGAGAGAGGAACTAGTATTATTTTGTTATTTTAAGGCACTCACATTACCTGTGAAGTGGTTTAATATTATTTCAAAGTGGACTTGGATTAGTGGTGAGTATATATTGCAAATTCTAGGGCAACCACTAAGGAAAAGTGAAAAAAAAAAAAAAGAAAGAAAAAGTATAGCTGATATACTAAGAAAGAAGAGAAAATTGAATCATATAAAATGTTCACTTAAAAACCACAAAAATGCAGAAAAAGTGGAAGATAAAAATAGGAACAAGGACAACAAATAGAAAAGAGTAACAAATATGATATTAATCCAAAAATTTAATAATCCCTTTGCATGTCAGTAGCCTACATGCACTAATTAAAAGACACTGCCAGAGTGGATCAAAAAACACTACCAAACTACATGTTGTCTACAAGAAATCCACTTGAAATATAAAGACACATATAGGTTAAAAGTAAATGATGGAGATAAACATACCATGCTTACACTAATTAAAAGAAAGCAGGAGCAGCTATCAATATATTAATTTCAGACAGAGTGGACTTTAAGGAAAACTATCAGGGATAAATAGGGGCATTACATAATGATAAAGGCGTTAATTCTCCAACAAGATATAACAGTCCTTAATTTATATGCACTCAAAAACAGAACATGAAACTACATGAGGCAAAAACTGATAGAAATGGAAGGAGAAAGACATGAATCCACTGTCATAGTTGGAGAGCTCTAACAGAAATGGACAGATCCAGCCAGGCAGGAATTCAATTAGGGCATAGCTGAAGTCAACAATATCATCAATCAACTAGATATAACTAATATCTATAGACAGCTTCATCCAACAAGAGCAAAATCCATATTCTTCTCAAGCATACAGGGAACATTCACCAATATAGAACACATTCTGAATCATAAAACATTCTTTAACACATTTAAAGAATAGAAATCATACATGTGTGCTTTCAGGCCATAGTGAAATTTAAACTAGAAATCAATAACAGAAAGATAACTGGAAAATCCCAAAATACACAGAGATTAAACAACACACTTATAAATAACACATGGGTGAAAAGAAAACTCAGGAGAAATTTTAAAATATTTTGAACTAAATAAATTGAAAACACAACTTAACAAAATTTGTGGGGTTTAACAAAAGTGATGTTTAGAGGGAAATTTACAACACTGAATTCACATATTAGAAAAGGACAAATATCTAAAATCAGAAATCTAACTTTATACCTTAGGAAATTAGAAAAAAAGAGAAAATTAAAACAAAATAAGTAGAAGAAAAGAAAGAATAAGAATTAGAGCAGAAATCAATAAAGTTGAAAATAGTAAATCAATAGGGAAAATCAAAACCTGGTTCTTTGAAAAGATCAATAAAATTGATAAAACTCTAGCCAGGCTAACCAAAGAAAAAAAGAAAGGACACAAATTACTAATATCAGAAATGAAAGAAAGGACATCACTACAGATCCTATGGACATTAAAAGGATAATAAAGAATATTATGAACAACTCTATGCCCACAAATTAGAAAACTTAGGTGAAATGGAGAAATTCTTTGAAAGACACAATTTATCAAAACTCTTATTATGATAAGAAATAGTCAGTCTGAATCTATAGAGCTACAATAATCAAGACAGTGTGGAATTCATAAAAGAATAGACTAATAGATCAATGGACCAGAACAAAGAGCCCAGAAATAAACCACATAATAGAGTCAACTTATCTTTGACAAGGAAGGAAAGACAATGCCATGAAGTAAAGATAGTCTTTCCAACAAATGGTGCTGGAACAACTGGACTTCCATATCAGGAAGAAAAAAAAAGGAAAGAAAGAAAGAAAAAAAAAGAAGGAAGGAAAGAAGAAAGGAAAGAAAGAAAGAAAGAAAGAAGAGAAAAAAGAAATTTAGACACAGACCTTACACCCTTCACAAAAATTAACTCAAAATGGATCTTAGACCTAAATGGAAAATTCAAAACTATAAAACTCCTAGAAGATAACACAGGAGAAAATGTAGATGACCTTGGGTATGGCAATGACTTTTTAGATACAACACAAAAAGCATGATTCATGACAGGATAATTGATAATATAGACTTCAGTAACATTAAAAACTTCTAGTCTGTGAAAGACAAGGTCAAGAAAATGAGAAGATAAGCTACTGACTAGGATAAAATATTTGCAAAAAACATATCTGATAAAGAACCATTATCCAAAATAAACAAATAAATATTTAATACTCAACAATAAGGAAGAAAACAACCCAATTAAAAAATGGGCCAAAGACTTTAACAGACACCTCACTAAAGAAAATATTCAGATAGTAAAGATGTGTATGAAAAAATTCTCCACATTTTATATCATCAGAGAAATACAAATTAAAACAATGTGACACCACTACACACCTATTAGATTGGCTAATATCAAGAACATTAAAAACATCAAAAGCTGGTGGGAATGTGTAGCAACAGTAACTCTCATTTATGGCTGGTAGGAATGCAAAGTGGTACAGCCACTTTGGAAGAGAGTTTTGTATTTGTTTTGTTTTGTTTTTAACAGAAACCAAACATACTCTGCCATATGATCTAGCAATTTTGCTCCTTGGTATTGACCCAAAGGAGTTGAAAATTTATGTGCAAACCTATACACATTTATAGCAGCTGTATTCATAATCATCAAAATTTGGAAGCAACCAAGATGTCTTTCAGTAGGTGAACAGGTAAATAAACTGTGGAATATTCAGACAATGGAATATTTTTCAACATTAAAAATAAATGAGAGGTGTCCCCTCCTCTGGTGAGACAGGGAGAGGAGACGCTCTCCTCAGCTCCTTGTCTGGGTGGACAAGTCAGGGTGTAGGGCCAGCAGAAATCCTCATTTGAGGGTCCCACCAACTTCCCCAGTCAGAGTGCTGCAGCTGAGCGGAGTGGCTGCTTGGGACTGCTGCTCGGGTGCTGCAGAAAGCCTTCTTGGAATCTGACACGTTATCACTTTGGGTCTGTTGTCCATCTGCTTTTGACTTAGACACATGAAGGCTCAACTGTCCCAGTCTCTGAACTGAAGAGAACCAACACTATTAGCATATCTCTCACCACAATGAGTGCAAGGTATTTCAATGAAGAGTATCAAGAGGACATCTACAAATCCCAGACTGGCATGTACAAGTTCTGAGGAATGGTGGAATAACACAATGTACCTGGGTGACCTTTGGAGACAGCTGAGACAGAGCTACAAAAGGGCAGTGGCTGACACCCAACTCATAGCCCATCTTCTCCAGTCATGTGGCTGACAGGGTCTTGGTGCTCTGGCCAGCTGTCAGGTCTGAGCCTCTGAGGTACGAGAGCCAAATTAAGAACACTGGTCCACCAGGCACCTCCTGGCCACATGTAATATCAACTGACAAGAGCTCTCCCAGAGATCTCAGTCTCAACGCTAAGACTCAGCTCCACTCAATGACCAGCAAACTACAGTACTGGACACCCCATGCCAAACAACTAGGAAAACAGGAACACAACCCGACCCATTAGCAGAGAGGCTGCCTAAAATCATATTAAGTTCACAGACATCCCATAACACACCACTGGACATGGTACTGCCTACCAGAAAGATGAGATCCAACCTCATCCACCAGAACACAGGCACCAGTACCCTCCACCAGGAAGCCTAAACAACCCAATGAACCAAACTTACCCACTGGGGTCAGACGGGAAAAAAAAAATAGGAACTACGAACCTGCAGCCTGGGAAAAGGAGACACCAAACACAGTAAGTTAAGCAAAATGAGAAGACGGAGAAATACACAGCAGATGAAAGAGCAAGGTAAAAACCCACCAGACCAAACAAATGAAGAGGAAAAAGGCAGTACACCTGAAAAGGAATTCAGAGTAATGATAGTAAAGATGATCAAAAATCTTGGACACAGAATTGAGAAAATACAAGAAACGTTTAACAAGGACCTAGAAGAACAAAACAGCAAACAAACAATGATGAACAACACAATAAATGAAATTAAAAATTCTCTAGAAGGAATCACTAGCAGAATAACTGAGGCAGAAGAACAGATAAGTGACCTGG
This sequence comes from Grampus griseus, assembly GCF_964374135.1. Lineage (NCBI taxonomy): Eukaryota > Metazoa > Chordata > Mammalia > Artiodactyla > Delphinidae > Grampus > Grampus griseus. The sequence continues at coordinate 25,646,075 of NC_139011.1, forward strand.
AAGATAAAATAGTGGAAATAACTACCACAGAGGAGAGTAAAGAAAAAAGAATGAAAAGAATTGAGGACAGTCTCAGACAACTCTGGTACATTTAATTGCACCAACATTCGAATTACAGGTGTCCCAAAAGAAGAAGAGAAAAAGAAAGGGACTGAGAAAATATTTGAAGAGATTACAGATGAAAATTTCCCTAATATGGGAAAGGAAATAGTCAATCAAGTCCAGGAAGCACAAAGAGTCCCATACAGGATAAATCCAATGAGAAACATGACAAGACACATATTAATCAAACTATCAAAAATTAGATACAAAGAAAAAATATTAAAAGCAGCAAGGGAAAAGCAACGAATAACATACAAGGGAATCCCCATAAGGTTAACAGCTGAATTTTCAGCAGAAACTCTGCAAGTCAGAACGGTGTGACAGAACATAATTAACGTGATGAAAGGGAAAAACCTACAACCAAGATTAATCTACCCAACAAGGATCTCATTCAGATTTGGCAGAGAAATTAAAACCTTTAAGAAAAGCAAAAGCTAAAAGAATTCAGCACCACCAAACCAGTTTTACAACGTATGCTAAAGGAACTTCTCTAGGCAGGAAATACAAGAGAAGGAAAAGACCTACAATAACAAACCTAAAACAATTAAGAAAATTGTAATAGAAACACCCATGTTGATAATTACCTTAAGTGTAAATGGATTAAATGCTCCAAACAAAAGACAGAGAAGGTCTGATACAAAAACAAGAACCGTATATGTCTTGTCTACAAGAGACCCAATTCAGACCTAGGGACACATACAGACTGAAAGTGAGGGGATGGAAAAAGATATTCCATGGAAATGGAAATCAAAAGAGAGCTGGAGTAGCAACTCTCATAAAAGACAAAATAGACTTTAAAATAAAGGCTATTACAAGAGACAAAGAAGGACACTACATAATGATCAAGGGATCAATCCAAGAAGAAGATATAACAATTGTATTTATTTATTTACCCAACATAGGAGCACTTCAACACATAAGGCAAATGCTAAAAACCATAAAAGGGGAGATCGACAGTAATACAATCATAGTAGGGGACATTAACACCCCCCTCTCACCAATGAACACATCATCCAAAATGAAAATAAATAAGGAAACACAAGCTTTAAATGACAAAATAAACAAGATGAACTTAATTGATATTTATAGGACATTCCATCCAAAAACAACAGAATACACTTTCTTCTCAAGTGCTCATGGAACATTCTCCAGGAGAGATCATATCATGTGTCACAAATGAAGCCTTCATAAATTTAAGAAAATTGAAATCATATAAAGTACCTGTTCCAACCACAACGCTATGAGACTAGATATCAATTACAGGAAAAACACTAAAAAATACAAACACATGGGGGCTAAACAATACACTACTAAATAACCAAGAGATCATGGAAGAAATCAAAGAGGAAATCAAAAAATACCTAGAAAAAAATGACAATGAAAACAGGATGACCCAAAACCTGTGGGACACAACAAAAGCAGTTATAAGAGGGAAGTTTATAGCAATACAATCCTACCTCAAGAAACAAGAAACATCTCAAATAAAAAACCTAACCTTACACCTAAAGCACTTAGAGAAATAAGAACAAAAAAAACCCAAAGTTAGCGGAAGGAAGGAAATCATAAAGATCAGACCAGAAATAAATGAAAAAGAAATGAAGGAAACCATAGCAAAGATGAATAAAACTAAAAACTGCTTCTTTGAGAAGATAAACAAAATTGATAAATCATTAGCCAGACTCATCAAGAAAAAAGGGAGAAGACTCAAATCAATAGAATTAGAAATGAAAAAGAAGTAACAGACACTGCAGAAATACAAAGGATCATGAGAGATTACTACAAGCAACTATATGCCAATAAAATGGACAACCTGGAAGAAATGGACAAATTCGTAGAAAAGCACACCTTCTGAGAGTGAACCAGGAAGAAATAGAAAATAGAGACAAACCAATAACAAGCACTGAAATTGAAACTATGAATAAAAATCTTCCAACAAACAAAAGCTCAGGACCAGATGGCTTCACAGGTGAATTCTATCAATATTTAGAGAAGAGCTAACACCTATCCTTCTCAAACTCTTCCAAAATATAGCAGAGGGAGGAACATTCCCAAACTCATACTATGAGACCACCATCACCTTGATACCAAACACAGACAAAGATGTCACAAAGAAAGAAAACTACAGGGCAATATCACTGATGAATATAGATGCAAAAATCCTCAACAAAATACTAGCAAACAGAATCCAACAGCATATTTAAAGGTTCATACACCCTAATCAAGTGGTTTTATCCCAGAAATGCAAGGATTCTTCAATGTATGCAAATCAATCAATGTAATACACCATATTAACAAATTGAAGAAGAAAAAAACATATGATCTTCTGCATAGATTCAGGAAAAGCTTTTGACAAAATTCAAAACCCACTTATGATAAAAACTCTCCATAAAATGGGTATAGAGGGAAACTACCTCAACATAATAAAGGCCATATATGACAAACCCACAGCAAACATCATTCTCAATGGTGAAAAACTGAAAGCATTTCCTCTATAATCAGGAAGAAGACAAGGATGTCCACTCTCACCACTATTATTCAACATAGTTTTGGAAGTCCTAGCCATGGCAATCAGAGAAGAAAAAGAAATAAAATGAATACAAATTGGAAAAGAAGAAGTAAAACTGTCTCTGTTTGCAGATGACATGATACTATACATAGAGAATCCTAAAGATGCCACCAGGAAACTACTAGAGCTAATTAATGACTTTGGTAAAGTTGCAGGATACAAAATTAATGCAGAAATCTCTTGCATTCCTATACACTAATGATGAAAAATCTGAAAGAGAAATTAAGGAAACACTCGCATTTACCATTGCAACAAAAAGAATAAAATACTTAGGAATAAAACTACCTCTGGAGGTAAAAGACCTATATGCAGAAAACTATAAGATGCTGATGAAAGAAATCAAAGATGACACAAACAGATGGAGAGATATACCATATTCTTGGACTGGAAGAATCAATATTTTGAAAAGGACTATACTTGAAAAGCAATCTACAGATTCAATGCAATCCCTATCAAATTTCCAATGGCATTTTTTACAGAATGAGAACAAAAAAATTTTAAGATTTGTATGGAGAGAAAAAAGACCCTGAATAGCCAAAGCAATCTTGAGGGAAAAAAGCAGAGCTGGAGGAATCAGACTCCCTGACTTCAGACTATACTATAAAGCTATAGTAATCATGACAGTATGGTACTGGCACAAAAACAGAAATATAGATCAATGGAACAGGATAGAAAGCCCAGAGATAAACCCACGCACCTATGGTCAACTAATCTATGACAAAGGAGGCAAGGATATACAATGGAGAAAAGACAGTCTCTTCAATAAATGGTGCTGAGAAAATTGGACAGTTACATGTTACAGAATGAAATTGGACAACTCCCTAAAATCGTACACAAAAATAAACTCAAAATGGATTAGAGACCTAAATGTAAGACTGGACACTATAAAACTCTTAGAAGAAAACATAGGCAGAACACTCTATGACATAAATTGCAGCAAGATATTTTTCGACCCACCTCCTAGAGTAATGGAAATAAAAACAAAAATAAACAAATGGGACATAATGAAACTTAAAAGCTTTTGCACAGCAAAGGAAACCATAAACAAGACGAAAAGACAACCCACAGAATGGTAGAAAATATTTGCAAATGAATCAACAGAAAAGGGATTAATCGCCAAAACATATAAACAGCTATGCAGTTCAATATTAAAAAAACAAACAACCCAATCAAAAAAAGGGCAGAAGACCTAAATAGACACCTCTCCAAAAAAGACATATAGATGGCCAAGAGACACATGTAAAGCTGCTCAACATCACTAATTATTAGAGAAATGCAAATCAAAACTACAGTGAGGTATCTCCTCACACCAGTTAGAATGGGCATCATCAGAAAATCTACAAAGAACAAATGCTGGAGAGGGTGTGGAGAAAAAGGAACCCTCTTGCACTGTTGGTGGGAATGTAAATTGACACAGCCACTATGGAGAACAGTATGGAGTTCCCTTAAAAAACTGCAAATAGAACTACAATATGACCCAGCAATCCCACTACTGGGCATATACCCTGAGAAAACTTTAATTCAAAGAGAGTCATGTACCAAAATGTTCATTGCAGTTCTATTTACAATAGCCTGGAGATGGAAACAACCTAAGTGCCCATCATTGGATGAATGGATAAAGAAGATGTGGCACATAAATACAATGGAATACTACTCAGCCATAAGAAGAAACGAAATTGAGCTATTTGTAATGAGGTGGATAGACCTAGAGTCTGTCATACAGAGTGAAGTAAGTCAGAAAGAGAAAGACAAATACTGTATGCTAACACATATATATGGAATTTAAGAAAAAAAAATGTCATGAAGAACGTAGGGGTAAGAGAGGAATAAAGACACAGACCTACTGGAGAACGGACTTGAGGATATGGGGAGGGGGAAGGGTGAGCTGTGACAAAGCGAGAGAGAGGCATGTACATATATACACTACCAAACGTAAGGTAGATTGCTAGTGGGAAGCAGCCATATAGCACAAGGATATCAGCTCGGTGCTTTGTGACCGCCTGGAGGGGTGGGATAGGGAGGTTGGGAAGGAGGGAGATGCAAGAGGGAAGAGATATGGGAACATATGTATATGTATAACTGATTTACTTTGTTATAAAACAGAAACTAACACACCATTGTAAAGCAATTATACCCCAATAAAGATGTTAAAAAAAAAAGAAAATAATCTGTTTTACATTTCAAGGATTAAAAAAAAAATGGTGAAGGAAGTACAAAAGTTAAGCTCTTCATACCTTCTACTTATAACTCTGGTGATACCATACTACTCAATTAGAAAGAAATGAATTATTTTCTTTGACAATGAGTTGCTTATTCACTCAATAAAACTTACTTTGAAGAGAAAAAGAAATATATATTTAAGAGAGTTTTGTTTCCCATGCATGAAAAGAAGAAATAAATAACAAATAAATTCACCCAGACTTCATTTACCCACAAATAACTCAACCTTTATAAAATATTACTTGAGTTCCTACAATGTGAATCCCTGTGCTTAGTGTTCTGTAGAGGGTAAAATGAATTAGACAAGGTCTTAGCTATCAAAATATTTACAATCTAATACAATGGAAGGCAAGTACACACATTACTGTAATATATGTTATACTCTACTGAATTCTAATAGATATTATAAAATTGCTACGCATAATCAGAATAAGAACAGTAGTGGCAGGGGAAAAAAAATGTTCCCTGTATTGTTCAGGGTCTTGGAAGAAAGAGATGGCGCACGCAAATTAATCTGAAAAGAATTTAATAATGGCTCTATTTAACAAAGGTATGAGGAAACTCAAGGCAGATAGTGCAAGTCATGGGGCTAGCATGAATGGCCCCAGCATCACTGGCCCTCTTATGACTAAAGGGGTGAGAAGAGGGATCACTTACTCTGCCAGAAAAAAAAGAGAGAGCCGAGTGCTATCAATAGAAGCTCTGGCTTTGGGTGGTGTAAAAAAGCCACACTTCATGACATTACAGAGAGAAGGAGTCAAGGGAATACATAGCTCAGTTTCAGTCTCCCCTCTCCTGACATATTGCTAGTGCTCAGCATTAATTAAAACCAAGGAGAAGCTAGTGGGCAAGACTGCCCAGTGAGGTGGGCCAGCTATCCCAAGCTCTCAACAGGGTGGAGAAGAGTAGGAAATGGACTAGAAACAGCAAGAAAAATTATTCCACATATTCCCATATCTTCAGTTAATCATATTATATTTGGCCCGGATTTTTTTCCCTTAAGGCAGAAACAATACCACCCCATTACAAAAAAAAAGTATTTCCAGAAGAAATACTAAAATATTAACTAAAACCCAAATCAAATGTTTTCTATAGAAGATTTTTTTTATAGAAGATATTTTTAAAGTAACTCTTTATATCAAGATGGAATGGGGGTGAGGGGAATGTCTTACACAATCAAGTTAATCTTTCACATCAAAAGATAGATATGTGATGGATTATTTAAATATATGTGAAAATTTAGACCAAAATGGTTTCCTATTAAAATAAGAGCTGTAACCTTGACAATGTATAAGTACATATTGGTTTCCCTAATGTGACGAAGTCTCTCTTTCAAAATAAGATAATTACCGCAGGCTATTAAGGCAGGACGTCAAGGTCATCTTTCTAAAAGAGAAAAATATTTGTTCAGAAACAGTTTTCCTTGAGTATAAAACAATATGCACAGAATCTACATTATTGAAATGAATGTAAAATTGAGTGGGAACAAAGGGCAATGAAGCTTGGATTATATATTTGTTATTTGTCTGTTTCAGCAATTTTCTAGAATTAAGGAATCAGAATGGGGAAGTGGATCATTTCTCTCTCATTTCTCTCCTCCTTACAGCTCCAGGGGCATCATTTAGCCACAGTGGTCCTGTGAAAAACAAACTGCCAATTAACACCAGGAGAGTTTCCTCTAAGCCACTGTGGAGCATTGCCCAGGAAGCCAGCTTCTTTCTGATAAATCTCACCCTGCATGTATTTGAGCACAACTATGAAAATTACATCTATTCTGAGATTTCTTTTTAAAGGGTTTATCTGAAAAAATTAAAATAAATAGCTGGATAAATTCATTTATCACATTGAAGTGTTTATTATAAATCCCTTAAATCCCAATAAGCCACTTTCCAAGTAAAGAGGAAGACTTAATTTGACATTGCAATATTGTAATTTCTGTTTCAAAAGATCACAAAATATTTCTCTTTGCTATTTTCTCAGTGAAATATCGTAATGGTTAGCTTTTTCATTAAAATATCTCACATCATCCAGATTTAAATGTATAAATAAACCCAATATGATATACTGTATTATTAATACAATAAATGTAACTACAGATAGAGCTTTCAACAATAACATATAATCTTCGTAAATGTGTAGCTATTGTAAATAACTGTTTATATTATCAGCCCACTACAGAGACTCACTCAGTGTATTTAGTTTAATGTCATCATTTATTTGAAATCCCAAGTGGTATTTATTGACAATAATGTGTATAATAAAAATGTATGAAACTGACATCCATAAATTATGAACTATTTCTTTCAATTCTCCTGGCATGAATTTTAACATCCTAATTTATAGAGGAAAAAGGAATTGTCAAGTTAAATTTCTTTGGCTGGTTTGATTTGCTCCAGGACTTATATTACCACAGTTACATTGAGTCTCTGGTCATAGTGCTTTTATATTGCTCGTGTTGCTTTTGTAATGTTTTTATGGCACTGGTTACCTGAACTGCAAGGAAAATACTAATTTTAATCTTAATTTTGTACCTGAGGAGGATAATAGATAATAAATATTCATAATGTTTGTACATTTCTTGGTATGTATTGTTTTCTCCTTTTTTACTCTTCCTCTGTTTGTTTGGCCCTCTCCGCTAAGATGTAAGTTGAAATGAGAAATGTTCAGTTCATCCCCTGGTTCTGAGAACTGTGTGGCTAACATCATAGGAACTCAGCAATGTTTATTATATGCCAGAATATCATTATTTATTGATTGCTTTAAACCATGTTCAGTCATATGGGGAATATATCCTTTTCTTAAATTATGTCAGCCAACACTCAGTGAATGTCCTATCCACCATCAAAGGCCCAAGCATACAAATTTCATTTAAAAAGCTATCCCTGATTCTTTTTCAACTCTTTTAGTCCACTTGACATTAATCATCTTGCCTTTACCTCTGGAATACTTCAAATGGTAATCACCATCTATGAGATTTTTATCATAATTATATGCATATATATAATATCTTCCCCAACAGGGTTCAAATCCTTGAAGATAAAGACCGGGTCATTTTATTCCTTGTATTTTCAATACAAGGCTTGATACATAGCAAGTATTTCAATGATCTGTTTGACTTTACCTTTTTTAACTCATTTATACACTCATATATTCATTCAAGTCCTATTTTTGACCATTTGTCAGCCACTTAAGTGTTCTGGGGCTGCAAAAGAATAATATATCTTCCAGTTTTCATCAGTGAAGCCTCTGTTTCTCCCATTCTCACGACAATATAAACCTTAGTATTCAAGGCAGTTCCCTTTTTTTTACCACTTGTATTTAAGCTATGAATAGAGATTTTCTTTTCTTTCTAAATATCATGTAATAGACATCTACTTTCATTAGCTTAGCATCTCTTCCTTTTGGAAACAGCCTTCCCTGCCATATGTCAACTTGTTTCACATTCCTTGTTACAGGCGTGGGAGTATCGTTTAGCCAATAAATATCATGTTTAGAGATTGGTATGGATGCTGAAGGAGAGATGCTTAATCTTTTTCCTTCTAGAAGCAAGCACTGGCAGTAAGAGTTACAAAATCCTAAACTACGGAGTCACCTCCATTGATACATGGAGAAAGCATGCTTGAGAATAAGACAAATGATAATAAGTGAAGATGAAAATATTACTTGCTAAAAAAAAAAGAAGAAGAAAAAGGAACTAATTACTGACTAGGGAAAAATAAGTATCCATTCCTTAAATGTTCTGTACTTTTGTAGTACACCACACTAAATAATTGGTCATAAGCATATCCATGTTCTTTTATTGTTTATTTAAACTAGTTGATCCTTCCTTATAGACTTCTTTATCAATTTTCAATATTCATCTTACATGAAATCTAAATTTCCTGATTAATTTAAAAATTTCTATTGGCTTAGTGACACCTGTTACTAATTGTTAGCATATAAGCTCAACAGCAGTAAATACTTACCTTGTTTTTATCCCCTTTTAGCTCATACATAATTTTAAAAATGCTCAATCAGTGCATGCTGAATGATTGACATGAATAGTTATTTGGATAGTATTTTGGGAAAATATTCATTTTATTTGATTAATCACTGAAAAAAAACATTCAGATAATACCAGAAAGATAATCTCTGTGAACAGAGCATTCTGTCTACATGGCTTATTCCATGGCCCATATGAAGAATTAATTACAGATATTTAGATCATAAATCACTGATTATAAGTAACTGACATTGATTTTAGTGAACAGTATTGTAGCATATATTTAGAGACATATCATTATGCTTTATAGCAATTAGTATATACACATATTTTTAGTCTCTTTAGTATAGCCTGTATGATAGAAACTGTTAGTTGCTTACTAGCATTCTTTCCTTCTCTCTTCCTTACAGAACCTAAACTATTCATGTCTACAACTCTCCACCTTGCAGCTTTGTATTGGGGAGAAGCTGAAAACCCAGTCTCTGTCATATGAGGCCTAAGGGAAATCTCATTTATCTTGTTGGGAATCATTTAAGAAATGGGAACATTCCATCCTGGCCAATGAAATATGAGGGGAAATTTGACGGGAGGGTCCCTTGATCTTATCAAATTCCTCTGGAAGACATAGACTTACTTCTTTGGGTGTGATAAGGCCTTGTTTTGCTAAAGCCACCTTACTACCAGGATGAGAAGGAAGCCAACACAGAGAATGGATGAGGAGAGATTTGGAAGAAAAAGAAAACAAAACCCCTAGGCTTTTGATTGCGGTTCTGTGCATAGGTACATCCTGTAATAAAATTCCATCTGAATTATTATAGTATGCTTGGTAGGCACCTTTATATAATTTATATTCATTAAATGGCAGAATAAACCAAATTTATCTCTGGCTTAAAGTGAAGGTAAAAGAAAAATAAACATAAGCTAGATTGCAAAAATTTCTAACTCATGATGCCGTCCCATAAGGACATGACTTATTTTATAAAAATAGTTCCCTAATCACTCTTTTCTCAATGAAAACATGTCCTGATGATTTGCATGGGCAACAGGGACTCATAACATTCCTGCTGACTAGAGCCATAGTTCACTGACAGTGAACATAACTGTCAGTAGACAACTGTTACTTCTGTTTTATTTGGTAGAGGTAACATTTCTATAAAGTATGATAGCTTTGGGAAATCTCTTCACTCCCTAAGTTTTTAGATTGAGCTTATATTTACAATTCCTCTAATACCCAAATTCTTGCCTTTTTAAAAAAATATTTTGATTTAAAAGATTAAGGACTTTTTTAAGATTGAATATCTTGTATAATAAAATATAAGAATGCAGATAATAGGTGTCTTAATTTTTCTTCAAAGATTCATAAAACCTTTTCTAAACTCTTTATAATGTGATTCATAATAGGATGTAATGCTATTATGGTACAGAAATGAATGATACAATCTTGTTATAGAAATGTGAATTTGCTGAATGTTATGATTTAATAGCTTTCCTTGGATATATTTAGAAAAATAGACATGTGGCCCATAAAACATAATGAAACATATGTTGAAGACATTAACCAAAGATTTTAGACCAAATCTGGTTTGCTAGGCAAACAGAACGTTAACTCTTTTCTTATATAGACTGTAGATTTACTTTGATCTTCTCTAAGAGGAATTTCTAATACAAGAAGCTGCCTCTGAATATTCTTTAGAATTCCAAATCATTTTGATTTATCTATAAAAGCACATCTCACATCTACAGTTATGTCTTAGAATTGCTGGATCCACTACACATTGTGACTAGTTTAACAAATTATATAAAATTGAATGAATAAAGTCTTTAAAATTTTTAATTAGATATAGCTTTAAGGAAGGCTTTTGTTCTAAGAACAAGCATGGACTTGGATCCACACATTTCCATGAGTATAGTTTCATCAATAAATAAGTATATAAAATATACTTAAAGGGACACCCTGGCTACCACTATGTTTCAGTTTTTATATTTGGCTTCCTAAATTGTAAAGACCTAGTCTCTTTTTTGAATGTGTAATTAGTAATGACTGCTGTAATATCCCTTAAAAGAGATTATTTTTAAGCAGGATGAATTTGAATGGGTTTATAAAAGTTAAAATTTATATTTTATGCTCCTATTAATTAGGTAATAGTTCAACGAAATAACAGCAAAATTTTATGTAACTTTTTTCTTTGAGTATGTATATTAAAATAAAAATATTACCTGCTTAAATACTATAACCAAGCAGGGCCCTCTGGGACCTCCCTGAGACAGGCCCTTCCCCCATATCCTCTACTTTAGTTCCTCTTTGAAGTACCTGGATAACAATATTTGATGCAATTTTCCTGAGTTGTTTTACAGATGTGAAAACCCCTCACCAAATGGAAGATGTTATCTACTTGATGACCTCAGGTCTCCTGGAGCCAAAGGACTGATAATGTTAACCCCTGTGACACCGCCCTGTTACCTCACCATCAGCCAATCAGAGAAATGTGCAGGAGCTGATCACATACCCTGCAAACCCCCTCCCTACCTGGCTTTTATATAAGCTTTGCCAAAACCCTTGGGGACCTCAGGGTTTGAGCCACCCATCTCCTTGCGTGGCCCTGCAATAAATCTTTCTCTGCTCCACACTCCAATGTTTCAGTTTGTTTGGCCTCACAGTGCATCGGGCACATGAACTTGCACTAACAATATCATCAGAGAACATTATTGTTAAAATCTTTCCTTTAGAGCTAGTATCTCTACCATCAATTAGCATTCCATAGTGTTATAGCCAGTAATCCACCACCTTATTAACATTTGGTCTGAAATAACTTTTCTTTTTTTCTATGGCAGTTCAGAACATCAAATATATGATTTTTAAGTTTTAATTTAGAATGATTTATAAAAGTCTGTCTCAAGGCAATAATGAAGCTGGAGTGAGAAGTATAGTCTATGTTTTTCTGTTTTTAAATATGTCAATTACATGTTTAATTTCTTTCTTTCTGTTCATTGTCTCCAGTATTATGTGTTCTGAAAAATCAGGAAAAATTCAATAAGCAATATTATTAAACCACTCAATCTACTATATCACAAAATGCTATTTGATATGCGTTAAAATTCTTATTAAACATTTCAATTAAAGTAAAAATGAACAATGGTGGTGATCTAAAATACATTCTTACTCTTGTGTGCACAAAATTGAATGGTTGGTGAAAAAGTGTTTGCTTTTTAATATAACTAGTTTATTTGTAATTAAGGCATACTATAAAACAATTTTTAAAGTCTTACAGTGCCTGAAGATGATGTATACATGCTATATAATAATGAACTAAAATTAGTGAACAACAGTGTATAATTAATAACGTTCTTGACATCACCAGGAAATCTAAACATGCAAAATACTATCAAAGCTTTCTAATGGTTGTTTAAATATTTCAGTACTTTATTATTAAGGCTGATTATTGAAATCCTCACCATTTGGGAGAGCTGGGCTGGGAGAACAGGTGGCCCAGTGCTGTACCTTCTGGTTTGAGAAACCTTGGTTTTTTTACCTCAGTGCATTGTACAAAAAAAAAAAAAGTCATTTTCTCTATGTGCTAAAAAGAGAAACTTGCTGGGATACCTGGATCTAATGGCAATGGAACAGCATCAAAATCTTACTATTAATCCCTCTTCAAGTTAGGGGGATTTCTTTACTTCTCCAAGTGTCTATTCTTCTGTCTATTAATAATAATATTTCATAGTACCTGAAGAATCTGTATGATGAAAATGCTAGTTCATTGATGTGAAATTCTTTCAAAGGGTATAATGTTCCACACAGTATTACATATTTTGTAAGACTCTCAGATCAGTTGTGAATTATTTTGCTAATATGTTTGAATATATTCTATCAATAGGATACATTCAAGATCTAGCATAATTTTTATGACACTCATTTTTGAATCATGGTCTAGAGTCATCAAAAAGTTATAGCTGAAGTCTAGTTTTATGTCAAAAACAAGTTGTAAAATTGTTCCAAATACAAACTGCTTTTTTCTGTCTATTTAATACCTAAATGCTTATGCTCATCTCCTACTACACTGTAAAAACCTAAGATACTAGAATTCTTAATAGACAAGACGGCGAGGATCAAAATTGTTATTTGAATATGTTTGTTTTCTTCAAAAGACAGTAAAATATATTATTTGTTAGAATCTACTTCTTTATTCAAGCACTAAAAGTATTATCATTACCTTTATTTTATTATTGAAATCATATGTATTTCTAATCCTATTCTGAAATTTTTGTTCCACTAAGACATTTGCTAGTACAGTGTGACTAATTGAGATGACTAGGAGAAGATGTGATATTTACACACATACAAATCTTCTGCAAGAATAAAATATCTTGGAATGCAGTCTAATTCATGCCGTGAACTGGAAAATCATTTACACTCATGTGATGTGTTGTTATTAGTGAAAATGACATGCAAGAGCCATAAACTCTTTTGATCTTCTTTGTACTTCAATTACTTCTTGAGAATGTTTAGATTTTTTGAAAAATATTAAAAATTATAATAGCTAACGTTTAATATGTGCCATGCCTCTTTCTAAGCATTTTTACACAGATTATCCCTTTTCCCTCAAAATTGTGCCATGAGATGGGTGATAATTATTGTTCAAATGGGACCCAATAATCAATACCCCTCTATTTAAATGTAGTTCTAAACTAATTGAGACAGAAAACAAGAGAGAGATCATACAGGAAATGTAATATGACCTTTTTTAGTAATAAAGATGAAAGAAAGCGTGGCTAATGTATGAGAATATGCTTGCTTATTCCCAACCCTCCACCTGAGGGAAAGTTTAAGTTTACAGAGAAGGACAAGAGAATTAATATGCTAATTTAGGATATTTGGTAGATTAACAACACCTAATTGAGGATTTTTAAAAAATATTTGTCTTCCACTACTCAGGTAATGCCTTAGGCAATAGTTGTGTGTAGATCCAATGGCCAGAATTGTAGATGGAAATACCTTTTCCTAGAAAGTGTGGAATGCAGAAAAAAGTTTTCCCTCCACAATAACAACGCAAGCTAACAATAATTCAGCTCTAACATGTATGGACCTAGAGATTATCATCCTAAGTGAAGTAAGCCAGACAGAAAAAGACAAATATCATATGGTGTCACTTATATGTGGAATCTAAAAAAAAGATACAAATGAATGTATACACAGAACAACAATAGATCCACAGACATAGAAAACAAACTTATGGTTACCAAAGGGTAAGGGGTGGGGAGGGAAAAATTAGGAGTTTGGGATTAACATACACACACTACTATATATAAAACAGATAATCAACAAGGACCTACTGTATAGCACAGGGAACTACACTCAACATTTTGTAACAAACTATAAGGGAAAAGAATCTGAAAATATAAATATATGTATAACTGAATCACAGTTATACATGTGAAACTGAATTCAGGTTGCTGTATACCTGAAGCTAATACAAAACTGTAAATCAACCATACCACAATTAAAAAATAATAATAATTCAGCTCTATGATGGTCCAGAATCTATTTATTTAATTTCATCTACCCTATTGTAGATGAGAGAATTGAAATTTATACTGTTAACTTCATCCTGAACAAACAAATAACAAATTGCTGAGCCAGCATTCAAATCTAGGTTTTCTTATTTTAAATTTGTACTTTTCCAGGTGACAACAGTAATTTAGTGAGTTGGTCACTACAAAGCTCCTTAAATGGGTTAACTTATTACTTCAAAATAATTTGTGCTTTCAGAGAATCAGTATAAATTTTTGGTAATTTATTCTGTTATTTCTCAAATTTTCCATTATATTGATAATTATCAGAGATACCAGAACTGTTTACCAGCTGTTCATATTATAGTTTTGGCTCAAATTTGAGAATCTGAACTGGAAATTCAAAACAAATGTAGATAATCCTTCCAATATGATTCCTACAATGAAGAAATTTATGGCTCATTTACCATCTAGCATTCAAAGAATTCAAAGTCAAATCATATGTCATGAATCTTCTTTTCAAAATACAAGATAAAGGAAACAATGGTGATCTGCATCTTTGCCTCAGCAATACCGAAATACCCTTCATGAATAAATTTGTTATAGACTTGAATATCTAAATAAAACAATGAACTAAAAGTCTTTGGTAGATATCAAGATAAAATTCTTGAAGTCAAGAAATTATAACATGAAGATCTTATATTTGCTTGATATTTTAAATTTATGTGTTTCAGATTCAAGCTCTGAACACAAATTATTGTCCTAGAGTTTTGTGTGACAATTCCATCAGTGAACTATACGGGCAATTGCACAAAGACTCTTTATTACTTCTTTATGTAATGTTCCTTTTTGTTTTTCTGCTACTAGTTGATAACACTTTATTTATATAGTACACCAAGCCTGGTGGTTTAGGCTTGTGTGTGTCTTAAATCTGAAGACTTATGAAACGCCTAAGGAAAGATGACATGGATGGTCTGGTGTTAGATTTTGGTTAAGTCATACATTTACAAAGACCTGTTTCATTAACCTTTCATCAAGATTCAAGTATAGCAAAAAGAAAAATAATAAATAAAACAGTATACTTTATATTAGTCATAGATTATATTCAAAACCTTTAAAGGCAAAATTATTTTATGTTCTCTGATAATAATATGTATCTTACTACTTAACCATTATAGGTCAAGAATTCATTGAATTATATAACATTTTCCTCTTCGTAGGGAGAATAAGAACAGAGAAAAAATTTTGTGTAAATTATTTAAAATGTGCCATTTCCTTCTGTTATAAATAGTCCCAGATCAGTGTTCATGGCTTGGGAATGGAGTCCAGGAGTTTGTAAAAATGTAAACCTGTGTTTGCTAATGAGCATAAAAGCCAGTATTAAAACATTAGAGCCATTCATGGGATATCGAAGCAGGACTACAACTAGTTTGGTCAGCTATAAACTGTTCTAGGTAAGAATGCCCCAGCTCGTGAATTAGATATGCAAAAATCCACAAAGAGCAAAAGATCAAAGTTCTGCCACAGCCATCATATGTTCCCAACTTTGCACCACTGAACCACTGTTCTGTTACACATGCTCATTTATACCTGGACAGTGCCTGAGGAGATTTGATGAAGTTGAAATTGATCCTCCAGTTCCCCAACTCAAACCAGAGTATTTAGGCTGGTGCCATAGTCTGGATCACTTGCAGAAACTCATGTTCTCATCATCAGAAGGGATGAGGCATATATGCTTATATGTTCCATTTATTACTCAGTACACCAAACTCTGCTTGAAAAAAAAATAGAGACACTAAGAGGCAGGGTCATCATTGTACACAGCTTCAGCTTTATAAACTTGGAATTAAATTTAGGAGTCTACTCACTTACTAAGGGTAAAATAAAGGCTTTCTCAGGGATACCAGAGTGGTCCACAGAGAAGGGCCAGTGTGTGTGTATGTGTACGTGTGTGTGTGTGTACTCACTTTGTGTTTGCAGCTCCTAGGAGTTTATACTCACACACAAACACACTTAGCCTTTAGTAATTTGTTAAACTTTGTAGCTGAATTCTTCTTTCCTGCTTTATGGGGGCCCCATTGTCCTCCTGTTGCTACAGGTAAGCCAGTGTTCACATGTGTCCCCTCTCTGAGGTGCCTGTCTTTCCTTAAGATTTCATAGTACTTGGTTGCCCTGTAACCCTAGCTCTCTGTTGGGTTATATAAACATAATGATAATGTAAATTATCCATCTTTTTTCCTATTATGGTGGGAAAGATACTCTTTCTAGCTTTCTACATAGGGGGAAGATAGGAAGCTGTAGAGTCACACCTTTTAAACCAAATTTCCTCGAAGTTTTCTTGAAAGCCAGAGACTATATATGTTTGGTTTATCACTGTGTTCCAACATAGTGAATTAACAAAACAATGTACAATTCAGACAAAAATTGTATGTATTAGTTTAATAATAAAGAACAAATTATTATACTATTATACTAAATACTCTAATTCCATTATAAATTGTTTTCTTGATAGTATCCTTAATGAACTACATCTCTTTCTCACCTTACACATTTTTTTTTTACCACAACTGAACTACCTGCATGTTCCCAAATACAGCATCTTTTTCAAGCCATTTGCCTGTTCGAGTTAATAGTTGCTGCAAAACAAACGATCACAAAACACAGTGGTTTAAAACAACAATAATTTAATATTTGTTACACTTATTTTGTGCAAATTTGATGGGTCCTTTGCTCCATGTTGTGTCAGCTGAGTCATTCATATGGCTGCATGTGAATGTGGGAGAGAGTTGGATTCTCAATTTTCTTCCACGTGGTGTCTCACCCTCCAGGGGTTTTCCATGCAGCCTTTCTATACAAGAAGATAGTCTGGACTTCCATAAAAGTGTGGGTAGGTACCAGATTTCACATTCCAACTCATGTGAAAATGCATGTCTTAGTCAGCTTGGACTACCATAACAAAATGCCACAGACTGGGTGGCTTAAACAACAGAAGATTGTTTCTTACAGCTCTGGAGTCTGGAAGTCCAAGATCAAGGTTCCAGCCAATTCAGTTTCTGCTGAGGGCTCTCCTCACGGTTTGCAGATGGCAAACTCTCTATGTCCTCACGTGGCCTTTCTTTGGTGATTGCATTCAGAGAGAGAAAGCTCTCTAGTGAGCTCTCTAGTATCTCTTCTTATAAGGACACTAATCCTATCAGATGAGTGACCCACCCTATGACCACATTTAACCTTTAATTACTTCTGTTAGTGGCCCTATCTCTAAATACAGTCACATTGTGGTTTAGGGCTTCAACATATGAATTTGGGTGGGGACACAAAACAGTTTAAAACAGTACATATGAACCTCTGCTTACATCACATTGCTAAGATCTCATTGGCTATAGTTGGAAGCCAAGTAGCTAAGTTCAGATCAGTGTGGACAGGACTGTACAAGGAAAGATAAAGGAGGGCATGGTTCGTTCCTTATGGGTCACTAATGTGACATCCCAGAATAGTGCCATTGAAAATACCACCATGCTTTCTTTGCCCGGTTTATTATTGTTTTTCAGGAAGATTTATCTTGTCACCTCCATGAGGAAGATTTCTTTAATCAATGCTGTTAAAGACCCCTCTCTTTGCCTCTGTTTTCCAGACTAGCACAGAGCCTGGTACATAGTAGTCTCTAGAATGAATAAAGAACTCCAAAAATGACATTTTTACTCATAAGAGGAATAAATACTGAGATTGAAAGCAATTTTACATGCTGTGTTTGTTCTATTCACACCTTGCCATTATTCCTGTGTATATAAGGGTGACAGTAAATTGCAGTACTCCTTGTAAAGATAGTATTCTACTCATTTGGGGAAGAGATCTCAGAACCAGTTTATTCTACCCACTTAAAAAGTTATTCTTAAAAACACTTAAAGGTATCCTTAGACTAGACAATGAATAAAGACAATAAATGAGAGACTTCCCTGGTGGTGCAGTGGTTAAGAATCTGCCTGCCAATGCAGGGGACACGGTTTCGAGCCCTGGTCTGGGAAGATCCCACATGCTGCAGAGCAACTAAGCCCATGCACCACAACTACTGAGCCTGCGCTCCAGAGCTCGTGCGCCACAACTACTGAAGCCCGCATACCTAGAGCCTGTGCTCCACAACAAGAGAAGCCACTGCAATGAGAAGCCCATGCACTGCAATGAAGAGTAGCCCCCGCTCGCCGCAACTAGAGAGAGCCCATGTGCAGCAATGAAGACCCAGCGCAGCCAAAAATAAATAAATAAAATAAATAAATTTATTAAAAAAAGACAATAAATGAGTGTGTTAAGACATATACAAATAATATATATGTAATACCATGCTGTGAACCTGATGCTAAGCCCTGGTGTCTCTTAACGAAGATGCAGTGATACTTTCTGTATAGTAGTAAAAAATTACTTTATTCTTTTTTTTAAAGAACATTTTATTATTTTTATTTTTAAGCTTCTTATTCTCATATATCTTAGACACTGTCTTAGTCTCCTACATTTTATTTTAATCTGGTATTTTCTGCTGTTGCATTTGATAACCTAATTATGCTGGAGTTTTCCCTTTTATTTCCTATCAGTCTTAAGATGCAGAAGTTTTCTGATTTACTTGCTTAGAACTCAGCAACAGTAGAGATTTTTTTCTCATCTTAACAGTTGCTACTTATATCTGTATATTAGTCAGAATTTGACATGACATGATTTTCTGTGTATTACTTTGGAAGGCAAACATGTTCTCCAGATACCCTCTGCCTGTGAATGCCCTTGGCAAGTGGTATTACTGCAGATGGGGCATTTGGGGAAGGTGGTGGGGTTCATAAACAAGCCAAACTTTAAATGACTGAAAAAAATTATCTGACAGATGGATTATTGCATGTAGAAGAACATGACTCAAAAGACTGCTCATTTTTGGTTGCTTTCTGAATCTCAAAATTTAAAGTATATTCTCCTCTTCATATTACTCTCACCCCTCATTCTCTTTTATCTTGTGCCTGCTCCATCACCCTCAATAAAATCTGCTATTTGCTGCCCCAAAGTTACATGATTTAAAGTTCACATCATGTGGATTATAACATACTGTGATAGAGAAAATATTTGCAAACCAAGCAACTGACAAAGAATTAATCTCCAAAATATACAATTAGTTCATGCAGCTCAATATCAGAAAACCCAATCCAAAAATGGGCAGAAGACCTAAATAGACATTTCTCCAAAGAAGATACACAGATTGCCAGCAAACACATGAAAGGATGCTCAGCATCACTAATCATTAGAGAAATGCAAATCAAAACTACAATGAGGTATCACCTCACACCGGTCAGAATGGCCATCTACAAACAACAAATGCTGAAGAGGGTGTGGAGACAAGGGAACCCTCTTGCACTGTTGGTGGGAATGTAAATTGATACAACCATTATGGAGAACAGTATGGTGGTTCCTTAAAAAACCACAAATAGAACTACCATATGACCCAGCAATCCCATTACTGGGCATATTCCCTGAGAAAACCATAATTCAAAAAGAGTCATGTACCACAATGTTCATTGCAGCACTATTTACAATAGCCAGGATATGGAAGCAACCTAAGTGTCCATCAACAGATGAATGGATAAAGAAGATGTGACACACATATATATAATGGAAAATTACTCAGCCATAAAAAGAAATGAAATGGAGTTATTTGTAATGAGGTGGGTGGACCTAGAGACCGTCAGACAGAGTGAAGTAAGTCAGAAGGCGAAAAACAAATACCGTATGCTAACACATATATATGGAATCTAAAAAAAAAAAAAAAGGTTCTGAAGAACCTAGGGGCAGGACAGGAATAAAGACGCAGACATAGAGAATGGACTTGAGGACACGGGGAGGGTAAGCTGGGACTAAGTGAGAGAGTAGCATGCACATATATACACTACCAAATGTAAAATAGCTAGTGGGAAGCAGCTGCATAGCACAGGGAGATCAGCTCGGTGCTTTGTGACCAAATAGAGGGGTGGGATAGGGAGGGTGGGAGGGAGAGGTAAGAGGGAGGAGATATGGGAATATATGTATACGTATAGCTGAT
This sequence comes from Grampus griseus, assembly GCF_964374135.1. Classification (NCBI taxonomy): domain Eukaryota; kingdom Metazoa; phylum Chordata; class Mammalia; order Artiodactyla; family Delphinidae; genus Grampus; species Grampus griseus. Next base: position 25,666,520 of record NC_139011.1, read on the forward strand.
TCACTTTGTTATACAGCAGAAACTAACACAACATTGTAAACAATTATACTCCAATAAAGATGTTAAAAAAAATAAAGTTCTATGAGGCATTCTAAATCACATAGAAGTTTTTTTTTAATTTTAACTGCACTGTATCGACAGAGATAGGAATTCCTAGAATAATTAAATCACCCTCCATCTGCAAGTAAGTGCTTACATCACTGTAATCCAGATGTTAGCTTCTCCTTTTCTAATCTCACTTCCCCCTAATGTATTTGAGAAAAGAAGGCTGACCCACATAATATCCTAAATTACTTCCAAACTGCAGCTTCATTGCAACTCTTTAGCTCAGTGGTAGATAAATTTCACCTTGGTGATGGTCATGAACTGAACCTTCAGGATGTACTTTCCCTGTAGAAAAAAGGATGCTCATCAGCATGGTCATCAGAACTAGAGGGCTGAATACAAAACCATTCATTTGTCCTCTTACTGCCTTATTACTTTATACTCCAAGTCACTACAGTTATGAGCATCAGACTTGTTGAGAGTTCAGAGAATCAGAGTTCACATTACAGAAAATGCAGCAAATTAAAATTGCATATTAGACATCTCCATCCTTCCAATACCATGGTCATACCATCTCCGGGAGTGAATTTTGCCAGTGTTCTCCACCTACTGGTTCTTGCCCCCTTTCATGTTACCCACCTCTCTCTCTCATATCTACAACTCCCCTACACACACACACACACACACACACACACACACAGAGTTCTTCTGCACTCTTCCATTCCTCATCTAAGTGTCAATTCCTCATGAAAGTGAACTCTTTTGGTTCACATTTTTCTTTTAGTCAATAGTCTCAGGACCTCATCTTCCACCTCCATGTATCCTGCCAACATATTGTCCTAAATAGTGGTAATGACTCTCCTAAAGTAGAGCTCTATTTTTCATCTGTTAAAATAATGCATTTTCAACCTCCTGTCTCACTAACAATGTCTCAATTGTCATTATTCAGTATGTTATGACTGTTCATTCATATGAAAGTTTACAAGTGTAAGTAAGAAGCTGAGCTATATGAAAGAGAAGGATACAAACTCTGGGCATACCTAGATTAGTGATAATTTAGGTACAATTATGATATTTGCTGATGATCTGCTACATCTTTGTCATTTCTGTCACAGTTTACATCTTTTTATATGACATATCCACTAACAAATTATTTTAGGTATAGTTTTTTAAATAACTTTATAACTTATTTAAAATAAATTTTATATTGGAGTTAAAATTGATGTATATACCATTATTACAGTATTAGAGTATTCTGAATTTGACTATATACTTACTTTTACCAGTGAATTTTATTCTCTCATATGTTTTAATGTTGCTAATTAGAATCCTACTTTCAACTGAAGAGCTCCCTCTAAGGATTTCGTGTAAGGCAGGTCTAGAACTCCCTCAGCATTTTTGTCTTGGAAAGTCTTTCTGTCTCTTCCATTTCTTAAGGACAGCTTTGCTGAGTAAGTACTTTTGTTTGGCAGGATTTTTTCTTTCAGTACTTTGAATATATTATCTCACTCTCTCCTGGTTAGGTTTCCTCTACAATGGGAGAGACTTTACCTGGAATAGATCATACATTTTGATAGGAAAATGGACAATTTAGAACAGTTTAACATATGAGGAAGAACAAAAATATGTGTCAAAGACCCTGAGATATAGAATTGAAACAGGTTAACCATAGCCTGAAAATGGGGCAATCTGTTCATATGGGAAGGAAACAGGCAACTTTCAGCAGTATAGATGCACGTAAGTCTGAAGTGAAGTGCATCTGGGGAGACAGAAAACTGAGGTTCATCTAGTCTCATAACTGTTTTCTTTGTGATTCAGGAGCCACAGACTTCTGGTGAATAGTTCTATCTTCCTCTCTCTGAGCGTAGCATTTATTAGAACTTGGTATGATTCTCCTTTCTTCAACTTGTACTGGCCTTTGTCTTCATAGTTGCTTTATAGTAAACCCATGAACATGTCTCCCTCTATATAAATTCTGATGTTGAAGTAATCTGTAGTATCTTAACAATTAACCTGCTTTGATATTAGCTCTACAATCCCTACCTTTTAACCCAAAGTTGTTAGAAGAAGATACAGTTTTCTCATCATTTCCCCTCTATTTCCCATCACATTATTCAGTCAATTGTTCAATATAAAATAAATACACATAAAGGCCACCTTTGGATTTTGCCTTATTTTGCATTTTCTCTAGAATTCATGCTGCCATGTACTCTTCTTTCTACCACTGCTGCTTCTGTGACTTCTTTTTCTCCACTTCTTCTTTCTCCCCTTTTCTTCTTTCTCCCTCCTCCTTCTCTTCCTCAGCTCTTGCCTCTTCCTCCATCTAAGCCTCTGCTTCTGCCTCATTTTTTTTTTTTTTTTTTTTGCGGTATGCGGGCCTCTCACTGTTGTGGCCTCTCCTGTTGCAGAGCACAGGCTCCGGACGCGCAGGCTCAACGGCCATGGCTCATGGGCCCACCCGCTCCACGGCATGTGAGATCTTCCCAGACCGGGGCACGAACCCGTGTCCCCTGCATCGGCAGGCGGACTCAACCACTGCGCCACCACGGAAGCCCTGCCTCATCTTCATGTCAATATTCATCTTAGGCATCTATAATACCAAATTATCCACAATTTTGATTTAACAAATGACAGTCTTTTTCCTGAAAGTTATCTTCTTTAGTTTTTTGATAGCACTTTAGTGAGCTTTGCATATCTAGCTGTTTAATTTAGGTGTTTTCCTAGAACTGTACACTTCACTTTTTCAATGATTATTATAAGTAACACCTTATAATTTTGAGGTGCATTGTCTGCAACATACAGTCATTATTTAATATATTTTTCTATAAGTGATGTTGCCTTGTTAACACAATTTTAAGCAACAAATTTAATAGTTGACAATTTATGAGTATGTTTTTTGTTACCTTTTAATTTGCTTTAAACCACATATTTCTTACTATATTAGTATTTTTAAAATTTTTGTTTATTTACATAGCTTACATGTTAATTTACCATTTGTGGGAAGCAGACTATAGCCCTCCAAGAATGTCTGCATTCTAATTCCTGGAAACTGTGAGTGTACTATGTCACCTAGGAAGAGGGAATTAAGTTTGCTGATGAATTAAGATTGCTGACCTTAAGATGAGCAGATTATCCTGAATTTTCTGGGTGGGCCATATTTAATCACAAGGTTCCTTTAAATATGGAAGAGGAGGGAGGTAGAGTCAGAACCAGAGGTATAGCATTGTGAGAAAGACTCAACTGCCATTTTTGGCTTTGAAGGTAGAAGGGAGACATTTGCAAAGGAATGTGGACAGCTTCTAGAAGCTGGAAAAGACATAAAAAAGGTATTTTCCCCTAGAGTCCCCAGAAAGGACCATAGCCATGCCAAAACCTTAATTTTAGCCCAGTGAGATACAGTTTGGATTTTGCCCTCCAGAACTGTTAGATAATAAATTTGTGCCCCTTTAATTCACTAAGTTTGTGATAATTTGTTAGAGCAGCAATAGAAAACTTACATAGCATCTAATATGTGCCAGGCATTGAAGAAGTTATGGAAGTTAACAAGTCTTTACCTTCATGCATCTTCTTGAGCAGTGAGGAAGCTAGAGGTAGCTGTGTTAGCTGGAATGACCACAGATGGTATCTGAAAATAGGATACTTGAACTGAGTTCTTGCAGAAGAGATGGTAGTTACCGTCTCTCTTTCACTTAGAAAATACTCTGAGTTGCATTTGCATAACCACAACTTATATGTATGGAGGGATGCTAACAGTACCTAGGAATGAGACAGATGATACAGGACTAATTAAAATAGCTCCTGTTATTTCCTGTTCTATAGGCATTGACTCAGGAAAGATTGCGAATTCTAGTTTTAAAGAATAAAGTTGTCTTTCTGAGGATATTAAAAATACAAAATCTTAATATAGAAACAGCAGAAAAGAACCTGTCTCCATGTATGATACTATGGAATGCAGCTATGAAGCCTGGAAATGATGTAGCCATTTTTAAACACTGAGATCAAAGTCACCCCCCAGAAGTAACCCTCAGAGAACTAGAGCCAATGCCACCAGAATAAAATATCCTGAAGTCAGCATACCATTTGGACTTCCAATATATGGGCTAATCGATTTTCTTATTTTACAGGCCAGTTGGAACAAAGTTTATATTATTTGAAGGTAGAAACAGAGTAAATGATACAGACTTCAAGGAGAAAAATGAGACAACTTTGTGAAGAAATAATGGAAGAATAATAGCATTAGAGGAAACAGTATGCAAATGCCCTAAATTCAAAAAGTCTTGGCATGTTCGAAGAAAAGAGAATCTCCCAGTGTCAGCAGAGCCGTAAAGAGAGACACAGTATTACATGAGGTTGAAGGGCAAGGCAGAACCACATCATGCAAGCAAGGTCTTATGATTCATGATAAAGAGTTTGGATTTTATCAGTGATATGCCACAGCACACATTTAATCGTGAAGCTATATAGTGTGTTTCTGTTGTTTTTGTTTTAATAGGTTACTCCTATTGTTCTGTGAAGAATCTATTGGAAAACATAAAACAACTTGGAAGAAGGAAGATAAACTTGGAGGAATAATAGATAATGGTGACTTGGGCTATAATTAATGTCAGTGGAAATCAACAGTGATAATCAGTATTAAAACATATACTGGGGATAAAAAGAATAGAACTTAATAAAGAAATAGAGGTGGGGAAAGAAGGAATGGAAATAATCTATGTGCTGAGTCAAGAGGGTTGGTGGTGCCATTTTCAACTGTGAGAATCAGGAATATTGTTTTCGATATATTATTTTTGAAATTTTCAACACAGTTTCAGGTAGAAATATACATCAAATGGATAGTTGAATGAAAAAGTACGTAACTAAAATGAGAGATAATGGCTCAAGATACATTTGAGAAATACCAGTTTTTAACACTATTTCAAGCAATGGCGTTTGTAGTAATCTCACAGGAAAAGATTTTGGACAAAACAAAAAGAACTGTTCCCAGGATAAATCCTTGGAAAGCTTCCATATACAGAATTAAGAATAGAAGAAAGATCTAATAATGGAAGCAAAGAGCAAAAAGGAATTGTGAGAGAATAAATATCAGAAGGGTATGGTTCCAGATGAAGAAGGCCTTCAATTGAATGGAGTAGCCACCAATATTAAAAGCGGCAGAAAATCTCAATACATACATAAATTCTAAATAAATATATATATTTAGCACTGTGGAATTTGCTGGGCACCTGGAATAAAGAATTTTAGTGATAAGAAGTGCAGAAAAAAAGTCCAATTTGTTGTTTTTGAAACAATGGCTGTATGTGAAGAAGTAGAGACAGCTAATACAGAAAGTTTATTTGAAGATTTGTCTGGAGTGGGAGCCAACTTAATGAGTGAGTAATAGGAGATATGTGGGATAAAAATTTTCTGTTTTGTCTTCCAAGATGAGATTTAATAGAACATGATGACATATTTATAAGAATTTGGGCGTATAAAATAAGAGGTTGGCTCTGTGTGGGGATAGAGAGGATAACTGAGGGAAGGGGTCTTTGAGAGAATAAGAGTGTGTGAGAAATGGCTCAAGGAGAAAAATTCATAATTTATAAGAACATGAAAATATTCCACTGTAACAAGAGGGAAGGCAGAAATTAAGTAAAGAAAAAAGTAGGTTTTTTGCATGTGACATTAGGAATATGCAGATAAGTCCATGTAATAGCTTTCATTTTCTTAAGGAAATATGAGTAGAGGTTATTGGAAAAATATACGTAATTGGAAGTTTCAGGAAAAAGGAGAAGTTATAACATAGGCGTATCAGATCATAGGGAAGTCAGCTTATCAGTCAACCAACATAGATTAGATATTGTGGAGATAATGAATTTAAAATAAAATCACTGGGCCCTAGTTGTGAGATTTACTTCAGCAAGGTCAGTTCCTAAGGTGAATTCATGGACAATGTATAGAAAATTTAATCCAGGATTGACATTTCACCCTGTGAATAAAATTAGAAAGAGAGGAGATGAGAGAAAAAGAGTGAGGGAGAGACGAGAGAAAGAAGAGATATTTGAGGATATCTGCAAGGGCACATTTATAATTATGAGCCCTGAAATCTAAATTTGATAAAGAAGAAGATAAAAGCAAAGTTGTGGATACTAAAAAGAGAAGGAGCCAATGGAATTCCAGTTGGGAATTCCCAGTGAGGTTAACTATTTGTCATGAGGGTATTATAGAGAGTAGTGGGAAGGTGATCAGATAATGGGAGCTTGAAAGGATTTCAGGCTGGTATAGTTTCTGGGAAAAAAGCAAGGTCTTAGGTGTTATCACAAAGTGAATGAAATATTTTTGTGGTTAAGGAGTTAATCTCTTTCCCTCTCTTTTCTCCATATTAGTGAAAGCAAACACTCCTTTTCATTGTATAATATTCCACCATGTAATACTATCATAATTTATTTCACAAATCCACTACTTTTTTTCCTTTTAGCTTTCTTCTATTATAAACAGCATAACACTTCTTAAAATATGAAAATTTTGCTATTTTGTCTGAAGGATATATTTTAACAGTACATTTTGGTTTACAAGAGTAAATGTCCTCCAGAAAGTTGAACAAAAATATACTCCCCAAAATATTATATTAGAGTGCAGCTCTCCCGGGAGCAAGCTTCGTGAGGACCAAACAAGAATATCCCATGGCTTTTAATTTTTTAATTAAAAAGTGATATATCACTTTGTCTTAATTTGCATATCTTTAGTCATGAATGATTTGGGGCATTTACTCTCATTTACATTTCTATAGTGAGTTGCTGATAATCTATGCCCATTTATTCTTTGGGTTATAATTAGATTTCTTAATAATTTTTAACTGTATGAGGATAATTTTCATTTGTAATATATAGTGTTGACAACACTGAAATGGTACTAGAAATTTATCCCATGGTTTAGGATTTAGAAGAGCATCCATTTCTGCACACCATCACCTCCAGTGTATAATTTCAATCTTTATGTTTTCCTATCTGATTGCAAAATATATTGTACCATCATTGTTTAAGGTTTGTCTCTTTGGCATTTAAAGTTCTCAGAGAATGCACACTCTCCTCCATCTGAATAATTACCAAATAAAAACACCATTTTATGTAAAATGACCCTCTGCTAACCACATTTTCTTGGCACAGAAACCAGACAAAACTAGGTCATGTAGAGCTCTTTCCTGAGGTTTTTTTCCTCCAGGTCAATGACTGAAGCTCAGAAACCATAGTCATTTCAAATATATAGACATGTCTGAGTCACACAGAAAATCAGAGATGAGAGAAGAAAATATGCTGAGAACTTTCAAATCTCTTGTTCCAGGTCTTATTGAAGTCCAGCAGAACTGATGCCCTTTCCTTAGTAGAACATATCCGTCAAGAAAAAACATCAACTCCTAAGAAATTCCCTGATTTACTAAAGCTATCTCTGCATTCAACAAAAATAATCCTAACTAACATAGAAATAGAAATATCCTTTCAACATGTACAACTTAAATTGAGTTTGCCTGGGCACCTTGACTGACAAACTGGTAGATCAGATGGAATAGGGGATTTTCAATGATTGAAAAGGTCTTTATGAGGTAACAAACATGAATTGTTAAGTCCTCCTATGAACAGTCCTACCTTTCCTAAATTGTACAAGATATATCTATGATATTTGAGTCTACCTATGTTTTTCTAGAATCTAATTATATTTTACATTCCATAAAACTGGAGTCATGAAATTTATTTCTCCTTTCATTTCATAAGTTACAAGTGACGTCCTCTTTTTATTTTACTAGAATTTTCTTAAGCAGTATACCTGTTTCTTTTGTTATTTAATAAAACTTCAAACTTGTCCTCCTTCAGTTTTGCCCTTCTACATTTAGGTTCAGTCTGATGATATCTCTTTTCAAAAATAAACACTTCTATATCTTTTACTACCTTCTTTGACAATCTTTGATTTTCACAGCTTCATATATCTCAACAAGTATACTCATTAGTCTATTACTATCAATATTTTTACTTTTTAAAAAAATTTATTTATTTGTTTATTTACTTTTGGCTGGATTGGGTCTTCGTTGCTGCATGAAGGCTTTCTCTAGTTGCAGCAAGCAGGGTCTACTCTTCATTGCGGTGTGCGGGCTTCTCATTGTGGTGGCTTCTCTTGTTGCGGAACACAGACTCTAGGCACATGGGCTTCAGGAGTTGTGGCATGCGGGCTCAGTAGTTGTAGCTCGCGGGCTCTAGAGTGCAGGCTCAGTAGTTGTGGCGCACAAGCTTAGTTGCTCCACGACATGTGGGATCTTCCCAGACCAGGGCTCTAACCCGTGTCCCCTACATTGGCAGGCAGATTCTTAACCACTGCACCACCAGGGAAGTCCCTGCCTTGGTTTTTAAAACTGGTTAGCCTAGAAACAAATATGAGTTCACATCCTCAGAGATAATATGGGCACCTAAATATAAAATGTACAGGAATGATAGAATACTATACAAATATAGGTATATTTACATAATGGACTTTATGACAAGTGAAAACCTGTTGTTTTATGTGTGCATACTACAAAGCAAAATATAAAAGAGGAAAAATAAAAATAATTATAGCATCTTAGAACTTCATAACTGTTAGGACCATTAGGGATGATACATTCTGAGTATCAACAAAAAATTGAGATCTTATTATCAGACAAATAGGGACCTAGTGTTATAACCAGGATCTGCAACTTAAGTAAATTTACATCAGTGCCATAGTCAATCAGCCCCTTAAGATAAAACCTCCTCTCCGGAAATTTTTAACTGAGCATGGTTAATAAGAAAAGTGTAGCACTGCCCATGCAGCTGTTCTTTTTGCAATCCTCAGATTCATAGGACAAGTTATAGCAATGAGCTACAATTTGGCCACAACTGGATATAAATCCTTTTTGTTTTTGGTTTGAATTTGTATTAAGTATGATGCTGGATGAGTTATAGGAGTCCTACAGCTGCTTGATGGATAAAATTTTACAGATCACTGTTCAGATTGAATAGAGATTTTAAAGATTACTTACTCCAAGCCAGTAACTAGTGATAAATCCACATTAAACAGATGGTAGAATGATGAATTAGAAATAATCCAGAGCTTTGCTTTAATCTTAGAAAATTTGCAGGTTCTAGCATGAGGCTCATGATTTCCCAGCATGTAAACTTTTCTAGAGTGACAGCTACAAATAACATATTAAATCTACGAATATGTCTAAATGCTTATGTAACTGTCATCACTAGTTCTTGGAAAACTGTCCACCCTCAAATCTTAATAAATTTTTGCCATCCTAAAATTTTAATTTGTAAACAGTTCAGCTGCCACCTGGCAAACACACTTAGAACTACTTTTTAAATTTTATCTTTTTTTTTTTCTAGAAACCCCATAGCTACTTCATGGGGCTACTGACACAAAATAACGGCCAGCTGTTTCTCTAAATACAGACTAGAAGAAGCTGCTTGAAAAATGGAAGGGTAAAAGAAATATAGACACAAATCTGAGGAGAGATGAAAAGGAAGCTTTAATCCTAAACTTGCTTTTCCTCTTTCAGCAGTAGAGAAACTGGCTTGTTTCTTGGGAGTTTATAATAAATAATATGCTATAATGTTAAACTTGTATTGAAACATTCCACTTGCCTCTATGATAACTTAAAATTCTGAAATCAAGTGACACCTTCATTGTCATTAAATGTGCATATGAATGTGCAAAGTGCATTGAACCTTTTCTGCTGAGAAGCTTTTTCTGTTCATCATCAGAAAAATATTGTATTTCAAGCTGCTTTCATGAAGCTGGTAATTGGAGGCAACACTGTGTCAACTGAATTTAGATAAGAAATTACTATTACTGATTTTCCTCCCAAAAATTATGTTGAGATGTAAGGAAGCTATTGAAGAAGACAGAGAAATATTAAGAAATACTTTAAAATAAATTATTTCCTTGACCAAACTCTAGTCAGTTTCCTCTGAGCCCTTTTTCAACTAAGCCCCGTCATTGGCATGTCCTTAAGAGCCGGAGAATTTTGCTAAGTTGGTTTAGGCAGAATCCTCCACCCTTAACATCTATTCACCCTTACTATCTGACCAAATTCCTCATCCCCCACCATCTTTCAGGTGATATCTGATCACCCCAGCCTGCCTTCAGCAAGAATTCTGTTAGTTGGTTTGGCCAAAATCTCCCTTACCTTATGTTTCATCTTAGTAATTTTCCATCCACTAACCCTCCCCAACCTGCTTCTTGGCTATAAATTCCCACTTTTCTTTGTTGTATTCAGAATTGAGCCCAATCTCTCTCTCCTACACAAAACCCCATCGCAGTAATTCCTATACCTATGGCCATAGTCCTGAATAAAGCCTGCCTTACCATCCTTCAGCAAGGATATAAATGTTTTTCTTTAATAATGTAAAACCATTATTTACTATGATAGATATAGTAGATACTTCTTATATTTTGGCTCGTTTCATCCTGTCATAGTATATAAATAGAGGCAAATAATCTGAATGTAACAAAGTGAAAGCTGCATACTACAACATGGTAAGTACACATGTGGAGAAATTCATCTGGCATTTGTCATTTGTATTATCTTCAAATATGAAGGAAATTTTGTGGAATGAGAATGTGACACAAAACATGTTCTAAATTTCCACCACCGCAGAAGATGAAAAAAAGATGACTGTGGATTTTTCTCATTAAATTAACCAGGGTTAAGTACTTAACAGACATCATGTCCCCAGGCTTTCTCTTTGTTCTTACATGGCTGCATACTCCTTTAAATACCATGACTGAGCTCAGCCAATATTTCTCTCTTCCTCTCTCCTCTGTCTTCTTTCTCTTCTCTCTTCTCTTCTCTCCTTCTTCTTCTTCTCCTCCTCCTACCTCTTTCTCTTCCTTTTCCCCTCCTTCTCCTTCCTCTTCCTCTTCCTCTTCCTCTCCTTCTCCTTTTCCTTCTCCTTCTCCTTCTTCTTTCTCTTCCCCCATACCCCTCTGTCTTTCTCTCTCTTCTGCTTAAATTACTTGGAGCAAATTCCCAATATTCTATGAGAAGGAATTGTATGTCGCCAGGAATAAACACCGGTACAAGAGTTGAAGTAACTGCTTGTGACTTTTAATCAATTTGAATATTTCTAAATGAGTTCTAAGGTTAGCTATCTCATGTTATTCATATTGGGAAACAAACCCTAAAAGGAGAAAACTACAAAGTTTCCTCAAAGTTTAGAAACACTGCTTCATAATTAAAAGGTACTTTCTAAGAATTCTTCACACTTTCAACTTTATTAATATTGTTAGGTAATGGACTATCTCTGTGTTCTCATTCATAATTTATTATTAAAAAGCTCTACTTGTTTTCATATTTTTAAAAACAGCTAAAGTTAAATCAAAAAGAAAATCTCTGTATATTATTATATATACAAATATCCTCTAGCAAAATCCAAAAAAGGTAATGTGAATTATTAAAATTATTTATTGTGTTATCAGGTATTGGATTATCAGATGTGATTTCTCATCTCACCACAACCCTCAATTGTCACTCTTTTACATATGAAGATATTGAGTCCTAGCATGCTTAATCTACTTGCTGGGCAGTTCACAGCTTGAAAGTACATGAGTGAGATTAAATCAATGTGTGTATAAAACTAAAGTCTCTTATCTTTCTCCCTTATCATTCTAGCTTCTCATTATCTGTGTACATTAAAAATCTTCTCTTAAGCAATTTATCCTGGAGCCAGGTTATCTGGCTTCAACAATCTGCTCTGCCATTTGCTTGTTGTGTAACCTCAAGCAAATTACTTTACTTCTCTGCAGTCCCAGTTTCACAGTCTCAGAAATGGGGATGATAATAATAGTAATTGCCTCAAACAGTTTCTTTGAGACTCAAATGAGTTTATTCAGTGAAGACTGAGTTAATATAGCTAAAGAATATAGAACAGAGGATGGAGTACAGTAAGTGCTATCTAGGTGTTGTTATTATTCTAATCTTTCTCTTTGGGCCTTGATTTCCTTACACAGCTTGGTTAATGAAGGTAATAACAACAGAATTTTAAGACTAGTGATACCATCAGATTTTAATAACCTTGAGATCATTAAGAAAGTGATTCCTACATAACAATAATAATATAATTTTGAGAGCAGTAAATGTATCTGTGTGTGTTTTCTGCTATCCAGGATCAGGAGAATAATTTGGATAGTGAAAAATATTGAATTTTGAGGTAGATAACTGAAAACTTAAAAGACACAATAAGCAAAGAGAAGCTAGCTTTCTTTCCTTTCTGAAGATTAAATCAATTAATACAAGCAAAGCACTTAGAAGGGTAACTGGTATACAGTACTCAATAAATCTTAGCTACTATTTTTGTACATTATTCACCATTATACTACTCCAGTGTCTAATAAAACACCTAACATCTGGCACTCAATATAAATTTGTTAGCTTGTGTTAGAAGGATGTAATATTAAGCCTACCTGGGGATAGATAAATCAATGCCCACATCTTTATATTTTCCAATCTAATGTAAAAGAATGAAAATCTACCCAGGATAATTATTTTAATTTGAAATTTGTCATAGATATGGTCATCTTTCTGACATTAGACAAAAATTGAAGCACAGATGTTGTCAAGGAATTAGAATCCCCAGGGCAGTGGGGCTTCAATGATTATCATAGATATACACCTTTGCTTTCAGGGAGGTAAATCTCAATATTTAAGCCACTAAATTATTTTTTAGTAACAATTATTGTCAATATAGTGTTTTATATTCAATATTACTATAGCCTTCATGACAGTGAGCATTAAAAAATTATCAGGAAAATATAGCTGGCTGCTCCCAAAAAGAGTAGTTTCTTGTGTGAATTATCTTAGAGTACTTATATTTTATCTAATATAAAGGATGCTAGCAGATAAATGGCAATGCTTTTTTAGTTTTGATTTAGGCAAGAACTTAATTTTTCCATCAAAAACTGAGAATATTAAAAAACTCAATTGCTTCAAGGGTACATATAATCACAGTGCCGAGCATTAGAAACAAAGAAGATGTGAAAATGAGAATTAAAAGGATGAGTCAGAATGTGTCTGGATTCTCTCCAAAATGATTTATATTTTTTGGTTAAAAAGCATTGGACAGATAACATTAAAGAAAATTTTTCTTCCTCCCTTCCTCCATTCCTAACTTCCTAAGTTTCTTCTTTCCAACAATTTGTTGAGCAGCTATTAGTTCCCAGGCCTTCATCAGCATGAGAAATACTGTGAAGAACAAAACAGGAAAACCTCTGTTCCTGTGGAGATTACATTCTAGTGGTCGAGGAAAAAAAATACAGAATAGTTGACAAATACAATAATGTCTGTTTGTGATGCAAATAAATATATGTCAGAAAAATAGGACAGAGAAAGGGGAAAATAATAATATTTAGGGAGCATGATCTGAAAAAAACCCTCAGTGATAACATCTGAGCAGAGGAGTATGAAGGATAACAACATGAATATCTAGGGCAAAATTATGCTAGATGGAGGGAAAAGGGAAGGGTAGAGCCCTTAGGTCAGCATATCTGATATTTTCCATAGAGTTACAACTGCTCAACTCCATCTTTGTTATTTCCAGAGTAACCCTAGATAATACATAAATAAATGGGTATCGCTGTGTTAAAAAGAGATGTGTGAGAAGAGGTTCTGGACTATGTTTGATCCACAGGATGTTTTTTGTCAGCCTCTGCTCTAGATAATCAATAAAATAATAAATCAAGTCCTGATTTATAGTGTTTGCCAATTTCTGAGGTGTAAATTCTCTCACCATAGCTGAGTGCCAATCTATCAACTTGACATTACTGAACATAGAGCTGGGAAGAGATATTCAGTAGCGCATCATTTATAATAATCCCACCATGCAGATATAACAGGCATAATTACCTCAAAAACACAGATAATTGTAAACTGCAGAGAAATAGAAAGCATTAAGTTTTGAGTATTTATTACCTTTGTTTTTAATATAATTTATTTAATTGCAAGTTTATATAATTTAACCATTAATAACATCTGAGTTCAACATATTCTGAAAATTTTCTGAAAATTTAGCAATCATATATGGTAAGTCAGTACAAGATGATTCTAGCATACTATTCGCATAAGTAAGCATGTTTGTGTTTTTCTTGGATATAAATATGAATTGGTAACTTACATAACTCATCTGGTTAAATAAATAAGAATCTAAAACTGGTAACAAAGGACAATTTAAATTATTTAATTTTATGTCCTACAAAATAAAAAAAAATTATAATGCCCTATTTTAAGCATATTACATAACCTTCCAAGAATTAAATGTGCTAATTGATTAAAATGGTGATATAACACATGCCCTTCCTGAAAGTAGTAGACAGGACCAAATTTGTTCTTGAGAATTCTTTCAGGCTTGTAAATAAAGATTCCACATATTAGACATTGATCAAAGCAATATGCCACTTGTAGGCTTGGTGAAGTCAGTTTTTCTTACTAATCAACCGCCACACAATTCAGACGGGAGCCTTCAGGATTTGTATGGAGAACAGACGAAGTAAAAATGACCTCTTAGGAAAACCTATTTTGTTAATTCTCTTGATTTAAATTATGCTTAAGATACTCTGTAGTGCTTATCTCATTTCAAAATTTTATCTTTGGATTATTTCTGTATGGTCTAGAAAGTTTAGATACAATCTCAGACTTTCAGCAGATGAGGTGACTGAGTTCCACAATCTGGCATGCACTTGATATAATACGTGCTGCCAAAAATTGCAGGTTCTGTTCTCCTTTCATTGATATAGAGGAAAGTGAAGCTACTTCAGTACACGCAGAAAGAATGCTAAAGTCTCGGCTTTAATCTGTTTTCTTGCTGTGTAAGTCACTTAGATTGTTAAGATATATTGGTTATTAAGTTATGGTTTTTCAGCTCCAAGCACAACCTTCTCTACTCATCTTGAGAGGCTGCACCTGGGACTCTGCAAACCACTTTTCTGCTTTGTCAGCTGCTTCCTACTAACCTTTGCCAGTAGGCATGTAACAGGAAACTAAAATACTGAGGAAAGAGAGTACATTATTTTTTCTTGTTTGCTTGAGGTTGACTTCCTTGTTGTTTCCTATTTCTGGAAGCATTACTCTGGCAATGCTTCTTTGCCCTGGCATTGGCACTTTGTACCCACCATGACAGCTGAATCCCGTTTGTATTAAAACCAATTTCATGCCCTCTCAGAGACACCAGCCCGAGTCAGCCAGCACATTCTCAGCAGAGTTCAATGTCCCAGTCCGATAGGACCCCTTATTTAAATTTGGAGGTAATGTCAGTAGCTGAGCTATGTCCCCTTCTCAGCTGTTCTAGCCTCCTCTCTGTGAAGCTCCTCCAAACTTTATGTTGTAATAATTCCATTGCTTTCTCCCTTTATTGCCCAGCCCTAGGAGTGAAAGCTGCTTCCTGCACTTGCTAACTCTATTACACTTTAGTGTTCACTGTATTTCCAGTTACATAATGAATACATATTCAATTCTCATTAATAATTATTTATTAACTTAAAAAATAATAACTGGTGGTATTTCTGTTTCCTAAATGGACCCTGACATTTAAAAAATTACACACCATGATCTAGTTGGGTTTATTACTGGGATGCAAATATGCAACATATGCAAATCAATAAATGTGATATGCCACATTAACAGAATGAAAGAAAAAAAATGATCATCTTGATAAATGCAGGAAAGTGGCAAAATTCAACATACTTTTGTGATAAAAACTCTCAACAAATTAGGTATAGAAAGAATGTACCTCAACATAATAAGGACCATATATGAAAAGCCCACAGCTTACATCACACTCGGGTAAAAAAGCTTTTCCTCTAAGATCAGGAAGAAGTCAAGGTTGCTCACTCTTGCCAGTTCTATTCAACATAGTACTGGAAGTCATAACTAGAGCAATTAGGTAAGAAAAAGAAATATAAGGCATCTAAATTGGAAAGTAAGAGATAAATGTGTCTTTCTTTGAAGATAACATAGTCATATATAGAAAACTTTTCAGACTCCACCAAAAAACTGTTAGAACTAATGAACAAATTCAGTAAAGTTGTAGGATACAGAATCAACATATAAAAATCTGCTGTATCTCTATACACTAACAACAAACTATTGAAAAGTAATGAAGAAAACAATCTCATTTATAATAGCATCAAACATTATAAAATAATTAAGAATAAATTTAACCAAGGAGGTGAAAAATGTCATTAATGAAAAAGTTAAAGAAGATATAAATAAATAGAAAGACATCCTATATGTCCAATATAAAGACATCCTTTATATTGTTAAAATTTCATGCTACTTAATGTCATCTACAGTTCAATGCAACCTCTATCAAAATTCCATAGCATCTTTTACAGAAATAGAAAAAACAATCCTAAAATTTACACAGACTACAGAGGACCCCAAATAGTCAAAACAGTCTTGAGAAAGGAAAACAAAGCTGGAGATATCACACTGCCTAATTTCAAAATATATTACAAAGCTAATGTATGGTATTGGCAAGTAAACAGACATATAAACCAATGGAAGAGAAGAGAGCCCAGAAATAATCCCGCGCATAAAACAGTCAGATAATCTTTGACAAGGGCATCTAAAACACACAATGGGGAAAGGATGGTCTCTTCAATAAATGGTGATGGGAAAACTGAATATCCATAGGCAAAAGGACAAAACTGAATCCCTATCACACACCATTCATAAAAATTAACTCAAAATAGATTAAAAACTTAAGTGTAATACCAGAAACTAAAATTCCTAGAAGAAAACACAGGGGGAATACTTCTGTTATTGGTCTTGGTAATGATTTCTTGATTCTAATACTAAATGAACAGGCAACAGAAGTATTAGTAAACAAGTTGGACTATATCAAACTAAAAAGTTTCTGCACAAAAAAAGGAAATAATCCACAAAATGAAGTGACAACCTATGGAATGGGAGAAAATACTTGCAAGTCATATATCTAATAAGAGGTTAATATCTAAAATATATAAATATTCATATACATGAACTCATATAGGTCAACAACAAAAACCAAATAATCCAATTAAAAAATGGGCAAAGGGCCTGAATAGACATTTTTCCAAAGAAGGCATACAAATAGTCAACAAGTGCATTAAAGATGCTCAACATCACCAATCATCAGGGAAATGCAAATCAAAACCACAGTAAGGTGTCATATCAAATCTGTTACGATGGCTACTATCAAAAAGATGTGTTACAATGAGTAAAATCTTTAAAAATATTGACTCATTATGCTGCACACCTGAAAGTTTATAATATTGTAAATCAACTATACTTCAATAATAAAAAGCAATTCATTGGCAAAGGTGTGGAGAAAAGAAAGCCTTGTACACTGTTGGTGGGAATGTAAATTGGTATAGTCAATATAGAAAACAACATGGAGTTTCCTCAAGAAATTATAATAAAACTACCATATAATCCAGCAATCCCACTTCTGGACATATATCTGAAGGAAACAAAATCTTGTTCTTCTTTCTTGAAGAAATATCTGCATTCCCATATTCATTGCAATATTACATAAGCTGAGATACGGAAACAACATAAGTGTCCATCTACAGATGAATGGATAAAGAAAATGTGAAATATATACAACAGAATAGTCCTCAGCCATAAGAAATAAGGAAATTCTGCCATTTGTGACAACACCAACCTGGAGAACAATATGCTGAGTGAAATAAGTCAGACAGAGAAAGACCAATACTGTGTGTTACTCATATGTAGAATCTAAAAGACAAATATAGTCTAACTCAATAAAACAGAGAGTAGAATGGTGGCTGATAGGACCTGTGGTGTGTGAGAGATGGGGTCATGTCACTCAAAGCATATAAACTTTCAGCTATTATATGAGTAAGTTTGGGGGATCTAATATATGATGACTATGGTTAGTAATACTGTATGGTATACTTGAAATTCGCTCAGACTAGATCATAAGCATTATCACCACACACACACACACACACACACACACACACACACACACACACACACGAGATATGTGAGGTGATGGATACATTAACTTAAATATCAAAGCATGACTGTGTATATTTTAAACATATACAGCTTTATTTGTCAATTATATTTCAATATAACAGGAAAAAGTTAGTTTCATCAATATTATGTGTCCCTATATTTATCATGCTGCATTTGAACAATATTTATCTGTACTGTATGATAAGATATTTTATAATATATGTTTCTCTAGTAATAGAGTTGAATAAGTAGTGCCTCAAAACCTCAAGCAGCCCCTCCTAAATCTTTCAAGGATTGATATGTATTCCTTCTGATGACTTCAAGAAACTCCCAGTGCTATTTGTGAAGACTTCTGTGGTTGGCACCCCAAGAATGAATTTGAAATTGGAAAATTTGAGTTGAAATCAAAATGTACTCTGACTTTGTTAAAAGATAAACTAAGAATATTATCTAAAAATAAATAAATAAATGCCTTTAATATTTTTGCCTCACAATTACTTTGCCTAATGATAGAGTCTGAATTAAAATTCTACTCTTGACATTGAGAACATATCCTGTTTGGGGTTATTTATTTATTTATTGTTAATATGGCCCTTGCTCTACATTAAAAAATATTAAAATTTTTCTTTTTAAGTTTCCAATATTAATTATTATTTAGTTAGTTGGCAGTCATTGATACCATATGTTCTGTGAAGTGCTAAGTACATAGTCAGATAATACAAATGTTTCACAAAATTTTGACAATAATAATTCTAGTAAAATTGCTATTTTCAAGCTAGAACTATATGAGTTTAAGTAGGAAAATGATTAGCGCATGGGAAAATTAAGCTTGTAGATTTAGATTGTTTTGACACTTTAGCTGATTAGATGTATTTGGGGTACTAGGGATATTGGACTCTTACTGGTACAAGAACACTCAAAAAACAAGCCTAGTTACTTATTTACATAAGCTATTCACATTTTGACTCTGAAATCTGGACTTTTGCTTTATTATACTGTATTTTAATTCATTATGTGAAGTACTACAAAATGGTCACATATTTCAGTTTTTATCCTAAGTTGTCATGAACTTGGTATTGGTGTAATATCAGCAGACATATTAAAGTTATTGATAAAATAGTAATATATGTATTGAAGCAGAAATCATATAAAGCGTAACAAGTTTATTTTCTCAGTGACCATTACTGAATCCAAGTCTCTTTTGACTATAGGGCTTGTCCTAAACAAAAGGTGTATTTTCCATGACCCCTGTTTGGTATGTTCCATTACAAGGCTCATATCTGCATATCATCCAGTTTTGTGCTTGTCATGTTAACTTAGGAATACATGGACACTCCAATGCTATTGGCTAACAAAGATACATGTACTATCACCTAATAATCAAGGTGTTTTACATGTGTCTTATTGCAGTAGTGACAAAGTATTAATATAATTTAGGTCTTAATATATATGACATAATAAAAATACTTTTAAATAAATGAATGCAAACATAAACTTCTAAGATTGCTGAAATACATAGATTATATCAATGGCCTTATTTTTTTTTATACATCTTTACTGGAGTATAATTGCTTCACAATGCTGTGTTAGTTTCTGTTGTACAACAAAGATAAATGGATAAAGAAGATGTGACACATATATACAATGGAATATTACTCACCCACAAAAAGAAAAGAAATTGAGTTATCTGTAGTGAGGTGGATGGACCTAGAGTCTGTCATACAGAGAGAAGTAAGAAAGAGAAAAACAAATACTGAATGCTAACGCAAATATATGGAATCTAAAAAAAAAAAAGGTAGCAATGAACCTAGTGACAGGGCAGGAATAAAGACAGAGACATAGAGAATGGACTTGAGCACATGGTGAGGGGGAAGGGTAAGCTGGGGCAAAGTGAGAGAAGCATAGACATATATACACTACCAAGTGGCCTTATGTTTTAAATTGATCTATTTGTGATACCTTCCTTGACATCCTATATTTATGTATCATGATTATCATTTTTTTAAAAATACATTTTATATTTTTAAAGTAGTTTTAGGTTTACAGCAAAATGGAGATGAAGGTACAGAGATTTCCCATATATAACCCTCCCCTACACATGCATAGCCTCCTCTGCTATCACCATCTTCCACCAAAGTGGTACATTTGTTACAATGGATAAGCCTATATTGAAACATCATTATCACCCAGAATCCATAGTTTACCTTAGGGTTCACTCTTGGTGTTGTACATACTACGAGTTTAGATAAATTTATAATGACACTTACCACCATTACAGTATGATACAGAGTAGTTTCACTGACCTGAAAATCCTCTGCACTCTACCATCATTTCTTTTTCATCATGAGTGATGGTCACATTTCTTTGACTTCACTTCTTAAAATTTTGGTACAAATATGAAGTCTTCAGCCTTCTGTGTATTCACTGAGTAGTCCTGGAGAATCCCTATACTCTTCCTCTCTGATTCAACACTACTTAAGCACTTATTATCTACTGATTTTTACTGTCTATAGTATATTTATAAATTTTAAGAAACTGTTCTCATAAAATATATCAACTATACTTATAAAATTTTGGAGAAATACAGAATAATAAAGAGGAATATCACCCATATCTCTGGCACAGAGAGAACTACTGCGAAAATATTGGTACTGTACTGTACATATTGGCCACTGAATATTCTTCCTAAACACTATTTTTGATAATTGCATAATAATTCATTGTTAAGGTATCCATTTCCTGTTTCTAGCATTATTGCAATGATTACCTTTGGACATAAACCTTCAACACATTTTTGATTTTTTTCACTTAGAGCTGATTCCTACAAGTAGGATTTCTAAATCACATTTGAACCAATTTTAAGCTTCTGAATGCATATTTCTGAATTTAAGATGCCTTGATTGAAGGGGAGAAAGCCATTTATAATAACTGACTCTGGGACACTAGTGCGTTTTTTTCTTGTCACAGACTACTGTAATGGTACAGGTTATCTTGAGGCACTCTCAGCTTCTCTGACAGACACAAATATCTAAAATTGATCCTTCCTGAGATATACTCCATCTTCTTCAGAGAAATATTTTCAAATTTTAGTTCGTGTATGATATGTATGGGTAAACTAGGTTATGAAAGGGGAAGGAAACTGACTACTCTGCTTTTCTTAATGGATTTAGTGACTGCTGTTTCTTCCATGACCTATGCTTTTATACCTTTTTTGTTTATAAATTTTACTCCAAACTAATTCTCCTTTGTGAGTTCTGTGAGAAAGATTTTGCTTTCCTCTGGTATTTTAGACTACAGGCCTCTTTGCTCTTATATGTCGACCCATGCAAGATCTGTTCTGTGGGTTCTAAGATTTCTTTAAATGTTTGGTTCCCTTGTTATACACTCATTTTCTTCTCAGGACTGCTATGCGTTTAGTGTTGTCTTAGTCTATCTGGGCTGCTATAACAAAACACCAGAGACCAGGTGGCTTGTAAGCAACTATTTATGTCTCACAGTTCTGGAGCCTGGAAGTCCAAGATCAAGGCACCAGCATGACTGCCTCCTAATGAAGGCCCTCTTCCTGGTTCATAGCCTGAATCTTCTTGCTCTATCCTCACATAGTGGAAGGAGCAAGAAAGTTCTGTGGAGCCTCTTTTATAAGGCATTAATCCCCATTCCTGAAGGCTCCACCCTTACAACCTAATAACCTTTCAAAGGCCCCTACCTCCTAATACCATCAGATTTGGGGGTTAGGATTTCAATATATGAATTTGGGGGGGACACAGAATTTCAGATCATAACATGTGTTTTATAAAACAATTATTATACTTACATCACTGGGAGTTGGAGAAAGGGAATGTGGAGATTTTTGTTTAATCTAATCTGGTGATTTCTTGAACCAGAAATCACTACATATTTCAACTGTTAAATATTTAACAAATTTTTCCCTATTTAGAATTATTTTTATGTTTATCTTCATCATGCTTATCTTATTTGTACTTACTATTGCAATGCATGATAAGTATATTAAATGCTCTTTTTGACAGACCTACAAGGGAGCAATAATAGCCTATATTTCCTCTTTACCTTGGCAAAGCCATGTTCATGTATACTGTTGGCTACAAGAAATAACCATACTGTGCCAAGTGGCAGAATCTATGATAGTGTAGGTTACAGATTTATGTTACCAATTGTTTATCATAACAAAACAAGTGACATCTTTAATGCAATGATAAGGATTGTTCAGCTCATAATATATATAAATCAATTAAATTAAAAATAAGATTTAAATTAAAAATAAGATTTGTCTTCCTTTCATTAGAAAATTATACATTTCCTTAAAGTTTTATAATGTCAGAAATACATGCTTATATAAAAACATACAAAATAAGTTTCTATGTATGGTATTTTAATATTTAGTAGGAATTCAGTCAAATTTGAAATAATATTATTGTGCTATTTATAATTTTTAAGAAGAGAGTTTAGGACCCAACACAATTTTAATACATTGAGAGTCAATTCTAGTGGAATGTAAAGTGTTTGCTAATGTCAGCTGCTAAGATGATAAGACATCTAAATTGCAAGTCTTAGTTCCCTAGGATAAATATTTGGGGTATCTGTCTTAAAGTTAAAATATTTATTTATTCTTCTTTAATTTTAAAACCACATTAGATGTGTTCAATAAGTATCTGACTTTTTTTGGTACATGCAGGAAAATTCATCAATTAGTGTGTCTCATTTGCAGTAAATGAAAGTGGAAGAAAGTTCTAATTACTGTATATTGTATAAAAACTTTCAAACCACAGCTGCATCTTACAAATGATACTTTAAAAAAATCTTGAAGTAACTAAATCTGTTCTTGCTGTTATTTTAAAACCTTATGTACTCAACATGTTCCTCCCTCTGATTTGTAAATGTAGTGAGAGATACTGTACATAAAATCATCATTGGTGTCATCAGATATATCTATGGAGTGCTTATCTGTGAGAGGTAAAATTTTCACATGCTACCATATAAATAATAAAATAATAAGTCACTTTATATGTTACCATATAAATAATAAAATAATAGGTCACTTTACTAAATTTTAACTCTATGCCTTCATAAGCACTACCTCATTTATTCTTCGTAAAAACATTTTGAGAGAGTTACCCACATTGTCACCATTTTATAGATGATGAAATTGAGGAGGAAACAAGTAAGGTAAATTGCCCCAAATTCCACAGCTATCCCACAGCTACAGAGGTTTCCAGCTGGTTGTTCTGACTCCACAGACCCAAGGGCTTAACTATTCACTTTATTAATAAAGAAGATAGAATTTTAAAGAATTATTTAAATACTGATGATTTCTCACCAAGCTTAGGGCAAAAGAGTATGGTACTTGGAAGAGAGCTCAATTATCAACTTCACAAGGGAAAGGTTACAATCTCTGAATGAAGAGATATAAAAGGAAAGAATGAAAAGCAGAGTTGATCTAATATATCTGGACTGTATGACTGGGGCAACTTCATTTTGTAGAGATAGCAGGTGTGAAAAAATGTTATGGTACTTCCAACTGAGCAATTTGGCCTTATAATCTTTAAAACCTTGATGGGAATAGCAGAAATTGGGGGGAAAAATGATGTCACACAGATAGGATGTAGAGATCACAACTCAATGCCCAAGGGACCATGAAATGAAGTAAATAAGTGAAACACAGTGTAAGAAATGATATAGTGTTGCCTTTAATGAGAAAAATGACTCTATGTGATTATTTCAAAAGCCAAGTGCATACGACAAAATTGAAACTAAGCAAACAACATATTTTTTGGAGAAATGTTTTCCTCTCTATATAAACATACATATATACATATGAAATACATATGTGTATATATACGTGTGCATATATGTTCATGTATCTTGCTTATTCTTGGAAAAGTGTGTGTGTGTGTGTGCACACACACAGTTATTGCAACAAAAGACAGGGCACAATACTTATCTAATGCTGAAAAAAATATCTAAATGCACTTGGATTGGCCTTGGCAAAGCTGAAATGTGTCTCTGATTAGTGTTCTAGTTAGAGCTGTTGAAAACTGAACAACTGAAACTTAGATGGTGGAAAAAAATTGGCTACTCATAAGAATACAGGCTGGGAGCTAGATATGAAAACAGCCATGTTTAAAAGGAGGGTAACACATAACGGATCCCACAGAGAATTATCAGGGCAATGGGCTCAATGAAAATCCATAGTCAGCAATTTTCTGTTTTATTTCTTTAATTTCACATTAGTTTGATTGAATATGGTTAAAATCTAAAGAAAAGCTTTATCTGTATTGTGTAAAGAGTTTTTTGTCCAATTTGACTTGGAAATTAAAGTACAAGTAAAATAAAGCACAGTTTTCTCCCCCCAAATCTAGTATTGTGCATTGACAGTAACCAGGTGGGTAGGGGACAAAAGTCCATAGTATGGAGCTAAATATCACAGAAATCTAAGCCATTATTCAAGACTGATACAAGAGCAAATGTAAACCTAAGAGGAGAGATTGTGCCACGTTGTCTTACAGGAGTACACTATATTTCCTGGAGAAAGGAGGATTATCTATGGAGGTAGATTTATAATCTGTTACACACAAGCTGCTGAGCCATGGAAGGAATTCATGTAACATAAATATATAAATATATTATATACAATCTATAGTTAAAAAGGTAAAATAAGACTATGATTATTGTATTAGTGAAATACAATAATCAGGTAAAAATTTTCAGAAAATGGATCAAGAACCCTCCAGATTTCACCTTACTGAGTTTACTCGGGGTTCACCGGCCACGATAGAGCCAGGCTCCAAGAGGACGCTGTCAGCAGAAAAGCCGTGTAACTGACAGGACCTTTGTGCTCCGGCTGGGTGTCAGGCCTGAGCCTGAGAACTGGGAGAGCCAAGTTCAGGATACTGGACCGTCAGAGACCTCCTGGCCCCACATAATATCAATTGGCAAGAGCTCTCCCAGAGATATCTGTCTCAACGCTAAGACCAGCTCCACTCAATGAAGCTCCAGGGCTGGAAACCCCATGCCAAACAACTAGCAAGACAGGAACACAAAACCACCCATTAGCAGAGAGCCTGCATAAAATCATGTTAAGTTCACTGACACCCCAAAACACAACACCGGACTTGGTCCTGCCCAACAGAAAGACAAGATCCAGCCTCATCCACCAGAACACAGGCACCAGTCCCCTCCACCAGGAAGCCTACACAACCCACTGAACCAACCTTACCCATGGGGGGCAGACACCAAAAAAATGGTAACTACAAACTTGCAGCCTGTGAATAGGAGACCCCAAACACAGTGAGTTAAGCAAAATGAGAACACAGAGAAATACGCAGCAGATGAAAGAGCAAGGTAAAAACCCACCAGGCCAAACAAATGAAGAGGAAATAGGCAGTCTACCTGAAAAAGAATTCAGAGTAATGACAGTTAAGATGATCAAAAATCTTGGAAATAGAATGGAGAAAACACAAGAAACATTTAACAAGGACCTAGAAGAACGAAAGGGCAAACAAATAATGATGAACAACACAACAAATGAAATTAAAAATTCTCTAGAAGGAATCACTAGCAGAATAACTGAGTCAGAAGAACGGATAAGTGACCTGGAAAATAAAAGTGTGGAAATAACTACTGCAGAGAAGAATAAAGAAAAAAGAATGAAAAGAATAGAGAACAGTCTCAGAGACATCTGGGGCAACATTAAATGCACCAACATTCAAATTATAGGGGTCCCAGAAAAAGAAGAGAAAAACAAAGAGAATGAAAATATTTGAAGAGATTATAGTTGAAAACTTCCCTAATATGGGAAAGGAGATAGTCAATCAAGTCCAGGAAGTACAGAGACCCATACAGGATAAATCCAAGGAGAAACACGCCAAGACAAATATTAATCAAACTATCAAAAATTAAATACAAAGAAAAAATATTAAAAGCAGCAAGGGAAAAGCAACAAATAATATACAAAGGAATCCCCATAAGGTTAACAGCTGACCTTTCAGCAGAAACTCTACAAGCCAGAAGGGAGTGGCAGGACATATTTAAAGTGATGAAAGGGAAAAACCTACAACAAAGATTATTCTACCCAGCAAGGATCTCATTCAGATTCGATGGAGAAATTAAAACCTTTACAGAGAAGCAAAAGCTAAGAGAATTCAGCACCACCAAACCAGCTTTAGAACAAATGCTAAAGGAACTTCTCTAGGCAGGACACAAGAGAAGGAAAAGACCTACAATAACAAAATAATTAATTATAAAATAATAAATAATAACCTACAAGCCCAAAATAACTAAGAAAATGGTAATAGGAACATACATATTGATAATTACCTTAAATGTAAATGGATTAAATGCTCCAACCAAAAGACACAGACTGGCTGAATGGATACAAAACCAAGACCTGTATATATGCTGTCTACCAGAGACCCACTTCAGACCTAAGGACACATGTGACGGAAAGTGAGAGGATGGAAAAAGATATTCCATGCAAATGGAAATCAAAAGAGAGCTGGAGTAGCAATTCTCATATCAGATAAAATAGACTTTAAAATAAAGAATGTTACAAGAGACAAAGAGGGACAGTACATAATGATCAAGGGATCAATCCAAGAAGAAGATATAACAATTGTAAATATGCATCCAACATAGGAGCACCTCAATACATAAGGCAAATGCTAACAGACAAAAAAGGGGAAATTGACAGTAACACAATCATATTAGGGGACTTGAACACCCCACTTTCACCAATGGACACATCACCCAAAATGAAAACAAATAAGGAAACACGAGCTTTAAATGACACTTTAAACAAGATGGACGTAATTAATATTTATAGGGCATTCCATCCAAAAACAACAGAATACACTTTCTTCTCAAGTGCTCATGGAACATTCTCCAGGATAGATCATATCCTGGGTAACAAATCAAGCTTTATATAATTCAAGAAAATTGAAATCGTATCAACTATTTTTTCTGACCACACTCTATGAGAATAGATATCAATTATAGGGAAAAACTGTAAAAAATACAAACACATGGAGGCTAAACAATACACTACTAAATAACCAAGAGATCATGGAAGAAACCAAAGAGGAAATCAAAAAATACTTAGAAACAAATGACAGTGACAACACGATGACCCATAACCTATGCAACACAGCAAAAGCAGTTCTAAGAGGGAAGTTTATAGCAATACAATCCTACCTCAAGAAACAAGAAAAATCTAAAATAAACAACCTAAATCTATACCTAAAGCAATCAGAGAAAGAAGAACAAGAAAACCCCAAAGTTAGCAAAAGGAAAGAAATCATAAAGATCAGATCAGAAATAAATGAAAAAGAAATGAAGGAAACAATAGCAAAGATCAATAAAACTAAAACCTGGTTCTCTGAGAAGATAAACAAAATTGAAAAACCATTAGCCAGACTCATCAAGAAAAAAAGGGAGAGGACTCAAATCAGCAGAATTAGAAATGAAAAAGGAGAAGTAACAACTGACACTGCAGAAATACAAAGTATCATGAAAGATTATTACAAGCAACTATATGCCAATAAAATGGACAACCTGGAATGGACACATTCTTAGAAAAGCACAACCTTCTGAGACTGAACCAGGAAGAAATAGAAAATAGAAACAGACCAATCACAAGCACTGAAATTGAAACTGGGATTAAAAATCTTCCAACAAACAAAAGCCCAGGACCAGATGGTTTCACAGGTGAATTCTATCAAACATTTAGAGAAGAGCTAACACATATCCTTCTCAAACTCTTCCAAAATATAGCAGAGGGAGGAACACTCCCAAACTCATTCTACTAGGCCACCATCACCCTGATACCAAAACCAGACAAAGATGTCACAAAGAAAGAAAACTAAAGGCCAATATCACTGATGAACATAGATGCAAAAATCCTCAAAAAAATACTAGCAAGCAGAATCCGACAGCACATTAAAAGGATAATACATCATGATCAAGTGGGGTTTATCCCAGGAATGCAAGGATTCTTCAATATACACAAATCAATCCTTGTGATACACCATATTAACAAATTGAGGATAAAAACCATATGATAATCTCAATAGATGCAAATTTATCTTCTGACAAAATCCAACACCCAATAGTGATAAAAACTCTCTAGAAAATCAGAATAGACGGAACCTACTTCAACACAATAAAGGCTATGTTTGACAAACACACATCCACCATCATTCTCAGTGGCGAAAATCTGAAACCACTTCCTCTGAGATCAGGAACAAGACAAGGTAGCCAACTCTCACTGCTATTATTTAACATAATTTTGGAATTCTTAGCCACAGAAATCAGAGAATAAAATAAAATAAAAGGAATCCAAATCAGAAAAGAAGAAGTAAAATTGTCTCTGTTTGCAGATGACATTACACTATACATAGAGAATCCTAAAGATGCTACCAGAAAACTACTAGAGCTAATCAATGAATTTGGTAAAGTAGCAGGATACAAAATTAAGGTACAAAAATCTCTCGTATTCTTATACACTAATGATGAAAAATCTGAAAGAGAAATTAAGGAAACACTCCCATTTACCCCTGAAAGAAAAAGAATAAAATACCTAGGAATAAACCTACCTAAGGAGACAAAAGACCTTTATGCAGAAAACTGTAAGATACTGATGAAAGAAATTAAAGATGAAACAAACAGATGGAGAGATATACCATGGTCTTGGATTGTAAGAATCAACATTGTGAAAATGACTATACTACCCAAGCAATCTACAGATTCAATACAGTCACTATCAAACTACCAATGGCATTTTTCACAGAACTAGAGCAAAAAATTTCACAATTTGTATGGAAACACAAAAGTCCCCGAATAGCCAAAGCAATCTTGAGAAAGAAAAATGGAGCTGGAGGAATCAGGCTCCCTGACTTCAGACTATACTACCAAGCTACAGTAATCAAGACAGTATGGTACTGACACAGAAACAGAAATATAGATCAATGGAACAGGATAGAAAACCCAGAGATAAACCCACACACATATGGTCACCTTATCTTTGATAAAAGAGGCAAGAATAAACAGTAGAGAAAAGACAGCCTCTTCAATAAGTGGTGTTGGGAAAACTGGACAGCTTCATGTAAAAGAATGAAATTAGAACACTCCCTAACACCATACACAAAAATAAATTCAAAATGGATTAAAGACCTGAATATAAGGCCAGACACTATTACACTCTTAGAGGAAAACAGAGGCAGGACACTCTATGAAATAAATCACAGCAAGATCCTTTTTGACCCACCTCCTAGAGAAAGGGAAATAAAAACAAAAATAAACAAATGGGACCTAATGAAACTTAAAAGCTTTTGCACAGCAAAGGAAACCATAAACAAGACGAAAAGACAACCTTCAAAATGGGAGAAAATATTTGCACACAAAGCAACTGATAAAGGATTAATCTCCAAAATATACAAGCAGCTCATGCAGCTCAATATCAAAAAAAACAAACAATCAAATCCAAAAATGGGCAGAGGACCTAAATAAACATTTCTGCAAAAAAGGCCTACAAATGCATGAAAGGATGCACAACATCACTAATCATTAGAGAAATGCAAATCTAAACCACAATGAGGTATCACCTCACACCAGTCAGAATGGCCATCATCAAAAAATCTACAAACAATAAATGCTGGAGAGGGTGTGGAGAAAAGGGAACCCTCTTACACTGTTGGTAGGAATGTAAATTGATACAGTCACTGTGGAGAACAGTATGGAGGTTTCTTAAAAGACTACAAATAGAACTACCATATGACCCAGCAATCCCACTACTGGGCATATACCCTGAGAAAACCATAATTCAAAAATTGTCATGTACCACAATTTTCACTGCAGCACTATTTACAATAGTCAGAACATGGAAGCAACCTAAGTGTTCATCGACAGACGGATGGATAAAGAAGATGTGGCACATATATACAATGGTATATTACTCAGCCAGAAAGGGAAACGAAATTGAGTTATTTGTAGTGAGGTGGATGGACCTAGAGTCTGTTATACAGAGTGAAGTAAGTCAGAAAGGGAAAAAACAAATATCGAATGCTAACACATATATATGGAATCTAAAAAAAAATGTTCTGAAGAACCTAGGGGCAGTACAGGAATAAAGATGCAGATGTAGAGAATGGACTTGAGGACATAGGGAGGGGGAAGGGTAAGGTGGGACAATGTGAGAGAGTGGCATGGACATTTACACACTACCAAATGTAAAATAGATAGCTAGTGGGAAGCAGCTACATAGCACAGAGAGATCAGCTCAGTGATTTGTGACCACCTAGAGGGGTGGGATAGGGAGGGTGGGAGGGAGACACAAGAGGGAGGAGATATGGAGATATATGTATATGTATATGTATATATATAGCTGATTCTCTTTGTTATAAAGCAGAAACTAACACACCATTGTAAAGCAATTATACTCCAATAAAGATGTTAAAAACTAAATTAAATAAATAAATAAATAAAATAAAATTAATTATTTCTTCAGCAGTGGGGGAAAAAAGAGGGAGGGGATATGGGGATATATGTATACGTATAGCTGACTCACTTTGCTTACAGCAGAAACTAACCCAACTTTGTAAAGCAATTATACTCCAAAAAAGATGTTGAAAATAAAAAAGAATCCTCCAGATTTCAGAATTCAGATAGAAGGTTAACAGAATGCTAAATTCCTTTCATTATATATATATATGTGTATATATACACATATATACATATATATATATACATAAAGTGATAACCTTATCCTTTTCCTTGTAAACATACTTTTCCAAGATAAATGTGACAATGAAACTACATTTTTTGTTTCAGTGAGTCACCCTTAGCTCTGAAGGTTTTATTCAAATAATCGATCACTCCTTTACTCTGTCACTTAGCTGTTTGTCATAAATAGTTGATAAAAGGTTTGAGTATATATGAGAAAAAATTTGAAGAGATCTTTGGCGCATTCTAACACGGGTCAGGAGATATTATTAACTCATTCTTTAAAGTCATCCATGTGCTAGATCACATGGATCTGGTTCTAGGAACACTAAGAATAAGCAGATTTGATAAAATTTAGCCATGGGAAAAGAAATAAGAAATTTTCTTCGTAAGGATAAAAAGAAAGAAATATTAAGATATGAGGTATTATGGGAGTATAATGAAAACCAGTTAAAATGGTGACAGGGAACATTTCTCAAGGAAGGCATACCTAAGGTAGATTTTTTTTCTTTTTTTTTTGCGGTACGCAGGCCTGTCACTGTTGTGGCCTCTCCCGTTGCGGAGCACAGGCTCTGGACGCGCAGGCTCAGCGGCCATGGCTCACGGGCCTAGCCGCTCTGCAGCATGTGGGATCTTCCCGGACCAGGGCACGAACCTGTGTCCCCTGCATCAGCAGGCGGACTCTCAACCACTGCGCCACCAGGGAAGCTCCCTAACGTAGATTTTTAAAGAACAAAGAGAAGTTAACTGCCTAGAAATTTAGGTTCATAGGACACAAGATGACAGAAGACATTGAAAGCAGAAAGAGAGCTCAAGAATATATTTAAAGATAAGAGAGAATATTGTTAAGAGCTGGAAGAAGTGTGAGATTTTACCCTACTTGCAAGGTAACAAGTCAGCCTTCCATAGTTTCATGGATGTTGGTATAAGACAGGATACTCCTAGTCAGAGGCAAAGACCTGTTCAACATAGTATTATCAGTACCAACATCTTCACACTGGATCTCCAAGCCCCATTTCCCACAGGAAAAAGTAAAGAGGGCATGATGACACATTTAAACACAATGGGTTGCATTACAAGAAAGAAATATTGATTTGGGGGAACATGAATCTTACACAATGAATAATGATTGTGCCTATCCTTTGCTTCAGAGGGAGACACTTCCAGCACCACAAGAAACCTTCCCTTAACTCCTGAGGGAGATACTAGCTCTATCTTACATGAGGTTTAATAGTTTTCCCCTACAGAGTATTCATGTGTTCTGATCGTTCAAGTGTCTCTAAATAGAGATATTTTTCCTACTATAGTTTTCAACAGTAGTGGTCAATTTTAATAATGTCTGGGCTTTGAAACTGGGCAACTTGCAGGAAGTATTATTCAACCTCAAAACTCTTATGCGGTCTTGACTTTTCACTGCTCCTGGGTTATTTTTCCCTAATCAAGAGATAAGGCAGATGGCATATAATCTTGCTCTATTGCAGGAAACATGAACAGAGTTTTCCTAGTTCCTCTTTCACAGATGGAGCATTCTTAGAATAACCAAGCTTTGTACAGGAGTTCAGTTCCAACAGCCTCAACTCTGAGCACCTAGGAAGTATTTTAATATTCACGTGTGGATGTTACATAATCGGCCCCTAACTTTTAGAGCCTATATCAGCCTCTGTAACTTCAAGGTTGTTTCAGCATTAAATCATGCTTACAGTTCTGACAGTTTTTTCTCTTTTTATTTCTGGTAATTAGAACACTCAATTCAATTATTTCAAGCCCAGATATATTTGCTGTTGTTGGTGTTATTATAGATTATATGTTCACTTTCTAGATGATTTCATTCAATTTTATGAGTTTAAATGCTATGTATATGCTGAATCCCTAATTTACATACCTAGTCCAAATATCATCCCTGAATTTGACTCATATATCCAGATGCTTTCTTGAGATAACTATGTAGATGCCCAAGAGATTTCTCAAAATTATTTAAATTGAATTGTCTTGACTTATGTTTCCACTCCTAAGAATACATTTTCCCTCTTGCGTTTTTCCCCATATTAGCAATTCTTCTACTCTTCAGTTTGCTCAGGCAGAAGCTATTGGAGGAATACTTGACTCCTTTCTTTCTCTCAAATTCATGTTAAACTGTCTAAAACTATGGTTGAAAATTTATCTTAAATATATCTAGAATTTAACTACATCTCAGCACATCTACAGCACCCACACTGGGTCAAAGTCCAAGGACTTTCATTGTTATCGTTTACAAATTTGTCTTCTTATTTTCACTTTACCCTTCTACCAACCTGGATTCAACAGGGTAGTCTGAGTGACCTATTTAAAATCTAAATCATGTTACTCCTCTCCTCCAAATTCTCCAGTAGCTTTCCAGTTCTTTCAGAGTGAACCCTAATACCTGTCTAATATTAATGAACCCTAATACCTGATTTACAAGGTGCTAAATGATCTATTCCATGACCCCATCTTTCTGAACACTTCAATTCCCATTCTTCACACACACACTGGCCTCTTCATAGTTCCTTGACATGGAAGCTTGGAACATATGAAATAGGTGTTTTTGTAGGTGAAAACCAGTCAATTTTTGGCTATTTTACATGACTTAATTTAATAAGAAAACTCTCACCCTAGGGCATTTGTACTGGATGCTCTGTCTTGTCTCCTAATAACCACTTGAATCTCTTATTCTCATCTTTCAAGTCTAGCTTAAATAACATTTTAAAAGATAGGCCTTCATTGATCTCCTTTATAACAGAGTAGTACTGCCTATCATTCTTTGTTCTGACTCGGCTTTATTTTTCTTCACCAAGATGTGCCACCTACTGACACTTTGTTTATTCATTGTCTTTTTGCCTTGAATATAAGCTCTTTGAGGAGAATGTCTGTTTGTTTATCACAACAACTGTAGTGCCTGTAAACATGCTTACCTTAGTGACATCAACAGCATGACCAAATAAGACATCCCTCATCATATTCCCCTCTACAACAATTTGGTATTCATCTATGGGAAAAAGTGCCTTTGTAGGTAGGAGCTGTAGGATCCATCATCATATGCCAAGGATTCAGAAAGGAGTCTCACCCACCTGTACAAGATTAGGCACAGATTGCTTAAGTATGACACTAAATGTATAATCAGTAAAAGAATAAATTGATAAATCAGCCTTCATTATAATTAAAAAGATACTGAATGATACTGTTCTTTGAAAGATACTGCTAAGAGAATGAAAAGACAAGCCATAGAGTCAGCCCATGTATTTGCAAATATGCCTGATAAAGGTATTGTACTCACACCATATAAATGATTCAAAATTCAATAATACTAGTACAAATAATATGTTTTATAAATACACAAAATATTTGAAAAGGTTCTTCACCAAAGAAGATATACAGTTGGCAAACATCTACATGAAAATATATTCAACATTTTTAGCCATTAATTAAATGAAAAAATAAAACCACGATGTAATACAAAAGACTGACCATACCAAGTATTAGTGATGTTATGGTATAACTGGAATTCTCATTAACTCTTGGTGAGAATATAAAATGGTACAGCCATATTTAAAACCTATATGGCAGGACTTCCCTGGTGACGCAGTGGTTAAGAATCTGCCTGCCAATGCAGGGGACACGGATTCGAGCCCTGTTCCGGGAAGATCCCACATGATACAGAACAACTAAGCCCATGTGCCACAACTACTGAGCCTGTGCTCTAGAGCCTGCCAGCTACAACTACTGAAGCCCGTGCACCTAGATCCCGTGCTCTGCAACAAGAGAAGCCACTGCAATGAGAAGCCCATGCACCACAACAAAGAGTAGCCCCTGCTCCCCACAACTAAAGAAAGCCCACGCACAGCAAGGAAGAGCCAACACAGCCAAAAATAAATAAATAATTAAAAAAAAATAAAACCTATATGGCAGCTGCTTAAAACTTAAACAAAAGATACACTCATATCATAAGATACACTCATATCACTGATGGGTATATAACCAAGAGAAATAAAAGCAAATATCCATACAGACTTTTATATGAATGATCATAGTAGTTTTATTTGTAATACTGTGAAACTAGGAACAACCCAAATGTTCATCTTCAGGTTGATGGAAAAACAAACTGTATTATACACATACAGTGTATACACATACAGTGCAATCTTATTTAACAATAAAAAGGTATTAATTATTGATATATACTACATGGATGAATCTTAAAATCATTACTTTGAATGAAAAAATCCAGACAAAAAATGCTATATAATATATGAATCTATTAATCTTAAAATGTAGAAAATTCACACTAATCTATATAGGGATAAAGTACATCAATATTCATTTGGTAATGAAGTAGGGGGGTGGTGGCAGGAACGATCAAAGGAGGCACATGACAAATGGGCAGAGGAAAACTTTTGGATGGTGATGGATGTTTTCTTTATCTTGATATTCGTGATGTTACATATATCAAAATTTATCAATTTGAGTGTTTTTAAATGTGAAGTAAGTCAATTCTACCTCATAAAAACTCTTCTTAAAAAGAAAATGAAACAAAACAGTAAAAAGAATAAGACATAGATGAAACTGACACCTGAATTCTCATTATTATGGTTGTTAATATTTTCAACCTTATTACAAGGTTAAAATAAGGTTATTACATTATTGTAATAATATATAATTATACAATACTTATAAGTATTCAATTATACAATAATTATTATATCATTATTACCCTATTATTATTATTGTTAAAGAGTTAATGCTGCATTTCCTGGCAACATGGAATGGAAGCACGTTTCATTACAAGTTTTCTCTATCTGATGAAAGTAAATGTGTTTATAGGAATGGACAAAATTTTTTCAGAATTTATTACATGGGATCTTATCTAAATTCCATTGTCTTCAACAGATGTGCAACAGACTCAGAAATAATTTTTTTCAATCTAAAATTCTCATATCAGCTTTCTATTAAAGCTAAATACCTAGGTATTTGGTAAAGTAATTTCTGCAGGAAACTGAATTAGGTATGTTATTTCCAGATATTCAAATTAAAACAAAATTTAGTAAAGGAATTTAAGAGAACAAAGACAAATGAATACTTAGCATGTCTTCAAACATGAAATGTCTTAGGAAATTATCTGCCAAATGTTGCATCATAATCACTTTCTAGTTATAACTTCTCACAATTGCTGGGAGTGTAAATATTTTCTAATATTGCTCAAAATATCTACATACTTTAAATATCAAAGTAAGAGTATGGAAGTGTTTTGAAATGCTACTTGCATTTTTGTTCAACTGATTGCTACTGTGTGTGTGTGTGTGTGTGTTTGACACACATACTTTTTTGTCATGGATACAATTTAAGGCAGGTGTTAAGAACTTTGAACATGAAAGAATTTCTGTGTGCTTACACAGATGGATTTAATATGAGACAATACTGTGTAATGGAGTAAAATATAAAGTTATCTTATAACACATATAAGAAATCAAGTTTCTACTGAAAAGAAGAATGAAAACACTAATGTTCATTAAAATTTGAAGATTGATAACGTATAGTAAGAGAGTGGTAAAGGAAAGTAAACCTCTGGCCCTATATATTAAAATGGCATAGTAATGTACTGTTACTAATCTGGAAGCTTTTAAGGATAAGGGAACTATTGAATTCCTTTGATTTTTAACATGCTAGAATTAAGCTTCATAAATATAGGACCCTTATTTTGTCCTCTTATATATTTGAAGTACCTAGAACATAGTCTGATTTAGTGCTTAATTTAAATATCTATGTATCTTATCAGTCATCTTTCTATCTATATCTTTGTTCATTATCTTGGTTTTACAAAATATTATCAATTAAAAAGATGATTTCTTTTTACAGAAATGATTGATGCAGTGATGTGGAATTCATAAAATCTTTTTTAAAACTGTAGTGATAAGAAAATTTTATTAACTATTTGGAATGCCTTGGGAGAACAACAATAAATCATTAGCAACAAGAAGATATTTTAAGTGAAACAAGCTTTTATGTCATTTTCAAATGGCTGCAATGAACTAGAAAATTATACCATTGAAAAGACTGTGCATTAGATGTTATAATAAATCATTTACTGAAGACTATTAGACTTTAAATCATTTATAATTAAGTTCAAAGGAACTTTGAACACACTGCTTGATTTCAAAAAATGTTTGATATAAATTCCAGTCTTTGCAATAGCATTAACACTTCAGAAATATCTCTAAAATGTCACACAAAGGTTGGTGTACTGTGTACAAGAACTGAATGAATTTAGCAGACTTCCCTGGGTTAAACAGTTTGATGGAATTGGAAAATGAGTTTTGCCTTTCTTTTACATAAGAAGAGCAGTAATTTAAACAAATTACAATGATGAATCTAACGATTATTGAGATCTTTGTTGTGCAGTAACATCAAGTAATCAAAGAACATTTACCTCCAAATAATTTAGTTAAGCCCCCATTTTACAAAAGAGGAGATTTGATTGGTAACTCCATTTCTTACATGGAAACTTTTTCCTACAGACGTACGTAGTAGTGGAAAGAGCATCATAGAGTAAATAAGCAAATGTATAATATTAGAGGAAATAAGAACACACAACTTCCCCATGTGGTCATTGATACATGGAATTCTTCTAACCATAGAACAAGCCCTCCATTCAGCGACCATTGAGAACACCGATCATCCACGACGGAGGAGTTTGATCATTGCTGTATATTTTGATATATCATAAATAATCAATATCTAATTATCTCCTGTAGCAGGTTTTGATGAGAGAAGGGGTATGGATACTTTAAGTGGAGGTTGCTAAGTCAGGAGATGTGCTGAGAAAAGAGGCTCCCAGTCCAGCATGAAAACACCTTGGAAAAACAACTTACTTGAACGATAATAACTAAATTAAGAGCAGAGTTGAAAACTTCAGGCTTTTATTTGGTCAATGATGAAAAGAAGAAAAAAATCACAAATGTTGTATGTAACAAGGAAGATAACTTGGGCAAGATTGTTTTATTTACTTAATTTTACTGAAATATTATGTAAAACAAATTTGAATAATGTCTCACAAATTTTAACAGGATGAAAACACAAAAGGACTTATTTAAGGTGAATCGATTAAGAAGCATGAACGAGCACTTACCCTGAGATTAACATATGCAGAAATTTTTCTAGGGATTATTAAACAACCTCAAACAAGCACATGTTTTAAAGCAGATAGATCTGGTATCAAAACTTAGGACTACCATTTAGTAGCTTAGAAGCCTGGGAAAGATGAATATATAAGCCCCACTTGTCTTACTTAAAAAATGGGAATATGAAAATCAGAAATACTATATGAAAATTTCTAAGAGCATCTATGACATGGTAATTCCATGAATTACTTTACAATTACTACTACTACTGCTTCTACTACTACTACTATTACTTGTATTCCTACTAACATTAGCTTCCTAAGTATAAATCAGGGAGCATAGGTTTTGTTGAGGAAGAAAAATGATCAGGTACATATCAAAGAGAGCTGAAGATAATAGAGTACACAGTTTAGGGCTATGAAACAATAGAAAAATGTATACATAATGGTCTCTGCCCCTGATTCCTCTTACAGAGCTCCTAAAACACTTGTAATTTCCTGAGTCATAAGAACACCAGGCACATCTATTGTTCTAATATTTATCTCTGACATCAGTCCCTGACACATGACTCCTGAAACCCTTGTAAATTCCTAAGTGATAAGAGCACAAGGAACATCTCTTGTTCTACTGAGGTGACTCTGAGTGAGCTATGATGACTCCTGAAGGGAAGCTAGTCACAAGAAAGACTAAGCAATTAATAGAACCTTGGAATTTTCAGCCCCACACCCCTATCTTCCAGAAAGGGGAGAGGGACTATAATTGGAGTTAGTAATAGATCATGCCTAAGTGAGGAAGCCTCAATAAATTCCCAATACTAGGGGGTTCAGAGAGCTTCTGGGTTGGCTAATACATCCATACCAGGTATGTGAAGCACACCAGCTCCAAGGGGACAGAAACTTCTGTGCTCAGGACCCTCCTAGAACTCACCCTGTGTATCTCTTCATCAAGTTGTTTATTTGTATCATCATATTCTTTAATAAACTGCTAAACATAATTAAGTGTTTCTGAGGTCTGTGAGCTGCTTTAGCAAATTAATGGAACCCAAGTAGGGGGGTCATTGGAACCTCAGATCTATAGCCAGTAGGTCAGAAGCACAAGCGATAATTTTGACTTGTAACTGGTGTCTGAAGCTGGGAGCAGGGAGGAAGTCTTAAGTAACTGAGCCCTTAACTTGTGGGATATGACCCTATCACTGGGTAGAAAGTGTTAGAATTGAGTTAAATTGTAGGACACCAAGATGGTGTCACAGAGAATTGCTTGTGTGGACGGAAAACCTCCACACATTTGTTGACCAGAAGTGTCAGAAGTAAAGTGTTCTGGGATACAACTAGAGATTATCATACTAAGTGAAGTCAGAAAGAGAAAGACAAATAACATACGATATCTCTTATATGTGAAATCTAAAATATGGCACAAATGAACCTATCTACAAAACAGAAACAGACTCATAGACATAGAGAACAGACTTGTGATTGCCAAGGGGGAGCAGGGAGGGAGAGGGATGGACTGGGAATTTGGGGTTGGTAGATGCAAACTATTACATTTAGAACGGATAAACAACAAGATCCTAATGAATAGCACAGGGAACTCTATTGAATATCCTGTGACAGACCACAGTGGAAAAGAATATAAAAAAAAAAGAATGTCTATATGTGTATAACTGAGTCACTTTGCTGTACAGCAGAGACTGGCACAATGTAGTAAATCAACTATACTTCAATTAAAAAAAAAAAAAGAACTAAATGGTTCTGTGTAAGTAATAAAGGGACTCACAGGGAAGAGAAACATAAAAGAGGAGAACTGTTTTTTTTTCCCTACATAGGAAGGGAAAAACTGAGTTTTTAATAGAAAATAAATTTTTATAGAAAATTAATAAATCTTAGTGGGTGAATTTAGCACACAAATCTATGTAACTGATAGAAAAGCAAACAAATGTATGTGTAGATATGTATGTATGTCATGTTCAAGAAGATTTGAGCATGACATGGTGAAACTGACATAATTGGCATAAATAGGAAATTATAAGTTAAAGTGCAAAATATATTTTTTTCAGGAAGAAGTAAATTAACCCAAATAAATCATATTATACTCAATGAAAACAGAAGGATGGAATAGTAAAAATTTGAAGAAAAAGAAGATTATTAAACAAAAAAAATTTCAGAAAATCAGTAGCAGCTAGAAGTTTCTTTGCAAAGTCTAATGATATTTACAAACTTCTGGTGAAAATAATCAAGAAAAATAATCACAAGTGTCATGAAAATAAAGTAAAACACTTCATATATTACCAGCATTAACAAATTTTGAGAAGGTATTACAAAATTTTTATGAAAATTAATTTGAAAATTACAATGAAACTGGATAGGAATTAGAAAAGCAAAGTGCACCAAAATTGATACAAGAAAATGAAAAATAGTGAACAGTTTTATAATTATTAAAAATGTTTATTTTCCCACTACAGAAACACTAAGCTCAAATTGCTTCACAGGTGAATTAATCAAATATTTGTGGAACATATAAATGTACATTTTTCCTAAGTTCTTTCAGAATGAAGGAAAAAGAGAACTTTGTCACCTGTTTATGTACCCATAAAAACTTTTATAAGAACACCTAAAAGGACATCACCAGAAGGAAAAACAGGTTAATCCTCGCATAATATTGATACAAGCTATGTCTCCAGTTCAGTAAATCTCCACTTCTATTATTGAAAATGTGATATGATAAAATTAACAAAATGGCTCAAAGATCAGAAATAAAGTAATCAAAGTAATCATTTACTGATGATACATTTGTGTACAGAGAAAATTAAAATAAATCTATAAATACATTTTTAGAATTGTTTAATAAATTTAGCATATTTGCTGATTTAGCATCAAAGAAGTGGCAAAAAACCCATTAGGCATACAATTTTAAAAGACCTTTTAAATCAGAAAAAAAAATTAAGTCCAAGATATAAAGTATTTAAAATATGGAAACCTAAGAAAATTATAAACTACTTTGAGAGAATTTGAAGTGGATCCAGGGATTTCCCTGGTGTTACAGTGTTTAAGAATCCTCCTGCCAATGCAGGCGACACAGGTTCTAGCCCTGGTCCGGGAAGATCCCACATGCCGCGGAACAACAAAGTCCATGCACAACAACTACTGAGCCTGCACTCTAGAGCCCATGAGCCACAACTACTGAGCCCGTGTGCCACAACTACTGAAGCCTGCGCTCCTAGACCCCGTGCTCCACAACAAGAAAAGCCACCAGAATAAGAAGCCCGCACACCACAAGGAAGAGTAGCCCCCGCTCACCGCAACTAGAGAAAGCCCGCACGCAGCAACGGAGATCCAACGCAGCCAAAAATAAATAAATAAATTTATTTATTTAAATAAATAAATAAAGTAGATCCAATACATGGAGAATATAATCATGCATTGGAAAACATTTATTATAAAGAGGTAAATTTTTCACCAATGTTGCACAAATTTATGTATGCATCTGAATATATAATCTTTTACATCAAGATCAAGATGTAAAAGATATAGCTTACATATATTTATATATGTATTACATAAATATATTACATATTCAATAAAATATGAAGCTCTAAGAAAAGTTTATATGAAAAATGCAAGCTAATTACAAAATTAAATATGAAAAATCGAAGACACAAAAATGACTAACAAATGATAGAAAACAAAACAAAACAACATAAGGAGGTATTTTCCTACCCTTTGTCAAGATTTTTAAAATCTTTTCTAATTAAAGCAGTATGGTGTTATACAAGTGAGGATAAATATTAACTGAAGCAAATAGCTTAAAAAAAGAAAAGACACATTATATTACAAAGATGACACTACATTACAGTGAGAAGATGTTTTGGGGAACACTGTGCTAGTTCAGTTACATATGCACATGACAAAAATAAAACTTTACCCCTATTTCAATTGTAAGTACATAAAATTTATTGCAGATAGATTGCTAATATAATTCTGTACAGAAGAACAATAAGCATTATACAAGATTATATCAGAGAATACTTTGATCATGCTGAGGTAAAGAAAGTTTTTTTATATAGGACACAAAAAGGACTAGTCATACCTAAAACATTGATAAAATGGACTACATGAAAATTAAGAAATTATGTTCATTAAAAGACACTATTAAATTATAGAGTCTGAGAAGATATTTGTAAAACACAAAGGTACAAAGATTTCAGGATATATGAAAAACCTTTATAATTCTATAAGAACAAAGACAATATAATAGAAAAGTGAACAAGAGATTTGAAGAAGCATTTCAGAAAGGAAATAAGCTAACATTCACTAAACAAATTCAAAGATAGAAACTTCATTAATATTTAGGAAAATACAAATTAAAGGCAAAATGCAAATTAAATCATACCAGAGAATAAAATTAGAAAAAAATAACCTGGCAATACGAACTGTGGGGAAAATTGTGGTGTATTCATAATGTGGGATGAATAAACAAACTTACTTGACCCAATATATGAGAGGGTGAAGGCAAACACAAAACATTTGTAATGAAGGATTCCATTTAAATAAAAAATTAGCCAAAACGAATGTATCAAAGCTGTACAAAATCTATAAAACAAAATGTTACAGGCATTAGACACCAACCAACTGGAAGCTGCCATACTAAGAGAAGGAAGGTATATGATAGGAGCCTCACATTCACCTCAGCCTCCCTTCAGAAAATTTTCCCAACTGCAGCAGAGGCCAAGCATGACTGCCAGCCTCACTGGGAAAGAAAAAACACTGAGACATTTTGGGAAAGACACGAAAGCAAAGGTAGATGCAGATAAGAAGCACCAAGATTCTGTGTAAAAATTGACTTCAGATACTTGGCTGGCTTCTGAGCTGTCTATGTACAAGACGAAACAATGCAATGCTAGCAGAGAAGAGCTGTTAGGAGGAAGAGCACTAAATATGGAGAAAATTAAAGAAAATGGGGTTGAGTTAAATTATGGAGAATTTCAACAGATGATTAATATTTACCAAGAAAGAGTCAAATAATTATTCTATTAAATAATACAATAACTAAAATTAAGAACTCATTGGATATAATTAACAGCAGACTAAATAAAGAGGATGAAAATTAGTAAACACAAAAGCTGAACAATTGAAAATGTCTAAACAGAAACACAGAGAAAAAAAGATCAAAAGAGATGGGACATTGTCAACAAGTTGAATATATGTGTAGTTAGAAGTCAGAGATAACAGTGATGGGAAAGACCTATATGTCCATCTGGATGGCAGTTTAAAGGGGTGTTCATATTTCATTGAATTGTACACTTGAGATTTGGGCACTTTATTAAATGCAATTTATAACCAGTTAAAATAAATACAATGATACTTATAAGTATTTGGGCTAATCATACCTTTGAATGGTATGATTAAAAGCTTCTCAGATAAATCTTTATCACCTAGGAGTTGAAAAGCATATAGAGAAGAGTAAGGTAAATTTTTTTAGAGTAAGAAATACTCTAAATACTTGACAGGAATATTGACACATTTTTCCAATAATGTTTAATTTTCCCTTGCATCTGAGCAATTTCAGAGTTGGTTTTGTGTTTGTTTGCTCAAATAGGCAAACAAATACACTAATCAGTTTTGAATGTGAATTGTGAATGTGTTTAGCTAACACTGGAGGATTTTTCATGATATTATTTCTAAAGATAATCAGTTAGCTGGCCTCAGATGAATGGCGGCTATTCATTAACTTAATTAGCTTATGTAGGAAGTACAAAAGATGGAAAAGTGGGTGGTCACTGGAAAGTACTTTACATAAAGCAGGAAAAAGCATTTTACTGGAAAATAAAATAATTTTTTTTTAAAAAATTTGAGCTTATGCGACCATTTATTTCACCACTGGGAAACCAATTATCCCCAGACTAGAACTCTTACCTTGGAGGAAAGAAACGAAACAAGACAAAGATGGATTTGTTGAACTCTTATTATGTGCCAGGAATTGACCTAGGGGGTTGTAATATAGTACAATCTTGTAAAACATTTCATTTAGTTCTCACTACCACTTTGGGAAATAGGATTATCTTTCCCATTTTACACATGAGAAAAGAGAACTTCAATAGGAGTAAAGCTGCTTGGACAAGTAGTAGGGTTTGAATGCCAAAGTAGCCAGGTGTTAGAATTCATTTGAGAGAAGTCTTCAGTCACTTAAGCCAGTAGCTTTTCTGATTCCTGCCCAGAAGCTCTCCTGTGTGCCCTAGAGACAAGGGGAGTCTAAAACTTCTACATCACTTCTGTCTTTCCTCCATCCTGCAGATACATTCAGAACTCCTGGAATAAGTGGAAAAATCACTAAAACACCATATACCTCTGTATCATCTTTATATTTTAATAATTCATACAAGTTTGTCTACTGCCACGTGATTTGCCTTTTGTTTCACTAATTTCCCCCCCTTTTATTGTGACTATGTTTGCCTAATATGATATCAAATTGGTTCACTGAATTGGTATTTTCAGTTCTAGAATATCCTATTGACTTGTATTCTATCAATTCTGTTTTCTCCTATAATTTTCTATGTTTGCCTCTGTTTTCCTGAATATACAAACCAGTTATTGTAATACCCCTGTGTAAAACTTCCATACCTAAATCCTCTTTGGATTTATTTCTATTTTCTTTTCTTTCTTGTTAGTCATTGGATCTTCTTTTAGCTTGCCACATAATTTTAAATTGCATACAGGATATTGCATTTGAAATTTGGTTAAGGTTCCAGAAGATACTATATTCTTCCATGGAGGATTAATCTTTCTTCTGTCATGCAGAAAGAACATAATTAGGTCATTTCTTCCTGCCAAAGGTTTTATG
Source organism: Grampus griseus (assembly GCF_964374135.1). Lineage (NCBI taxonomy): Eukaryota > Metazoa > Chordata > Mammalia > Artiodactyla > Delphinidae > Grampus > Grampus griseus. The sequence continues at coordinate 25,711,265 of NC_139011.1, forward strand.
TTTTTCAAAAATATAATATTTCATCTTAACCTTTCCTTCTGGGTCTCGGCAGTTACTTCTAAGATATAGCCATTCCTGGGTTTCAACTGACAAAATGGGATATTTACAATCCTCCATCTTGGCACTGTTTGAACTCAACCTTAGCATCATGCAGCTGCTAAAATTTCTACTCAGCACTTTAACCCCTCAATGCCACTTTCTACTAGGTTTCTATCAGTTTAGTCCTGCACATTTGCATTTTAGAGATCAGTAAAATCCTAGAGGGGAATTTGCACACACAGTTTGAGGCTATGTTGGTGAATTCCCTCCTCCCCCTGATGTTACTCCTCAAATCTCAGATTATCTGGCAACCCTGAACTCCAGTATCTTTCTCTTTAGTAAGACTCAGTTTTTCACTATAAATGTATCCCTGCACTATCAACATCTTCAGGGAAAAAGGCAAAGTAAGGTGGAGCTCACCTTCTCTTCCCTCAGATATTCTAACCTGTCCCATTCTGCCTGTGGTGGTTGCTCTCTATTGCCTTCAAATATTTCCTGTGTATTTTTCCTTTCTTTAAGAGATTAATCCAACATCAGCTACTCTGTCATGGCTGACAATGGAATTCATTTCTGTAAGCTAGTCTAAGTATATTTCAATTACTAGAAAAATAAGAAAAGAAATGATAGCATTTATGAAAAAATATATTAACTTTCAGGGTGAATGGTATTCTGTTGATGGGAATTAAATTGGAAGTTGCAAGGTGTATCTCATTCCTGTTTTAATTAAATAATTTCTGGTCTGATCAGTATGGCATTAGTGTACTACATTCAGAAGACCACTGACCAGGAATCAAAAGAATCATACTCATTTACTTCTTAGTGATCCTTTGATCTGGGGCAAGTTCTTAACTCTTAGATTTCTAAATTATTAACTATCTATATTTTACAATTTTGTTTTGAATAAATATGTTGGTAAATTATATTATTCTGTTCATTAATTTATTCAATAATGCTACCTGTTATGTGCCAGGCTTCTTTCTAGCTGTGGAGGATAGAGAAGACAAAGAGATAAAATCCCTGATTTTAGAAAGCTCAAAAAAATTCAGTAAAGGATAAAGGGCATAAATAAGTTAAAATGCATAAATAAGGTCATTTCATATTTTAAATACAATAAATTTGTGGAAAGTGACACATGGATGTGGAGAGGAGAGTAACAGAAAGGAAAGCTTCACATAAGCTTGGTATCTGAACTAAGACAAAAAACACAAGAATCAAAGACATTTTCAAGTAAGTGTATCCTAGGAAGAGAGAACAGCAATCAGCAATTACAAAGGTTTGGAGAAAACCTTTTCTAAAAAGGAAAACGAAATTGTCATTGTGGCTATAACATAATAAACTAGGAAGAAAATGGTGAAATAAGTAAAAAAAGGAAAGAGGCCATGCAAGATCTAGTAAGATATTGGAAACCATGTAAAGTTTTTTGATTTTTATTTAAAGCACAGTGAAATCCACAGTGGACTTGTAGACAGCTGTATTTTTATGATGTGATTTATGTAAAAAAAAACAAACAAAATAAAATAAAATCACCCTTTCTGCTGCTGTGTGGAAAGAGGAATGGTACATTAATGTGGACAAGAATGGAGGAAGGAGAACCGTTAGGAAAATGTAATAGTTCTTGAGATCTGATCCTGGTTTAGATCAGGCTGAAGATATTGAAGATGCAGAAATATAGATAATTCATTGTATATTTTGGAATTAGAACTCACCTTGATTGTGGAATTGAATGTAAGGGATAGAGGAAAAAAGGGAAATCAAGAGTAATGTTTGCTTTTACTCAAAAATTATACTTGAATACCACAAAATTGCATTTAAAAATACAACAATTTAATGACTTCTAACCATTGATAGAAATTACATTGGAAAATATCTTTACACTGTGCCACTGAACTGTAGAGATAATCTAATGTTGTATTTATTTACCATTGACTTCAAACTTGATCTCACTACATACTCTAATATAAAATTAGGCAAGCCTTTCCATTAACTGCTGGTCAATATAGCCAAGCAAAATTGATTCAAATGTATAAACTGAAATGAAACATAAACTATGCATCAATCATGTACTATTAATCATCAAGTACAGTTTTCAACAGTCCTCCAAGGTAAGATTCCATTGATGATAGTTGCACCTGTTGAGGAGATCTCTGTCTTTCTTTGGAAAAAAAGAAAAAGTAAAATATTTACAATGTAATGTTCTAAAAGGTGAATTAGATAATATGTGAATAATTAAAGAATTTCTTTCTTCCTGATTTAAGGAATTTTAACAATTTTGAGAACTTTAAGTTTTGAAAAGTTCAGAATCAAATAAACTTGATCTATTTTGAAACTGATCTATGTAATGGCCAACAACTAAATTAATAGGTTCAAAATAAAACCAACAATAAATGCAATATTCTGTATGAGTTTCACATGAATCTCCTTTTCTCCCTAGTTCTCATATACTCTTAATTCTAAATTATCTTTTCCTCACTAGTTCTCTTAGACTGTTTTGATTCTAAATTAATATGACAATGTCACAAGTTCTCCTAAATAATTTGGATATACAACACTGGAAATATGTTCTGAATAACTTTTTGATGCAGAATTCATTGCTCACAGGACAAGGAGACTGAGGGAAAGACCTGCTTCCAGGCCGAGAGCCAGGTAGGGGAGGGGCAGACAGCCCACTACTAGTAGAAGTGCCCTAGAAATCAAGAAATCATGGCTAGGATCCAGGTGGCAGGATACCAGCTACAGTCCATGGGGAAGTGGAATACTGGCCAAATTAGCAAAACCAAGACAGGAACGAACAAGGATACAGTTCCCCCAACAAAAGCATAGGAAAAGCATCTTAGAATCTAGAATAAAACCCGGCTATAATAATTAGAAAAAAACATCAAGTCCAAATAGAAACAATCAGAAATTAAGTGCTCAAGTGTTGTATAAGATGTGTTTAATTAGTCTTCTGCTATAGGCTTAGGTCCAGGGACAAGTTTATGACTTGCAGGCAAAAATTAAACTGTTCCAGTTATGAGGCAAGAAAAGGATTCCAGATAGATTCTTCCATGTTCTTTTTCAAGGAGAAAATGAAACTCAGGAATAATGTCTAAGAGCACATGTTCACAAATATGTAAATAAATATTTAAATTGGCAACAAAAATAGTTAAAATACTAGATAATGAAAGAATTTTTCACTGTTTGCAAACTGTAAAGTGTTAGACAATTTTGTTTCTAGTAATATACCTGGCTAGATATCTTAAGACATTCTCCCTTGAAGAAATAACACAAAATATTTTATGCAATTTTGGCTTACATATAAAAGAGCTGGCTTGAGAGTAAGTGAAAACTCGAACACAAGGAAGAAAGGACAGTACTGAACATGGAGGTCAGCAGAACACTGAAGTTACTATTGCTCTGATGGTGGCTGCAAACTTGTTAACAATGAGTTTTGATCTTTGGTTTGCAGAACACAATACCCAGACATTATTCTAGTTAGGAAGTCTTACAGTAAGCCATATTCCATACAGCTCGGACTTCCATATAGTGGGACTCATCCTCAATGTGAGGTCCACCCAGGAGTAACTGTATCCTTCATCCTGATCCTGAAGGTAATATCTTCAAAGCACTAAGGAGGTTAAGTGTCAATCTGGAATCTTATATTCAATGAATATATATTTCAAGAACAAGTGTAAAATAAAGACAATTTTAGGTAAAACAAAAAATGGAGACTACGATCAGCAGATTTTACTAGAAAAGTTCTACAGCTGTACTTTAGGCAGAAGGAAAGTGATCCAAGCAGGAATATCTGACATACAAGTGGGAAGAACTATCTAAAAATGAGCTAAATATTTGATATATATGAATGTGTATTAACTATATGCAAGAAAATTGACAACTGCTTCATGGATCATGGATATAAATTATATTATTTCAAAAGTTAAATTAAAAATAAATAAGGTAAAAAAAGAATCAAGCAAAGATTGATGCTGAAAATAGATTATGAAAGAAAGATTATGATTAATCAAGATCTCTGCTCCACAATGAAAATAATGAAAATCAACAATATTTATAGTAAAACATCCACTATAAAATGAAAGTACTCTACATACAATTTATAGTAGCATACAAATGTGATATGTGAGTAATAAATTCAATAATTACATAATTATGAGATAAATTATTATAAATTATGAATAAATAATTAAGAAGGAATAAATAAATGAAGAGATATACCATGTTCAAGACTGGAAAAATAATAGAGATGCTAATTTGCACCATAATGATGTGTTGTATTGATATAATCCCAATCGTAATCACTTCAGGTGATTTTTGTGGACACTGACAAGGAGATTTTAAATTTTTTTGAATGAAAATAAGGTAGTAGCACTAACTCTAACAGATATGAAGACATTATAAAATCTATAATTAATTCTTAGAGATAGTAAACAGAATACTGAGACAGAATACAGAACCAAAAACAGACCCAGTCATAATATGAACACACCATTTATACAGATCAATGGGAAAAGGATTAATCTCTCAAGGAATGATGCAAAAACAAGAGGCATCTGTAAGAAAAAAATGGTAGTGGGCATGACCTACCTCATGACCACACATAGGATCAATTTCAGATGAAATAAAGATGCAACACATAAAGAGAAACCTTTGGAAGATGATAATGAAAAATATGTTTATTTATTCAAGTTATGGATATATTTTAAAAGACACATGTGCACTAACAGTAAGGGAAAATTTTGATAAATTTGGGGACATTAAGACTTCTGTTCATCACATGACACCATTACAACTGTAAAATACATTACAAATTAGAGAAGACTGTATCCTATTATAAGAAGACTGTATCCTATTATAAGAAGACTGTATCCTATTATAAGACTGTATCTTATAATAAAAAATAAACTGATATTATTTATAAAAAATAGTACACACAAGTGTAAATGGATGAAATAGAACTACATATGTGAACATGGATAAATTTCAGACAGAATATTTAATGAAAAAAGCAGGTCACAAGAGAATTAATACAGTGTATTTTTAATTGTATAATATTAAAAAAAGGTCACAGCTAAACTATATTGCTTAAGGTTGAACACATGGGTTCTAAAACTCTAAAGTAAAGCAATGGTATAATCATCACAAAAATGAGGATATTGGGGCTTCCCTGGTGGCGCAGTGGTTGAGAGTCCGCCTGCCAATGCAGGCGACAGTCTTGTTCATGATTTGTTTTGGCCATAGGAATATGGAAAGAAATGACAGTATATTAGTTGTGAGTCAAAGTCATAAGAGGTATTATGTCTTTTTGCAAAACTACTTTTTGATACTGTAATCTGCCATGAAAATTGTGTGTCTCAGATTTCTGCTGATTCAAGGAGAATGTGGAGTGACAAAGCACAACTAAAATAGATCCACAGTTTGGACCAGACAAGCTCAGTAGATTCATGAATAAGAAATAAATACCAATTGTTAAAAGCCACAGAGTGTGGGGGTGATACTTTTCACAACATCATTGCAGGAATAGTTGACTGAGACATATTGGAACAATAAGATGGAAAAGATTCATTCTGCCATTAGTGAAAACTGTTAAGCAAAGCATGACAAAGGTGATGGCATTTCACCTGGATCTTGAAAGGTGAGTTGACTTTGGATTGAATTGCCTAGCTCCTTATCTTATATTTATCAATTGAATCAGTGTAATGGAGTATGAAAATTTATTGATTGGTACCTTAAATTACATTGGTAGCAAGTTTGGAGAAAAGCTTTGGTGAAAGCACTTCTAAAATAATTATCAGGACTTCCCTGGCTGGTCCAGTGGTTAAGACACCATGCTTCCACTGCAGGGGGTGTGGGTTCAATCCAGGGAACTAAGATACCACATGCAGCGTGGTGTGGTCAAAAAAAAAGAGACAGAATTAGAAATTCAGAATCTTGAACAAGGGATATAAAGGTCAAATTTAAGAAGATGTAATATACGAGAAAATGATAAAAACAATGAAAGAATTTAAATATCAGAGTAACGGCAAGATAATAAATGGAAATCCAATTTAAGAATTATAAATTTCTTGAAAACTAAATCACAACAATTGGAATAGAAGCAGCGATTGAAAGAGACAACTGAAGAACACTTGGCTTACAGTGAAAATATAACTGAGTGTACAGATATTAAATAAAAAAATAAAATAATTATCAATGTGGTAATGGCTGATACAAAATGTTTATTGTGCTTTTTTTTAAATGAAAACATCATTTTTTTAAAAAGTCATTTCTGATAATGTAGTAGCTCCCTAAATCTCTTGAAATTTATTATGTTACTCTCTGGAACACTATGATCTTGTATATTTTCATGTCAGTTTGTCTGGATAACCCCTCCCCTACTGTCACCCACTAGATTACATCGCTCTGTAATACATTCTTAAAGCACTGTTCATGTCTTCTTCATATCAGCAATCACAAATATAATAACAAAATGATTTTTATATTTGTGTGGTGTTTTTCTCTCATTCCCTAATGGGTTCTAAATGGGGACAGAGACTATGTCTGTTTTGATCCCTGTAAAGTGCCTGGAGTATGAATGGCATTCAATAAATATTTATTTAAGAATTCCATGAATAAATAAAAGAACACAGGCTTTTATATCAGATAATCTGAGTATGAAAACCTGTTATATATTTCACTAAATTTGGAGCTTAATTTAATTATATTTTTAATATTCTCAATTTTGTCCTATGCACATTCCATTTAGTGAGAATTGGAGAAGTAGATGTAAACATATCACATAAATGTTAGTTCTCATTACTATTTAAATGCTTTGTAGTGCATGAGGAATTCAGGAAAGAGGAGAGATTCATATACGGTCTTTTGCCAATTCATTTTACTGTAAAGTCTCACAGAAAAAATTCCTCATGCAGGTATAAGGACATTTAAATGAACAATATGTCTTCTGCTGCATAAAAAATTGGTTTCTGCGTGGTCATTGCAAGTGTAGCTCAGGTTTTGCAGGTTTCTATAATTGACCTATGTATTCACTGGTTGTATCACCTAAACATTACCTTTCCATGGTTGATTATTTTACTTACTTGAAGCACTAACAAAGAACTCAAATGGAAATAAAAGAGTTCAGAAAGAGCTTTCTTTCAAACAATTAAATTTCTCTTAAGAAATAAGTTTTTGCATTTCATTCTATAATTAACAGCACTTAAAGTTTGTCCTGAGAATTAGACATTTGGCTGCATCTTCCATCTATCTTCTAAAAAGTGAGTTTTCCTACATTTTCACCTCTCTCCTCTCATGATCACCCTTTATTATAAAATAGTTTTCTCATCATCTTCAAGCTGCCCAGCAATTTAGGAAGCAATAATAAGTAGGCTGGAGTTTATTTGTTAAATTGTTTGCTTGAATTATGCCGAAGTGCCTTGCTGTGCTTTAATTTAAACAAATAGCATTTCTTCTAATGCTATTACACAAATAAAACGCTAATAATTTAGCCGTTGTCTGCCCCCCACTTGTTTTCCAAATATGAGATGATATATTTGAGGTGAAAAAAGCAGAAATTTACATGTTTTCTTTAGCAAAGTAATATTATGCATATTGGAAATAATTGCTATTCTTCCACAATATCTTCAGGTTATTTTGTATGCAAGCAATCTCTAAACATTTTAAACACTGTCTTCCTGTTCATGGGGAATACAGCTAGGGGTTTATGTGAATGAGACATGAAAATAGCTATGGCCTTATTCCTACCAGTGAATGCAATTCAAAGGCAGTTTTTTCTCCCTAAAACAGAATTACATTCATCTATCTGTCTATCTACCTACCCATAATTTATAAACCATAAAATTTATTCATATTGGTTTACAGCTCTATAAATTCTGATAAATACCTATAGAGTTGTGTTACACCACCACCACAAACTAGAGGCAGAATTACTCTATTACCCCAAATAATTCCCTCATTCTGCCTTTTCTAGTCAACTGATTACTCTGCAACCTCTGAAACACATAATTCTCCATAATTTAAATTGAAGAAGAAACATTTTTAAAAGAAGATAGTTACTTATTGTAGGATATTTTTATTTCTAGTCTGTTTAAAAGCTATAGATTTTCACTCCTTTTGCATCTAATCCAAACCCAGTAGTTTTTATGAGATTGATATTTAATCAGTATTCCCAGTGTGAGGCTCTACAGAACATGTTTCCATGGGATGTGACTAGGTGTGCTATGAACAAAATTGTTTCACACTCCAGTAAGATTAGAAATCTTTGAATCAAACAGTTCTTTTGAGGATCTCTGCCTCCTCTATTCATAATATCATGTGTGTAGCATGGTGTCCCTTGAGCATTTGGATTCAGGGCAAGATATAAGAAATAAGAGGCAAGTGTGAAATACAGAGATCTATTCCATTTAGAAATACAGTAGATAAAAAACAAGGAAGCTAAAACAGACTAATTTAAACTTCTATTTTATGAATCAAAAATTACTGAGGATCTATAGAAATTCAACCAGAAATTCATCCAGTGATATATAACATAAACAGATGTAAAGCCATCTATATTAAAGTGTGTGGATGGAAAAAAACTTCCTATAAGCCCTTAGGATTATGGAGACTCAAATTAAAGTATTAACAAATGTCTGAAATTGGGACTCAAAATTAGAAATTGAGAATGTTCTTGAAAACTTGTGACACATTAGCACAAAACAGGCAATAGAAAGTGTTGTTGGTCTGGACTGAATTGAATGGTATCTTATATCTAAGATGAAATGTTGCAGTTGATAACTTATTTTTCCCTGGCATGGGCAAATATTTGTTTTCTGTTAAAAATCAGTAAATTTTCACTTATACCATGTCAGTGAGTAAAGTTCTTTAAATTGCATTTTTTCAGAGTGGTCGTATACTTTGCATATAGAATTACCAGCTTCAAATTAGTATTACTTTTCCCAATTTGAGGTGGAGCAGACAAAAGAGAGAGTGACAGTACATTCTGATGCTGTACTTTCAATAAATTGATATTACTTATCTGATATATGAATATACTTGATAAAACTGAGAAACATATCAGCTTTAATATTATAGCAATTCATAGCTGTTTTTAAGGTTGAGCATAACTGGTTAATCACAAGTCTAGTCAATTTTATGATTTGTAATTCCCTCAAATAAAGGATTAATTGCTATGAGAATTGCTCTCCTGCTGTGCACAATAAGAAACAGGATTTAGATGAAACAACAATTTTCAGACATTGGACTACAGGCATCAAAGGACTGTTTTGCCTGATTGAAAGGATTTTTTTTAAAAAATGAGGTAAATCCTAGGATTGCCATTGCTTAATCACTGTCATCAATTTTCAGGCCACAGAGCATGGGATTGATGAGATTAAGATTAAATCTTGGGAAAGCTGAGGCAGGTAGAATTTATAGGTCATAATATTGGATAAAAGGAGTTACACAGAGAGGGCAGAGGGAGGGAGGGGAGGAGGGAGACAGAAAGACAGAGACAGAGCAGGGGGGGATAAGAGAAGTAGGAGTAGGAAGTGTAGGAGGAGAAGGAGGAGGGTGAGGAGGAAGAAGAACATGAAGAAGAACAAGGAGAAGGAGAAGGAAAGAGGAAAGGGAAGGAAAAGGGAGGGAAGAGAAGGGAAGAGAGGGAGAGAGAACATGACATTGGCTGTATATTGATCTGTGCATAGATGGGAAATGTTTCATGATCATTCCACCTGGAGTGGAGAGATGTCATAATAAATGAGTCTTTGGATAGAGCCAAAACAAAGTTTAAACAGGTCTCAAAAAGATCAGATGGATCTGCGAATAACTTAACTGCATTCTGAATAAATCTTCGCACTCTTTAATGGAATACAAAATTATTTAGCACCCAAGAATGTTAAAGCCACAATATCTACCATGAAATCAACTAAATTACCAGGCATGCAAAGAGGCTGAAAATATGACCCATCGCTATGGGGGTGTGTGGTTATGGGGGATTTAAATCAATCAATAGAAACTGAGTCAAGATTCAGTATTGTAAAGGGATAAATTCTCTTTACATAAATCTATATATTCAATGCAAAAACAAACAAAATCCCAAAGGCTTTTAAATTTGAAAACTGACAAGTTATTTTAAAACTTATATGGAAATTAAAGTGTCAGAGAATACCCAAAAACATTTGGAAAATGAAACAGGACTTCTACTCCCTGATTTCAGGAATTACTATAAAGCCACAGAAATCAAGACAGTGTGGTACTGGATTACAGATTTCAAAAACAAACAGCAACAACAAAAAACAATGGAACAGAATAGCAAGTCCACAAATTGACTCTATGTATAGCCAAATGATTTTTGACAAATGTACCAAGGAGAATTAGTGTGAAAAGTATAGTTCTTTTAACAAATGGTGCTGAAAAAAAAATGTAATGTCTATATGCAAAAAGACTCTCAATTATTAATTGATACTGTATAAAACTAAATTCAAAATGGATTATAGAGCTAACCATAAGTGATAAGAACATAAACATTTAGAATAAAATATAGAATATCTTTTTGAACTTATATGAATTTTTGTTAGAAGATTTCTTAGATAAGTCAAGAAATCACAGACCATATAAAAATAATTAATAACCTGTCTTTCATCAAAATTCAAATCTTCTGCTGTTTGAAAGATACTCTTAGAAAATGAAAATTCAGACTTTGGGAGAATATACTTGCAAACCACATACCTGAGAATAGATTTGCATCCACGTGATGATTAATTTTTTGTGTCAGTTTGACTGGGCTAAGGGTGTGTCTGTGAGGGTGTTTCCAGAAGAGATTAGCATATGAATCCATAGACTGAAGATCTGCCCTTAACAATGGGAGCAAACATCATCCAATTCCTTGAGGGCCTGAATAGAACAAAAAGGTGGAGAAAGGATGAATTCTCTATCTTTCATTAAGGTGAGATGTCTCTCTTCTTCCACCCTCAGACATCAGAGCACTTACTTTATGGACCTTCAACTCCAGACTTAAACCAGCAGCTCCCCAGTTCTCAGTACTTTCAGCCTTGGTCTGGAAGGTAGACTAACAGCTCACCTGGTTTTCAGACCTTCTGAGTTGGACTGATTTATACCACTGGCTTTCCTGGTTCTCCAGCTTACAATAGCAGACTGTGGTATTTTTTTAGTCTCCATAGCCATGGAGCCAATTCCTATAATAAATCTCTTACATATACCTATATATGTCCTATGGGTTCTATTTCTCTGGAGAACCCTGACTAATACAATCCAGAGTATGTAAAAAGTTAATACAACCGCAAAATAAGAAAACATAAAAATCCAATAGAGAAATGAACAAGCACTTTACCAAAGAAGAAATATGAGTGCCAACTAACCATAAGACACAATTCATAGCATCATTTACCACAAGGAAAAATACACCTTAAAATACTGAATCACTATGTTGTGCACTTCAAACTAGTATTGTAAATCAACTATACTTCAATAAAAAATTAAAACTACAATGAAACACCAATAAACACCTCTAAAAAGGCCAAGATTAATAATCTTGAAAACGCCAAGTATTTGAGAGGATTTGGGGAACCAAAGCAGTCAAACTTTGCTTGTGGGAATGCAAAATAATGCATTCACTTTGAAAAATAATTTAGCAGTTTCTCATAAGGTTAAACATAAATTCACCGTAAGACCCAGCAATTCTACCTCTAGGTGGTTATCCCATAAAAATGAAAATATATCCACACAAAGTGTTGTATATGAATGTTCAAAATAGCCCCAAACTAGAAGCATTCCAAAATGTCTGCCAACTTCTAACTGAAAGGATTACACAAAAATTGTGGTAAATATAGTCAGTGGAATAATTCTCAGCAGTAAAATACGTAAGCTATATATACAAAAACCACTATACTCAATCTCTAAAAGATAAACTAAGGAAAATAAGTCAGACTCATATTACATACAGTATGATTTCATTTATACAAAGTTCCAAAAAATGAAAAACAAAACTATAAATACAGAAAGTAGATCAGATCAGTGGTTGCCAGGTTCTAGAACTGAGGGCTGAATGCAAAGCAGCTTGGGGAACTTTTTGTTGTGATGGAAATAATGTATATCATGACTGTGCAGTGGTTACATGACTACGTAGATGTATAAAACTTATTAAACTATAAACTTAAAAGGAGTGTGTTTTATGTAGCCAATTTTTGAAGTTTATTTTTTAAAGCAGCATTAAGTTCACAGAAAAATTGGGACTAAGGTACAGAAATTTCCCATGTACTCCCTGCCACCATGTATGCATAGCCTTCTTGATTATCAGCATCCCCCATGAGAGTGGTACATTTGTTATAATTGATGACCTTACATTTTGACACGTCATCATCATTCAAAGTCCATAGTTTATGTTACTGTTCACTCTTCATGTGTACATCCTATGCATTTGGACAAATGTATAACGACACATATCCATCACTAAGGCATCATACAAGGTAGTTTCACTGCTCTAAAAATCCTCTATTTATCCCACCCACCATCAGCATCCCTGGCAACCACTGATCTTTTTACTGTCTCCCTAGTTTTGTCTTTTCCAGAATGTCACAGAGTTGGAATCATACAGTATGCAGTTTTTTCAGATTGGCTTCTCTTTCTGAGACCGATTAGCATGACTAAAGTTTACTTTTGTAAGGTACTTTTGAGATCAATAAGATTAGGCAGAGGGAAGCTTGTGCTACCTCAGGAGGAGCTCTGGGCCTAGGATGCCCTTCAGGGTAATCCTGAGTTTAGACAAAGGGTCTGGATGAGCAACCTACATAAAGTCATTGGATGTGGCCCACCCCAGGAAAGCATATCCAGGCAGCTTGATCTTGGACTTTCCCAGACTCCAGAACTGTGATAAATAAATGTCTGTGTGATTAAGTGACCCAGTCTATGGTATTTTGTTATAGGAGCCCAAGTTAAGACAAAATATTATTGGTGACATAATGTTTTTTTCACAAGCAGAAAAGAATACATAGTATTTTTATAGGAATAAAACATATTCTCCTGATTTATCAAAATCTCTTTCTCAATTTTATTATAATTAAGCTGAGCCTTATAAGTGATCCTGTCTTATAAATAGTATAATATAGTGTGTGTATATATACATATATATGATTAATTATATTTTTCAAATTGTTTATATACTTCTTTTTTTTGCCACACCATGGGGCATGCGGGACCTTAGTTCCCCAACCAGGGATAGGAACCCAAGCCCCCTGCAGTGGAAGTGTGGAGTCTTAAACACTGGACCCCCAGGGAAGTCCCTTGTTTATATACTTATTTTTTATCTGCTTAAAAGAGACTTAAATCTTCCTGATATTGTTTATATCAGATTCTCTTTATTTTTACACTTTGCCTTATATATTTCATTGCAGGTGTCATTAGGTATATAAGTTTATAATTATTTTAGCTTATTAGTGAAATATGCTTTTATCATTAAAATTATTTTTCTTTACCTCAAAATTTTAAAAAAGAACAAGCCATGAATTGGAAGAAAATATTTGTAAATCATATATTTTTAAGTGTGTATGCAGAATATATAAAAAACTTTACAACTCAATAATAAGATAAATTTAAAATGGACAAAGTAATTAAATAAACATTTAAACAGGAAAAATATATGAATAGCTAAAAATGTAAGAAGTTATTCAACATCATTAATTATTAGGGAACTGTATAGTAAAAACATCATTAATTATTAGGGAACTGCATAGTAAAACCACAAGGAAATATTTTTACATACACAAACACACACACATGGATGGCTATAATTTAAAAAGAAAGATATTTTAATTAACATGTAACAAATTTTGTTCATATATTTATAGACCTATTATAATTAAGCCTTTATTACAGTCCTGATGCTCACCTTTGCCCTACATAAAGCATGATTTTTTTTCCAGGCCCCAAAGATTCTAGAATATCTCCTGGGCAGCAAAGCCAAATTTAATCTCACCAAACCATTGATTGTTCCAACTTCATATATTTCTAGGTACAAGAGGAACAGTATTACACCATTGAAGAGAGTTAAATACAAATTCAACCGAATTGGCCTTTTTATAACTCCCATTTTGCACCAGAAAGCTTTTGCTTTCTCATCATTTAATGTTGGCCTGAAAAACATCGTTTATCCATAATTTTAAGACTACATGCAATACATAGTATTCTAGAAAATGGTGACAGTTTTGTGTGGTTAGAATTCTCTCTCAGGTATTACCATGCCTAATTCTTCCCAAGGTATATTTTGTACTTTTCAGGGCTTTTATTCTTATTCAAAGATACACTGGAAGTTTAATCTGATTCTGTGAAAAGTGAATGTAACTACAAAAGGAGACACAATTCTATATTGAATGAAATAGTAGCTGATACCTCTGAAATACAGTACATATCTTAAGCAAGGATTTTTTTTTCTTTCTCTTGTTACAGAAAAATCTGATACACAAGGTTAATATTTTTATATATCAACAGGAACAATTTTCTACACCTATTATTATTTCATAATAATATCTGCTATTGAGGAAATTAATAGGATTTTCTATACAGAATGGTCCTGAGGGTATAACACAGGAGACTAAAGAATATAGAGAAACCAATTCTTGGACATTTAAAATGCTGAATTTAAGCATTATGTCTGAAAGAAAAGAAAGAGCAAGATTAACTAATTCATGCCCAGAAAAAGGAATTTTACATAATCAGGAGTTAGGAATTAGCATATGGAAATAAAGCAAGAGAATACACCTCTGAGACAGATTCCCCCTATTGTCAGCTGTTAACCCTGTGATGGCTGGGCTAAATTCCAGAGGAGAGAACAAAAATCCCAGAGTTTGGTATGGTAGGCTGATTAATATCCTCTCCAAAGATGTCCACATTCTAATCCCTGAAGCCTGTGAATATGTTATTTTACATCGCAAAGGAGATTTGTAGGTGTGATTAAGGATCTTGAGATGGGGATATTACCTTGCATTATCTGGATGGGCTAAATGTAATCACAAGGGTCCTCCTAAGAAGGAGGCAGGAAGATCAGAGTCAGTAGATATGACAATGGAAATAATAGGTTAGAATGATTTAAGGAATGGGTTATCAGCCAAGGAGTGATGGTGATCTTTAAGAAACTGAAAAAAAGCAACAAAATGTGTTCTCCTCTGAAGCCTCTAAAAAGAACTCAGCCCTGCTAACATCTTGGTTTTGGATTTCTGATCTTCAGAACTGTAAGAGAATAAATTTGTGTTGTTTTAAGTCACTAAAGTTATCATAATGTAGTACATCATCAACAGGAACTAACTGATTTGACAGAGACAAACTGTACCATGATTCCAAGCAGAACCCTGTTGAGGAGACAAGATCCTAGAGAGCCCCCATGACCTGACTTGGAGTGAGAAAAGTAGAATAGAAAACTACAATTACAGAAAAACAATGTTCTGATATTATGTTTCCTGCTACTTAGCTGAATGAATGCTAATAATAGAAATGAAATTTAATTATAGACAAAAAAAAAAGGGTGTTGCATTACTTAGCAAAGTTTCATTCCTACTCGTTTGACTTATTCTTTGGCTTGGTTAATTTAACTTACAATTTGGAGAAAACAGATTCTTTAGCTTTGTCTTAAACAGCTCATTGTCGGTTATCTATCAGACATTAAAAAAAAAGTTGAAATATTTAAACTGAAACAGGCATTTCTAACAGAACATTTCATCTCTCACCAATAGACTAGGGTAACAGGCATTTTGGGAAATAAGACATTTAGAGTTTGTCATTCAATTTCCAATTAACAGAAGAATCCCCATGAGTTCCCTGAATGTCTTGTTAATATTAAATCTTCAATGGCTATTTGTGTTTGCTCCTTACTGTGTTATGGAAAGCATAAGATTATTTGCTATAGTGAAGTGGCAGTTTCTAGAATGACTTAAACAAAACATCTATAAGTAACAAACAATCCTCCTTAATTCAGGACCAGAAGCCAATCAATATACATAAACAGTATTAAGTAATGAATATCTATCTTCAATTAATTTTAGCTTTTATAAAATCTACATGAAATAATTTATGAACTATTCATTTGTGAATATCCCAATCCCCTTTTTATTCCCATTAGTAAAAAGATATGCTATATAATCATCAGAATCTTACACCTGCCATCATTGTTTCTATTTTAAGCTTAATTTCAATTTTCTGTATAAAACATTTTTGTTCCTATTAAATAAAGTTGAGGCAGATAGATGAGGGTAGATTTCCTAGAAAAACATATATGGATAAGGAAGGTTCTCAGCACTTCTGAAACAATATGCTATATTATTAGTTATTGAACCTATTTATTTGTTCATTTATCCCCACCCCCCATCCCAGCAATGCACAAACCTACAGTCTATTTTCTACAGAAAAATGACAGGGATATTTTTTTTAAAAAATTATAAATCTCCAATGGTTTTCCAGTCCGTAAGATCTAGATTACCTACTTTCTTCTTGAAAACCACCTTATCTTGTCTCACTTGACAAGTTTTCTAAATTTTAGCCACATTGACATTCTATCTGCTAACTTTTTTTTTTTTTTTTTTTTTTTTGCTGTACGCGGGCCTCTCACTGTTGTGGCCTCTCCCGTTGCGGAGCACAGGCTCCAGACACGCAGGCTCACGGGCCCAGCTGCTCCACAGCATGTGGGATCTTCCCGGACCGGGGCATGAACCCGTGTCCCCTGCATGTGCAGGCGGACTCTCAACCACTGTGCCACCAGGGAAGCCCTATCTGCTAACTTTTAACTCATGGTTACACTTGTCAACTTTCCTGTGTTAAGAGTATTAAACTCTTCCAGTATACACCAACATTTTAATAGGTTACTTAAAATATTAATTGATTAATTTTGGAGGTACATTATATATAACAATATTATTTGTATACCTGGAGAAGAATTTTGGAGTATTTCAAATATGACTTGCAATTATTTATTTTATTTTTCATAACATTACAAAATAATACTGTGTCTGTATCTTAGAATTTGGTAGTATTCTTTTACTGCACATAGTATTATCTTAATGACATAACCAGATTCCTGTGGAAGGAAATAATAAAAAAAAAAATCAGAAGCCTGTTCTTTATGTAGGAATGCATATTTTCACATTTGTTTTAATAATATAGTCTGTTGAATGACAGAGGTAGCAAGTATTTTGTATGGAATCATAACTTTATATAGATTTCAGATAAAATTATTTTGCCAGAAAAAATCTGAATAAGTTTGTGACTTGTAATTTGTGTAGTTATCTGTTAACAAACTTACAGAAAATTACTAATTTATAGCTTATAAGTAAAAAGTAAAATATTGGAATAAACTTTTTCTGATATTCCAATAATTTTATTAAAATTATAAAATTTATTAAAATTTTATTAAAATATAAAACCTAACCTTACACCTAAAGGAACTAGAGAAAGAAGAACAAATAAAATTCAAAGTTAGCAGAAGGAAAGAAATCATAAAGAACAGAGCAGAAATAAAAGAAATAAAGACTAAAAAAAAATAATGGAATAGACCAATGAAACTAAAAGCTTGTTCTTTGAAAAGGTAAACAAAATTGATAAACCTTTACCCAGACTCATCAAGAAAAAAAAGGAGGAGGGCCCAAATCAGTAAAGTCAGGAATGAGAAAAGGAAAGTTACAACCATAAGAAATACAAAGGATCATAAAAGACTACTATGAAAACTATATGCCAATAAAATGCACAACATAGTAGAAACAGACAAATTTTTAGAAATGTATGATCTCCAAAGACTGAAACAGGAAGAAATAGAAAATATGAACTGACCAATTACCAGTAATGAAATTGAATCAGTAATTTAAAAACTCCCAACAAACAAAAGTCTAGGACCAGAATGCTTCATAGGTGAATTCTACCAAATATTTAGAGAAGAGTTAACACCCATCCTTCTCAAACTATTCCAAAAAATTTCAGAGAAACACTTTTGAACTCATTCTTTGAGGCCAGATCACGCTGATACCAAAACCAGAAGAGATATCACAAAAAAAGAAAATTACAGGACAATATCACTGATGAACATGGATGCAAAAATCCTCAACAAAATATTGGCAAACCAAATCCAACAATACATTAAAAGTATTATACACCATGATCAAGAGGGATTTAGGACAGCGATGCAAGTTTTTTTCAGTATCTGCAAATCAGTAACTGTAATACACATTAAGAAACTGAAGAATAAAAACCATATGATCATCTTAATAGATTCAGAAATAGCTTTTGACAAAATTCAGCATCCATTTGTGATAAAAACTCTCAAGAAAGTTGGCATAGCGGGAACATACTTTAGCATAATAAAGGCCTTGTGTGATGAACCCACATCTAACGTCATACTCAATGGTGAAAAGAAAAAGCATTTCCTCTAAGATCAGGAACAAGACAAGGATGTCCACTTTCGCCACTTTTATTCAACATAGTTTTGGTAGTCCTAGCCACCGCAATCAGACAAGAAAAAGAAATAAAAGAATTCAAATTGCAAAGGAAGATGTGAAACTGTCACTGTTTGCAGATGACATGATACTATACCTAGAAAATCTAAAGTTGCTACCAGAAAACTACAAGAGCTCATCAATGAATTCAGTAAAATTGCAGGATACAAAATTAACATACAGAAAGCTGTTGCATTTCTATACACTAATAATGAAATAGCAGAAAGGGAAATGAAGGAAACAATTCCAATTACCATTGCTCAAAAAAAAAAAATACTTAGGATAAACCTACCTAAGGTGGTGAAAGACTGGTACTCAGAAAACCATAAGACACTGATGAGAGAAATTGGAGACAACATAAACAGATGGAAAGATATACCATGTTCTTGGATTGGAATAATTAATATTGTTAAAATAACCATACACAAGGCAATATACAGATTCAATGCAGTTGTTAAAATGACCATACCCAAGGCAATCTACAGATTCAATGCAGTCTCTATCAAAATACCAATGGCATTTTTCCCAGAACTATAATAAATAGTTTTAAAATTTGTATGAAAACAAAACAGACCCCAAATAGCCAAAACAATCTTGAGAAAAGAAGAACAGAGCTGGAGGAATCATGATTCCTGACTTCAGACTATTATACAAAGCTATGTAATAAAAGAGTATAGTACCTTCACAAAAATAGACCCATAGATCAATGGAACAGAATAAAAAAGACCATAAGCACTTATGGTCAATTAATCTATGACAAATGAGGCAAGAATATACAATGAAGAAAAGACAGTATCTTTGGTAAGGTGTGCTGGGAAAACTGGACAGCTACATGTAAAAGGATGAAATTAGAACATTCTCTAACTCCATGTACAAAAATAAAATGCATGAAGCACCTAAATGTGAGACCAGAAACCATAAAACTTTTACAGGAAAAAATAGGCAGAACACTCTTTGACATAAATTACAGCAATATTTTTTTGGATCTGTCTCCTAAAGCAAAGTAAATAAAAGCAAAAATAAACAAATGGGATCTAATTAAACTTAAAAGCTTTTGCATAGCAAGGAAAACCATCGACAAAATGAAAAAAGAACCTACTAAATGCGAGAAAATATTTGTGAATTTGTGACGGGTTTAGGTGCTTTAAAAATCATAAAGATAAATGTTGGAGACCATTATAGGAAGTATCAACAGAAATAAAAGGAATAATAATCCTTCAAGAAATATGAATTTTAATAAAACTTCCATTTTAGCACCACAATCCATATCAAGTCAGGTTCACAATTAACATATTGACTGGGGGATTTTTGCAGAAACTAAATAATGCCTGTGGCCATAATATGTCTCCAGTCAAAAACATGTTAATAGTCAAATTTGTTTCCTTGTCCATTCAAAATATATTTGTATGGTTAGCATGACAGATATTTATTTAACATTAGGCCACTCTAAATGTTGTCCACATGTCTTCTCTTTTATAAGTGTGGTTTGTTTTAACCATGTGCCACATGAAAGGAAGGAAAAATATAAGTGGTCAACCCAATTTAAAAAATTCACTGTTGCTTCTTTTTTTTTTTTGGTCTTCATGCAAATTGTAACTTGATTGTATATGAGATTTTATTTGAGCACAATACTTTGAATATAATAAATAATAATGAAATCGGGAACAATTCCCATTTGGGTGAACTGCATTTGTTGTTGTTTTTATTTTTGCCATATATTTAAAGTACTAACTTAATAACAGATACTTCTTATCATAGAATATAAGATGTTATAAACAAATGAGAGATAAAAATAAGGTTGTAAATTTGTGAAAATAAAATATCTGGAAGTAATCACCTATCACTTCCAAATGCAAAAGTCAGAAATCACATAAGTAATATGATAGAAAGTTTGTCACAAACCTACTCAAAAATCAAAGTTAAAAATAATCACAATCTGTAGGCTTAATATAATCATTGTTACATAATATATAGTTTAGTAAAAGCAATTTTAAACCATATAATTTAATTGTAGAGCATCCCTGTATACAAATTAAGACAAGCAAAATCTATATGTGAGGTCATAATAGGTTCCAGATGGCCTTATTAACTGACAAAAATGTTAACTGAATGAAGGATAATAACTATAATAAGGAGCTAGATTCTAACTTCAGATTAAATTTCTCTTGGATGTGCAATCTTCCCTGTGGTTTTCTACTTGGAAGTCACAATTATTGCTTAACAGCAGGAAGCCTTCTGACGTTTTTTGTGAAAGGTCTGAAATTTTGTGAAGTTCTGAAATTCTTTGATTGTCCCCAGGACTATTTTATAAAACTTTGAGTTTTAATATTTTTAACTTCATGTAATTTTACAAATTAAACCACATATTAAGTGCACTAAGAAAGTACTATATTCAAGCAACTCTTCACAGGACCCTTTTGGAAGATATGTATTTTTCCATAACAATTTACCTGGTTCCATGACAAACTGCAGGTGATCAATATGTTCGCCATTTTAAATCTCTATATCAGATAGTGTTTAAAATGGTACACAATCCATATCCAAAGTTTTAATCCAATTATTTAACACAATCCATATCCAAAGTTTAATTATTACCCTTGACATAGAATGTAAATAATTGGCTTTAACAGGAGTCAAAATATTACCTATGAATCATATTAGACTATTCTGTGTTAGGACTCATGCACTATATCCTCATGTTATAGTATTATGTGTCAACTTGGGTAGTTCACAGTACTTTATTTAATGTATTTGGTAGATTTGCTACAATCAGTGACTTGAGGTAAAGATTACCCTTTATAGTGTAAGCCTCACAGAATCAATTGAAAACCTTGAGAGCAAAACCTGAAGTTTCCAAGAGAAGAAGTCCTGACTGAGCTTCCAGCCTACCTGCTAGTCCTATAATTTTAAATTCAATACTGGAACATCAACCAAAACTGGGTTTTAGGCTTGCCAGCCTGCCCTACAGAATTTGGACTTGCCATCCCTACAACTCATGAGCCAATTCCTTAAAATAAATCTCTCTTAATTCTCTCAGTGGGCTGTCTCTCTCGATATATCTATATATAGATATAGATATATATCTCCTATTATATATACATATATTATACATTATGGTTATTTATATATAATTATAATAATATACATATGATATAATATATAATCTATAATATATATACATTTTATATATCCTATTATATATTTAGACATAATTTCATATATATCAATATATATATCATATACAATATATGTTTTTTTGGGAACCCTAACATACTCTGGGAACCATTAATCTGTTCTCCATCTCAATAGTTTTATAATTTTATCATTTCAAAAATGTTATATGAATGAAGTCATACAGTATGTAATCTTTGAGACTTTCTTTTTACTCAGCATAATTCTGGAGATTCATCTAGCATTTGTAACTATCAATACTTTCCTTTTTACTGTTGAGTAGTATTCCATGGTATAGATGTACCACATTTTGTTTATTAATTTATACATTTAAGGTCATGTGGGTTGTTTCAAGTTTGGGGCTATTATGAATAAAGTAGCTGTGGAAAATACTGTACAATTATTTATGTGAATATAAATCATTAGGTCTCTGAGATAAATGCCCAGGAGACCAATTCCTTGTTCATAAGGTAGCTGCATATTTAGGTAAGTAATAAGCTGCCTACCTGTTTCCCAGAGTAGCTTTGTTGCACTACGTGACCATGATTAATTTAAAAGTGATCCAGGTCCTCATATATACACTACCATATGTAAAATAGATAGCTAGTGGGAAGCAACCACACAGCACAGGGAGAAGAGCTCGATGCTTTGTGTCTACCTAGAGGGGTGGGATAGGGAGGGTGGGAGGGAGAGGCAAGAGGTAGGAGATATGGGGATGTATGTATATATATATAGCTGATTCACTCTGTTATACAGCAGAAAATAACACAACATTGTAAAGCAATTATACTCCAATAAAGATGTTAAATAAATTAATTAAATTAAATAAAAGTGATCCAGGTCCTCAATATTTTCATGAGTGCTTGGTTTGTCACTATTTTTTAGAATTTTATTTTAGCCATTCTGATTGGTTTGTAATCTCTCTGCCTTCTCAAAATGAAGTAGACTGATTCCATCCACTTTATTTTTCTTTTTCAAAATTGTTTTAGCTATTCTACTTCCTTTATTCTCCATATAAATTTTAGAAAGATCTTATCTATATCTACAAAATATCTGGCTGGGATTCTAAGAGTAATTATAGGAAACTTACACGTGAATTTGGAGAGAGGTGACATATTTACTCTGTTGAACCTTCCAACCCTTGAGCATAGTCTATGTCTCCATTTACTAGATTTCCTTTGATTTCTTTCATCAGAATGTTCTGGCTCAGCATCCAAGTCCTACATATATTTTCTTAGATTTACAACTAAGCATTTCTTTTTTTTTCTTGAATGATAATAATGTTTGAATGAATGTCTGTGGATCTTGTTCCCTGAGACCTTGCTAAACACATTATTGTATGATTTTTAAAATAGATAACTTGAGATTTTCTACATAAATCATTCAACAGCAAATATACAAATTAAATATAAAATTTTATTTCTTCTTTTCTAATCAGTACACCTCATATCATTTTCCACTTTTCTTGCATTCTAGAACTATGTGGAATAAGGGTGATGAGAGTGGACACCTTTGTCTTCTTTCTTGTTAGCAGGGAACACTTCAGTCTTTCACCCTTAAGTACAAAGTTAGCTGTAGAGTTTTTCATGGATGTTCTTCATAAAGTTGAGGAAGTTCTCTCTGTTCCTAACTTGCTTATGATTTTATCATGAGTGGATGTTGAATTCTGCCAAATGCCTTTTCCTTGTCAACTGATATGATTGTGTGATATTTCTTCTTTTGACTGTTAATTTGGATTACATTGATTTTAAAACATTTGACCAGCCTCACAGACCTGGAAAAAAGCCCACTTGGTATGCTGTATAATTATTTTTATATATTGCTGAATTATATTCGCTAATATTTGTTAAGGATTTTTCTATGTTCAAAAGGCATACTGATCTGTAGTGTTGTTTTTTGTTTTGTTTTGTTTTGTTTTTCTCCTGTCTTTGTCAGGTTTTTGCATCAGGGTAATATTAGCTTCATAAAAAGGATTGAAACATATTCCCTCCACTTCCTCTGAATAAAAAACTTTGTGAGCAATTACTTAAAACTTAAAATACCTGAGAACTGTTCATTCATTTTTCCCTATTTACATTTCTAATAAATTTTAATTATCCCTCCTTGAAGAATACCTCTTATAAAAAGGAATTTACTTAGACCTTATTCCAATATTTGCCCCAAAATCTAGATCCTATAAGATATATGGCAATTTGCTCCATATTAAATATACAAGGTGATATTTCTATTTTTATATAAATGGAAACTTACATTGGATTAATGCAACTCTAAACAACTTTGAAACTGATAAATATGATAAAATTCTGGAATCTTTGGGAAAATAAGCTATATGTAAAATAAGTTATTTGAAGAGAGTCAATCTGGAACTTGAGCTGCATTTCTTAATATTAGAATTTTTGAAGACTATATTAATGTAAAATGGATGAAGGAGGTAGTAAATAAAATATTCTAAGAAGAATGAGTAGCACATTCAGAGGTACAAAGCCTTGAGAGAAAGCCAGGAACTTGCAATCATTGGGTTAAGCTGGTCCTCAATGATTTTACTGAGTGCGGGTGGGACGGGGGTATAGTTAGAAACTTCACAGAATTCTGTTCTCTATGCTCTGCCTAGACCTGATTTATATTCTCTCAATAAATAACTTTTTTTTTAATCTCAAAGCCTTTGCACTTTTTGTTTTGTCTGTTTCAACCACTATTAATTTCTCTAGAATTTGGGGCTAATTTCTTTTCATCATTCAAGTCTCAGTTACCAGTTATTGAGAGGGATCTTCCCTGACCACCTTATCTAAAGGAATTTTCATTCATATCACTTTGTCTTAATGTACTACTTTTAGAACACTACCACCCATTTTAAATTAACTTAGTCATTTATTAATAGGTTTGTCTCTCATCACTTATAAAATGTACTTAATATGGGAGGAGGACCATTGTCTAATTTAAGTTCTAGATCCCTAATCACCTAAAAAAAATTCCACCACAGTATAGTCTATGGAAAAAAAGGATAAAATGAATATAATACAAATAAATAAATTATGAGGTGCCCTGCCTATTGTATTAAGGAGTCTTGAATATTCCTTTTTGTTCAATGACAAATGACCAAAATAACTGAAATAATATTGTTAAAATATAAAATTGTTTGGGAGATAATGATTTTAGCAGTGTGGAGGATGTAATAGAAGGAGAAAGTATATGGTCAGGGAAATATAATTGATGTTGCTTACATATATTTTGCACAACACCTGATGCCTAGTTAGTCCTCTATAACTATTAGTTTTTTTAATGCTATTTCCAGGCAGCATAAGAGATTTTGCTTAATCATTTACGTGGATAGAATTTTCTCTGGAGATATAGCAACATTTTTAATAGCTAATTATTTGTCTTCAATTAAAATGCCTTTAAGCATGATACATAAACTGATGTGCCTTGAGACACTGAAGCTGGTGAACAAAAACAGAATTTAAATCAATTTTTTTAAATTCCTGTAATTGAAAATATATCTAAAATGTTGGTTGGAACAGAAATAAGCTGCTTTCTTAAAGCTGGTCCACTATGAGTACTTTATATGCTAATATTTATTGTATATCTTCAGAATGCTGTAGTTTATGGAGAGTTTCTTGAATTCATTTGGCCATCAACACTTCCTCTACCCCTGCCCTGTTATAAGATTATCATTCTGAGGGACATCAGTAGTAGTTTGGGAAATGCTGCTTCAGAATTTTAAGTGTTTATATTGTTAACATAAATCTTGGTTTCATCTTTCAGGGGAAAAACATGCCCTCTGAAATATTGGAAATTTTGATTTCAGGTTTATTTGATCATTTTCATTGTTGAGGTGATTTCATCAGTGTTTTACAGACTTTTTTTTTTTTACTCAAATAGCAAACATAATGTTTGTTATTATAATAGTATACTAGAGCACTTCATACTATGTGATGTAAAAACTGATTTGTTTGGCTTTTGAAAGCATTGACCTGAAATGTCTACAGTATTTTTTAATTATTTTTTCCTCTGGTATTAGATATTTTTTTGAATTTTATTTCATTTATTTTTTTATACAGCAGGTTCTTATTAGCTATACATTTTATACATATTAGTGTATATATGTCAGTCCTAAACTCCCAATTCATCACACCACCCCACACACACACCACTTTCCCCCTTGGTGTCCATACGTTTATTCTCTACATCTGTGTCTAAATTTCTGCCCTGCAAACCGGTTCATCCATACAATTTTTCTAGGTTCCACATATATGTGTTAATATATGATATTTGTTTTTCTCTTTCTGACTTACTTGATTCTGCATGACAGTCTCTAGATTCACCCACGTCCCTTCAAATGACCCAATTTCGTTCCTTTTTATGGCTGAGTAATATTCCACTGTATATATGTACCACTTCTTCTTTATCCATTCATCTGTCATTGGGCATTTAGGTTGCTTCCATGACCTGACTATTGTAAATAGTGCTGCAATGAACATTGGGGTGCATGTGTCTTTTTGAATTATGGTTTTCTCTGGGTATATGCCCAGTAGTGGGATTGCTGGATCATATGGTAATTCTACTTTTAGTTTTGTAAGGAATCTCCATAGGGGCTGTATCAACTTACATTCGCACCAACACTACAAGAGGGTTTCCTTTTCTCCACACCCTCTCCAACATTTGTTGTTTGTACATTTTCTGATGAGTCATATTTGAACTGGTGTGAGGTGATACCTCATTGTAGTTTTGATTTGCATTTCTCTAATAATTAGTGATACTGAGTGGCTTTTCATGTGCTTCTTGGCCATCGGTATGTCTTCTTTGGAGAAAGGTCTACTTAGCTCTTTTGCCCATTTTTGGATTGGGTTGTTTTAATTTTTAATATTGAGCTGCAAGAGATGTTTATATATTTTGGAGATTAATCCTTTGTCCATTGATTCATTTGCAAATATTTTCTCACATAGTGAAGGTTGTCTTTTCGTCTCGTTTGTAGTTTCCTTTGCTATGCAAAAGCCTTTAAGTTTCAGTAGGTCCCATTTTTTTTATCTTTGTTTTTATTTCCATTACTCTAGGAGGTGTATCAAAAAAGATTTTGCTGTGATTTATGTCAAAGAGTGTTCTTCCTATGTTCTCCTATAAGATTTTATAGTGTCTGGTCTGACATTTACATCTCTAATCCATTTTGAGCTTACTTTTGTGTATGGTTAAGGGAGTGTTCTAATTTCATTCTTTTACATGTAGCTCTCCAGTTTTCCCAGCACCACTTATTGAAGAGACTGTCTTTTATCCATTGTATATCCTTGCCTCCTTTTTTATACATTAGTTGAACATAGGTGTGAGAGTTTATCTCTTGTCTTTCTATCCTTTTCCATTGATCGATATCTCTGTTTTTGTGCCAGTACCATATTGCCTTGATTACTGTAGCTTTGTAGTATAGTCTGAAGTCAGGGAGTCTCATTCCTCCAGCTCCATTTTATTCTCTCAAGACTGCTTTAGCTATTCAGGGTCTTTTGTGTCTCCATACAAATTTTAAGATGTTTTTGTTCTAGTTTCGTAAAAAATGTCATTGGTAATTTGATAGGGATTGCATTGAATCTGTAGATTGCTTTGGATAGTAGAGTCACTTTCACAATATTGATTCTTCCAGTCCAAGGACATGGTATATCTCTCCATCTGTTGGTATCATCTTTAATTTTCTTCATCAGTGTCTTATAGTTTCTGCATACAGGTCTTTTGTCTCCCTGGGTAGATTTATTCCTAGGTATTTATTCTTCTTGTTGCAGTGGTAAATGCGAGTGTTTCCTTAATTTCTCTTTCAGATATTTCATCAGTGTATAGGACTGCAAGAGATTTCTGTGCATTAATTTTGTATCCTGCAACTTTACCAAATTCATTGATTAGCTCTAGTAGTTTTCTGGTGACATCTTTAGGATTCTCTATGTATAGTATCATGTCATCTGCAAACAGTGACAGTTTTACTTCTTTTCCAATTTGTATTCATTTTATTTCTTTTTCTTCTCTGATTGCCATGGCTAGGACTTCCAAAACTATGTTGGATAATAGTGGTGACAGTGGACATCCTTGTCTTGTTCCTGATCTTAGAGGAAATGCTTTCAGTTTTTCACCAATGAGAATGATGTTTGCTGTGGGTTTGTCGTATATGGCCTTTATTATGTTGACATAGGTTCCCTCTATGCCCACTGTCTGGAGAGTTTTTATCATAAATGGGTGTTCAATTTTGTCAAAAGTTTTTTCTGCATCTATTGAGAAGATCATATGGTTTTTATTCTTCAAATTGTTAATATGGTGTATCACATTGACTGATTTGTGTATATTGAAGAATCCTTGCATCCCTGGGACAAATCCCACTTGATCATGGTGGATGATCCTTTTAATGTGGTGTTGGATTCTATTTGCTAGTATTTTGTTGAGGATTTTTCTATCTATATTCATGAGTGATACTGGTTTGTAATCTTCTTTTTTTGTAGTATCTTTGTCTGGTTTTTGTATCAGGGTCATGATGGCCTCATAGAATGAGTTTGGGAGTTTTCCTTCCTCTGCAATTTTTTGGAAGAGTTTGAGAAGGATGGATGTTAGCTCTTCTCTAAATGTTTGAAGCTCTTCTCTAAATGTTTGATAGAATTCACCTGTGAAGTCCTCTGGTCCTGGACTTTTGTTTTTTGGAAGATTTTTAATCACAGTTTCCATTTCATTATTTGTGATTGGTCTGTTCATATTTTCTATTTCTTCCTGGTTCAGCCTTGGAAGGTCATACTTCTCAAGAATTTGTCCATTTCTTCCAGGTTGTACATTTTATTGGCTTAGAGTTGCTTGTAGTAATCTCTTAGGATGCTTTGTATTTCTGCAGTGTCTGTTGTAACTTCTCCTTTTTCAGTTCTAATTTTATTGATTTGAGTCCTCTTCCTCTTTTTCTTGATGAGTCTGGCTAGTGGTTTATCAATTTTATTAATCTTTTCAAAGAACCAGCTTTTAGTTTTACTAGTCTTTGCTAATGTTTTCTGTGTTTCTATTTTATTTATTTCTGCTCTGATCTTTATGATTTCTTTCCTTCTACTAACTTTGGGTTTTCTTTGTTCTTCTTTCTCTAGTTCCTTTAGGTGTAAGGTTAGATTTTTTTTTTTGAGATTTTTCTTGTTTCTTGAGATAGGCTTGTATTCCTATAAACTTCCCTCTTAGAACTCCCTTTGCTACATCCCATAGGTTTTGAACCATCGTGTTTTCATTGTCATTTGTCTCTAGGTATTTTTTTAATTTCATCTTTGATCTTTTCAGTGATCTCTTGGTTATTTAGTAACGTACTGTTTAGCTTCCATGCATTTGTATTTTTTATGTTTTTTCCCCTGTAATTGATTTCTAATCTCATAGCATTGTGGCCTGAAAAGATGTTTGGTATGATTTCAATTTTCTTAAATTTACTGAGCCTTGATTTGTGACCCAAGATGTGATCTATCCTGGAGAATGTTCGGTGCACACTTGAGAAGAAAGTGTAATCTTCTGTTTTTGGATGGAATGTCCTATACATATCAATTAAATCTATCTGGTCTATTGTGTCATTTAAAGCTTGTGTTTCCTTAGTAATTTTCTGTTTGGATTATCTGTCCATTGGTGTAAGTGAGGTGTTAAGATCCCCCACTATTACTGTGTTACTGTTGATTTCCTCTTTTATAGCTGTTAGCAGTTACCTTATATATTGAGGTGCTCCTATGCTGGGAACATATATGTTTATAATTGTTATATCTTTCTCTTGGATTGATCCCTTCATCATTATGTAGTTTCCTTCCTTGTCTCTTGTAATATTCTTTATTTTAAAGTCTATTTTATCTGATATGAGTATTGTTACTCCAGCTTTCTTTTGATTTCCATTTGCACAGAATATCTTTTTCCATCCCCTCACTTTCAGTCTGTATGTGTCCCTAGGTCTGAAGTGAGTCTCTTGTAGACAGCATATATATGGGTCTTGTTTTTGTATTCATTCACCGAGCCTGTGTCTTTTGGTTGGAGCATTTAATCCATTCACATTTAAGGTAATTATCAATATGTATATTCCTGTTACCATTTTCTGAATTGACTTGGGTTTGTTTTTGTAGGTCTTTTTCTTCTCTTATGTTTCCCACTTAGAGAAGTTCCTTTAGCATTTGTTGTAAAGCTCGTTTGGTGGTGCTGAATTCTCTTAGCTTTTGCTTCTCTGTAAAGGTTTTAATTTCTCCATCAAATCTAAATGAGATCCTTGCTGGGTAGAGTAATCTTGGTTGTAGGTTCATCCCTTTCATCACTTTAAATATGTCCTGCCACTCCCTTCTGGCTTATAGAGTTTCTGCTGAGAAATCAGCTGTTAACCTTATGGGATTTCCTTTGTATATTATTTGTTGTTTGTCCTTTGCTGCTTTCAATAATTTTTCTTTGTCTTATTTTTTGCCAATTTGATTACTATGTGTCTTGGCATGTTTCTCCTTGGGTTTATCCTGTATGGGATTCGCTGTGCTTCCTGGACTTGGGTGGCTATTTCCTTTCCCATGTTAGGGAAGTTTTTGACTATAATCTCTTCAAGTATTTTTTCAGGTCCTTTCTCTCTCTCTTCTCCTTCTGGGCCCCTATAATGTGAATGTTGTTGAGTTTAATGTTGTCCCTGAGATCTCTTAAGTTGTCTTCATTTCTTTTCATTCTTTATTCTGTTCCACAGCAGTGAATTCCAGCATTCTGTCTTCCAGGTCACTTATCCGTTCTTCTGCCTCACTTATTCTGCTATTGGCTCCTTCTAGTGTAATTTTCATTTCAGTTATTTTTTTTGTTCATCTCTGTTTGTTTGTTCTTTAATTGTTCTATGTCTCTGTTAAACATTTCTTGCATCTTCTCGATCTTTGCCTCCATTCTTTTTCCAAGGTCCTGGGTCATCTTCACTATCATTTTATGAATTCGTTTTCTGGAAGGTTGCTTATCTCCCCTTCATTTAGTTTTATTTCTGGGGTTTTATCTTGTTCTTTCATCTGGTACATAGCCCTCTGCCTTTTCATCTTGTCTGTCTTTCTGTGAATGTGGTTTTTGTTCCACAGGCTGCAGGATTGTCAGTATTTTTTTATTTTAATTACATGGCCTTTTGTTTTATTGCTAAGCAACATGACTCAATATTTCTTCTCCTTTTACAACTGCTTTTTAACCTATGAAATATACTTTAATATTCATCATTGAAACCATACTGATTTATATTGAAAATAGAGAGAAATTTTAATGCCAATGAAAATCAAGTATAAGACTAGTTCAGTTAATTTAAAACTTTTACTCAACTGTATTAACTATCATTGTAGAATCTTCTCTATAAATAAAATGGAATAATTAATTAACCTATTCATGATAATATAATACTATGTTGCAATGATGTTTTGTTTCTCCCATTTCCAAGCAGTAAAGAAGTACTGAAACAGATGCAAGTGAATTCAGGTATGTAACTTTAAAGATATCTTTGTGATCAGTCCATAGTGTTCTCACTAAGATTTTCAACAATGACAGTTAATCTCTCAGTGAACATTTCTTCCAAGAGCAGATTTATTCATTTATACCCTTTACAAAACAATTTGTATAATGTAGGCTATAAAGGATTAAAACTCTTTAAATATCAAGCTCAATGCTTCCTCTCTCTTTGTGAGATAATACTGAGAACATTAAAAATAAAGGGTAAACTCCTGCATATTTAATACAACTAAATGTACCTCATTCAGTTATTAACATACATAAATAACTAAAATATAAGTTAGAAATTATTTATCATGGCAAATTATTGTTAATGTAGCATAAGATAATTCAGAGGGTGAATAAATTACTATTTCCTCACAAGATCTCATAAGACAACATGAAGGAAATTATGTGTATGTAGTTAACATTATGAAAGAAAAATAATTTAGCCTTTTAATCTTCCCTCTGCCTACCTCCCTACTTACCTAGTGAGATGCAAGGTTTAAATGTAGAATTTTATGCTATAATCACTAAAAACTTAGTAAAAGAGTGTGATACAGTTGTTAAACTGTCAAGGCTCAAGTGATTTTGTTAAAAATCTTTTGATTGGAAACCAAAAGCCAATGTTTTAGACCCAGATTTGCCTTTATCACTAACATTTTTGAGAACATATTTCTTTCAGGTACATATTTAAGTGAAAATGATATGCTTGGGGAAGATAGTATCCATCTTCTCAACTGATGATTTGAGTTTTTAAGTAGCCTAGAATACACTGTAAGCTGAAATCTTGTAATATGAAAATTAAATAGCTATACAATATATCTTTCACCAAATGGCATTGATCAGGAAAACTTAGCTTAAGCATGATTTTTATCAAGAATGTTTTTTCTCTATGTGGGAAGAATATCCTTTTGGCAAAGTAGACATTTTTCAGAAAGCACAGTGGGGTATTAAGGAAAGAAAAGGACAACATAAGTCAAACACCAGATCAAAAGATATAAACTTACTGATTAATAGAGCCAAATAGCGACAATTTTATTTTCTACAGATATTAATAACAAATTTATCCTATATGCTAAATACATAATTTGACATAATTGAATATTCATCACCTCTTTGCTTCATGTTTGACTATCAGATAGGAGCTATGCTAAAGTGTTAACTTTGCACTATATGTTAAATGTCTACTGAAGACATTAATAGTTTAATGCTACAAAGCTATAGTAATCAGAACAGTATGGTACTGACACAAAAACAGAAATATAGATCAACAGAACAGGATAGAAAGTCCAGAGATAAACCCACACTCCTACAGTCAACTAATCTATGATGAAGGAGGCAAGAATATACTATATGTATATATATATACACACAATATACTTCTCTTTAAGAAGTGGTGCTGGGAAAACTGGACTGCTACATGTAAAAGAATAAAATTAGAACCTCTCTAACACCATACAAAAACTAAATTTGAAATGGATTAAAGACCTGAATGTAAGACCAGACACTATAAAACTCCTAGAGGAAAACATAAGCATAACACTCTTTGACATAAATTGCAGCAAGATCTTTTTTGATCCACCCCCTAGAGTAATGAAAACAAAAACAAAAATAAATAAATGGGACCTAATTAAACTTAAAACCTTTTGTACAGCAAAGAAAACCACAAACAAAATGAAAAGACAACCCACAGAATGGGAGAAAATATTTTCAAATGAAGTGACTGACAGGGATTAATCTACAAAATATACAAATAGCTCATGCAGCTCAAGAGCGAAAAAACAAACAAACCAATCAAGAAATGGTCAGAAGACCTAAATAGATATTTCTCCAAAGACATACAGATTGCCAACAAACACATGAAAAGATGCTCAACATCACTAATCATTAGAGAAATGTAAATCAAAACTATAATGAGGTATCACCTCATACTGGTCAGAATGGCCATCATCAAAAAATCTACAAACAATGCTGGAGAGGGTGTGGAGAAAAGGGAACTGTCTTGCACTGTTGGTGGGAATGTAAATTGGTAAGGCCACTATGAAGAAATGGAGAACAGTATAGAGGTTCCTTAAAAAAATTAAATATAGAACTATTATACCATATGATCCAGCAATCCCACCTCTGGGCATATACACAGAGAACACCATAATTTGAAAAGATACATGCACCACCATGTTCATTGCAGCATTATTTCAATAGCTAAGACATGGAAGCAACCTAAATGTCCATCGACAGAGGGGTGGATAAAGAAGATGTGATACATTATATACAATGGAATATTAATCAGCCATAAAAAAGAATGAAATAATGCCATTTGCATTATGGATGGACCTATAGATTGTCATATGAGTGAAGTAAGTCAGACAGAGAAATACAAATATCACATGATATCACTTATATGTGGAATCTAAAAAAATGGTACAAATGAACTTATTTACAAAACAGAAATAGAGTCACAGATTTAGAAAACAAACCTATGGTTACCAGGAGGGAAAGGTCCGGGGAGGGATAAATTGGGAGACTGGGATTGACATATACATACTACTATATATAAAATAGATAACTAATAAGGACCTACTGTATAGCACAGGGAACTCTACTCAATACTCTGTAATGACCTATATGGGAAAAGAATCTTAAAAAAAAGTGGATAGATGTATATGTATAACTGATTCACTTTGCTATATACCTGAAACTAACACAACATTGTAAATCAACTATATTCCAATAAAAAAAGAAATTAATAGTTTAAATACAACTGATAGAGAATTATATTATAGTATGGGTTAATGTTTTAATCTGAGTTATAAAAAATTAGTCCTTGTTTGCTTAGTAAAAGTAGTTTAAATTTATTGAAATGCATTTAAATAATGATTTGCATAGATTATAATTCAGATCTTGCAGTAATTTTAATTGATATCCTTCATCATTTAATCTATATTTATTTTCTTCCTGTATTGTGTTAAAGATTAGTATGGTTATCTGAAGATTAACTGGGACATATGAATGCCTATTTATGATTTTTTTCTTGACTTTTCTTATAAAATGTCCATGTTAAATAACTATATTATGTTATACTTTTCCCTGCACACATTCCTTTTAAATTACAGAAGCTATTCATAGGGACACATTTGCATGTCAGAAAACAATGCTTTTCCCAAAATAACTAAGAAGAAACTATAAAGAAGAAAGTTAAGGAACTGAATTCTTCAAGAGCGATACATTAAAAAACTGCTTGAACCAATATGCAAATATTTCTGAGAAAGCAAGGGTTGCTTAGGATGTCTTGAGCTCAGTTTTATCCTGAGTAATAAAGGGGTTTTGATTACTAAAATATCTGAATGTTAATTTAAGATTCTTTAGAAGATTGAAAATATTTTGCATATTAGGTCAGTTAGACAATTATTTCAACCTGTGCTTAAGGGACTGATAGACATAATTTTATTCTATTACGTTGTACTCTATATATTTTGGAAATGTCTGCTATAAATTAGTGACTCTGGTGAAATTCCATAATTTACAAAATCCATGGAGGTAATAGTATCTTTTTTGTTTGTTTAAGA
The DNA here is from genome assembly GCF_964374135.1 of Grampus griseus. Classification (NCBI taxonomy): domain Eukaryota; kingdom Metazoa; phylum Chordata; class Mammalia; order Artiodactyla; family Delphinidae; genus Grampus; species Grampus griseus. The sequence goes on from NC_139011.1 coordinate 25,745,946, forward strand.
CATAAATTTACCTTTCAGCTGAAGCTGTCTAGCAGTAGGGGAGGCTGGGATAACAATTATAATTTTATGAATTTATTTCAAGCTATAGTATATGCATGTGTAAAATATGCACAAAATATATATAACATATATGCATACATTCATATATACATAGATTGTCCATGCATACATATACATGTTTGTGTGTTCAATTTATTATTTATATATTGGGTAATATGTTAGACACTATAGGTATAAAAGTAAAAATTTTTAAGCTTACAGATAAAGATTTTATCTCCTTACAGAAAGCATAACTCTGTAAATTTTATGATTGACATGATTAACATATGATTGAAAACCCAGATCTCATCAAAGGGTTTTTTTTTTCCTTGTAGACCTTTTAAATAAGACTTTAAGTTGCTTTCTATGTATTATTCAATTTTCATGCAAATTCCCTCATATGAATAGCTTATCTACTTGAAATTAAATGACCATGGGATTCAGGACAGTTTATTATTATAAAGGCAAAACTGGCTTCAATGTCATTTCCCTAATTTTACAAATGCACAAATGAATAACAGATGGTTATATATTTTGCTACTTGTAGATACAAATAAAAGAAAATTCAACTCCAAATGGTCTTTTTATCATCATATATTAATATTTATAATTGCACATGTAGTGATGGCTCCCAGATTGTCTGATTTAACAGATCAACAATGTTATCCAGGACCCAGTTTCATTCTTTCTTTCCATTTTGCTATCTTAAGTTCTGGCTTTATATCAATATGGGTACTGCAGTTTCAGAAATCATAACATGCTTGACACTATCCAGAGGCAGGATAGAAAATGTCTTTTTCTCTGAGACTCTCTTCCATCTCATTGGTCAGAACTTGATTACCTGCCCATCTCTGAACCAATTACTGTCATGGTAAATGAAAATATTATTGGACAAATGAAACACTGCTGAAACTGGGTTAGAACTTCCCCTGAGGCACAAGGCTTAAGAGTAGAAGGTGAGATATCTGAACAAAATCGGTTTCTATTGTGGGAAAGGGGAGAATGGGTGCTGTGTAGACAACCTCCAGAATCCACCACTGAAAGATACTTGAGGGGTAGTGAACAGTAAATTAAAGTGATCCAGTTTCTAATGGGTTCAGTAATTATGTATTTTTAGACACCCACAGATAATTTAAACAGATAGCTCTCAATACCTATTGACTAAGTATAGCAGGATATAAGAGAGGTTATGAAAATCATAAGTGAGTACTGTATTTTATTTTATTTTATTATTATTATTATTTTTCACGATACGCAGGCCTCTGACTGTTGTGGCCTCTCCCGTTGCGGAGCACAGGCTCTGGACGCGCAGGCTCAGTGGCCATGACTCACAGGCCCAGCTGCTCTGCGGCATATGGGATCTTCCTGGACCGGGGCACGAACCCGCGTCCCCTGCATCGGCAGGTGGACTCTCAACAACTGCGCCACCAGGGAAGCCCAGTACTGTATTTTAGAAAGGCCATTAGATAACTAAAAATCTGAAGTAGAGTTATAAGGATGTTATAAAAAATTTTAGTAACAAATCATTTGATATTTTTATCCTGTGTGAAAGGATACTTGATACTTTCAGTTAGCACACATCCCCAAGAATAAGTATACCATAATCTTAGTGCTTTGCAGACACTTGAAACTGGAATTTGTCTTTAAAACAAGTAGCATAATAGTAAAATGTTCTATGATCCTAAGAAATGTGAAGCCTCTGGAAGGAGGAATAAATATGGAGGTAGGAAAAAGTCACCCACAGGTACATAATTTTTTTTAGGAAATAAATTAATAACCTAAATTTTCAACAAATTTACTCACTCTCTCGTATTCCTTTCCTATGCACACAGTTCATATTTACTATGGATTCCGAATTACTGGATCTTGTAGGTCAACTGTCTTGGTTTTATTTTCTATTGAATGACCTCTAAAAGTGCCATGTAATGTCTTCAATATAAAGTCCAATGATTTGCATAAATCTGCCACTAAATGCATCAATTTCTGTATAGTTTTAATGTTTCCTTTGGGTGACTGTTTTGAATTTTCTAACCATGTTACAATTCATTCATGGTGATACAATTATCATGATTGACTCTTCAGATGTCTTATCAGTTACTACCATTAGATGTCAGTGCATAACTCATCTGTTGATATCTTGCTGTTTCTGGTTGTATCTAGAACAGATAAAATGATGCAAGGCATTCTTGTAAAAGAATGTACTTTCTACACTAATTAGTTGAAATATTTCTTTGAATAGTCTTAGTCTAGCAATTTTTAAAATATATACTCTTCCTCACTCAGATTCTCATTTTTTAATTGAAATATAAAATAATGACCATTTTGTAAATTACTGTGGTTGTGCACTATCAAAAAATTTTTAAATCACATAATAAAATATAATTATTAAGACAACATGCAGGTTATTCTCTTAAGATTTGATATCAATATAGTATTTTTCTTCACTGACCAGAAATTGAGATTTACCTAAATCCTCAACAAATCATTGCCACAAATAAGATTCCAGAGTGATATATTTTCAGAAAGCAGTCAAAGAAAAATCACATAAAATTTCATCATAAGTTGGAAATTTAACTTCAAACACTAATGCAAAATTCTGTTAAGTTATATTGGGCCTTATAGTAGAAATATATCCTCCTACACAAAATGGACCTAAACATCAAGGAAAAATGTAAGGCATCAGATTATACTCTCTGTTCACCTAAAATGCTTAAATGTGGCCATTAATTGGGCCCAAGGCCATACTTATTGAGCTCCAAGAAAAAAAAATGCAGACATTTAATTAAAGTACTTGGGAAAAGAAAGAATCAGGCAAGGTAAACTTAAGCCCTGCTACTTGAGTGAGCAGAGACAGGAAAGGAGAAGGAAAGACATTCTTTAGTCCTCTCCTGTGAAAAGTAAACATTTAGGTCATTTACAGGCATACCTCATTTTATCACACTTTATTGTGCTTCACAGCTATTGTGTTTTTACAAATTGAAGGTTTGTGGCAACTCTGCATTGTCAGATGATGGTTAGCATTTTTTAGCAATAAAGTATTTTTTTTAATTAAAGTATATATAATACATTACTTTTTTAATCATAATGCCATTGCACACTTAACAGACTAAAGTATACTGTAAACATAACTTTTATATGCACTGGGAAACCAAAAAAAAATTGTGTGACTTGCTTTATTGTGATATTCCCTTTACTGCAGTGGCCGGGAACCAAACCCAAAATATCTCTGAGGTATTCCTCTATTAGTTTCATTTTTCAGGTGATGATGAGATCTAACTAATTCAAAAGGAAAGAACAACTACCCACATTCAAAACCATATTTAATGTTGAAATATTGAACATGTCCCACCTAAGGTCAGGAATGAAGCAAGGATGTCTGCTCTCAACTCCACTATTTCACTATTGTACTGGAGATCCCAGAGATTGCAATAAAATGAGGAGAAGCAGGGGGATAAGAAAGAAAGGGAAAAGAAAGGGGAGGGGAGGGAGGGGAAGGGGGAAGGGGAAGGAAAAAGAGAGGAGAGGAGAGGAGAGAAAAGGGAAGAATGGAAGTGAAGAATTCAAAGTTTCCCTGTTTGTAGATGACATCATTTCTTACCAAAAATCCAAAGGAATCTAAAAAATGTGAAGTATAACTAATCAGTGAATTTAATTAGGTTGAAGAATACAAGTTTATTGTGAAAAAAATAAATTATGTAGTTATATATCAGCAATCATTGTGAAATAAAATTTTTAAAATTACATTTACAGTAACATCAAAAGTATCAATAAATGCACTTAAAATTGTGCAACATGTTTGCAAGACATTTCTGGGGTAAACTTTGGACAGGGACTGGAACAAAATATTGACTCTCCAGCTTACTGACTAAGATCTTGGGACTTCTTAGCTTCCATAATTGCATGAACCAATTCTTTATAATTAATTCATTATACATAGATGATTTATATTATATATATGTCATATACATATACAAACATACATATTTATGGATATATACACACATATGTGTATATATATACACACATATGCATATATACACATATCTACATATATTCTATTGGGTGTATTTCCCTGGGGAACCCTGACTAATATGTTGACATAAAGCAGATCAGTGGGCAAAGGGAGAAATAGATGGAGATACAAGGAATTTTTGGCGGATGGTGAATATCTTGAATGTGAAGTTGGTTTCACAGATGTATTCAACTGTCAAAACTCATTTGTACACTTTAAATAGACAGTGTAGTTATGTAAATTATTTCTCAGTAAAGTTGATCAAGGAAATAATGGAGTAACTACCCATAATGTCCTCCTGAGAAAGTGTTTCTACCATGCCAGCACTAGACATAAGTCATACACCAATCCTTAAATTTTGATCAACCTTAGAAGTAAAAGTGGAGAAAGCTGAGAAAAAAAAGAGAAATTATCTCCTGCTTATTTTTGCCAACATTACTGAAATAAAAAATAATTTCTAGAATTTATATGTGCCCTCCTCTACTGCAGTGACACTGACCTTGATAAATACAGAGGAAATGCTCTGATCAACAAATACTCTTAAGAAACCAAGAAGAATGAATTAAGGTCTCAGCAAACAATTCATCTCAATTTTCCATTATCCACATAAATTGCCAATTCTTATTTGGTTATTTGCTTGATTTTTTTTCCTCAGAAGACCCAGTAATTCCCCATTCCTTTAGCTTTTCATGTCATAGTGTCCTACAGCATGCTCCAAATACACCACAGGCTAAAAGATGGCTCACGTTGCATCAATTACATTAGGATATTCCCTCAATCACAGTGGTTGCATCATTCATTACCATTCAGAGTCCACCTGTGAAATCTGATATGTGAACTTCGGGACTGAAAGGGAATTTCTTTCTTGTTGATATTGACACAAAATTTTGCAGGCTTTTGGTTGCCAGAGACCATCTTATGGTGAAGCTAATTGTAGAGACTGGCAGTAAAGCTAATTATAGAGAAATGGGGGAGAGGAGGAGAAGGGGAGGTGGAGAGAAAGAGAAAACTCAGATGTTCTGATATTTTCATTTGACCTCATAGAACTTTCTGTGCCCCGAGCTCAGGGACATTTTGGTTATGAGAGCCAAATATTCTTTATTGTTTAAGCTGATTTTAATTAGTTTTCTGTCATTTAAAAACAAGTATATCTTAATACACCAAACCATATTAGGTAACCTAACATCATGTATTTTTTAAAAGCATAAATTTAATATAAAATAGCAACAGCATGTTCATTCTGCTAATTTTTCATAATTGTTCCCAAATCAAAGAAAAGATAGCTTAAATTTTGAATTTTCATCTTCTAATACCTTTTGTCTTGAAAGATAAAATAAGAATAATTTTAACACTTTACATAAATGTTTTGTAAATAGTTTGAGGACACAAGCAAAATGAATGCATTTAAAAGGCATAACTCAGTTATGAAAAATTGACATGTGAAATTGTCTTGCATACTGATTATCATAGATTATCAGAGAAGAGAAAATAAAAGAGACTATTTTTATAAATATATCATTAAAATGCCATATATTAAAGCAATGACAATTTTAATAGCAATAACATCTTGAAATAATTTTTTAATTTGCATGTATTCTTTACATGTTATCATGAAATGAGCTTAGCTCTTTGTATCTGTAGCATGTAGAATAAAGCCTGATATATGCAGGTTGCTCTGAAAGCAATAAATGAATATCCAAAATAGATTACTTACTATTAGAAAAAGAAAATAATGCTGTCATATTACCAGTATTTATACTTACTAGGGAATTCTTTCTTTACTGTTTTTATTTTTTGATAGTCACATGGGTAGAATCTTGGGTATCACATTCTGCTTCAATGTATAGTCACTCTCTCTTACTCTATTGAGTATAAATTAAACACAAACAAGAGTATAGCACTTTAATGGGCCACATTCTTGTAAGAAGCACAGAGATTCTCATAATTTTTCACTCTCAAAGGAGTACATTCCAAGAAGTCCCAGTATGTCTCTGGGACACTTGAATTATGTTTCTGGAATCCATCCCGTACTTACTACAACAGTTCATAGATAAAGCAACAAACAGACCATATATATAAACCTCTGATATAACTTAGCTGTCTGTTAAATACCAAAAATAGTTTTGACTTTATATATTCATCCATAAATATGTTTACTAGCATGATTACTTAAATAAAATAGAATGTTCCATAAAGGAATTACTGTCCAATATTCCATCAGCATAATTCATTACAATATATGCTTGATATTTTCACTGGAATAACAAATATGTATTTACTAGACATCAGGTTTTCAAGTGAGTTGAGCATATTAGTAGCAATCAAGATAATCTGGATATAACATCCATAAGTGTACCATCTAGAGACACTGATTTTATATGGTTTAAATTTCATTAATTAAAACATTCATTGGCTTTAAGAAGTTTTTGCTTATTGCATTATTCATCTACTAAATTTTCAGACAGGTTAATGGATTCTTAATCAATAAATTCATCAATCAGTGTTTCTGCCTCTGGTATGTCAGTTTAAGCCCACTACAGTCAAGCACATCCACTGATAACAACTATATGCTCAAAATAAAATGCAGAAAATGGTCATATGAGAACTCAGAATAGTAAACAAATATAGGCGGATTGTTAGAGTGAGTCAAAACGGAATTTTTCATTTTTTTATGGTTTTTCCCTAATGATCATTCAGAGCCTCAAGTCAGCAAGTTGCAAGTGGCTAAAACTCTGAACATTTGCCATCTCTCTGGTTAAAGGAATCAGGGGAAGGAGTCTGTGCAAGTCCAATTACAGAGAATGAAGGAGGCATTACACAGGGCAGAGATGAGAGTAGGGGTGTTCTTAATTCTGTGTATAAGCTTTACTTAAATCTCTGGCAGACTGATGAACTATGAATTCATAGGAGAAACCTAAAGCAACACAGTAAATTCCTAAGGAATTATACTAATATTTCAGCCTGCACATACACTATGTGAGAGAGCTTATAGTCTGAATCTAACCAGATTAATTGCTTATTCAAAATGAAAATATTAACATTTTTCTGAGAAATATAACAGGACCCAGAGTCTATACAATATAATATTCCAACATCCAGGGAACAGCCCAACTTCATTCAGTATTCAAAGAACTAAGAAACATAAGCTGTTTTCATTGAAAAAAGTCCATCAACAGATGCCAACACCAAAGTAATTTAGATGTTGAAATTAAAGAACTTTAAAGCAATGATTAAACTATACTTCACGATGTAAATGACAATGCATTTAAAATAAATGGAAACAGGAAATATCACCAAAGAACGTGAAGATATAAAAATAAATCAAATTGAAATTTTAGGACTGATATATAACAAACTGAAAAGAAAAACAGTGGAGAGGTTTAGTCACAGATTGAATATAACAAAGCAAATATTCAGGAAACTTGAACATTTATTAGTATAAATTAACAAATGAAAAGAAAGGGAAGTGAAAAAAGTAAACAGAAGTTAAGGGACATCTTAGAAAACAAAAAATCTAGTACAAAAATATATTGAAAGTGGTAATAACTCATGAGAAATAGGTTTATTTCAGAAATAAAAGAACAAAAGAGTGAATTTGCATTTGAAAATCAATCAAGGTAATTTGCCATATTAACATATTAAAGGAGAATGCAGAGGTAGGAAAACTTCACAGGTTAAGGACAGAGTTCCCCACAAGACTTCACTCCAAATAGCAGCTGCAAGTTTGGGGGTCCCAGGCTACCCTCACTTCTAACTAGCTAACTACAAATTTGATACTTCCTATCACGCTCTCAGGTCTGATAAATCACTACAATTACTTACAGAACTCAGGAAAGTGCCAGATTATGACTAGTTTTATTACAGCAAAAGGATACAAACTAAAAGCAGCTAAATGGAGAGATACATACACTGAGCTCTGGGCGGGTTCCAAATCATTTTGGGAAATTCTAAGAATTTGGAAGTTACCTCGCAGAAATTGGGGGCAAAAGCTAGTAAAATTCATTATTACACAAGAAGGAAAATAAAGAGATCATTTCAATAGAGACAGTAAAAGTATTTGACAAAATGAAACATTAATCGATTATTAATCCCTCTTCCCACCCCTATCCCCCCAGCAAAGTAGGGATATAATGGACTATCCTCAATCTGATGCAGTTAAATCACACATAATGATGAAAGACATAACTTTCCTGATAAGGATGGCCACTCTCACAACTGTTGTTCTACATTATACTCAAAGTTTTGGCCACTGCAACAAGGAAAGAAAAAAAATTAAGATTAGAAACTAAAATCTAAAACTGTCCCTATTATCAGATTATGCAATTACTTGAAGACAATTCAATGGGGTAAAAGAAAGTCTTTTTGAAAACTGAATTTCCAGATGGAAAAAATAAAGAATATCAACTTCAATCACATACCACACACAAAGGTGACTAAAAGGGTTCGTAGAAAAACACAAAAAAGCATAGACTCTAAAAAATTGGTGAATTGGAATTTATAAAAATTAAAGCTTCATGTTATGAAAAACATTGCTGCAAAAACTAAAAATCTTTCCAACTTTTGGCTGTTATGAATAATGCTGCTATAAGCATTTATGTACAAATTCTTGTGTGGGCACATATTTTCATTTCAGAATGTTTGTCTCTTTTAATAGCTCATGATGGAACAAATTAGCTGATAATGTGTCAAGTAGTCATTAAATCCCATTACGCTTCAATCTGTGGGAAAGTTATAGTTACCAGGGTTTGTAACTAAGAAGAATTACTTGACTTCTAGAGGCAGTGAATTTGAGTGTGAAATATGAGAATACAATTTAGAAGCATGAAATTTTAGCTCTTTTCACTGATTGGGGAAATTGTAATTTGATTTAAGTATCCACAGCTATTCATTTTAAAATGTGTATGTGGAGTACCTCCTATGACCAGGTACTATCGTAGGAGTTAGAGATTTAAAGATGAAAATTCATTATTCTTATTCTCACCAAGTTTGCATTCCTAAGAAAACAAAATTAAAAATTCAAATACAATAAAAGAATTGTTTAACAGATGTTTCTAAAAACTGCAGTGGAAGAACAAGAGAAAGAATAAGTGAGTTTGTTTAGAGGAGTTAACATTTTTCTGAGACTTAAACAACAGACGTGAACTTGCTAGGTCAGCAATCAACTGGAGACTTTTTCTGATAGGTTAAATAACTTAAGCAACAAGACAAAAAAAGAATAATGTTCTTAAGACCACCAGCAGTTTCTTATTGTTGAAGTATAATGAAGGGTCTAAATCATGAAGGTTCTAGAAAATGATGCAGAGATACGTAAATTTTATTTTGTAGGTGATGAGGAATATGCAGACAGCCACATACAGATCTTTACATTTTATTCCCTATTTACAGACACTGACTATATCTAAAACTATCCTTCTGTCAACAATGAGTTAATCAGAGGAAAGGAGCTGGGACTAGATGCGATGAGAATAAAAAGGTCATCATTTAGTTGAGGAAGGTGATTGTAAGACAGCAGCTGTGTGTGTGGATATACTGGAAGGGATGAATATAAAATATATTCAAAATCTAAATTAAAATGAGTTAAGAATCAGTCGTATCTTGGAAATAAGGAATACAGTACCATATGCAAGAATCTTTTGGTAGTGCCTTTCATATCATAGAAAATACAGAAAAGCAATTTTGCGAAAAGAAGATGGTATATTTGAACATATTTAATTTCTCCTTTGTTAGTGTCATCAGTGATTTGAATGCACTTTAGGTAATGAAATTTATGGAGCTGGAGTCAGAAGTAATCTAGTTTAGAAATATACAAATGAAAGTCATAATCATATAGGTGACTGCAGAAATACTACAATCAGTGTAGAAACTGTTTCAAGCTTCATTCAAGCCATACCCCTGCCTCTTTAATTCAAAGTCAGTTTCAAGTCCTATGAGAATAGTAGAAAGTCTAGAAACAGATTGATTTACACTAAACAATATAACTTTAAAATATATTTTATAGTTCAAAATCTTAGAAAAAGAATAAATTTTTCAATAAGATTATTTGGAAAAGTTATTTTTTAAATGATTTGGAATTCTACCTTAACAGAAAAATGTAATTAAAAAAAAAAAACCTAGAGATAATAATGGTGGTATAGGTGAATTTCTATTTTTGGAGCCTATTTAATCCTACAAACAAAAGAGTAAGTCATAAAATGTTTTTATACATTAAAAAAACTTCTAGAGATCAAAATCATCATAAACAAAATTTAAAATGAAATATGGGCCTGGTTAAAAATAAATGCAATAATGATTAACAGAATTTAGTAATTGATAAAAGAAATAAGAAAAAGACTGACATTCTAATAGGAAATTTATATGTATTAAGAAAAATAAATGAATACCACAGATGTAAAAAATAATTGACTCTCACCAATAATTTAAATAAATATTAGAATAACAATATGATGCTTATAAATCTTTAGATACAATGGCACCATTTCATTATTACAATAAAATAAACTCTGGAAACATAAATGACCAGTATTGACAGAATTTAAATTATAGTATATTCAATGCAGGGAACATGGGTTCAATCCCTTGTCTGGGAAGACCCCACATGCTGCAGAGCAACTAAATTAAAGTATATTCATAAAATGTAATATTATGCAAGGAATACGGTAAATATATAATGCTCTATTGGCAGTAAAAAATTCATGATATATTGTTGAGGAAAAAAACCAAAACAATATGGACACTTTGGTCCTAATAAATGTATAGGCAGTGAAAATATTTTCTTTTTCATACTTTATTTTTAATTTATTTCTACAAGAATATGTATAGATTTTACTATCAAAGTATACTAAAATAATATTAAAAAATCAAAGAAAGGGTTATCTGTATGATGGAAAACACCAGGAGAAAGTGGATATTATAAAATTAAAGAAAGCACAGTAATAATTGCAAATATTATATAACCTGTTAAGATATGAGTAATATATGAACATTTTATTTGTCAAATATGAAGGATCTATAAAATGTACTGGGTGCTGTATGGAAGTGATTGAGGTGTATATAAGGATAAGATGGTAGATCTAGTGGCATCAAGTTTGTCTCGTTCACTGATGAAGTCTCAGAGCCTAAAACAAGTATAGCATAAAGTAGGTCTACAACAAATATTGGTCAAATTAATGAAATGATTGAACAAAGAAATTGATATATAGTTAGAAACTTTCCTGGAAAAATAATAAATGAGAATAGCACAAAACTACTATACTCAAAACTGAATATACTGTCTTAGTTTGAATTTCCTGAAAAGCAGACTCTGACACAAGGATGTAAATATAGAAGTTTATCTGGGAAGTCTTCCCAGGAAATATAAAAAGAGGTTGTATGGAAAATGAGACAGGGAATAGTAGGCAAATATATCTGATGGCCCTTTGATCTCTGTACCCTAGTGCTATACCCTATATAATACCTTCTGCTGAGTGTATGAGTGGCACTTGCAACTTGGTTCTGACCAATAGAATATGGCAAAGGGAAAAGGATATCACGCTCATAATTACATAGTTATACAGCAAAATAAACTAATCCTCATTAATCTATTCATTCATTCATTCAGTCTCCAAATTGTTATTAAATGTTCACTATGTGCCAGGAAGAGGAAACTGTGAGAGGCCTTAAATGAGGGTGCATACACCATTATAAAACTCAGGGAGCTCTAGCCCAAGCTCCATCTCACAGCTCTCACAGACAACAGGGACTTGTTTCTTCTTGGAAGCGAAAAGAATGCTTTTCAAATCCTCATAAGAGAAACAATATTTCTTGTTCCCTAACTCACAGCTATCATACACAATCATCCCTTGTTCCCATCCATCTCATTTCTTTCATTTTTCTTTTTATGCAGGCCTGGATCTCAAAGAGATATCTGTACTCCTGTGTTCATTGCAGCATTATTCACAATAGGTGAGATATGGAAACAACCAAACAACCTAATGTCTGTCGATAGATAAATGATAAAGAAAATGTAGATAGGTAGGTAGGTAGGTAGGTAGGTAGGTAGGTAGGTAGGTAGGTAGATAGATAGATAGATAGAAAATCCTTCAAAAATCCACAAATGTATTGCAGATAAAAAGCTAACTCAGCAAGGTTGTTAGATATGAGATCAGTATACAATGAGCTGTATTTCAATGTCCTTGCAATAAATAATCTGAAAAGAAAATTAAGAAAATAATTCCATTCACAGTAGCTACAAAAAGAATAAGATATGTAGCAATAAATATAACCAAGGAGATGCAAGATGTGCACTGAAAACTACAAAATACTGCTGCAAGTACCTAAAGTATTTAGTAAAGTCCTAAGTAAATGGAGAGATATTTGTGTACCAAGATGTTAAGGTAACAGTACTTCCCAGAGAAATCTACAAATTCATTGTAATCCTATCAAAATCCCAATGGCCTTTTTTGTAGAAATGGAAAGTTGATTCTGATATTCATATAGAGTTGCAAGTGACACCAAATAGCAAAAATATCCTTGAAAAAAAGAACAAAGTCAGAAAGCTCATACTTCTCAATTTCAAAACTTACTACAAAGCTGCAGTAATCAAAAGAGTGTGGTACTGTCATAAAGATAGACATAAATAGGTTAATGGAATATAATTGAGAGTCTAGAAGTAAACCAATAGATCTATGAGCAATTGGCTTTCTACAGTGGAACCAATACCATTCTGTGATGGAAAGAATAGTCTCTTCAACAAATGGTGCTGGAACACCTGGATATCTATTTGCAAAAGAATGAAGTTGCACTTTAACTTATACCATCTACAAAAGTTAACCCCAAATTGACCAAAGGCCTAAATGTAATAGTTAAAAGTATAAAACTTTTAGAAGAAAACATAAACCTTCATGACCTTGGATTTGGAAATGTTTTTTTAGATTATGATACCAAAAACACAAGCAAGAACAACAAATACATAAAGTGGACTTTATACAAATTAAAGATGTATGTGCATCAAATGACACAATCGGTAGAGTAAAAAAATAACCTACAAATGAGACAAAATATTTGTAAATCATGTATGTGATAAGGGTCTAATATCTAGAATATACATAGAACTCATGCAGTTTAACAACACAAAGACAAATTACCCAATCAAAAAATGAGCAAAGGATGCTTTTCCCCAAAGAATATAAACAAATGGTCAAAAGACACCTGAAAATATACTCAACACAATTGGTTATTTGTGAACTATAAATTAAATCATAACGAGATACACTTCACACCCACTAGGATAGCTATAACCAATGTAACAAGTGTTGGTGAAGATGTGAAAAATAGAAGCCCTTGTACATTGCTAGGAAATGTAAAATGGTCCAGCCACTGTGAAAACAGTTTGGCAGCTTCACAGTAAATTAAAACCAGAATTGCCAAATGTCCCAGTAATTACACTTGTAGGTATATACATAAGATATTTGAAGACAGGCATTTAAACAAAAATGTGCACATAAATATTCATGGCAACACTAATCATAAAAGCTATAACCAACTCAAGCATCCATCAACTGATGAATAGATAAATAAAATGTGGTATACCCTCACAATTAAATATTTTTCAGCCAAAAAGGAATTAAGTACTCACACATGCCCAGCATTGATGAACTTTGAAAAACAGAAAGAAAAAAAAAAAAAAAAACAGACGTAAAAGGACACATATTGTATGATTACTTTTATATGGTATTTCCACAATAGGAAAATCCATAGAAACAGAAAATAGATTAGTGGGTACAGGGTTTCCTTTTGTGGTAATGAAAATGTTCTGGAATTATAAAGTGGTGGCGATTACACAATACTGTGAATATACTAAATGCCATAGAATTATACACTTTAAAATGGTTAAAAAGTTTAATTTTATGTTTATTTTACCATCATAAATACAGCTATGTCTTACCAAAAAAAAAAAAATCACAGATTTTGCATTCTTAAAAAATGTGTAACATCTAGTAAAGAAGACAGTTTATGAAGAGAGCAATTTCCTAAAAGAATGTTATAAGTAATAAAAGAAAAAAACAATCAGATCATGTCATATGGCAGAACAATTGAGAAGGTATTTTGAATTTCACACTGGACTAGTAGTGTACATATAGTTTGAACATGTAAATAAGTGGGTACACACAGTCAATCCATAGAAAATAGCATAAAACCAGGTTGTTGTTTGAATAAATAAAAATTATTGCATCTCACAGAGCCCCAAACTTAGCACATCTAAAAGTTGAACTCATTATCTTATCCAAATCATTTCTGCTATTGTATTCTTGGGTTCATTTAGGGGCACAATCCAGAGATTTTAAAATAGAAACTCAGCCTTATCTTCCATGTACACTTTTATCTGATTTCTATCTTTACAAGTCTTGTCAGTTTTATGTTTTGACTCTGGTTCTAAGAGCACTGTGGTTCAGAGTTAACATGTGACAAGCTAAGAGATACATGAAATCTTCACTTACATAAATAGACATTTTTGTTATCGGATATCTTCGTATACCACATTAATTACATAGTTTTCATGTTTCTCAATGATCCCTGCTCCATAACTATATAAATTGCAGATTTATTTATAATGAGTCCCCCAATCAGACTAAACACACCTTTGTAAATGCATTCTCTACACAGGGCTCTCCACCTAATAAATGTCATTAGTGTTTTTGTCAGTAAGCCTTTCAAATCACCAGGTTTACAAGGGTATTTGGCCTGATAATATCCTCCTTTTTTCCTTTCTTTTTTAGGTGTCCCTGGTAACAGAAGGAAATAGATTACAGGCATACTGTTAAACAAGTCTTCCCCACAACCATTTAAATATTTTTCATCCATTGCTCTTTGTTTTATATTATTTGTGAAGGCTTCCTCAATTATCTGAAGCAAAACTGTGCTCTCTCTTTTCACTCTCATTTAATACATACGCATATATTTTAAGCATTCTAAGTCTAGATTGTAAGCCCCTCATGACATGGGCTATGTATTATTTTTCTACATACACAGCACTGGGTTAGTTTACCATATTGCCTGGCACTTAGTAATCAATCTATGAACGTTTGTGAAACGGCAGGGGAAAGAAATGATTTCATGAGAAATATTGTCTAATCAGGATTTATTGTAACTTCATTAAAAATTAAAATCATGCTATAAAAATAGTAGGTTTGGATGACAGCACCTGAGCAGTAGCAAATTAAGAATTGTTTCTCTTTACAGGTCATTTTTCTTCAATGTGAATAAAGAGAATTTATGAGTAGAAAATAACTACTTTTTAATTGAAATCTTTATAGCGATAACTGTAGATTTACATGTAATTGTAAAACAAAATATAAAGAGAGTCTATATGCCCCTTACCCAATTTCCCTCAATGACAATTCCTTGTAAAACCATAGAACAGTATCACACCAGATTTGACGTTTATACAATACACTGACCTTAAGCAGATTTCTCTAGTCTTACTCGTAATAATTTGCGTTTGACTGCGTATATTTAGTTCTATACAATTTTATCACATGTGTAGATTTGTGTATCCACCACCACAGTCAAATACAGAACATTTCCATCACTACAAGAATTCCTTTTGGAAAATAGCTACTCTTTTTTGAAACATAGTAGCTAAAGAAGGATTCATAACAATGGAATGCATAAAGAAGCCATTTTAACCCTTAGTCACCTATTACGTATTTCATTTTTTGTTGGTATCAAGTATGTGCTGAAAAGAAACACCACGCTACTTAAGAGAGTTTATTTGTGTATACACACACACACATTAAAGTAATCTAAAGAAAGCATCCTGCAAATTATTCACTGTCTTTAACTCTAGTATGAGAAATGTAACCAGTATCTTGGGAGAAAAATGCTTGAATAATAAATACAGTTGTAACACAAATTACATACTGCTTTCTCTTTGATTCTCTGACTGAGAACATCAAGTTAAAATGTGATAAAATAAAATTGCCTATTTTGCTCTGCAGCTGAGCTTATGTAATTTCAACATCTTTCAGGCCTGGTGTTTTCAGCAATAGCTTTCATTAGAATAACACACTAAAAGCTGGGAGGAGAGCTGAGCTGCCATTCAATGTAAAATATACCTTATGACCAAGTTTCCATAATTGTTATTCACACATTACATGAGACAAGATGCAGGTTTATGAAGTGATTGGGGAAATGAAATAAAGAAAACAGAAAAGAATAAATCTGTCAAACATATTCATTTTTTGTTTTATTGCTTAATTTACCCTCCTAGAAAAAGACAATGTATTGTAACCTTACAAAGACAGCTTTAAGGATTATAAAAGAAAACTAACTGCTGGAGTTTCCTAATGGAGCTGTGAAAACTCTTAGTAAATATTATTTTCAATAAATAAGATTATAAAGAGATATGAGAATGTTTGTCAGATGTTATGCTTTTTATTACCGATTTATGATTTCTCAAGTATACTGAGAAGATAGATTTATTTGCTCAAAATTAAAATAAGATATAATTCCTGGTATTTTACAGTTACTTTCAACTTTGTTACTCAAAAATCCCTTTTCTATGCATTATATATCTAGGATGTAGCTGAATCCTTGCTATGGTTGTCGTTAAAAGAGCTGAGAAGTAAAGAAACCATGAAAAGTCATCCACTTAGTAACAGTGATAGGAAAGATCAGAAGTGCTGATAACTGAAATATTGAATATATTTTAAATTATTTTAAAAGTGTCTATCAGGCACATAGTAAATACTTGAAAGAAGCATTCACACTTTTATTATTAATTATTTTTTGGGAACTAACCAGTCATTTTGGACTTTTCCATGAAAATAAAATTAGTTTATATAAATAATATAACTTCCCAATTCTCCAATACATAATAAAATACATGGTTTGTATTAATATGGGGCCACATCAACACTTTCTTAGAGATAGTTTTGGTTATCACTGCATACAAACCAAACCCCAAACTTACTTCAGTGAGTAACTGGGCTCATCTATGTGCTTGTTGCTTGGGGTTTTTCACAAGGTTGCAATTTGCTGCCAGCTAAAGATGCATTCATCTTAAGATTCTATAGAAATAGATGTCTAGTTCATCCACATGTTTATATTTAATGTTAGCTGAGGGCTTTGCGCTCAGCTGTCAATTTTGATCAGATTTCCTCCATTTGGGCTTCTTACAGCATGATGGATGGGTTTCAACAGGAATGTCTTGAGAGAGAATTGCCCAAGAGTGAGCATACATGCACTGGAAAGGGAAGAAAGCCTAGGATGGAGCTCTAATGAATATCTATATATATATATATATATATATATATATATATATTTTTTTTTTTTTTTTTTTTTTTTTTTTTTTTTGCGGTACGCGGGCCTCTCACTGTTGTGGCCTCTGCCATTGCGGAGCACAGGCTCCGGACGCGCAGGCCCAGTGGCCATGGCTCACGGGCCCAGCCGCTCCGCGGCATGTGGGATCTTCCCGGACCGGGGCACGAACCCGTGTCCCCTGCATCGGCAGGCGGACTCTCAACCACTGCGCCACCAGGGAAGCCTCAATATATTTTTAAGGGCATTAAAAGGGAGTCTGAGAAAGAGAGGTAAATGAGAGGTATAGGAAGTAAACAAGAACATTACTTTGCCATGGAAGAACTTTGACAAATACTATTAAGAGGTCATGTGAGATAAGCATTAAATTCTGTGTCTAGTGCTTAGCAACAGGCAGGTAATTACAGACTTGTGAAAGCAATTATATCATATGCAGAAGAGTGAGGAGTAAATGGGAAAGTGTAGAAAAGCACAGATGACTTTAAAACAGAGGAGAGGGATGAGATAGCAGTGAAGGAAGACAGATGATATGGAATTCCTTCAATGTTTCATTTTGCTTTGTTTTGTTTTGTTTGTAGATTTTGTTTTGTTTGTTTTAAGAAAGAAGTGCCATGCTTGTAATATTGATAAGAGGAAATCAATAAACAGAAATGTTGATGACATAAGAGAAGAAAAAAGGAAATCTATGATTTAAAACCTTCATAATATTATTCACATTATGCTGTGAAAACATTGTTATGACAGTGACTTGCAAGAATTTTTTGTTCCGGAACCAGCCACTGTGGTTGAACTCTACTCTTACAGGTTACAAGAAGAAATTTCCCATTCTATAAATATTTTCCCTTTTCTTTAGGCTCAAATATAATTTTCCATTATTTTCATTTAGAAATTAGTTCCTGATATTTATCTCTTCTATTTTAAATTTGTATACACATTCTCAGATTTTTTTCTAAAAAGACTTATTAGAAATCAAGAGAATATTTGGGAGAAAAACAGACACCCTATAAGATAAATTATGTCAAAACAATACAGACAACTAAATTCTCTGAATGTCACTGATAGTGAACATCATGAAATACCATTTAGTTTATTAAAATAAACATAAGGAGTAGTAGTAAGATGTATTCCATATCAAAGATATAAATAAATTATAAATAATTTATATTAAATATTAAATAATAATTAGCTTATATGACCTCTCATTTTAAGAATACCTATGAACATTAGTCAAAGTGACACTTTATATTCTGCTTATACTGTTGAGACGGTTGATGGTATTGCACTGTTCCATTTATTAGTCTATATTTAGTCATTAATATTTATACAAATTTTCACTGACTCTTACTAGACTCAGGCAATAGGCACATTTTCATTAATCAAACAAAAGTAAATGATTTGTAAATTGAGATTTCCACTACAAAATGGGGACATCAGAGTCAATGAATTTTTAGTTGAGCTTTTTAACATTACCCCTGTTTTACTTCTAAAGCTACTGTCAGTAGATTATAAACACTTTGCCTATATTATTTACCTAGATTGAAGGATTGTGATCTCAATGACCTTCCTCCAAGGATGAGTTAACAAGACTGATTTAAAGATCTGTCATACAGGAGCTATAAAGCTTCTGTCAAAATGCATTGAAGATTATGAAAAATTTATTAATATAAACATTTCACAACAGAGTTCATATTTTCTCATTTTAATACTGTGCTGTAAAATAATTAGTAATTATTGGATCACCTATTTTATAATATGAATATTTCACTTTAATTGTACCAAAAAATTAGTTTACTTAAAAAAAATAAAATGGCATAAAACTAAAACTGCATAAACATTAATTATAATAATGGAACAAATGTGGTAATAAATACATTTCAAAGTTAAAGTAGTACTGCTAAATAATAGGACAAAAATATATAAAGAGAATTAACATCCATTTTACATTTCTTGTAAACATAATTTATTCATGTCAAGATTTGGATCATTATATTAGATAGAAAGATATATATATACACACAAGCTATAAAATCCTATCTCAAAATAAATACCCACACACATATTTTTTTTCTCATGTTGCTCATAGATTTCTGCCAAAATGTAATAATATGAGAAAAACTATTAGCAAAACTATTTTCTTTTTCTTTCATATTTATTCCCTAAATATCTTTCTCCCCTTATAATTTACTATGTCATACATTTTGGATCTTTGCATAATTTGTGTGCATTTCTTTTTCCTTTTTCATTTCTTTCTTTCTGTTACAAATCATTCATAAAATTATATTTTTACCCAAAATTCTTATAAATACCATCATTCTCCTTAATACTCTGATAAAATCACTTTGATGATATATTATGGCAATACATCATAAGGTTGCTGTTACACTACTATTGTATTACTCTAATACATCAAAACACCAATATTCTGACTTACAGTACAATAATTAATTATAAGTGTAGTTCCAGTTTAACTGTAATAAAGGTTCTATGTTTTTTAAGTGTTCTATTAGAATTGAAGCAATAGAATTAACTTAAAAAGTGGACAAAATAAAAATTGGCAACATATGCTACCGGTTCAGCAATAATTTACATATTTACCTTCATGTCACAATGAAATGGGATTTTCATAGTGGAGTTTAATCATGTATGTTGGGGTGAATGAGCTCTCATAAATTAAGAAATGTGACCCTTTATTGGGTTAATTTTCCATTTCTTAAACAATACCCTACAACCAAAGGAAATATAGAAGGAAGACACTGAAAGGTACTATTGTACTTTCAAGAAAAAGCTACTCTTGCTCTTGCAAACTCTTCATTTATTTGTGCAGTTTTCCTGATATATTGTCATTAAGAGAAAACAATAAAATTATATTGATATAATTACAATTTGAATGCAAGCCTAATTTTTTTTATTTTATTTTTTTGCGATACGCGGGCCTCTCACTGTTGTGGCCTCTCCCGTTGCGGAGCAACAGGCTCCAGACGCGCAGACTCAGCGGCCATGGCTCACGGGCCCAGACGCTCTGCGGCATGTGGGATCTTCCCGGACTGGGGCACGAACCTGTGGCCCCTGCATCGGCAGGCGGACTCGCAACCACTGTGCCAACAGGGAAGCCCAAGCCTAAATTTTAATATTAATTTACTTGTGCTCTTCATTTGGATGGATGTTACTTAAGTTAATAATTTGAAAGATGAAGACAAGTTATAAGTTATAAGTTGATGCAGGGTATTATAAAATGTAAAATTGAAATGGGAAATGGATGCTTTAATCCCAGCAAATAAATTGGACCCTTGCAACCATACTGCAATGGAATGTAACAAAACATGGCAGGTGATTGCATTCTTTAAAGTCACTTATTTAATGTAACTGTTAGGAAAGATTCTGACATTTTTCTAAGTATAGCCAGAAAGTTTCTGATAGTTAGATCTAGAGAGATATATGAATGTAAAGGAAAAGAATCATGATGTTACAACTAATGTGACCAAATTTTTTTAAAAAGACGTAAATGATTTCAGTTTATGTTTTAATTTTGCCTTTCTATTTTTATGTGGCCTAGATTTTTGCAGAACTGATCCCCAATGATTCATTCTTCCATATATCCATGCGCACAAGGCCTCTGAGCTTGGCCATATGGCTAGCTTCAGCCAACGGAACTAAAGGTAATATGAGCAGAGGTTTAATACTGCTTATGCATTGGGTTGGTCCTCTCTTGCTTGGCTCTCTGGTGCCATTATGTGAACAAGTCTGGATTTATCTTGTGAGAATCAGAGGTCATGTGTAGAGAGGCCTCAATAGTACAAACCATACTGTTATCAGAGTTGAGGTTTGAGGCATGTGAATTAGTCTGTCCTAGACCACAGAGCTGCAGTTAATCCAGCCTCAACTGAATGAATCAACCAGGGAATCAGTAGAATAGCAAGGCATAATAACTGTTGATTGTTTAATCAACAAGATTTAGGGTGGTTTGTCATGCAGCAAAAGCCAGCTGGTACTCTGGAAAGAGACACATTGGACTACATACATGTACTAATAATAACTTCAATTTGAATTACTTGAAAGTTTGATTGCAATACACATTCATTTCTGATAACTTGTATTAACTGATGTAATTTTATCTTATTATATTTATTTTCATTGCAACTTGGGGGAGAGTCCAGATGTCACTGCTGAAAGTTTAGCTGAACTAAATATGTTAATAATGTTCCAACTTTTTCCTTTTTATAAAGCACATTCACATTTTTTTCTCTCCCTCTGAGTTAGTAACTACACAAATAAACATGAAAACTTAACACTAAGAAAGACATAGAAAGATAGTTTTATTAAAAGCTTTGATAGTCATTGTCTGGAGTTAAGCAAAGTAGGTTCATTTAATTCAAGTACTGGTTTAATGAGAATGAGAAATATAGAGGGAAACAATAAGTAATACAGTGATATAGAGGGAAATATAGCAACATGGGTAGGCTGATTAAACATTAAAAGTCTCCTCTCTCTCTCTCTCTCTGAGTGAACATATATATGTACATATCTATTTAATATTATATATGTAATTACTCATACTATTTAGTATAAATATCCTTATAAAATAACTGACTCCTTATCTGAAATGCTTGCTATGGCCTATTCAACATATTCAATGTCATTTTCCATGAAGTCATGAATTATAGGAGTAGACACTTAAATAAACCTAAAGCAACAGATACTATGTATGATAAGAGCGGCATTGAAGTAAAATAGTAAAGAGGAAGCTTTATAAGTTTTATGGTAATAGAAAAAAGCAAGTATGAAACAATGTACATTGAGATGTTAATTTTAATAAAATGCAAAATATGGGTCATGGAAAATATTACTTCTTAAATCTTATATAATAGAATTGGATCATGTCTTTAATGGAGAAAACTATGCCAGAAGAGTAACAAGAGAGAAAATAGACTTTTTTATGATTGTGTATATTTGCTAGAAAATATAAGAATGTAATAACAGAGAGTGGCCAAGATAGCAGAGTAGAAATACCCTGAGCTCTCCTCCCATGGGCCCACCAAAATTATGACTATTTACAGAGTGACTATGGTTGAGAAAAACCAGAAGACCAGTAGAAAAGATCTTCTACAGTTAAAGATATAAAGAAGGAACCACAATGAGACATGTAGAAGGGGAGAAATGTGGTATAGTCAAGACACACACCCAGGGTAGGTGACCCACAAATGAAAGGATAATTACAATTGCAGAGGTTCTCCCCAAGGAGTGAAAGGTCAGAGCCTCACATGGGGTGTCCAGCCCAGAGGTCCTGCACCAGAAAGATGATCACCCAGAATGTTTTGCCTTTGAAGGCCAGTGGGGTTTATTTGGGGGAATGTCAGAGGGCTGTGGGAAATAGAGACTCCACTCTTAAAGGGTGCACACAAAATCTCACATGCTTGGGACCCAGGGCAGAGTGGTAATTTGAAAGGAGCCTGGGTCAGATATACCTGCTGATCATGGAGAAACTTGAACAGAGGCAGGAGGAAATGGAGCTCACCCTGGGACATAGACACTGGCAGCAGCAATTTTGGAGAGTTCATTCTACCATGAAGACACTGGTGCTGGCAGCACCATTTTGGAATCCTCCTTCCAGGATATTAGTACAAGGACTCAGTGCTGCCCACCACTCTGGGCACCAGT
This sequence comes from Grampus griseus, assembly GCF_964374135.1. Classification (NCBI taxonomy): domain Eukaryota; kingdom Metazoa; phylum Chordata; class Mammalia; order Artiodactyla; family Delphinidae; genus Grampus; species Grampus griseus. The sequence continues at coordinate 25,768,948 of NC_139011.1, forward strand.
ATTGGGACAACTCAGGCCAAGGAGCTTACAGAGCTGGGACACATTCCTACTGACCAGCAGGCCAGCTACCTTAAGACCCCCCTGAGCCCAGAGCTACCCTGGGACTGGGCTCTGTCCACCAGAGTGCCAGCACTAGCCACAGGACTTCTGTGTCCTACAGGCAAGCAACAGGACAAGACCTCACCAACCAGCAGGCTGATACCAGCTCCAGGACCCACAAGCCCTGCAATCAGAGCCCCCAGTACACAGCTTTACTCACCAGTGGGCAGGCACTAGCTGAAGGACCTGCCTCACACCAGTGGGTAGGCAACCAGCCCCAGGACCCCCTGGGCCCTGGCGCCACCCACCAATAGGTGAACACCAGCCTGATGACCACAACTGCCCTGCAGCCTGCCATGTCAGGACACAGCGTACCTACCAGCAGGCCTTCACCAGCCCCAAGACCAAATGGGTCCCAGCCCTGCCCACAAGCAGGCCAACACCAGCTCTGGGACACTTTGAAACCCTCACCCAGCTGACCTGGGATTTGGTCCCATGTATCAGTGGGCTGACACAAGCTATAGGACACCCTAGACTCCCCAGCCAGCCATGTCATGAACTGGCCCTGTCCACCAACAGGCTGACCCTGGCTCTGGGACCCCCAAGGTCCTGCAGCCAGAGACACCAGATCTGGCTTCACCCATTGGTTGGCCAACACTAATGCGAGGAACTCCTGGGTCCTGGCCCTATCCACCAGCAGGCTGACACATGCTCTGAGACACCTTGGACACCTCAACCAGCACCCTGGCTAGTGGGCCAACACCAGCTTTGGAACACATCAAACTGTGCAGAACTGTGCAGAAACTGACCCTATACAACAGCAGGCTGATAAAGATATGGGACCCCCTGGCCTCACAACCACTCACCCTACCTAGAGCTGGGCCCACAACTCAATGAGTCAGCACTAATCCCAGAATTCCCCAGGGCTCTGCACACAGCTACCTCATAACATGGTCTCACCCACCAGCAGGGCTTGGCAACCAACAAGAATGGGGGTTAGCCATGCCTACCAGAAATCCCACAGTAGTCAGCCTGTCACAACAGAAGGAGTACACAGTCCAAATAGGGGGCAGCCCTAAAGTATATAGCTCTGGTGACCAGAAAGGAGAGTACTACTGGGACACATCTTCTACAAAAGGCCTCTTCTTCAAGGTTGGGAAATGTAACCAACTTACTAAATACATAAAAATAAAAACAGAAAATTAGGCAAAACGATGCAAAAAAGGAATATTTTCCAAAAGAAGGATCAAGATAATACCCCAGAAGAACTAATTGGAGTGGAAATAAGTAATCTACCCTTAAATAGTTCAAGGTAATGATTATAAAGATGTTCAAAGGACTCAAGAGGAGATTGGATAAGCAGAATAAGAAGTTAGAATTTTTTTTTAAATAGAATTAGAAAATATAAAGAAGAATGAAACAGAGATGAAGCATACAGTAACTGAAAATGAAAAATACACTAGAAGGAATCAATACTAGATTAAATGATACAGAGTACTGGGTCAGCAAACCAGAAGAAAGAGTAGTGGAAATCACTGAAGATAAACAGCAAAAGAAAAAAGAATAAAAAGAAATGAGGACAGTTAAAGGGAACTCTGAGATAACAACAAGCATACCAATACTCACAGTATATGGGTCACAGAAAAAAGATAAAGAATGGAGCAGAGAAGATATTTGAAGACATAATAGTAGGGGACATTATCACCCCACTTACATCAATGGACAAATCAGCCATACAGAAAATCAATAAAGAAACACTGTCCTTAATTTTATGCTAATTGAAATAAGTCAGACAGAGAAAGACAAATACTGTACAATATCACTTATATGTGGAATGTAAAAACTACAACAAACTAGTAAATATAACGAAAAAGAAGCAGACTCACAGATACAGAGAACAAAGTAGTGGTTACCAGTGGGGAGGGAGGGGCAATAAAGGGGTGGGGAGTGAGAGGTATAAACTACTGACTGTTATATAGACTACAAGGATGTGAGACAATATAGCCAAAATTTTGTAACTACTGTAAATGGAATATAACCTTTTTAAATTGTAAAATGTTTAAAAATAGTTTAAAAAAAAGAGAAAAGAAACACCCTTAAATGACACATTACACCAGAGGTACTTTATATATATATATATATATATATATATATATATATATATATATATATATATATATATATATATATATATATATATATATGACACTCTATCCAAAAGTAGCAGCAGAATACCCATTATTTTCAAGTGTGTATGGAACCTTCTCCAGGATAGATCACATTCTAGGCCACAAAACAAGTCTCAGTACATTTAAAAATATTGAAATCATTTAAAGCATCTTTTCCAAACACAATGCTATAAAAATAGAAATCAAGCACAAGAAAAAAACTATAAAAAACATAAACATGTGGAGGCTTAACAATATGTTACTGAGCAACCAATGGATAACTGATGAAATCAAAGAAGAAATCAAAAATACCTGGAGACAAATAAAAATGAAAACACAATGATCCAAAATCTATGAGAAGTAGCAAAAGCAGTTCTAAGAGGGTAGTTTATAGCAATACAAGCCTACCACAGGAAACAAGAAAAATCTCAAATAAACAACCAACCTTAAACCTAAAGGACTCAGAAAAATAATAAACAAAACCCAAAGTTAGTAAATAGAAAGAAACCATAAAGATCAGACCAGAAATAAATGAAATAGAGACAAAAAAAAACCAATAGAAAAGTCCAATGAAATTAAGAGCTGGTTCTTTGAAAAGATAAACAAAATTGATAAACCTTTAGCCAGACCCATGAAGAAAAAAGAGAGAGGACAAATCAATAAAATCAGAAATGTAAAAGGAGTATTTACAACCAACACCACAAAGGATCATAAAAGACATAAAGGATCATAAGAGATTACTACGGATCAGAAGAGATTACTATGAAAAATTATGTACCAATAAAATGGACAATTTCAAAGAAATGGATAATCTACCAAGACTGAAAATATAAACAAGCCAATTACCAGTACTGGAATTGAATAAATAATAAAACAATTCCCAACAAACCAAAGTCCAGGACCAGATGACTTCACAAGTAAATTTTACCAAATATTTGAAGAAGAGTTAACACCTATCCTTCTAAAACTGTTCTAAGAATTACAGAAGAGGAACACTTCTGGACTCATCCCAGGAGGCCAGCATCACCCTGATACAAATACCAGACAAAGATATCACAAAAAAGAAAATTACAGGCCAATATCACTGATGAATAAAACTGAAAAATTCTCAACAAAATATTAGCAAATGGAATTCAACAACATTTTAGAAGGATCATACATGATAATCAACTCTCACTTATCCCAGGAATGCAAAGATGGTTCAATATCTGCAAATTAATCAAAGTGATACACCACATTCACTAATTGAAGTTCAAAAATCATATGATCATCTCAATGATCAGAAAAGCTTTTAACAAAATTCAACCTGCATTTATGATTAAACACTCTCCATAAAGTAGGTATAGAGGGAACATACCTCAACATAATTAAGCCCATACATGACAAGCCCATAGCTAACATCATACTCAATGGTGAAAAGCTGAAAGCGTATCCTCTAAGATCAGGAACAAGACAAGGATGCTCACTATCAACAGTTTTATTCTACATACTCCTAGTTACAAAACTGAGATGAGAAAAAGAAATAAAAGGAATCCAAATTGAAAGGAAGAAGTAAAACTGTCATTGTTTGCAGATGACATGATTCTATACATAGAATATCCTAAGGATGCCACAAAAAGCTACTAGAATTCACCAATGAATTTGTTGAATTTATGCACACTCACAACAAATTATCAGAAAGATAAATTAAGAAAACACTTACAATCACATTGAAAAGAATAAAATCCCTAGGAATAAACCTACCTAAGGAGGTAAAATTCCTGTACTTGGAAAGCTACCAGATACTGATGAAAGAAATTGAAGATGACACAAAGAGATGGAAAGGTATACCATGTTCAAGGTTGGAAGAATTAATATTGTTAGAATGATCATAATACCCAAGGCAATCTACAGATTCAGTGTAATCCCTATCAAAATACCAATAGCATTTTTCACAGAACTAGAACAAATAATTCTAAAATAAGTATGGATACACAAAATACCCTGATAGCCAAAACAATCTTGAGAAAGAACAAAGCTGGAGGTATCACACTCTCTGATTTCAAACTATAAGACAAAGTGACAGTAATCAAAACAGTATGGTACTGGCACAAAAAACAGACACACTGATCAATGGAACAAACAGAGAGCCCAGAAATGAACCCACACTTACATGGTCAATTAATCTACAGCAAGGGAGGTAAGAATATACAATAGGGAAAAGACAGCCCTTTCAATAAATTGTGTTGGAAAAACTGGGTAGTTACATGCAAAAGAATCACAACATGGATAAAAAGTAAATTAAAAATGGATTCAAGACTGAAATGTAAGATCTGAAACCATAAAACATCTTGAAGAAAATACAGGCAGTAAGCTCTTTGACACTGGTCTTCATAATTATTATTTTTTATATGTCTCCTCAAGCAAGGAAAATAAAAGCAAAAATAAACAAGTGTGACTACATCAAACTAAAAAGCTTTTGCAAAGTAAAAGCAACTATCAATAAAACAAAACGGCCAACGACTGCATGAGAGAATATATTTGCAAACCACATATCTGATAAGGGATAATATTCAAAATACACAAATAATTCATACAACTCAGCATCAAAAAAACCCAAACAACCCAATTAAAAAATGGGCAGAGGAATGGAATAGACATTTTGCCAAAGTCATACAAATGGACACCAGGTACATGGAAAAGCACTCAACAACACTAATCATCAGGAAAACTCAAATAAAAAACACAGTGAGATATCGCTTTACACCTGTCAGAATGGCTATTATCAGAAAAACAACAAATAACAAGTTTTGGCGTGGACATGGAGAAAAGTGAACACTTGGTTAGAATGTAAATTGGTATAACCACTATGGCAAACAGTATGGAGATTCCTCAAAAATTTAAAAATAAGACTACCATATGATCTAGCAATATTACTTCTGGGAATTTACCCAAAGAAAACAAAACCACTAATTAGAAAAGATATATGCACCCTTATGTTCATTGCAGCATTATTTACAATAGCTCGGATATGGAAGCAACCTAAGTGCCCATCAGTAGACGGAGGGATAAAGAGGATGTGGTTAATATATACAATGGAATATCACTCGGTCATAAAAAAAAGAATGAACTCTTGCCTTTTGCAACAACACAGATAGACCTAGAGAGTATTATGCTAACTGAAATAAGTCAGAAAAGAGAAAGACAAATACTGTATGATTTCACTCATTTGTGGAATCTTAAAAAAACAAAACAAATGAACAAACATAACAAAACAGATACAGTTACAGACACAGAAAAGAAACATGGGAGAGGGGTGGGGGGGGAGAAATAGGTAAGGGAGATTCAGAGGTATAAACTTACAGTTGCAAAATAAATGAGTCAGGGTATGAAGTGTACAGTGTGGGGAATATAGTCAATAACTGTTAATAACTATGTAATATCTTTGTACAGTGACAGGTGACAGACTTTTATCATGGTGATCATTTTGAAATGCATAGAAATACCAAGTCACTATGTTGTGTAACAGGAACTAACGTAGTGTTCTAGGTCAAATATACTTCAAAAACAAAAAACAAACTCATAGAAAAGGAGATCAGATTTGTGGTTACCAGAGTCGGGGGTGGGGGGAGGGGGAATTTGATGAAGGTAGTAAAATGGTACTAACTTCCAGTTATAAGATAAATAAGTTCTAGGGATGTAATGTACAACATGATAAATACAATTAACACTGTTGTATATTATAGATGAAAGGTTTTATGAGAATAAATCCTACCAGTTCTCATCACAAAAAAAAACCAAATTTCTATTTCTTTAGTTTTGTATCTATGTGGGATAATAGATGGTCACTAAACTTATTGTGATAATCATTTCATAATATATGTAAGTCAAATCATAATGCTGTATACCTTAAACATATACAGTGCTGTATGTCAATTATATGTCAATAAACTGGAAGAAAAAAGAATGTAATAATAAAATTGTAGTAGAAAGCATTTAGGTATGGAAAAAAATTAGGAAGGAAAAATATCTATACTATAAGACTATACTATATTCTACCCAAGAATAGTATATAAATTTGTTAAAAAGCTATGTAAATTTGCTTATCTAATTGCAGATTATATAATTCAAAAATCAAAACAAAATATAATATTGATTGGGGTATTACAATATTTTAATATATGTGGGTATTCCATATGTTAAAATAAGTTATTTGATAATACTTAAATGGTTTTAAAATAAATTTTCCCTTCATTATGTAGAATAGGCTATAAATAATCAATCTTTCTGTATAATGCTGTACCATGTGCTGCTACATTTGCCTTACGACAATTATATACAAAGAATTAGGTCAATATCATCTCAATTTTATATATAGGAACTGAAGTTAAGCAAAGCTAAACAATTACCTTGTCGAAACCTTGTCGAAATGGTGAAGCTCTGAATTCACCATTGAATTGAACACACATATCCTTCCACCATATCCAGTAATTTTACAACATACTATGAAGTTGTGGGTATGGGAATATTTTTCTAGATACAATTCTAAATTTCTAAGCTATTTAAGGATACAAAGTCATATGATCATTAGGTCAAATCATGTTACCTTGTCATGAATAATAGTAAGAGAATGGCAGACAGGGCAGAGTCAGATTCTATGATCGGAAAAACAAAATTTCAAATGAATATTTGTTATAATATCAGACATGAATAGGCAGAATATATATTTTGATTTTTTAGGCTAATAAGGAGTAACCCACAAAAATAAATAACTCTTTCACATCTGTTTAATGAGATAAAAATAATTCTTCCATAACTGAACATTTCAAGTACTATACTGGAGAAATAGAATATAAATTATTTTATTCCTTTTTTAACAGATGAGGAAAATGATATGCCAAGAGAATAAAGTTCTCAAACCATCTCAACAGCATGTTAGAAGGATATAATGCATAATGTAGCTTCCAGGACATCAAATGCTCAGCATATCATGATGTCAAGGGAAAGTGGAAGTCCTGGTAGTTATACCTTAAATAGCAACCTCAATATATATTCTAGGTTTATTTTGTCATTACTGTGTTGGCAGTGGTGTTGAGATATATTTTGGGAAGAGGCTGAAATAATTAAATGTGCTATTATTCTGGGTGATCAATTTTATAGATTTAAGTTTAGATTGTGAATTTAGGCATGTTGTTTTGAGAATAGCTTAAAAAAATGGTGTAACTACACTATATAAAACTATTCACAGCTTGGAAGTTTAAAAAATTTACCTATAACATAAGACCCAGTGTAATATTGCACCTCTCTTACTGTGGATAGAAATAGGAGATCTGAGATGAAGAAAAATTATTCACGTAGTCTGAATTTGAAGACGTACTGTGCTATGTTGCTCTGCTTTATTGTGAGTTAAGAAAGACAAGAATATGAATGTGAATAATGATATACATTTGTGTGCAGTGTGTGTGAATTCTGTTATTTTTTTGATGTGCTGACTTTAAGAAGTATGTAGCACAACATTGTAGCACACAGCAAGGTAGGATTGACCTTTGTGGGTGGGACTTCTCCAAAATGCAGGCAGAAGGAAGAAAATGACCAAGAGAAGAAAAGATAGACAATTTTTTGACTGGACCATATGAGATCTGAAGTTGTGTTTGACTCCTAAATATAATTATCATTATTATATGAGGACCTAGGCACTAAGTAATTATGTTGACAAAGTATGTTCTTAAAACCCTTAGACATATACACAAAATATACACAAAAAATATTATTCATGTAGTTTTAATTGATATCCATTTGTGCATTTCCTATCACAACCAGAGACAAGGTCATCCTTAGTTCTTTTTACATTCAACATAAATGATTTTTCTGATGTACCTCTGTTCTATACTGTGTTCAAAATCACTCTTAAATGTTCTTTAATTTTCCAGAATTTTAAGATTATATTGAAACCTTTACATGAATAAACTAATTTATGTACATAATAAACAGTGTCAAATCCTTTGAATAAATAATGCCACAGCTGTTAAAACATTTATCAACTAAGAAGGATAATATGATAAATAGGTGGGAAATCAGTAGTTCATCATTTGTAAGCATCTTCCATGAGCATGAAATAAATAGAATTCTGTTGACAAATTAAAATATTAAAGGATGGCTATTTCTATGAAAGATTATCTGCTTAAACAGACTGAACATTCAATCACAAAGTGTTAATGCTTTGAGTTATAACTGATATCCTTGGTGGCATCTATTACATTGCCTTGAGTAAAGAGAAAAAGAACATTTGAAAGGAACAAGAGAAAAAGAAAGAAATCCAATCAGACCACGTTAGTAATTTCTCCTTAGGTTGCCACTTTTCTTGGTAATTCTATTAGTGTCAGAGGCTACTATTATTAGTGTATTACTGTTTGCCTGTAACTATGATGAATATGTTTAATCATATTAGAAGAGCTTATACCACATAAAGACAAATATTAATGTTATATCAAGTAGATTTAAAATATTATAGCACTTCCATAATGTTAATAAGGTTATTTTCAAATTCATTCTTCTGAATTATAGTCAGATATTTTAAACTTTTTCTTTTTTCTACTTACACACAGTTGCCTATTTTTAAGGTAATTCTGAAACTGTAATAATGTTTTATTTCTTAGTATAGTCTTAATAAATGTTACATGTATTTATGATTATGAAAGTAACCCTATCATGAACAATTGAATATTTTTACCTCTCTCTGGGCTTCATTTGATGATACTGGGTCAATAATTTTAATTGAATCCATGAATCAAGAACATGTAAAATACAGAAATAAGCATGCTCTATTTGATATGTTTATTAATATATCTGTAAAACACATGTGTTGAGATATCTTGTATATCATACAGACATGTTGAGGTAGTGTTGAGTTGTCTTACATATTATATAGGTATGTTTGGGTATATGTTTGAGTATTGAAGCACCCTTTATTATAGAAGTTTCCAGTGATGAAAAGAAAAAAATTTAAAATTCAGCATTATCGTTTTAAGTCAACAAAAAAGGACTTCTTTATCAAATTTCAAAAACAAGTATTAGAAACTTTAAGAATAAAATAGTTATCTCTCATATGTTTCCTTATTTTTAAATTTATAATATGCCTCATGGAGTTAGTTTACTTCTATATTTATTATTTACATCTTCAGTTTTCCTATGCAAGAGACCATAGTCATAGCATATTTAACATCAAAGATTTTAACCAATTTATAATCCCATTAAAGTTTCATAGCAAAAGAGTTTTACATTTGCTGAAGCAGAGAATCCAGTTCACATACTTAGAAGTTGGGAAGTTTGTCATGTAGTGATTGAGCCTAACAAGCTATTCAACATTTGCACTGTAATGAGGCTTTGTTAGTCTGCTGCACTTCCAGCAATTTTAGGAAGTCATAAAAATGTTTCTTTCAAAAAATAAAATTATCCTGAAAAGAAATCAACTACTTGTTTGGCTGATGAAACTGATGATAAAACGAGGAGCCCAGTGCTAATAACTTTTTGCCCATAAATTAAGGACACAATTATATAAATAGGTGACTATCCAATTTAGTAGTTGCATGGATATTGTTGTGAACAAATGACTGTATGTCTTTACAGATTTTTTAAAAAAGGAATTATGAAACTATTACAATCAGTATTCTTGTCAATGCATAAATCCCTCACTCAGTAAGAATAGCATTTGAATAAGAATTAAGTTAATAAGAGTTACGCACAAGTGCACTTAACTTCGGGAGAAAAAAAATTCTCAGGAGATACATTGTTCTTAATGGAAACTTTCTAGGAATTAACAGATTGTAGGAAAGCTAATTTGATCAACAATCTAAACTTCAAAAAAAGCAAATATTGCTTGAAATATTTTTAAAAATAGTCTTCTCTTTATAATTGTATATTAACTGGAGAGGAAGGTGTCTAAATTACTATAAAGTAGTATTCTCACACTGGAGAATCACATAAAAATAATAGATTTTAGTCTAATTTTAGGAGAAAATGCCTAAAAAACCTATAAACCCAGGGAGGAAAAAAAAGAAATGTGTCTAATTTAAGAAAAAAAGATGATCACCTGATCACTGTGAAGTCAGATATCATAATTCATGATCATACTGTTTGTTCTATCATTATGAATCATTTATGTAAGGGTCAAAATTAATAACCTCTTTTCATGCATTTCAGGGTATTTAAAAAATCCCTACTTCTGATACAACACTTTGGGAAATGATTTTGTATATGTTGAAAATAAACATGTTTCTTTATAGGCATTTAGGTAAGTCTCTATTCATCACATAACTAACTGGACAATCCCCAAAATCTGCCATTGTAATAATGATTATTATGTAAATGTTGCTTATTTCTATTAATCTCATGGAGTTTGGTTCCCTTGACACAAAATTTAAGATACTTTTGAATTTAAACAGATGGTGCTTGGCAAAAAATTCATGAAATGGCTGAAAGCAATATTAAAGAACTAACTGGTGAGTATATAATATAAAAAAAGAAGGATTATTTTTAAAAATTCCACTGAAATCTCAGTGAAATTTATGGAGACTGAATTTTTATAAATGTGAAAAAAATAATGGTAGTATTAACTGACATTTATTGGGTTTTTACTGTGTGCAAGATACTTAACATGAAGTATGTCAATGAATCTTGCACCTATGCTTAAACTTAGTCATGATGTCAAAACTTTTCAAAAATTGTGCTGGGTAGAATTTGGTTTATTTTCAATGTTTTTATCCAATTTTTCATATTTATTCTGCTTACTTTGAAATAAATGAATAAACACTTGTAAGCAGTAAATGTGCATATAAATATACAACTTAAATATTTAGAATTTTTAAAACAAATTTCTTAAATGATATGTAAAATTTTTAATTTGTTAGAAAAGTATACCCTTAAATTTTTTCTGCTGCTTTGGGGTTTTTTTTTTCTTCCTAAGAATCTCAAGTCTCAAAAGATCCCGAGAATATTATCTCATTAATCTGTGAAACTTTTTGGTGACCTTAGTGACAAATGTTTTAGTCTCTATTTCACAGATGGAGAAACTTGGATCAGAAAGGTTAATTTGTTTGTGTAAGTTGACATATCATGTCAATTCCTATGTTCTTAGAAGAACTTATGGTTCTTGCCTTGTTGGCTACTATATTATCCACTATATCATTTTTGTAACATTGAGAGACAAAGTAACTCAGAACTGAATAAAATACCTATAATTACTGGCCTCAACCATACTTTAGGCCTGTGGCTACTTCACCTCAACATATTCTATTGCTGATTCTAATATTCTTTTATTCCACTCATCTTTAAAACCACACAACAGAAGGAGGGAAGGAACCAAAGAAAGAAAGCATGATAAAGAAATATTGCCATAGCAATTGTCTTAGTTTGTATAATCACTTTCTCGGTGGGGCAGGGGAGGTGGGAGTGGGGAGGCTAAATGAGAAGGTCAGGGACTCAAAAGTAATTCTCTCTCTTAAGAAAGAGTAACAAAATTGAATGGAATTAATTCCATTCTGTTTTGAAACAAGACTAAGTGGATCACAGTGAATAAAATATTGCTGCTTTTCTGTGGCCCAGATACCCATACAGAGGTCCACATAAACAAAAAAAAAAATTATTTTTATATACCTAAACTACTTGGGAATAAAATTTAAATTTTTCAAATTTTTCAAAACATTCTGTTCATCTCTGACAAAGCAGAGTAAAGGGAAGTTTCAATGCTGTCAAATGCGACAAATGTAAAATATTAAAACATGCTTTCCATCTAGAAAATCAAAGATCAGTTTTATAAAACTTGTCATAATAACTGATTCATTTTGTTATAAAGCAGAAACTAACACACCATTGTAAAGCAATTATACCCCAATAAAGATGTTAAAAAAAAAAACAACTTGTCATAAACTCAATTATCAATCCCTAATCTAACTGACATCTCAAATAAAACTACCAATAATTACATTTCTAAAGTAATCCATTTTTCCTGCTTGGCAAAAATATTTATTCATGTTATATTAAAAGAAGTCAGGTCGCATAAACTTCCTCTGGGAATCTAATTGGGAATCAGGGCTAAATGTCATTAAGAGACTGATGTGTTTACTTATTTACAAGTTACTTGTTTGTGTTTTAAGTCTTGTTTTCCACATATTCTATGTGAAATGATAATGGAGATAGTATGGATAGCTGGCTACCAAATATCCCACTATCTTTAGCATAGCTTCAGTGTTAAAGTGGAGGAGAGGGAGGCAACAAAACTCAAGCAATGTATTGATTCATGAGTCTAGGGCCAGGGCAAGATAAAAAAGATGGAAATCAGCTAACACACAGGGATCACTGTCAAAGACTGTGACCTAATTTCTCTACTACCATCCAAGACCCTCTAGTCACTTTGCATAATTTTACTTGTGCTTTTGCCATCACCATATTGAAGATATATGCCTGAAGAGAGGAAAGGATGAGCAGGCAGCACACAGAGGATTTTTAGGGCAGTGAAAATATTCTGTATGATACCATAATGATAAATGCAGTGGGACAAATGATGCATTTGTCCAAACCCATAGAATGTACAATACCAAGAGTGAGTCATAATGTAAACTATGGACTTTGGATGATCACAATGTGTCAATGTAGGTTCACCCATTGAAACAAATGTACTACTCTGGTGGAGGATGTTGATAATAAGGGAGCCTATGCATGTGTGGTGACAAGGGGTATATGGGAAATCTATGTACCTTCCCGCCATATTTGCTGTGAATCTTAAACTGCTCTGAAAAGATTTTAATGAAAACATTGAAAGAAAGAAAGAAAGAAAGAGATGAAGGAAAGAAGGAAGGAAGGAAGGAAAGAAGGGAGGGAGGGAGGGAGGGAAGGAGGGAGGGAGGAAGGGAGGATATACCTGAGATAAATTTCACTGGTTTCAAAAAGAGGATGAGAAATACATACAGAAGAACTCTTAGCTTACTGTCATATGCATGAGAAAGAAGAGCCAAAATCACCAAGCCCAGCCTACATCAGCTGACACCCAGCCTACATCAGCTGGCAACCAGCCAACTCATAAATGCATAAACTATGATGACAAATTTGGAATATTATTTAGAATAATTAAATTATCCCATTATTTGTTCTGCAATTCTTTGTGATGTGTTTGCAACTCCTTTTATTAAGAAGAGCTGTATCTCCAAACTCTTTAAGCATTTGCTTTGAGTAACAGTATGTGGTGGTAAAAACTTGTACCTGTTGTTTACCTAGGCCACTTCTTTTTATTCTCTTGGAATCATGCCACATTATGTGACAAGCAAAGGTAGCCTGTTAGAGAAAAAGAAACCATGTGCTCCTAAATATAGTTAGTGGACTATTTCCAGCACAGGCCCTAGAGATGTAAGAAAGCCCAACATCCATGCATTTAACCTCAGACTCCTGCGGAAGCCCAGATGAGACCAGAAGAACCACCCCGAGAGAACAGCCTAAATCACTGACCCAGATATACATAACATATGATTCTACGTCACTAAGTTCTGGGATGGGATGGTTTGTTACAATTGCTACCTGATGTAATAAATACTTGTTTTAAGTTCTTGAGTTTGGGTTAGTTTGTTTTGCTTCAAAGACAACTATTATGGCATATTTGTTAATGAGTTTTCATGTTGATTTAGAATAGAGAAAAATTCTATACATCTATATGAAAATACTTGTTGTCTGGGAAAAGAACATCACACTTGTAAAATCCAGAGAAAGGAAATACCTCTTAATATCCACAATGGGACACAAGAGAAAATTCCAAGAAATGATGGCATCCTCAGTAAGACATAGAAAAGCATAATCTATAGGAAACAAGTTTTAAAAGATTTTTAAAAATAAGTAAAGATTAGACTAAACAATAAATGGCAAAATAATGAGGCTAAAGAGAGATGGATAAACTCAGTTAAGATAATCAAGGTAACACTGCCATGAAAACAACATTAAAATTGTACTGTCTAATGAAAGGAAAGTTTTATTTCTTCCTCTCAATACAGGTCCATTGCAGGTTAGTTTAGAAGAGGCAACTTTTCTGTATTTACTATACAGAACAAAAATAATAATGGGAGTAGGGAATCAGGGAAAATCATGCACTCTCCATGGAGGTGTGGAGCATATGAAATATATATACTTGTATATTACTATATATTTTATATACATGCTTACAGATGGGAGGAGAGAGATAGAATTAATACAATGTTGACTGCATTCTGGGATCTGAATTTTGCTGTGTGTTTTTTTTTTCTGGTCTACAAAACATTAATTATATGAATCACTAACATGTACACATGTACTTTCTTCATTTCCCTCAAAAGAAAATGTCAGGGTTGAGGATCAGGTGAAATATGGTAGGTAAATATACTGTACTTCCACTAAAGACCAATGTTTATTGAAGTTAGGATGGAAAGAAAGTTGACAGTGGTCAGAGAGAAGTGTTTGAAATTAAGATTGTTGGAGGTGTTGGACATTATGATAATGGCAAATCTGAGTATTTGACCACAAGCAGGGGGCCTCAGGTCAGATAAAAGAATCACAGGAGAAGAGAAGGTGATGGAAGTGAGAGGCCAGGTTCTGGAAGGATCATTCTCATGGGTGTTGAACCACAAAGTATAATGGCAGGAGTAATATGGACAAGAGTGGCAGTAGTTCAACAGCTAAAAACTTCAAGTTTCAAGGGATGGGAGTGTGTCTTAAGGAGAGATGGATGACTGTAAAAAGGCATATTGCATGATATAATCTGATTTTATGGGATAAAAATCTGGGAGAAATGGAAATAGAATGGAAGCAGCAATGAAAACAAAGAGTATGTTTGACCTTCTCCATGCTGCTTGTATGAATATTATGGCAGGACAAAAAAAAACAAAAAAAAAAAACTTACTTAAAAGTCTCCAAGGAGGACTTAGTCTCATTATGATAAAGTAGATTTAATTTAGAGTAAGAAAGAGAACTCAGCATTCAGACAAGAATTAAAGAATATTAAGGATTTGTTGAAGACTGAAATCTTAGTTCTGGAGGGTAAAGTGAGGAACTTTAAGGAGTGCTGACAAAAGTAAATGTTAAAAAAAATGTGTAAGTATTAGAGTTGGGTAAAGAGAGATGCCTCAGGAGTTCTGGAAGTTTTCTTATGATTTATTTGAAAGAAATGTATGGAATGAAAAAAAAAGAAATGTATGTCATAGATTCAAACAGAGGCTCACAAGGCAGATCTAGTAAAGGGGGAGCCTGTGATTATTGGTGTGGAAGAGGATAGGAGAATCTTGCCAGGAAAATCCAGGGTTGTGAGATTTCAACTTGACTCTCGCTATTGGAAAGAAGTCTTTCTTCATGAGAGAGTTAGTTCTACCCTTTCTTCCATTCTAGAGATATTTTTGAAGATCTATATTTTGCCTCACATGATGTTAGGTGATGGGTAGAGAGTGGTAAACAAACCATTTTTGTTCTTCTCCTTTATAAATGGTGAAAGAGAACAGGATTGAGAACAATTTTAAAATATATTTAAGAAAGCCATCACTAAATAGTTTTTCTTAATATCAGATTTTAAAAAATAAACTCAAAGTGGGCTTGCCTGGTGGCGCAGTTGTTGAGAGTCCGCCTGCCGATGCAGGGGACACGGGTTTGTGCCCCGGTCCGGGAAGATCCCACATGCTGCGGAGCGGCTGGGCCCATGAGCCATGGCCGCTGAGCCAGCGCATCCGGAGCCTGTGCTCCACCAACGGGAGAGGCCACAGCAGTGAGAGGCCCGCGTACCGCAAAAAAATAAATAAATAAAATAAAATAAATAAACTTAAAGTAAGGAGGGTATTGTCAAGATAAAGAATATTTTGATCTTAAATGCTAGGTTCAACAATTTCAGCTTCATCTTTTAGATAGTGTGTAAGTTTTAAATTGGGAATCATCTGACAAAGGCATCGATTTCAGAAAGTTCAAACTGGCAGTGATATATAGAATGGCTTGAAGGGTGAAGAGACCAATAGCAGGATGGAGGCTGCAGATAGCCTATGTATGAAATAAATTAATTGGTTGCATTGGGAATGGAAAGAGAAATCACTAGAAAAATATTGTAAAGAACTGATAGTACGTGGTAAAAAAATTTCGTATGGACATAAAATTATGAGAGCTGTGAAACTGCAATGTGTTACAATTTCCAGTCATCTGGAATATAGTTTAACAATAATGAAAAATTTGTATGTATATTCAGAAGAGACTAAATCATTTTTTAATTGACTAAAGTTTTGCCTTTCATTTTTAAAACTTGGGAAACATTTATTTTATTAAAAATAAAAGTTGCAGAAAGGTTTGGTGAGACATAAGACAGTTTTATGAAGTATGTTATTATTGCTGCCATTTAGCAGTTTATTAGATGATAATTCTCAAAACAAAACAAAATTCAGGTTTGGAGTGCATTACTCAGTTCTTAAGGATATTTTACTGAGAAAAATATGGTATTGTGCTGTTCAGACAGAACTTTTTAATGAGCTCTTTTTATTTTACATCAGTTTTTACTGATACTGAAAGCACTGATTTTATGGGGGTTTCAAAAATTATTATTCCTACTGCTACATTATAAATAGAAAGTGCATTAGTCTGTCACACAGCTAACTTTGTTTAATTGGTTAATTGTGATCTAGTATGCATAGCTTGAATGTGAAAATAATTATAATTTGTGTTTATAAATTTTACAGAAAATAAACCCAAGAATTTGTGGTAGCCAAAGAAAAATACATGTATTATAGTGCATGTATACAAGATTTATTCTAACATAGAAATTAGTAATCCTACATATACAATATTTAACCCATTTTTCCTGTGAATTATGGGCTTGGTAAATGTATTTCTAAACTAGTACTTGCTAAACAAAACATAAAGAGTTTAAGTCAAACTTGGGGAGGTTATTGAAAAAAAAAATTGAAATTAGGACCATCTCAGCTAACCTCTAGATATATTTCTAGTACAGCAGAAAATATTTTAAAAGGGGGTGGTTTTGTAAGTCAATTCAAAATCTGGTTCCACTGCTTTCTAATTACTAGACCTTTTGCAAGTTATTTTTTTATTCTAGTCTCCTCATTTGTAAAATAAAGATAAGCTACATGTCTCACAAGGTCGTTTTGAAAATTAGTAGTGACAGTTATAAAAGAGATCACAGAGCATGGGAGACTGTAAGTGATTAAGGATGATAATATTAATGGTACAATTGACAATATTTATGGAGCATTTATGTGTCAGTAACAACAAAACCTTTTTTATATATATTTTGTCAAAATTTCCTTAAAACAGCTCTATGTGGAAAGTATTATTTTAGTTTTCACATCACAGATGAGGAAATTGAGGCTTAAAAACTTGCATGGTAAGTTTAAAGTTACACTAACTAGAAAAAAAATGTTAAGCTAGGATACAAAGTCATACCTGAATCAATCAAATAAAGTTGATAGGTTGCCATGCCCATAAAATACATCCTCTCCATCTTCCATCTCTGTAAACTTTATATTCGAATTTTAGATAGGACATATATTCCACTTACCATACTTAGGCATAAATATATTCTGAAAGTCACTTAGAAGTGGCAGAGTTGGGATCTTACTCAAGGATTTTTAAATGCTAAGAACTAGGGTGAGTATCCATGGAACTTTTAGTTTCATTTTGTTAATGTTAGTTTCATTTTGTTAATTGTTAATGTTCCACAGTTTTCAGTATTTTAGCTTCTGCCTTTTCCCCTTTTGCGTTCTATATTTCCTTTAATTAAAATTCATATTCCTGGGACGTCCCTGGTGGCACAGTGGTTAAGAATCCACCTGTCAATGCAGGTTTAAGCCCTGGTCCAGAAGATCCCACATGCCGCAGAGCAACTAAGTCCATGCGCCACAACTACTGAGCCTGTGCTCTAGAGCCCGTTAGCCACAACTACTGAGTCTGAATGCCACAACTACTGAAGCCTGCACACCTAGAGCCCGTGCTCCACAACAAAGAGAAGCCACCGCAATGAGAAGCCCATGTACCGCAAAGAAGAGTAGCCCCCGCTCGCCGCAACTAGAGAAAAGCCTGTGCGCAGCAACAAAAACCCAAAGCAGCCAATAAATAAATAATAAATAAATAAATAAATAAATAAATAAATCCATAATCCTTTTTATAACATGCAAATACCATCAATCACCTTCTAGTGTCCACCTCCAAAGTCCAATGTTGAAATTGTAGCTATGATGGAGTCATTATTAAACTACCTGTAATTTCTTTAATACGTTTGCTGTTTTATGTTTCTATGTTTGTATATATTATCTTGTCACTTAACTGATTAAATACTTCTTAAATGAACTGAAAGAATAAAAATGAGAAAATTATATAAAATTCTTGACACCATGCCTAGTACATATTAACTGCTTATTATGCATTCCTATTTTAACTTGTACCAAATTAAGGCCAAAATTTTGGTGTCATCTTTGCCTCCTTGCTTTCTCTAATTTGAAAATATGTCCAGAATCTGGTCACTAATCACCATCTCCATTGCTACCACATTAGTCCAAGCCAAAATGTCATCATCTTTCATCTGGATTAAAGTAGTTGTCTCTAACCTAATCTCACATATGCTATATTTACTGTCTTTCAGTCTTTTTTCAAACAATGGCAGGAATGATCCTGTTAAAATTAATAAATATGTAACTACCTTACTGAAAACACTAACATTCCCATGACTTCCCATCTCATCTAGTATCATATTCTCTCTCTCTCTCATTCTGTTCCTGCTAAACCTATGCTGACCTTCCTTATTGTTACTTGCATGTACAAGGCATGGTCTTAATTCAGGATGAGTGTACAGGCAGCTCTATCTTCCTGAAATACTCTCCCCCTGATCTGTGTGGCTCACTTGCCCATATCTCTTAAATCATTTTCAAAAATTAAGTTTTTCAATGAGGTTTTTGTTGTTACTGTGGTTTACTCTATTTAAAATTAAAACTCTCAACATCCTCTCCTATTTCATTTCTAATTTATATTTCTCCGTAAAGCTTACCATCTAACATACTACATACTCACTTATTCATTTTGTGTATTATCTAACTTCCCCTAGCAGAACATGAAGGGCTGGAATTTTATTTTTATATCAACACCTAGAACAGAGCTGGACACATAAAAAGTACTCAATAATATTTACTGAATGAAATATATTAACTTACTATTTTCATTGAAGATTAGATCATGAGCAATTCCCCAGATTACTGTAAATTCTTCCCAGACATAATGTGTAATGACAGCAAGTGATATTCAAATTATTTTGGTGGCAATTAACAGAAGTCCAATTTACACTATCTTAGGTAAAAATAAATGTATTTCCTTAAATAACTTGAAAAACCAAGGGTTCTATAATTAGGTCATCCATTGTCAGGGACTCTGAACCACCAAGACTCTCTACTGCTCTTTGTAGATTAGTTACATTCTTTCCCATTGTCAGAGTCTATCTCCAAATGGGAGAAACAGGGTCACCTCCATGGGCATAAAAGCTGTGCACAGGGCTCTTTGTTCAGAAGGGCGCTTGTTTAGTTTAATACCTTCCTGCTGCTATCTTGAAATTTGAAAAATGAGCCCTCCATTTTCATCTTGCCCTAGGCCCTCAACATTATGTAGCTGGTCTTGGGTAGAGGACATAGTCCAATAAGCTTTGAACTCTTTATACACAATTTAACTACTCCTGAGAAAGGTGTTTCCTCTTCCTCTTTTGCCTACCACTAGTGTCAGTTTAAGATATATTGAGGACTCTATAGGCCCACACTGAGTCCTTTCCCATTGCTCTACACAGTACTGTGTTTAGAAAGAGAGAGACATTTAAGTAGATGAGAGTTTCTCCTGGACAAGGGGAAATCCCAGAGATGAATAAGAATATGTTCACAATAATAAAATTGGCGAAGTGATACTAATCAAATAAAAACAGTGGATGTACATCACTTTGTATAATTGGAATTTCGGGATGTATCATAATTTTGTCAATAATTTCTCTGTTGCTTACTTTGCTCTTATTTTCAACATTATGAATATCACCACTATGAAATCTTATTACATAAATATTTCCCCTATTTCTGAAATTTTTTCTTAAATAAGAAGTCCTAGAAATTGAATTTATAGCTTACACAATATGAATAAATTTAGACTTTGATTCATATTTTCAAATTGACTCCAAGAAATTTTATGACAATTTTTGTTCTCATCAGTCAGTCAGGAAGGTGCCACACTCAGCATATTTACCAGAATTCAATATTACCTTAACAAGGACTAATAATTTGATAGGTTAAAAATAGAATGTATGATTAAAGTACATTGATTTGCCTTTCTTTGATTCCTAGTAAGGTAGAACATATTTATATATTCCACTCATATATTTATTAATGGTGCTTTTTTCATATATTTTAAATTGTCCACTTATGTTTTTGCTCCTTTCTGTTTTGTTTTTCTTATCTTTTTATAGGGACAGTTTCAATCTTCTTGCTTTCATAATTGTGGCAAATAGTTTTTCACTGTGATTTATGTTTACTTCCCTCATGTTTAAGTTACAATGAATCTTTGATGTGTCACTTTTGTAGGGAGAAGTGAAAATGTGATTGTCTGTGTTATACTGTGACTTTTTAAATACACCAAATGCATAACTTCAAATGAGTATATAAAATAATTCTAATAAATCAGTTTCATTAAAAAACATTAACTATTGACTCAAATCCTCACTGCCAACTCCCATAAAGTTGTATAACAATCTCATGAATTGGTAAAGCAATGGACTGAATATGTCATGATTCTAACACAGTGTTTCCATGCACAAGGCACACAATAAGCATTTCTTTCTTCTGTTTCAGGTAATGTTATTTAGGCACATCTTCTTGTCGCTCCATAACAATCCATGGAATGTTTATCAAAGTATCACTATTAGAGACCTATTTTTTCCCTATTAAGGTGTTCCCCAAAGGACTGCAAATATAGCTTGAGATGTGGCATCTTCATTTATTAAAACAAATGCCTTAGCAAGTCGTTATCTGTGGTTGAAGTGAAGACAGTCAGACCTATGCTGAAAACTATTAAGTGTGAAGGGATGGGAAGTCTTTTACACTCATACTCTTTGAACTTAAATGTAAATTGAAAAAAAGTGCCCTATCTATTATTTTCTACTGAGTGAAGGGAATAAAATATATTTCTAACATTTCCAAATTATTTTTATAATCCTCTCCAACTTGGGAGGTGGTGGTGTTATTTATTATTAATAGCATGGCATTTGCTATATGCCTTGCAATATTCTAAGTACTTCATATATATTTACACATTTAATCCAAACAAGAAACCTGTGAAGTAGGTACTGTTATTAATCCCATCTTTCAGATTTGAAAAATTCAGGTCCAAAACATTATGTAATGAAAACAGAGGTTGGAGTTTGATACAAAGTGACTTGAATTTGAGAGCAAACTCCCAGAGAGGAAAAAAACACAGATAGGTAAGCTCCAAGATTGCCTACTCACTGAGACAAGGAATCCCCCAAAGACAGCAAATCAGAAACAGAAACAAGATCTACTATCACTGTATTTAACATTTATTTATTTAACATCCTGGTTGATTCAAGACAGAGGAATAGCATAATAAAGAGAAATAGGTGGAGTAAGTTTAGAGAAGAAGAAATAAAATATTCATTATTTGTAGGTAATGATTATATAGCTAGAAAATACCAGTTTTACAAATTATCAGAAATAATAAGTGAATTTATCAAGGTTATTGCAATAAAAGTAAATATGCAAAAATCAATTGTACATTACATATACTGGCAATAAACAAATGGAAAATAAAATTTTTTTAAAACTTCAGAGAAATGCAAATTAAAATCTGATAAGAAACAATTAAACCCTCACCAGAATGGCTAAAATTACGAAGAATTTCAAAGCCAAGTGTTGGTGATGATGTACAGCAATTGGAATTCTCTTATGTTTCTGATGGAAGTCTAAAATGGTATAATTGCTTTGGAATATTGATTGACTTTACTAAAACTAAGTATATGTATATACAGTGACTCAGCAGTTCCTTATCTGAATCAGAAATAAGTACTTATTTCCACCAAAAACACTCAAGAATATTTATAATGGCTTTATTTGTAACAGTCACAGTTTAGAAAAACTACCCATCAATAACAGAAGAGATAAATACATTGTGAAATGTTTGTACACAAGACTATTATAGAACAATGGAAAAGAATGAAATCCTGACATGTTGCTTGCATAAATCTCATAGATACAACTTTTAAGGAAAAAATTCATAAAAGATTTTGTAATATGTAATTTCAATTACATTAAGTTCAAAAACAGACTAAAGTAACCTGTGGTAGAAGTCAGAAAAATGATTACCCTTGTGGGATTTACTGTTTGGTAGGCTTCTGGTGCTGGAATGACTCTATATCTTATCTGGGTGGTAGTTGCACATGTACATACATATATAAAAATTTTCCACTTGCACTTAAGATTTATAAAATCTATTGCTTTAAGTCTTATCACAATAAAAATAATATCTATCCAAAAGAAAGGTTATGTAACATTTCTTTCTTTTTTCCTTAAGCAATATAATTACTTACATTCTCATTTGGGGAAACACCCTGGAGAGCAGAATGCCCTTATGTCATTATAATGCCATACTGGTTTTATCAAGGATATGAAGGAAAAAATGGTGGTTGGCTCAAACTAACAATATACACATTTACTAAAACAATTCTATTGGAATCCTTGAACTTCAGCCTGCTCATAGGTCATTGAAGATTTTCAATACAGAACTGATTCCCTGGACTCTTCAGTTTGACTCCTCAAGAAGATATCTTTTTGACCCTCTCCCCCTCCAGATAATGGAGCATCCAAGGGCTTTTCCCAAGATCCTCCCAAAAGGGGACAAGTGAATTATGTTATAAATATCAAATTATCAATACAAACAGCTCATTTTATTGTATTCTTCTCTAAAAGTAGTGAAGGAATAAATCTACATAAATTTTCCTTTAACTCTGAAAAGGACATTGTATTCTTATAGTCCCCCCCAAATTTTAACTGAAATAGAACTGTTCAACTGAATAAATTATATGCATATTAAATAGAAAAAAATATGATTATTGTTCCAAACAGATTTATATTAGAAAGAAACAGACAAAGATTGCTAGTGATCAAAAAAGAAAGATAATCAAAACTGATCAAAAAACAAGAAACTATAAACAATCTTACTCACACACCAAGAATTTGCACTCTGTATCTTTGCATTTGTTTTCCATAGTATAGATTTTCTTGGTAAGTTCTCCTCTCTCTCTCTCCCACATTTTAAAAACTAAACTAAAACATTTATACTGTCATTGTCTTAGCTGGTGTTGGTGGTGATGTCTGTGGCTATGGCAAAGAGCATTTGACTAAAGCTTGAACACATTTTAAACTAACCTCATTACCACTGCACTGTCATTCACCAAACAACTCACAGCCAACAAGATGATACCAACTTCAGCCAAAAGGTATTCATGATATAAGTTCTTACTATTGGAGAACTAGAGCTCTCAGTTTTTATAGATGGAAGATACTACATGGAGTCAGATTATTCATTTGATTGAGAAAGAAACTGAGACTTCTATAGATTAAGTATGTAAAAGAAGGAATGAAGTGAAAAACACTGATGTGATTATAAAATAAAGATCTACCTAAATGGGGATTAGTCTAATTTTTTTTTCCCTTGGGGAAAAAATGAGACTTATGTGGAATCCTGAAGACTATAAATAATAGATTTGGCAGTAAGAGGTAAGGAGGATTTTTCAAAGCAGCCTCAAAGTCATATAGCATGACTGATGGTTAGGGCAAAAGAAATTTACATTTATTGACCAGCTTCTATGGGATAAATATGATAAAAACATTAAGAAAGTAGAGGAGAGTATTTTATACAAAAATTGGCAAAGTTCTTTACCTCATTGGAATAAAAATATAAAACTCTAATGTCAAGACAGAAATTTTTCTTGATAGAATTATTAATTTACTAATGAGTTGACAATATTTCATTCACAGCACAATTTACTTACTTTTCTTTCTTGAGAATAACCCCTACTATATTACTCACTTGCTTTAATTTCTTATGAAAATACCAAAATTCAATCCGAAAATTTAAATTTAGAATAGGAAAGCATCTAAATCAAATAATAAATGACTAAAGATACAGCCAGTTTCTCTATACTTAAAAATAACATATTCCTTAAACAAAAGCTATGAGTTACTTTTTGGTTAATAAAATAAAATAACAATTGGGAGAGGTAATGATTGAGAGTGTTTTATGAGCTAAGGTAGTATATGTACTTAACATGCATTATTCTTTACAATTATTTGAGGTAAGTACTTGTCACAGATGTGTTTCCCAGGACAACAGCACATAGGAAGTTCTCTTGGGAAAAAACACCTGTAGGAGGACAGGAAGGAAGTGGGAATGAGTAGAGGGAGATTGAAGTGAGGTGCTCAGGAGAGTGAGGTCTCTCTGGAGAGCTCTAATGTTGCAACGGCATTTCAAAATTGTCTCCTTTGGATGAGGGAGGGTGGGGCCTTTGTACCCCCATAGGGACACATAATTGGAAGTCTCTAGAGGGGTATGACTTGGGCAAAGTGGTTGCCTTCAACCAAGAAAATTCCCAGTAACTGAGAGAAATGAAAGAGAGATGTATGCTACATTCACATTGACCCTTTGTCTACAAACATTTCCTGACGGTGTTAGATGGAGGTAGATCCCAATCTGAACACTGAGTTGTGTTCAATCATGGATTTGCTGAAGCAACTGAAACTTGCAAGGTAGCATTCCAAAGAAGAGAGAGCAGCTCAGAAGAGGAGTACAGTTTGGGGGGCATGTTTCCACTGATTTACCTGGTTGAGATTTGAATTGCACCATGAGCAGGGTAAAACTCCATTAGGCTTCTAAAATGATAGGCATGGAAATACGTACTTAATATCACATAGTGCTGGAATTCTGGCCCAACCAGAGTAGAGAAACTTATTCATTTCCAAGACATTAAGAAGACACCAAGAAGACACCAGAAATACCACACCTTAGGAATAAGAATACTATTAAAAAAAAGAAAAAAAACAAAAAGAAAACTAAATCAACACATGGAAAGAAGAAAAACTGTCTGTAAATTAAAAGCTTGCAAGAAAAAAGTCAACATTATTAAAAGAAAGACAGCATAGTCCAGATTCCTAATATAATCCAGATTGGAATTTTAAAAAGAGAAATTTAAATAAATTTAAATAAATCTTTCTGATGTAATTTTAAAAATTAATGAACACAGTTTCAGTGATACGTAGGAATATGTTGAGTGATCTGATGTGCTTGCCTGAAAATAAGAGGATGGAAAAAAGGGGAAGAGAAATATATGAAGACATAATTCCTGAAAAATTCCCCTCTTATGAAGAAAATCAACATACAGATAGCAGAAGCTCAGTGAATTCAAATAGGTCCAACATGGTGAAACAAAAACAGATAATCCAAAAAAAGAAAAAGAAAAAAAGAGAGGAAGGATGGAAGGAAGAAAAGCCAACCCAGGATATTATACCCAGGAAAAATTTCCTCCAAGAGTGAGAATGAAAATAAATCCATTTTCAAATAAATAGAAAGTGAACACTAATAAAAATTCCTGAGACTGAACACTAATGAAAATGTTTTCTGATAAAAAATTTACTCTAAAGGAAATAACAAAGAGTATTAGAAACTACAAATAGGTGGGTAAATATAAAAGACTGAATTTCCCCTTAATTTGCTCAAATATCAATACCTGATTAAAGTAAAAATTATAATATGTGATTTATAAGTATAGACAAGTAAAATATATGTTAATAATGTTAAATGATAGCAGACAAAATGAAATTACATTCTTGTAATACTCTTATATTTGTGGTGTGACTTGTGAAGAAGAGTGTGAACTAGTAACAAAGTAATTCTAATTCCTAAGAATGAACACTTTAATACCTATTTCAACACCAAAAAAATGCAATTAAAAGGAAATTTAGCTAAAAAGACAATTGTGGTTATAAAATGGAAGAAAAAGCCAATTTATAAAATGAAATGGAATAAGATAAAAATAATGTGGAACAGGGAAATAAACTAATTTGAGCAAAAAAGAAAAAATAGCAAGATGGTACATTAAAATCTAAACATATCAAAGACCAAATTAAATTATATAAAGCAAGTACCTCAATTAAAATGCAATTAAAATAACTCAATATAAAATGCAGTACAATCATTTTGTAAACCTGTAGGCAGTTTCTAAACACTTCAAATATAGACCTATCACATCACCCAGAAATTCTACTCCTATGTGTATACTCAAGATAATTGAATACATGTCCACAAAATGATTTAAAAAATAATGTTCAAGGCAGCTTTATTCATAATAGGCTAAGATGGGAAACAGTCTGAATGTCTCTCAATAACAAATTGTGTGATATTCATATAATGAATTAGTTCACAGCAATAAATAAAAAGAATGAACTGCTGACATACATGCTAACATGGATGGATTTTAGAGCATTATACTGAATGAAAGAAGTGAGAAACAAAAGAGTACATAACTTATGATTCCGTTTACATGAATTTCAGTAGTGGACATGTAATCTTTTGTGATAAAATTAAGAAGAATAGTTATTTCTGGGGAGGGTATGTTCATTAATTAGGAAGTAGCATGGAACACTCTGGAGTTATATGGGTTGTGGCATATATGTATTTTTTTTGGTTGAATTTTTCCTATCAAATTGTAGATGATTTATATTTAGTCATTACCTGTTAGTGTTATTAGCCCTTTCCCTATTATAGGTGTTATGTTTATTTTCCACCCTAACATTTGTTTTTCTACTTTGTTATACTTTTTTTTTTTTTTGGAGAAAAGAAATAACATATTGTTATTAAATTAAACCTGCTATTTCCTACCCTATTTCTATATTACATAATATTTCTTAAACTTTTGTTGTACAAAGTATTCTAAATATTTTAATTTAGATTTTTAATACATTTAAGTTTTTAACTATGGTAGTATTAGATCACAATATGATGTTTATGACTTTTCTACTCACTAGTTTGATGGCTTACTTCTTGGTTTGTCATGATATTATGAGGCAGGTGGAGACCCATATATATGCTGTCTACAGGAGACCCACTTCAGACCTAGGGACACATACAGACTGAAAGTGAGGTGATGGAAAAAGATATTCCATGCAAATGGAAATCAGAAGAAAGCTGGAGTAGCAATTCTCATATCAGACAAAATAGACTTTAAAATAAAGACAATTACAAGAGAGAAAGAAGGACACTACATACTGAAAAGGGATCAATCCAAGAAGAAGATATAACAATTGTAAATATTTATGCACCCAACATAGCAACACCACAATACATAAGGCAAATGCTAACAGTCATAAAAGGGGAAATCAACAGCAACACAATCATAGTAGGGGACTTTAACACCCCAATTTCACCAATGGACAGATCATCCAAAATGAAAATAAATAAGGAAACACAAGCTTTAAATGATAGATTAAACAAGATGAACTAAATTGATATTTATAGGATATTCCATCCAAAAACAACAGAATACACTTTCTTTTCAAGTGCTAATGGAACATTCTCCAGGATAGATCATATCTTGGGTCAAAAATCAAGCCTTGGTAAATTTAAGAAAACTGAAATCATATCAAGTATCTTTTCCAGCCACAACACTATGAGACTAGATATCAGTTACAGGAAAAAATATGTAAAAACTACAAACACATGGAGGTTAAACAATACAGTACTAAATAACCAATACATCACTAAATACACTACTAAACAATACACTACTAAATAACCAAGAGATCATTGAAGAAATCAAAGAAGAAATCAAAAAATACCTAGAAACAAATGACAATGAAAACACAATGACCCAAAACGTATGAGGTGCAGCAAAAGCAGTTATAAGAGGGAAGTTTATAGCTATACATTCCTACCTCAAGAAACAAGAAATATCTCAAATAAACAACCTAAACTTACACATAAAGCAATTAGAGAAATAAGGAAAAAACAAACCCAAAGTTAGTAGAAGGAAAGAAATCATAAAGATCAGATCAGAAATAAATGAAAAAGAAATGAAGGAAACAATACCAAAGATCAATAAAAATAAAACCTGGTTCTTTGAGAAGATAAACAAAATTGATAAACTCATTGAGAAAAAAAGGCAGAAGACTCAAATCAATAGAATTAGAAAAGAAAAAGGAGAAGTAACAACTGACAATGCAGAAATACAAAGGATCATGAGAGATTACTACACACAATTATATGCCAATAAAATGGAAAACCTGGAAGAAATAGACACATTCTTAGAAAAGCACAACCTTCTGAGACTGAACCAGGAGGAAATAGAAAATATAGACAGATCAATCACAAGCACTAAATTGAGACTGTCATTAAAAATCTTCCAACAAACAAAATCCCAGGACCAGATGGCTTCACAGGCCAACTCTATCAAACATTTAGAGAAGAGCTAACAACAAGCCTTCTCAAACTCTTGCAAAATATTGTAGAGGGAGGAACACTCTCAAACTTATTCTAGGAGGCCAACATCACCCTGATACCAAAACCAGACAAAGATGTCACAAAGAAAGAAAACTACAGGCCAATATCACTGATGAACATAGATGCAAAAATCCTCAACAAAATACTAGCAAACAGAATCCAACAGCACATTAAAAGGATCATACACCATGACAAAGTGGGGTTTATCCCAGGAATGCAAGGATTCTTCAATATATGCAAATCAATCACTGTGATACACCATATTAACAAATTGAAGGAGAAAAACCATATGATCATCCCAATAGATCCAGAAAAAGCTTTCAACAAAATTCACCACCCATTTATGATAAAAACCCTCCAGAATGTAGGCATAGAGGAAACTTATCTCAACATAATTAAGGCCATGTATGACGAACCCACAGCCAACATACTTCTAAATGGTGAAAAATTGAATCCATTTCCTCTAAGATCAGGAACAAGACAAGGTTGTCCACTCTTACCACTATTATTCAACATAGTTTAGGAAGTTTTAGCCACAGCAATCAGAGAAGAAAAAGAAATAAAAGGAATCCAAATCAGAGAAGAAGAAATAAAGCTGTCACTGTTTGCAGATGACATGATACTATATATAGAGATTCCTAAAGATGCTACCAGAAAACTACTAAAGCTAATCAATGAATTTGGTAAAGTAGCAGGATAGAAAATTAATGCACAGAAATCTCTTGCATTCCTGTATACTAATGATGAAAAATCTGACAGAGAAATTAAGGAAACACTCCCATTTACCACTGCAACAAAAATAATAAAATACCTAAGAATAAACCTACCTAAGGAGACAAAAGACCTGTATGCAGAAAACGGTAAGACACTGATGAAAGAAATTAAAGATGATACAAATAGATGGAGAGATATACCATGTTCTTGGATTGGAAGAATCAACACTGTGAAAATGACTGTACTATCTAAAGCAATCTACAGATTAATTGCACTTCCTATCAAACTACCACTGGCATTTTTCACAGAACTAGAATAAAAAAATTCACAATTTGTGTGGAAACACAAAAGACCCTGAATAACAAAAGCAATCTTGAGAAAGAAAACCAGAGCTGGAGGAATCAGGCTCCCAGGCTTCAGACTATAATACAAAGCTACAGAAATCAACACAGTATGGTACTGGCACAAAAACAGAAATATAGATCAATGGAACAGGACAGAAAGCCCAGAGATAAGCCCAGGCACTTTTGGTCACCTTATCTTTGATACAGGAGGCAAGAATATACAATGGAGAATAGACAGACTCTTTAAGAAGTGGTGATGGGAAAACTGGACAACTACATGTAAAAGAATGAAATTAGGACACTCCCTAAAACCATACACAAAAATTAACTCAGAAGGATTAAAGACCTAAATGTAAGGCCAGATGCTATAAAACTCTGAGAGGACAACATAGGCAGAACACTCTATGACCTAAATCACAACAAGATCCTTTTTGACACACTTCCGATAGAAATGGAAACAAAAACAAAAATAAACAAATGGGACCTAATGAAACTTAAAAGCTTTTGCACAACAAAGAACACCATAAGCAAGATGAAAAGACAACCCTCAGAATGGGAGAGAATATTTGCAAAAGTAGCAACTGACAAAGGATTAATCTCCCAAATTTACAAGCAGCACATGCAGCTCAATATCAAAAAAACAAACAACCCAATCCAAAAATGGGCAGAAGACCTAAATAGACATTTCTCCAAAGAAGACATACAGATTGCCAACAAACACATGAAAGGATACTCAGCATCACTAATCATTAGAGAAATGCAAATCATAACTACAATGAGTTTTCACCTCACACCAGTCAGAATGGCCATCATCAAAAAATCTACAAACAGTAAATGCTGGAGAGGGTGTGGAGAAAAGGGAACACTCCTACACTGTTGGTGGGGATGTAACTTGATACAGCCACTATGGAGAACAGTAAGGAAGTTCCTTAAAAAACTAAAAATAGAACTACCACATGACCCAACAATTCCACTACTGGGCATATACCCTGAGAACAACATAATTCAAAGAGTCATGTACCACAATATTCATTGCAGCTCTATTTACAATAACCAGGACATGGAAGCAACCTAAGTGTCCACTGACAGATGAACAGATAAAGAAGATGTGGCACATATATATAATGGAGTATTACTCAGCCATAAAAAGAAACGAAGTTGAGTTATTTGTAGTGAGGTGGATGGACCTAGAGTCTGTCTTACAGAGTGAAGTAAGTCAGAAAGAGGAAAACAAATCCCATATGCTAACACATATATATGGACTCTTAAAAAAAAATGGTTCTGAAGTACCTTGGGGCAGGATAGGAATAAAGACACAGACATAGAGAATGGACTTAAGGACAGGGAGGGGGAAGGGTAAGCTGGGACAAAGTGAGAGAGTGGCATGGACACATATACACTACCAAATGTAAGATAGATGGCTAGTGGGAAGCAGCTGCATTGCATAGGGAGATCAGCTCAGTGCTTTGTGACCACCTAGAATAGTGGGATAGGGAGGGCAGGAGGGAGACGCAAGAGGGAGGAGATATGGGGATATATGTATATGTATAGCTGATTCACTTTGTTATAAAGCAGAAACTAATACAACATTGTAAAGCAATTATACTCCAATAAAGATGTTAAAAAAATAAAATAATAGTTTTCACATCTTTACTTATAAAAGGAACATTTCCAGCTCAAGATATGATATAAAGTTTATTTTTTGTTTAATATTTTTCAATTAAATACAAACTATGTTATATTTAAATAAATAAAAATTAAATGTAATAAGTCAAGATGGTCAAATGTAATAGGTCAAGATGTATACCTTTGTAAACTCAGCAGCAGGACCTTACATTATGATGTCTATTATTAAAGGAGTAATATTTGTTACTGGCAATTTTATTTATTCAACAAATACTACCATGAGCATTACATTGAGGTGTTACTGTAAAGAGACACAAAGATGAAAACAAATGCATGTTAGTATTAATGAGTTTTCAAATGAGTCAGAAAGATCAATTATATACCTATATACCTAAAATTCAAGCTCTACTTTACATGCTTTATGAGGGAAATAAAGTAACTATATAAATCGTGAAGATAGAATTGTTATAACAGAAGGTTTTGTAAAATACGTAGATTTTGTATGTGCCTCAGGAGAATGGATAGGTTTTAAATATGTGGGAAAAATGAGAAAGGAATTTCTGTCTGAGAAACTAGTATGGACAAGAAACAAGAAGTAGAAAAGACTGAAAATTTTGGTTCATATATAGAGAGAATTCTGGAGCAGAGGGTATTATTCAAAGGAATAGGAGATAGTGTTGGAGAGTTGGAGCTAGGTTGTGGATGGTATGAAATTAATGATAAATAGTTTGGTATTTATATATTGAAGATTTTAGGTAAGGGAATTGAATGATATCAGCTTTTGCTCTGGAAGGTAGTTATGCCTTTTTTTAATTTAATAAATTGGAAATGAGACAGACTGTTATATGGAATTCATTTAGGGACAGCAGAACAGATGAGAGTCAGTGCTGACCTAACTTGGGTTGGCATTAGAAGGAATGAGAATGTTGGAAGAAATATAAATGATTCCATATAGGGGAATAAACAGGAATTGGCAGATTATTTGAATGGCAAGACACATCAAAGAAAATAAAGAAATCAAGAACACATACAAGTTTATATGTTAAACGTGAGTGGCCTTATTTTCAAGAACTCACCAAGAGACAATACTGAATAGTAAGCACTTTCTGATTGTTTACTATGTGGCAGTCAGTAGCCTAAGCCCCTCATGTACATTATTTCATTTAATCCTAAAAGAAATCTCCAAAACTTGTAATGAACACATAATTTTTTTTAAATGAGAAATATTTAAGTGCAGTATTCTTTGGAAACTTGCCCAAGATTAAATAGCTTGGAAATGATTGGGATTGGGATTGAAACCCAAAGAGTAAGACTCCAAAGACCATACTCACACTGATTTTTATTGTTGTATAGAAGATGTACAACATGCTTAGGGAGTAAAGAGGACATACAACCAGGATATGGGGAACCCAGGAGCAAATCTTAGAAGTAATAGAATGCATTGTGTATTTGAGAAATAAAAGACACTATGTAAGGCCTAAGAGTGGGCTGCCAGGTCAATTATGACAGATAATGGTGTAAATAAACCAGATAATTTAAATACTCTTAAGACATGGTAAGGAAATTGGGCTAAGAGTAGTAGGAAGTTCTTTACAAGTTTTAAGTAGGGAAGTAATATGATTAAATTTGGGATTTAAAAGCATAACTCTGGCTGATGTTAGGTAAACTGAGGGTGGGAAGAAGGAGCAAGAAAGGAGGTAGGGATAAAATTATGTTCCTTTGCTTGTTATGCAATCAGAAGTTGCAGAGGCCATGCAAAATAGAGCAGTGTTAGATTCCCGGAAGCAGGACCAGCAGGACTTAGACCTGAACTGAATGCAGATAAGAGCAGAGGAGGGATAGAGAACAAATTTTATGCTCAGGATTCAGGATTGGGCAAGTAGAGGAATACAGGAGAAGGAGCAGGTGATGTGACTGATGAGGTTTCAGGATCACACGTATGAACCAAAACACAGCCTGCAAAGGAGGAGACTCTTGGATACAATAATGTTAAGTTTTGCTCTAGACATACTAATTTAAGATGTTGGTAGGACATTTGGGTAGAAATATTTGTCAGGCATTCAGAATTGAAGGATCTTCCTCAAGAGAAAAAGAAAGGCTTTGTATGTAGATTTAAGTTTTTTAGTAGATTTTTTCCCCCAGATTCTTTCCATGTGGTTCAGATGGCACCTACTAGACTATGAAATGGATATGTGTCATCAGCTAATCAGTGAGTATACATCATTCTACTCAGCCCTTACCACTCTAGGACTGTTCCAAGGATGAACATATGAGCCAAGCTACACCTGCTAAACACATTACATTTAAGCAGAGGCTTTTATTGGATACATCAGGAAAGTGTACATTCTTTCACTGCCATTTCAAAGTTCTACGATGTAAACGTGGTGGTACCGCTGGTCTTATATTTTAATGCATTGCTAAATACTTTATAAAAATGAAATACAAAGCAGAGCCTAAAAACAAAAACCCTTGATAGAACCATAGAACAACTGATTCCAACCATGGCTGAATCCATAAAGTTACCAAGAGTCTTCTTAATTACATCAGCCAATTGTTTTCTTTTATATTTAAGCTCATTTGAATTGTGTTACTATGACTTGCACCTGACACAGTACTGACAAATATAGGAGTCATTCACATAAGGTTATATTTAGAAACCATGCAATTTTCAAAGAAAGGGGGAGTTCTACCTTTGATAAAGGCATCAGAGGAATCAATAAAATTGTGAAGTAAAATACTAGAAAAACACTGAGATAATAGTTCATGACGACAAGGAATTTCAAATTGCAAAGATATATGATACAACTCATTAGAAAGTCAAGTGGTTATCTTTTATTTTTTAAAAGGAAAATACTATTTAAAGAAGTGTGATTGGTAAGTAGACATAGAGTTAGCTAGGTAGACAAAGAAATACCAAAGAAGGGTTTTTTTAATAATGGAAATACCTGAGCATATTTATAACCTACAGAAAATAATCTATTACAGAGGGAGAGAATGAAGAAGCCATAGAGAAAATAAATGATAGTGAATTCTATAGCCAGATAGGAAATGTGAGTTCAAAAGGAGAAATGTGATACATTTATTAATAATTTTGAAATAGTATACCCTAAATTATTTATTGGCTCATTAATAGAGGTTGGTGACCTATTTGCATTCCATGTCATACCTTTTACGTAATAAGCCTATAAGACTCAAATATTTGTTGATTTGCCATATTAAATCTCAATTATATTTAATAACTTCTGTAATAGTGCTTTTTCTTTTCTTTTTCTTTCTTTTTTTTTTTTTTTTGCGGTACGCGGGCCTCTCACTGTTGTGGCTTCTCGCGTTGCGGAGCACAGGCTCCAGACGCGCAGGCTCAGCGGCCATGGCTCACAGGCCCAGCCGCTCCGCGGCATGTGGGATCTTCCCAGACCGGGGCACGAACCCATGTGCCCTGCATCGGCAGGCGGACTCTCAACCACTGCGCCACCAGGGAAGCCCGTAACAGTGCTTTTTTAAAGCAATGAGTGAGATTAGATGCCATCTGCCAAGTAAAATTTGTGTTCCTAGAAGATAGGCATTACCATTGCTTCTATCAAATTAATATATATTCTCATTAAATGTTATTTCTCATAATTAACCTAAAAGAATTTATGTGAAAACTAAAGAAGGTAAAATAAAACTTGATTTAACCATAAGAAATTATATTATTATGTTTTCTTTATTATCTTGATTGATGTAGATACAGTTAAGTGTCATGATAATAAGATGATTTACTTTAAAAATTAACACTTTTTCTTAACTACTTTCTTAAACACTTTTTCAAAAACTGACATAAAAATTCATGATTTTCACCTCTAGGTTTCTTCCTGCATGATCCAACATTTACATTTGTCTTACTTCTATATTTTATTTTACATTTAGATTTCTGTAGTTTAGGATTTTGGTGCCTACTGGGATTCATCAGTACTTTTGGAGTTTACACATCCAACATTATCCAGATTTTTCTTTTATGCATATCCATCTGGTCAAATGATTATAACCATTTCTCTCCAATGTAGACTACACAGTGGGTTTTACCCTTACCTCTGGGTGTCATTAATATAATGCACACAATAGGAAAAGAGTCTGCAGATGAGTTCAGTTTAAGTAGTAATGAAATGTGGTAGCAAGAAATAAACCAAATAATTAATTCTTAATATGGCCAAAATTTCTATATTAGTTTACAGTTTTGGTCATTACTTCTTTTTTTATAACTTCTATCAGGATTGACAGTTATTTTGGTAATTGACATATACATGCAATATCTAGGGGGAGAACAATTATATAGGAAAGAGAATAAAACCCAAGGAATTATAATAAAACTGAATAAATGATGGAATTAGTGGAGTTGTCTTATTGCAATGGCTATTTACTCTTTCTTTTTTAATTTGATGTAGTCTTTACTGTTGGTTCAAGCAGGTTTTTTTCTAACTCAAATCCTTAGGTACACATTGCTGGAAAACAAACTCCTACTTTGACCATCATCTTCTTGTTTAGAGGAAACAGTGTACTCTAACTTCAAGTTTCTTGTTTCCTTTTTAGTCTTAAGAGCTTTACATGTTTGTCAGTTGATGCCACTGAAATGGAGCAGGACCCTATGGTCCTTTCTCCCATGTCCTCAGCCTGACTTTTGTCTGTGGAAAAACTTTAACCAAGGAATAAGTTTAATCAGAGAAGCGAGAAAATGCAGAAGCAAAGAAAAGTAGTCAAGCAGGACAAAACAATAATAGTTTAGTCAGTAAGCAAAGTCAAGGACCTTTAGTTCCTTCTCAAGGGCTACAGATAATATTCTGAGCCATATCCTGTGAGCTGTCTTGTAGAGACTGAAACCCCCATCAGGTGGGAGAAGTTAACTACATGATGACTAGACCGTAGCCATGACATAAGCTGTCACAATTCTGAGATCTTGCCTCAAGGAAATGGGAACAAACTGACATTGGAACTGAAGATTAACTGTACTTAAAATAATCAAGATGACACTAATCAGACCACCGCATGACCAATTTCAAGATGACAGTCAGAGCTGACTGTGCTGTTTCTACATGTAGCTCCCTCCCTCTGTCT
Organism: Grampus griseus; assembly: GCF_964374135.1. Taxonomy (NCBI): domain Eukaryota; kingdom Metazoa; phylum Chordata; class Mammalia; order Artiodactyla; family Delphinidae; genus Grampus; species Grampus griseus. Next base: position 25,805,483 of record NC_139011.1, read on the forward strand.
ATAAAACTCTTGCCCCCTGATTGTCTGTGGCAGAGAATCAGCCTTTGGACAGGAGTCCACCCCAGCCCCCCAACCTTGGCAGTTGCCGGCATCTGAAATAAAGTAAACCTTCCTTTCCACCAAACTTGCTTCTTTATTGGCTTTTGAGCTGCGAGCAGCTGGACCCCACTTTCACTAACACCATCAATATGTTAAAATCAAAGCAAATGTAGACCAACCTTGAAAATTCCCTGAGCAGACAAAACCAGCTTAATCACACAAGCAAAGCTTAATTTAGCTTATTTTGTAAGACTAACTTCACCTGTGTCATTTCTTGCTTAGGCCTCTGGAAATCATAAGCAAAACTTAAACTGTCTCCCAAAATTGATATAAGGTAACCATTAACCAATTCCCTATCATTTAAGAAAATTCTAATATTATAACCAATCACTGTAAAGAAAAAAAACAGTCACTACCTTCTCACTATATAAGCTGCTTTATAACAAGATAACCCTGAGCCTCATTCCATGTTTTGGTTGCGTGCTCCTGGTTCTCAAACTGTCTTTTTGGTATGTGCACAATAAACTTTTACAAATAATTACTACTTCCGTGAATTGGTTTTACTTCTGCTATTTCTGAACTTTCGACAAATATAAAACACAAATGCATGAAACATACCTGGATTTGTGTGAATATCCAGCACATGAATGTGAAGTCCAGTATTTGAAATCCTTCTTAACAGAACTCTCTTCAGGCTGGTCATCTTGGCTTTGGTTTTCAGGCTGCCAGCGGGGAAGAAAGGTGAGGAGGCCACCTCACGCCAGCCCCCCATAGTTGTGTTTGCCCACAAGAGTGGCTCTTGAGCACCCTGAGCACCGCCATCTTGGGTCCTAGCCATTACTCTTATTAAGGCTGCCTGTAAACGCCACTCAGTCTTAATTATCTCACCTGTCTCACGGTATTCTTACATTTAGCTGTCTTAAAGCTGAAGATCACTTCTGTAATACTCTCTAATTTTCAATTTTATTTATATTCCGGATGAAAATTTAATACTTTATTTGGGGAGTTATTTTCAACTTTATAGAACGATTTGATGATATAGCCTATATATCCTATGTATATAGTGTATATGTGTATATATATATATATATATATACACATATATATACTTTTGAAAATGTATGGGTCATTCATGCACTTAAATTTTGGAATGAAATACCATGCCCTCAGGTGTTAAGCACTTCTACAATTGCATACTAGGTTTCTAACTGTCTTCAGTAATGTTTCTCTTGGCAAAGTGAAGTGGAATTATTGAGTAGCTGTGGAAACTTTCTGGTATACATCACTGCTATGGATATTTTAGGTTAAAAGGCTCAGTTTTCCCCCAGGCAGCAGTATTTTCTCTTTGTGTATCATTTTCCTCTTACCTGTTTATTCTGACAATTTCTTTCTTTGTCTTTCACTGCCTCTGATGACAATTAAGATCAATGTTGATGAGAAATTTAGTGCATAAAATCATCAGTAGTGTGCTTCTACACAGAGCACCCATTCTTTGCTTGTTAATGATGGTATAAAAACTTGCTTATTTGTGGGTGTTTATTCAGTTTGGGTTTTTTTGTAAAGTAGGTACCAAGAAATGCTTAAAGCAATCTTGTTAAATTTGAAAAAGAGAGAAAATAACCACTTTCCATGTTTTTAGCCATTTATCATCCTAAATACTGATATGTATTTTCTCTTATTTACTTACACAAATGTCTAATTAATCAAATACAGTTTCATGGTAATTGTGTATTTCAACATTTCACCTTTCTTTACTTAATAATCTATCAGCATTAAAATTAAGTGGTTAATTGTCAAATATTTATGTCTGCCTCTCTCACTGTTAATGATCAGCAGCTTCATAGTTTTAAACAGATAACTGCAAACAGTAACCTAAGCAAATATGACATGCAGATTTCAAAATATATAAAGATTTTTAAATTATTATCTTCTATTTTTATTTTAAAACTTGGCTAATTCTTACATAATTTTTCTAAAATATAACTGCCTAAATCTAAAAAAAATGAAATGTTAGTTCTTCCTTTTTACACCTAACCAAAATATAGTACAGTGCATTGGATACATGCAAGTTTTATTTCAATAAAAATTTTTAAAAATATCATATGTATGTACATATATTTATCTGATAAATTCTTCATCTTAACAGACTTAATCAATTTTCACAAGTGTATCCTAGGGGTAAAGTAGAGAGGGGATTATGCGGAAAATGCTTCTAAAAATAACAAAAATATTGCTTCTATAAATAACTATACATAGAAGTAAAAACATATTAAATAATATTTATAATGCTATTATTCTGAGTTATTTTCATAAGTAGATATATGTTCTACATGTATATAACTTTTTCCAAATTTGTAATCATATTTATAAAATGTATAAATAACTTGCATTCTTATTTTTGAAATTATATCACCAATATTCCTGTTTCAAAGAGACTTTTTATAATTATCATGTTCAATATGTATAATAAGTCATTTTGTTGATATACCATTATTTATTTTTTATAATGCTACTGAAGGCTCAAATTTTTGAGACCAAAATTGCTATGTAAAAAACATGAAATTTGCTAAGAGTTGATCTCAAATGTTCTCACAACACACACACACACACACACACACACACACACACTAAAGTAACTATGTGAGGTGATGAATATATAAATTAACTTGATCATGGTAATCATATCACAATGTATATATATATCAAAACATCACATTCTATACCTTAAGTATATACAATTTTTACTTGTCAATTATGCCTCAATAAACCTGGAAAAATATTAGAATCTTCCTGTTTCTTCCTAAGTACTGTAAAATTGACTTCTGTAAGACCAAGGCCAATAGAAATGAATAAGTATACCAATTTTTGTTACGTTAAAAAAAATGTATTGTTGGGCCTTTGATTGTAATCGCTTTATAAGTTAATTAGTAAGAATTGATTTCATAAGAATGCTTAATTTCCTCATTCAAGCATATGATCCATTGCTCCAATTATTCAAATAATAAAATATTTTACTGTACCTTTTTTTATTAAAGATTCTCTGCCTGTATCATATTTAGTACCAAATTAATGATTTTTTAACTGTTGATCACTCACTATGTTTTCCAACTGGAGCACAACTTGCAAAGGATATTTAATCCAAGACAATTTGATTAAAAATTGTTTTTATTAAGGGAATGTCAAATACTGATACATACAAATATAAATATCTCTTTTCTCAATTGTTAACTATATCATATTTCTTATTATAATGAGCTTTATGTAATAATTGATGGTTTTAACTTCTGATTTTTTATTACAAATCACAATTCCTCACTTTCTCTTTTAAAAGCTGATTAATATATGAATTTACATCTTCTTGTACATATGCCTTAATAGACTTCCAGAATTTTGAGACTTTACATATTTTTAGAATCTATTTTAGATAGTCATATTCATTTTTTATTTAGTCTGTCATTCTAAATCATGCCTTTACATTATATTATCTTCTACACTGTACGTCCTGTAATTCGATTCCCTTAGTATGGTATCCAAAGCCCCCTTTGTATTTCAGTCCCTAAATCTTTATTGCAGACCCAAATCCCATGGTTTCTGGAGATTTCATCACTGCCAATTCTGGGTGACATAGTTAATTCTAGATTGTTCCCAGGCTGCATCACATTTTAGGAGTACAGTTTAGAAAGAAGATTTAGCACTGAGGCAACAATGTAAAGGGAGTTTCATGCATCCCTCAAATATCATCTATTCAAGCTTGTTTGGCTGTAATGTCCATGCTTCACGTCTAATATTTTGTCATCATCCCTCCACCTGAGCATCTATTAAATGTCTATATTTCACTCTGCAACTTATTTATATTTTCTATGTGGGTACCTGCTGTGTGTCCCTTTAATCTGATAGTATTTAGATTCCACTTTTGGTCTAACAGTTGATCAATGAGAAAGTGTCAATTCTCATTCATCACTCTAAGGTCATAGGAAACTTTGTAAGGCTTACTCAGGTTTACTTGCATAGACACTCCCCACCCAGTTATCATTATTTTATGGTTACTTTGCTGATATATCATGGTAGAAATTGCGTGGTTATCAATATCTGGCACTCCACCTGTATATGAAACATTTACTATTCAATTCCCAAGCATATCTCATTATCAAGATGTTGGTGCAGGCTGCAATTTCTCTTCTCCAAAACTGAGGTCACTCAAGCCATATTGCTTTATTACCAGAGTTTCTCATACCTCAATCCATTACAATTTCTGGGAAAGTAGGAAATTTTTCCACTAACCGATATTGTGATTTTGGTATCTATGAGAGACAGGACCTCAGAAGGCCCAGGCTCTTATGACTCAGAAAGCTCCTATCTTAGTATATAATTTTTTTCTGTCACAAATTTCCCAAGTTTACTTTAAAAAGAAAATAGTCAAGTACCAATTTTTGTTTGTTTGTTTTTTACACAATTCTTGTTCAACTACTTTATAGTTAGAACTTGACTTCTTGGTTGCTAGGGGGCAGTACATACAGTCTGAAAATACTAAGGAAGAGGCACTTATGAATATTAAAATATTTTAAGATCTAGGTAGACTATTTTAGATCTATGATTGATTATTAAACCTGGCTACTTGGTCTTTCTTTTTCTTTAAGGACTTCCCTCATAAAGAAGGATTTTTCTAAAGCGATTGAAACTTACTTAAATTACCTGGATAACAAGCCAGCTGGGGACAAAGCTATCTATCTCTTCTTAGTGGGAAGACTTGCACACAAACGCATTTTCTGTAGGAATGTTCTCCCAGTCTTTGCCTCCTCCTCAAATCACAAAAAGTCCTACAGAAATTCTCACATGTCTCAATATCACCTAAGAGTGTTTGGGAGCTAGATTTGTTAAACCATCGCTGTAAACAGCTGACCTTTAAACCCATACAAATTAGCACCCCAGTAATCTGTTTGTATCCCCACTTAATTGCTTTTGAACTTACTGTATAAGATAGAAGAGAGGGGGCAATAACTCTTCCCCTGAGTACAAATCCATAGTTTAATAAGTCTGTAGCTCTTCTGTGGAAATAATATTTAATTGGGTAACACATGCTTCTCTTTCCTTTTTCCAGAAATTCTAGTGTGAATTTTCTTAATTCACACTGTATCATGAAATTTGTCCTAAATACTGTTGTCTGATAGGTGTAATCACAAAGGAACTCAATTTGCATAATGTACACTATTTTTTATGACTGCCATATTCTCTCACACATATACTATTTCTTTTTAGTTCTTCAGATATTCTTAAAGTGTATAAAATGCTTCACAAATTTAGATCCTTTCATCATTAATTATGTTGTTTCAAAGGTGTATATATGTATTTACATATATATATTTGTATATGTGTATAGAAGGACACAAACTATTCAATCCCATAATTAAGTTTCTTTTTTCTCCCTTGAATATATTTCATATCCATTAGTCCTAAGAGTTTAATGTTTACTGCAAAAGAGTAATTTAGGTATTTTTGACTTCTGATCTGATCTTTTCTGTACTCTTTTTTTCTTTTGAATTGTAGAATTTTTCATTAAGTTCAGATAATTGTTTTTGTTTGCTTTCTCTCTATTTTGCAGACAGGGGCTAATACAAGACAGATTTAAAAATTTTACATTATGGTAGGACCATTCTTTCAGTTTGTTCTAGAAGTGATATTATATCTAAGTCTGGAGATTAGTTTGAAGAGTTCTTTCTCTTTGCAACTGCCCCTATCTTCCCCCCCACCCCTACCAAATGATTACTCTACTTGTTAGTGCACATTTTACTTAGGAGTTATACATCATGTTCTCTTTAACCATTTACCCCTTCCAATTCATATGCTACTATAAGTCTGGAGCTGAATCTCAGCTGCCCTAGTGTGGTCTGTGGTCTGTGTCTTATGTTGCTTTGTTTCAAGTTTTAAGCTTGAGTTCAAACTGTTGGAGGAATCTCCTCTACTCTAGTACTATTTTCTTAGCCTTCAATCTGTATTTAGAGCCTAATGCAAATTTGGTTCCTAATACAATCCTCACATAAATTTCCATTCATTAATATTGATTTGGAACTATAACCATATTAGTCTTCCATTTATTGAATCATGGAGCAAGAAGTTTGTGTGACTTATAAACAATAGAAATTTATTTCTCACAGTTCTGGAGGCTGGGAAGTCCAAGAACAAAGCACAACAGTTTCCATGGCTGGTGAGGACCCACTTCCTGGCTTATAGATGACTGTCTTCTCCCTGTTTCCTCACATGGTAGAAGGAGCAAGCTAGCTCTGTGTGGGGTTTTTTGTTTGTTTGTTTTTGTTTTTAAATAAGGGACTAACCCTATTCATGAAAGCTACCCTCCTGACCTAGTTACTTCCCAAAGGCCCTGCCTCCAAATACCATCACATTAGGGATTAGGTTACAGTAAATGAATTTTGGGGGTCACAAACATTCAGTCTATAGCATATGGTGCCCACAATTTTAAAAAAAGAAAGGAAAATGATCCACACAGAGAGAAAAATAGTTTCACATTTTACAACAAAGTCAAGAATGTAAGAAACCCAGAGTCACAAACAACTACAGAAGATGGAAAAGGAACTAACAGGTTGGTAAAAATGCTTTCAGTCCAAAGATCAGAATCTTTAGAACCAAAAATAAAGACAGAATAGATGTAGAAAGTACACCAGCTTTGTACTTTTACATACCTAGGTTCAAATAAGACTTTTATATTGAATGGTGGTGTGTTGTTTGATCTTGGATAAAATTAGTTAACACTTTTAAGGTTTAACATTTTTTATATCATTTGTTACAACCTAATCATTTGTTACAACCTAATGAGGAATAAGCCTATTGTCTGACAAAATCAGATTTATTGACTTGCTGCAATAAGGGTGGAAATTCCAGAGGAATTTCTTTAAATTTGTGTGGATTCCTTGTGATTCTGGTGGAGCTATCAATCATGTAGTCTTGCTTTCCCTTTCAAAGTGGCAAGCACCTCACCCTGGCCAACCATTTAGTGTTCTTTTCAGAAATTTGAATAGATCATAGGTTAGAGAGTGCTGCTTTCCTTTCTCTGAGCTACCTGGATATAAATATCGTGTAAACTTGAAGGTTGAGTGGCCAACCTTGGATCACATGGAGAAAAAGTTTTTCAAAATGAAGATAGTACAGAAAAGATAAGAGCCAAGACAAGAAAAGATAATCAGCCATGCTTAAAGGGGGTCTGATCTCTTTGTTTTGTAGCTACAAGAAGCAATCTGTTCTTTCCTTTTCTTTTTTAAATTGGGATTTTCAAGAGACTGAAAATGATATAACGTTTTAAGGAGGAAGATGCATTTGAGGTGCAGTTTTGAGAATAAATAACTTTCCAGAATGGGGTAAAGTCATTGTATGTTGAAATATATGTAGTCATGTATAATGGAATTATTGTTAATATGGACAGTTGTGTGGAAGACAAGGTCAGAAATATAAGCTGAGGAAAGATCATGAAGGAGTTTGAATTTTGTTCTATAAGCAGAGTAATATTAAAAATTTAAAGCTATATCATGTCCACAAAAGATAGTGAACATCTAAATATGAACAACTAGCTGCCCTTACAACTAAATACTTGGAAATGCCTAGAGCAAGAGAAAAAAATTAGGACATCGATTGAGATATTTGTTCACTTGTGTTGTAAAGACACAATTTTTTATTTTTAATAACTTGGTGGAGGTCATTAAAACCTTCTAGTGCTCTTAAGTGTATGATAGTGTGTTTTAATTTTCATTAGTATATTTGACACATCTTTCTTGTCACCATGGGGCACAGGCTTGAGTAACTTTCTTAAGTTGACTCATATTACCAACATAAAGGACTCTCTTAAGTTTTTGCATTATCAGACTTGGTGTTAGAAGTACAAAGAAAATTATATGTTCATTTTTTTGTTTGTTTTTTTCTCTTATTCAAGTATCAAGTTTCAGTTGTTAGCTATTATGGATTCATATTCAAAGCTGATGTCTGGGGCTTCCCTGGTGGCTCAGTGGTTGAGAGTCTGCCTGCTGATGCAAGGGACACGGGTTCGTGCCCCGGTCCGGGAAGATCCCACATGCCGCGGAGCAGCTGGGCCCGTGAGCCATGGCCACTGAGCCTGCGCGTCCGGAGCCTGTGCTCCACAACGGGAGAGGCCACAACAGTGAGGCCTACGTACCGCAAAAAGAAAAAAAAAAAAATGCTGATGTCTGGTAGTGACTTCCATCCCCATATGTAGGTATAGTAAACTGACTTCTTGATTGTTAATAGTGAGCTGCTTGCCCTAATACAAGTTCCATTGTGTCTATTAGTTCCTCATAAATTATGTGAGAGAGTATATACAACCAAGAGGTGAAATAAAAGAAAGTGAAAATAATGCTCAGTTTAAAATGAGATAACCTGAAACAGAAAGAGACCCTAGATTTCTAGTCAGTGCTGAAAATTACTTGTGACACTTTCTGTCCATCTTCCTTAAACTCCATAAAAAGAATTAGTTATACATAATCTAGCTTTCTATCTGATATGGGGTCAAGGCATTTGTGTTGAGAGTCTCTAAGACAACTCCCGATTTGGAGATTTGCTAGAAGGACTTTTGGAACTCAGCTTGTAATTGTACTCTGACTAATATATATTACAGTGAATGAAAACAAGGTAAAAGAAGCAAAGGGAAAAGGCGTATGGGTAAAGTTCAGATGAAACCAGCTTCCAAGACTCCTCTTCCATGGAATCACACAGGACATGCTCAATTCTTCCAGCAACAAATTGTGAAAATATGCTTAAAGTGTCCTCTATCAAGGAAGCCCATTTGAGACTTTCTATTGGTGGATGGCCATGCATCAAAATTTCAGACTCCTAAAAGGATAGTGGGTGTTCTGCATACACCACATTTTTTGCATAAACTTTGAGGCACAAAGATCTACTCATCGTTTATGGAAACTTACTGATAACCAGTCACATTCCCAGATACCCATCAAAGACTAACCTTGTGAGAAGTCCTTCTAAGGATAGCTTTCTCAGACCTGCTATGTTAACAGTTTTCTGCATTAAACTCTTGTGCTTTTCTGGTGAAAGATATTGCAAATGTATTAAAATGTAATATAGGGAATTAGGAAGAATGAGTAATATGGTCTTGAATGCTAATATCCTTAATAATTCATGTTGTAAACACTAAAGAGATAATTAATTGTCTTCATAATGGATAAATAATGGAGCCCTCACAAAAACAGATTTTAAATTTGCATTATTAGGTTTACCCTAGACTGGTAATAAGTTAAAATTGGACTTTTACACCAGTGATACTTAACCCTGGCTAAGTTTAAGAATTATTGAAGGAATATTTAAAGATTTCTAATATTTGGGGTTCTCTGTAGTTATGGGGTCCAAATATCGGTATTTATTAACTGCCCAGTTAATTATAATGTGCAGCCAATGTTGAGAACTATGGCTATAAAGAGATTAAGTAGATATTAATACCTGGGATTCAGGAAGCAAAATTGCTGAGGTTTGGGTTCTGGGCTGATAAAAGCTTGATTAGAATATTGCTCCCCTATGGGACAATTTGCCTAAGAAACCTCATAGAAGAGCTTGCTGTAGGGGTTCAAATCTTCTTAAAGAAGTCTTAGTCACTTATTAACATCTTATCAGGCATTTCTGTCAGTTCTTTAGAAGTGTTTTAGAGGAATCAGTGGAGATATTTTCTAAGAAATGAATCCTCACCACAGGAACTAAGTATCTTAAGGGGATTGAAAATTTATAATCAGTAAATGTGCAATTGGTGGAAAATATAAGAGTCTAATCTCAATATGAATCCAATTATGTTAGTAATGTTCATTGATTGTTTACTATGTTCAGGCGTTAGGTGGGATATCTGTGATACCAACATTAAATGGCAGCAATTCCTATCCTTAATGTGCTTATGGGCTTAGTGTGTTTATAAGCTGGTTGGGTCATTGTCATCCAGTTGAGCCCACGCTTAACATCAAGACTCCACCTTCTTCCTTTGTAGTAGCTTCATATGACTTTTATTTGACTTTCCCTCCAAAAGGAGATTGTTCAACATTTAATTCAGTTTTTCTCCTAACTGGATCAAAGTAACAGGAACACTCACTTTGTCTCTAGGACCTCCATTGTCAGTTTTCAAAAATGAAACTCTAAATGCTGGGTGACAGATTTGATAAGATGACCACTAATTCAATTTTGCAAATGATTATTCTGATTTTGATATTTTTTCTTAATTAATTAAATGGAAAGCTGTGAGGTCAGGGCTAATATTCATTCTAAATAGCTTCCTAGTTGGAGAAGGTTTTTTTTTCTTTTTTTAATTTGAAAACATTTCTACTTTCTTTTTTGTTTCTCATTCTTTCCCTTTTATCTTCAATCACTCCTTAGTTTCCCAAACCTGCCTAAAGGAAACCAAATAAAGAGAAATAATTAATCATTCTTTCCTTTCTTTCATCAGTCACTATCATAATCATTGCAATTAGTTGAAGGAAGGAAGCAAATTTTCAAAACTAAATCTTGAAATTTTCATATTTTATACTTTTAAGTATATAGAAAAAAACCATCTAGATACTTATCAAAAATGAAACTTAACATATTATGAATCAAATATTATCTCTCCAAATATGTACTGCTTCCCACTTTTCTCATTAATATCATTTTTACTGTTTTCTATTTATTTTTGGAAAATCAGATTTATAAATATTTTTGACAACTATTTACTTCCTATACCTTTTCAATCACCAAGTTGGTTATTTTTTTCTATAATATATATATCCCTTTGCTCCTTTTTTAAATTTCCATATTTCTTATACTTTTCTTTCAGCAATAACCATAGTATCTTAGCTAGAAATATCAATGCTTTCATCATCTTTATTATAACCAGTATACATATATTTCGATTATAATAATATTCAATATGATTGCAATATTATTTCATATGAACAATAGTATGAATATGATACCAATGTAAGGAGGATTATGGAACAAAGCATTTCATACTTATTTCCAAATTCCTGAATTTATAAAGTCAAACATATTCAGAATATCATGGTACTTAAAAATGTTTCACTAAAGAGCTACCCATCTACAGTTTTATTATTTTATATTATTAAATGTTGGGATCAGTTTTTGCCATATTACATATCATATGATGTCTGTGAGATCTAGTATGGGTGCCATATAACCTACTGCCTAAGACTTAAAGAATTCTACTATTTATGGAAGTATTTTTTTTTTTTTTTTTTTTTTTTTTTTTTGCGGTACGCGGGCCTCTCACCGCTGTGGCCTCTCCCGTTGCGGAGCCCAGGCTCCGGACGTGCAGGCTCAGCGGCCATGGCTCACGGGACCAGCCGCTCAGCGGCATGTGGGATCCTCCCGGACTGAGGCACGAACCCGTGTCCCCTGCATCGGCAGGCGGACTCCCAACCACTGCGCCACCAGGGAAGCCCTATGGAAGTATTTTAACAGTCCCTTGACTTGTCAAAAGGGCAGCATGATGAAATGAAAAAAAAGTGTTGTTGGAAACAAAAAAAAAAAACTTGATTTATTGCCATCTGTTTTTTTAACCAGAACCATGATTAAGCATGTAGTTTCGCATCTATGAATTGAGATAATCCTGAATCTCAAACATCAAAAATGCATCCATATTTTTTTCAGTAAAAACTTAAGCTATTGTTTTTGTATTGTAAATCCTAACAAATATTTCAGCCTCATTTGTGTTTTATCCCAGACCATCATCTCTGCTCCAGCCAACCAAAACTCTATGTCACCTACCACACATCATTTGTTGAGCTAATGTTTGCAAAAAATACCACACAGGGCTTCCCTGGTGGCGCAGTGGTTGAGAGTCCGCCTGCCGATGCAGGGGACACGGGTCCGTGCCCTGGTCCGGGAAGATCCCACATGCCGCGGAGCGGCTGGGCCCGTGAGCCATGACCACTGAGCCTGCGCATCCGGAGCCTGTGCTCCGCAACGGGAGAGACCACAACAGTGAGAGGCCCGCGTACCGCAAAAAAAAAAAAAAAATATATATATATATATATATATAATGATCTTCAAAGTATTTTTGCTGTCACAATGGCTGTTTTTGCTTTCGTCACTTGTGAAACCTGGCAGGTCTTTTTTCCTGCTCTTTAAAAATGTCTCTCAGTTCTCCTTTACTTAGCCCAAAACTCAACCTCATCAATAAAATTATATATGTAGATTTAATATATATTTACATGTACATACATAAGTGAATATATAAAGGACTTGTCTTTGCTTAAAATTTTAAGTTAGGAGAAAAAATGACAATTAAAGGTAATAAATCACCAGAACCTGACATAATTTTACTGAAAGCTTGGTGCTCATGCAAGAGTCACTTAGCAAGTCAGTGAACCTGGTCAACCACAATAATTATGTGGCTTTATAGATTGCATTTGTTACAGGGAATCCCAGTGTTATAATAAAAAGCCCATGAAGTACATGAGAAAAGTCATAATTTATATATATATTATAATTTATATTTTAATGCCAGTAGAAAACTTGGAAAAAATACCAAAGATCTACTACTCTGTTTAAACCCAAACCGATAATCAAGTGAATCAATTCATATTGATGAATTGGATGATGAATTCATCATATTGATGAAAAATGAAAATACCAAAGATCTACTACTCTGTTTAAACCCAAACTAATAATCAAGTGAATCAATTCATATCCTTAAATTTTATATTATACATACTACTTTTTTATAGAATTAAAATATATGCCACTTGACATCAGATCCCATACATTTTGTTTCTCATTCATGTAACAATGGTTTCTGAGTAGGTCTAATAAATGTTGATTAATTTTCTTATCATATAAACAAACCACTATGTTTCTAGTGGAAAGATTGTATGTGTCAAAGACAAACAAATGATTTGTAGTTTGAATGAAAGATACCAATTGATATTATGTAAGGAAGAATATGAAACAAAGCATTTCATACCAATTTCTAAATTACTAAACTTCTAAAGTTGAAACATGTTCAGAATATCCTGAAACATACAAATGCTTCATTAAAGAGAGATACACCAATGACTTTATTATTTATATTAATTAAATGATTAAGGTAATTTTTTGGCCTAAAACATGAAAAAAATATTAATCTTTTGAGATAATGGTAGAATTATTGTTTTAGAGATCTCATCATTTATTCAGTAAATAAACTTTGCATCTGTACAGGATTTGAAATGCTATATTTGAAGGTTTTTTTAAAAAAGATAAAATAAAGATAATAAAACTAATGTAGTTTTGGAATACTTTTGCTCTCTCAGAATGTTTTCCTCTAGCTAGCATGTTGTATCTTTCTTAGAAAGTAAGCTTTTAAAATTCTATAGAATCTACTCGAAAATTAAGTCACTTAGTAGCTTTATTTCCACAGTGCTAAAATATGCTATTTGGAAAGTACATTTGCTGTGTATTTTTTTAAACTGGTGATTATAATGAATTGCAATGAATTATTGATAGAAGTGAAATATAGTTCAATTTTAAGCACGAAAAAAATCTCATGATCATAAAGAGTTAATTTAGAGCCAAAAGTCCTGGTTGTTGTAGAAACCGGAGAGTTAATATTCATTATAGAGAACGCCTTTTATTTAATCTCTTCTATTTTATTTCCTAGTTAAAGATGGCTATACTACAAAATTTAAACTTAATGACTCCTAGTTAATGTATATAGAGAACTTCGAAGATTAAAAGTGCTACAGCAGAATCCAGTTCTACTTATAATTTTATATAATGAGAATTCAGCAACATAGGTTAAATCTCACTTTGCAAATGGCATTTGCTAGTGTAGCCAACATGAATGTGGCTTCCTTCTTTTAAGCCTTGCATACTTGTCTATTTAAAAGTAATTAATTTGACTTTCTTTGATATTTTCAAAGGTAGAAATTATTTTTGAATCTTTTAAACTGCCATTTGGTTCCTGGAAAAGTTATGTATAATTTATTAATGTTTTAATTATATCCAATAAAAATTATCTGACCATGAAAATATCTGACAGTATATGCTATCTTTTATCTATATAAATATTTTGCTTTTCTTAACTTGAGTAGTTTGACAAGTACCCATTTCAGAGAATTCTTGACAAAAATGGCTAGTACCAAAATTTGCCCACTTGCTTCCCAGTTGACCTAAAATAATCCACTCTGAAACATTTATATATCAGATGTAAAGCACTGCTACCCATCAAAGCCTTTTGCAAACTAGTATTGAATCTTCTACTTGTATTTCTTTGTCTTTTGATTTTTAAAGATTAACCAAATTCCTTCCTGTTTATTTGCTCATCTTTGTCCCTATTGATTGATTTTCCTTTCGGTAGGAGTGTCCTTTTTGTACTTGTCTATTTGTCTGTCTCCTGGTCTACTTCCTGTGGCATGAGTTCTGCAACTCTGTTTTTTCTGTTTTTTAGTTTTCCTAACCTGACTATACCTAACTTCTACCCCTCACCCTGATAAGAACAAACTACCCTACCCCATATTTTTCATCATATTCACAACTGACAGCCATCAGTAATCATACTGATGACAAACTTTCCTAATTAGAAATGTCAGTATATTTAGCTTTGTTGGCTGTATATCCATTTTTTTCTCTGAAACAGCATTTTGTTTATATATTGAATATACAAACATTTTTTATATGTGTATAGTTAGTTGTTGGCATTACATATAGGCATAGATGTACATACATTTCATATATATGAATGCATGTACATGTGCATATATATGCACTTTATCTCCCATTTCTATGTCTACCAATATATGAGACAGAAGAAATAAGATAAGAAATTTATACTATTTGCACTTATTTTTTAATTTGCTTTTCTGAATCAAAGAAATTGTTATGGACTTATGATAGTAAATACATCTTTATCTTATTTTATTGGCAGCTGCAGAATATTTCTATAGAAATATATATAGGAATATATATGTTTCTATAGAATATTTTGCTATACTATAATTATCAACTGAATGCTATACTTTCAAATGCTAAGAGTTTACCCTTCCTTTAATTATGATCTCCTACAATTTGTAACGTGTATTTTTCTAGCATACAATGAAAAGGTGTTTTAATTAAGGTAAATATTAATGAAGAGTTCAACTGAGTTCATTTCTTAGGGCTCCTCAAGTTTCTACAATGGGGTGTTCACATGCTGTTCCTTCCACCTGAAATGCTTTTGCCCATCCCCATCTGGAGCTCCCCTACTCAGTTTTCAATTCTCAGCTTGTTTTGGCTCTTCTGAGTCCCTTGAATTTTCATATGAATTTGAGGATCAAATTGGCAATTACTGAAGACATTTCTGTTGAAAATTTTATAAGAACTTCATTGAATCTGTAGATCAATTTAGGCATTATTGCTATTTTGTCAGTATTTTCAAATCCATGATCATGGGACACCTTACATTTATTAGCACTTCTTTAATATCTTTCAAAAGTGCTTTCTTAGTTTACAGTGTACAAGTCTCACACTTCTTTTGTTAAATTTAAACCAAAATATGTTTTTCTGTTTGATGCTATTTTAAAAGGAATTGTTTGATTAATTTTATTTTTAGAACGTTCACTGCTAGTATATAGAAATATAATCGATATGTACACATTGATTATGCATCCTTTACCCTTGCTGAAATCATTTATTAGTTCAAATTTCTTTTAGTGAAATTCTTAGGATGTTCTATATACAAGATCATTATCTGCAATAACAAACAGCTTTACTTCTTTTGTTCCTATCTGAATGCCTTTTATTTTTTTTATTCTTATCTAATTTTCCTGGCTATACACTCTGCTAAAACGTTGAATAGAACTGGTGAAACAAGACCATAGAATATAATCTGAGAACATGCCTTGTTTGATTTCAATCTTTTTCAATTTATTAAGACTTGTTTTACAGCCTCACATATGATCTATCTTGGATATTGTCCCATAGACTCTTGAATAGAATGTGCAGTTATTAGATGGACGGTTCTATAGACATTTCTTAGGTCTAGTTGGTACATAGTGTTATTAATATCTTCTGTTTCCTTACTAATCATTTGCCTGGTTGCTCTATCCATTATTAACTTGCAGTGATGTGTCCTAGAACTATTATTGATGAATTGTTTATTTTTCCATTCAATTCTATCAGATTTTGCTTCATGTATTTTGGGGTTCTCACTTGAGGTTCATACATGTTTATAATTGTTATATCTCCCTGATGGACAGACATTTTTATCATTATGAATGTGGTCCTTTATCTGTAGTAATATTTTTTTATTTTAAGATCGATTTTGTCTGATACTGTGTATGGCCATTCCAGCTCCCTATATTGCTCTTTGCATGGTATATCTCTTTCTACTCTTTTTATTTTAAAACTATTTGTGTCTTTGAATTTAAATTGTGCCTCCTGTAGATAGCATATAGTTTTATCTAGTTTTGTTTCTTTCATCCAATATGAAAATGTCTGCCTTTTGATTGGAGTTTGTCATCAATTACATTAAGTGGTGTTATTGATATATATGTATTTACATCTACATCTAATTCCTCTTTGTTTTCTTTTTTTTCTAACATCTTTATTGGAGTAT
Organism: Grampus griseus; assembly: GCF_964374135.1. Lineage (NCBI taxonomy): Eukaryota > Metazoa > Chordata > Mammalia > Artiodactyla > Delphinidae > Grampus > Grampus griseus. The sequence goes on from NC_139011.1 coordinate 25,822,101, forward strand.
AATTGCTTTACAATGGTGTGTTAGTTTCTGCTTTATAACAAAGTGAATCAGTTATACATATGCTCCCATATCTCTTCCTTCTTGCATCTCCCTCTCTCCCACCCTCCCTACTGCCCATTTTTGAATTGGTTTGTTTGTTTTATTGATATTGAGCTGCATGAGCTGCTTGCAAATTTTCGAGTTTAATCTTTGTCAGTTGCTTCATTTGCAAATGTTTTCGCCCTTTCTGAGGGTTGTCTTTTCATCTTCTCTATGATTTCTTTTGTGCAAAGGCTTTTAAGTTTCATTAGGTCTCACTTGTTTATTTTTGTTTTTATTTCCATTTCTCTAGGAGGTGGGTCAAAAAGGATCTTGCTGTGATTTATGTCATAGAGTGTTCTGCCTATGTTTTCCTCTAAGAGTTTGATAGTTTTTGGCCTTACATTTAGGTCTTTAATCCATTTTCATTTTATTTTTGCATATGGTGTTAGGAAGTGTTCTAATTTCATTTTTTTACATGTAGCTGTAGAGATTTCCCAGCACCACTTATTGAAGAGGCTGTCTTTTCTCATTGTGTATACTTGCCTCTTTTGTCAAAGATAAGGTGCACTGATAAAACTATCAATCAGTGAAAAACTAAATAAATATAGAGATATACCATATTTTTATATTAGTAAAAGCCAGTTCTCTTTGAATTCATCTGCCAATTCCTTGCAGCCACAATCTAAGTCTCATAAAATTTTTGTAGACATTGATGTTTATTTGAAAATTGACATCAAAAAGCAAAGGGCCTAGAATAGCTAAGACAAAGGAAGAAAAAATTTGGCGAGTAACATTACTTGATTTCATGTTTTAAAAAAAGCCACAGTAATCAAGACAATGTGATATTATCACAAGCATGTAGAACAATGGAGAAGTCCAGAAAGAGAAATATAATATATGTCAACTGATTTGCAACAAAAATTCCAAGTTATTTCAGTAGAGAAAGAATAGTCTTTTCTACTAGCATTGCTGGAACATTCATATATGAAAGAAAAAATCAAAACCAAAAATGAAAACTAAAAATCTTAAACTCATATTTCTCATCATATTTGATGAAGACTTTTAGTATTTCCCCTAACCTTCTAACCAACTTTTTCAAGTGAACAAATATGCCGTCTGTCCCAAGTACTGTTAGTTCACCATATGCCTAAACTCAGGGATCTCTAAAGGTTACCTTTAATCCCAATTTTATGTGTGTACATATGTATGTATTTGCACTTGTGTATCCTTAAATTTGACAAATTGACTATTTAAGCTTTCTTCTAATTTATTCATAAAATAGTCAACATAGAAACTATGGCATTCTCCTTTGGTATATATTACAGTGAACACATAGTGTTATTTTTTTTTAATGCCATGCTGAAAATATTTAGAACTCTTAAGAAAAGTAGTATTATACTATCTAACTTTTCTGTGTTAAATATACAATTTATATGGGTTAGGATTTTATTCATATAAATCTCATTCCAAATGGATTTTGATATATTGCTGTAAATTAAAGATTACTTTGCACCATCATAACTCTCAGGCTATTGACTTTAGAGGAACCGTTATATTCCACAATTTTTATGTTTCTAAGAGTTAGTAAGTATATGGTTCTGTGATAAGTGCTCTGTTGTCCACATTTTAAATACTAAATTAGTTTCCTGACTGTCAAAGAAGATCTAATGAACCATTTATAATTTATCTTTTATGGATTTCAAAGAGTCTTATTAGAATTCTGAAAAAGCTGGAGAATGTGAATAGAAGTCTCAGGAAAAACAACCAAATTTAATAAAGTAACCCTATATTTAAAATGTTAAGCAATATACACTTACTTAGATATTTTAAATTTTAATGAATGCATTAAAGTGCCTTCATCATACAAATATTAAATAGTAATATTGACAAAATAATAAGCAAGTTGACTCAATATTTACCTTTAAATATATAAATTTTCCAACTGGTTAAAAGAAAATCAATACATTCTATTTAGAAGAAAAACAAGAATTGTGTACAAGGTTAGCTTAAAGTACTTCTATATACGGATAAGAATAATGAACAGAAATAACATTATTTTAAAGGAATTCTGCCATAATTACCATATTATATTGCCTAACATTTTCAGGTATCAAAATGAGAGCAATTTACAATGGATAATGTGGAAATGTAGTGATTATCCAACAAACACTTATCAAGAGTATATTGTAAAATATATGGTGTATTGAAAAAATGGGAGTAAACAAAATCTAACTCCCAAATATTTTAATAGAATTAGACAGACAGAAAATACCAAATAATCTCCAGACTACAATAAATTATAAAATCATAAACAGATCATTGTAAAATAAAAGGATGGAAATATTAATTCTAATTTGCTCTATTAAGGAATGATCCTTTGTTTGCCAACTCACATCCATTAGAATGGCTAATATCTTTAAAAGAAAAAAATAACAAGTGTTGGAGAGGATGTGGAGAAATTAGAACCCTTGTACATTGCTGGTGGGAATGTACAATGGTGCAGCCACTGTAGAAAAGAGTGTGATGGTTCCTCAAAAAATTAAACATAGAATTACTATGTGATCCAGCGATTCCACTTCTATGTTTATACCCAAAAAGAATTGAAAACAGAGACACAAACAGATATTTGTATACCAAATCATCATTACTCACAATAGCCAAAAGGTCAAAAAAGCCATATCCATCAACTACTGAATGGATAAACAAAATGTGACATATAAAAGCAATGTATTATTATTCAGCATTAAAAAGGAATGAAGTTCTGATACATGCTATAAGACATATGAACCTTAAAAACATTATGGTAAGTGAAATAAACTACACAAAAATTGACAAATATTGTATGATTTCATTTATATGAGGTACCTAGAATATTCAAATTCATAGAAATGGAGAGTAGAATAGTGGTTACCAGTGGATGGAGAAGGAAGAATGTGGAGTTTTTGTTTAATGGGTGCAGATGTTCAGTTTGGTATGATGAATAAGATAGCAGTGGAACAACAATGTGAATGGACTTAATGCCAATAAATTATAAACTAAAATGCCTAAAACGGTAAATTTTATTAAGTAACTTTTATCACACACACACACACACACACACACACACACACACAAAGGTAATCCAAAAGAAGAAGGGGGAGGATCCATATAGGATATCAGATTGGTGATGGGTGTAGAACTTGAGCTAGCACTGAAAGAAGGGATGACTGGTGAAGAAAATTCTGACAGAAAGAAAACAGCTGAGCAAAAGTTCAGACTTATGAAGTCCAGGGAACAATATAATTTTCACTGTGGCTCTAGCATAACATCTACACATGGGTGTGAACTGAACTCTGCCAAAACTATTGAAGCCAGGTAAGTATATTCATGAATGTTTATCTAAGGGTTTGGGCATTATGTATTATGAGCTAAAGAGTGATTGGCTATTTACAGACACCTGCAAAAATAACAAAGGCAGAGACAACTGATAAAAGAAAAGGTGTGATAGGATATATATAACATCAGTATTTGCCGGTGTGTGTGTGTGTGTTTAAGAAAACATACAGGATTAATTGACTAAGATATTGTTTATTCTTCAAATACACAGGAGCAATGATAAAGAAAATTTGGGACTGAATCTTAAGACAAATCTTGCAGAGGCTACATACAGCTTCATAATTTCTACTCTTTAGTCCTAATCAATAAATTAAATTCAAAAATGAGCACACTGTAACATAAAATGTGCTCAATAAAGATATAAATGTATAAGCATATAATAGTGAAGACAAGTAGTTTCCCTTCATTCACAAAGTATTTTTTTGTGCAGTCTCCAAATGAAGGTATCCACCCCAGAGAGTGTATATGTCATCCATCCACATGTAAAAAGAATGTACTGGAGCATTTATATAGATATTATTTCTTTCTTTATAATTTATACTTTCATGAGTGAGTTTTATAGCTAAATAATATAATAATACAGTCTCACATATTTGTGAATAAATATACATAGGAAGAGATTGTATACTAAAGTTGTTTAGTATGCTAATAAAAATTTCACAGACAACTAGTTTCTCATTTCTCTCAAGGGCTAGAATGTACTCAGCTTTATTCTCAAGTCTTAAGCCAAGAATAGATAAATATAGGGACAAAAAGAAACATTTTCGCCCTGCAGTTTTCTTCCATGACTCAAATTATGCACACATTTGATGAAAGGAAAATATGTCCTAGTCCAGGAATCTGAAAGATAATTTTTTTTAATCTTTTAGAATTTTATATCATAGGACATGTTCTCTTCTCCAGTATTTAAGTGAAAACATATAAAGCATGGCTATCCTCAAGAAATATGATGCTTTTAGAAAATATTAATTTCTCTGGTATTTACTGAATTGGTTTTAAAAATAAGAAAGATAGTAACCATATTGATATTCTTGCTAAAATTAAACATACAATCTTTCCCAAGCAACATTTGGAAGAATTCTTGCATACTTTACTGTGTATTCACACATTTAATTTTAAAATCAAATGCAAATTCCCTTCTACTGTTAAGATATGTTATTTAAAATTTTAAAACAAAACAAATATAGTATGTAAAGTTAATAAGCAAGTTTAAAACATGACCACAAACTACAAAGATATACGGTGTTTTAAATTTGAAAAATGCTTAAATGACTATATTATCTAAGGAGAGTAATTTGAGAAAATCTTTTTTTTTTTTTTTTTTTTTGGCCATGCCAAGCAACTTTCAGGATCTTAGTTCCCCTGACCAAGGATCGAACTTCTGCCCTCTACCCCCTGCAGTGGAAGCGTGGAATCCTAACCACTGAACCACCAGGGAATTCCTGAGAAAATCTTTTGAACAGGATTCAACTCTCTTTAATATCTTCAACCTAAATTACAATACCCTCTACAGCAAAATTTAGACACTCTCTGCATAACTCTGGCCATGCTCATGGCTAACCATCCCTTCCAAATGTGCCTGCATTCAGAACTACTAAACACAATTTCTTAACTCCCATTAAGACGTCTTGATGTTGTGTACCATTTATTCGCTGACTACAATCTGACTTTGTAGGTGATGGGTAATTAATGATTAATCCACCTAAATGTGGTATCCCTTTATTTAAATGTGTTTATCTTTCTCAAAATGAATATTTTCATTGTACAAGTACCTAATAAAGATCATTATTCAACTTCTAAAAATCACAATGTGTGAAAATTTCACTCAGCCTTTTAGAAAACTTGAATCAATCCTCCTCAATTCAGAATCCTGAGTAAACTATCTTTTGCATCACTCATTTCTACATTTCAGAGAATCAAGCCCTGGTACCCAGATGATATTGTTCTTCATATTTAACACAATAATGGGACTACAAATTACATGTTTTTATATTACTACATTAGTTAAGTTACTTGAAGCTTTTGCAAGTTTAATAACCTTTATCGATTCTAATCTTGTGCATAGTTCCCTCTCAATAAATTACACTATAAGAATACGATGACTTTAAAATCTTAGATTATACTATCTGAGATACTTAACAGATTTTACATAAACCAGTTATTTGAATCTCTAAGTGAAACATGAATTTTCCAGGCTGTAGTATTATTCTCAGCAGTTTGGCTTATTTGTCTTATTTGGATAAAAGGTAAATAGGCCTCCTGAAAAGGAATAAGAACACAAAATTGATTCAGAGATATCTTACCAATAAGGTTTAAAGAACAAAGAATAAATGGACAGTTAATAGTTTAATTTGATATATCCTCTCCCAAAACTCTTCAAATTATGCTGTTATAAAATTACAAGTTAAAATTAGCCATTATACATATTATATTTTTGATGACACTATATTATTTATTCCATAGAGTAAGGGTTAAGTTGGCTAATATTAAATTGGATACTTTATTTGTGAATCTAGGGTACATAAAGAGATTATAAATAGATATATGGATAGATGTATAGATGCAGCTGTTGAGCTCTAATGCTAAAAGTGTTTAATATCTGGTATTGAAATGTCAGGTTTTTTACTATATTGATATTTTAATTATCCTTTTTATATTATTTTGCATAGAAATTTATATATGTAAGGAGCCCTAAAAATCTACAAATATAACTTTTTAATTTTACAAATGATTCAACTGACATCTGAATAACTTGTCAAAGTATATACAGCTATCAAGTATAAAAATACAAATTTTTTATTTTCTATCTTCTCAGTATTTCTTTTGCTTTTATTTAAAAACTATCATAAATATAACTAGCTTACTTTTAAAAGGAACATCTGTTGCATCTAATATTTAATAAACCTGAATTATCCTGAGCATTCCAATCTGTGCTTTTTCAATGAATTCTTATTATTCAAATAATTACATATGAATGGGAATTTTTAAGGGCACCAATGTATGAATCTCCCTAAAATGTCTTAATAATGTAAGTTCATTTTATTTGCCAGCTATAAAAGTACATAACAAACCAATAAAAATTAAACCTCTTTACCATGATGCCCTTTTTGAAGGCAAATTAGGGAATTTATATTCTTGTAATAAAAATTAAGAAGTACATATTCTTACAATTAAAAATCTATTAATATTTTAGTATATTTTAATAATGATATTAAGCAAACTTAACTGAAACTGTTGAATGAATAAAATAAGGGAGAACTTTTTCTCCTATGTTATACCTCAAGCCAACATTGTATCTACATAATATACAATTGTATTAGTAGTCATATTATTCCCTATTATTTACTTTTCATCGAATTTTACTGTGTTCTAGCAGAAAGCAAATTAAACTAGTGCTCACCCACTGGTTTAATAACTATCCCAGAAGTTTGGCAGTAAGTAGGAGACCACAAATGAAGAAATTACTCATAGGCCACATGCTGGATCATACCTTCTTTTAGTCCTCAAAGACTAGATAGATTATGCATTCAAACCTTTCAGAGTACAGATGAGTGAACTAAAGATTATAGTGGCTAATGACTTTCTATGGAAGTGTTAGAAGAAATACTGTAGCCCAAGTCCTCTTATTTTTGATTCAGAACTTTAACATGCCATAAGTGGCAGAATGTATGTTCCAAATTTGGCCACCACTACAGTGTCTCCCATCTAACACACTCTTCCACTCTGCTTTTCTCATCAAAATCTGGAGCCTAATCCTTTCTTGTTGAATCTTGGCTGGCTTTGTGACTGCTTCTAATCAAAAAGAAAATGGCATGATTTCATAGGCTGGGTCAGAAAAAGGTGTACAGCTGCCACCTGGCTCTTCTGGAAGTTTGGCTCTAGAACATGATTTTTCCACTCAGATACTGATGCCGTATGGTGAGAAGCCCAAGTCACAAGAAGAGGCCACCTATAGATGCTCTGGTTGACAATCACAACTATTCCAAACCATCAGCTAACCCAGCCCAGGCACTAAGTCAGTGAAGAAGTTACCTGGGAAGTAAATCTTTTGGACCAAATTGTTCTAGCTTTCAGCCATTTAAGTCTTCAAAGACAAAGGGCTGGATATTGTGGAGCAAAGAAAAACCATCACCACTGAGCCTTTTATGAATTTCTGTCCAATAGAATACAAAGCATTATAAAATTTTTGTGATTTAACACCAATAAGTTTTGGAGTGAACATTATGCAGCAAGTGGACTACTATTCCAATGAAGACACGTGCTGGAGGTGAAAGTTAGAAGAGGAAACCAAGGCCTCAACCTGTAGAACACACATGTTATATGAAATGGAAACCTGAAGTGGTATCTTGAGTGATATAAAGAATAATTCCCTGGCATCCCACTGTTAACAGGAAATGGTTATTTGAAAATGAGTGTATTTTTAAACTACAGTTATTTTTTATTTTTCCCTGACTTACATCTTGGAAATCTGTATGTTGAGTACATAATTCAACTACCCACAAATTTAAGAATTCAGCTATATTACGCTAATATTGAAAGAGGGGTTTTTATCCACCAAGTACTCTTTGGGCCCTCAGCAGTGAAAGCACGGAGACACTGGACCGCCAGGGAATTCCCCAATTAACCTGTTCATGTAGATGTGTAGACACATGAAAGACTTCCAAAACAGCTGACCTTGGTTGGGAAACATGGACTTCATAGAGCCTCATATTGAAATAACACTAACGATAAAAGCTAGAATTTATTCTCTTCCCTAGGCTTATCTTCATGGTAGACTATGTATATATGTGTGTCAGAAATACGTATACGTATATTTTGAACACTGCCTAGGACCTCATCTGACTATAATCCAGGTATCTCTGAGGGCTACAGTTTTATCAGAGGCTCAAATTGGGAAAGACCCATGTCTAAGATCATTCAGGTTGTTGGCAGAATTCATCTCCTTGTGGTTTTAGGATCAAGAGCCCCATTTTTTCGCTGGTTGGCAGCCAGCAGTTGCCTCTACCAGTTCTTTGCCACATGGCCGTTTGCAACGCCCATTCACCCTTGCCATGTAACATAGCCTTGTCTTGAGAGTGATATCACATCACCTTCCCCATGTTCTACTGGCTCAGAATCAAGTCACAGGTCCTGCCCAAACTTACCCCAAGAAGGAATTACACGAGATTGTGCAGATTTGGTGGGGTCATCCTAAGGCTTATCCACCGTAAATGCATTTGGAAGAATGCATTCAATCACAGGACAAACATGATTACAGACACAGAAATATATAGTGCCTGCTTTGAAAAGAAGAGGCGCTTGAGTTTATATAAAGAATTCAAAGACTTTTTACTTAGTGGATATTTAATTATTAATACTATCTAATATTCGAGTAGTCTTCATATGTCAGATATTACCCGAAGTCACAGTATCTCTATGCAATATGTTTTATTATCATTATTTTATATATGAAGAAAATGAGGCAGTGAGATATTACCAACTTACTTAAACTCACATAGTTAGTAAGCAGCAAATTGAGACTTGAAGGAAGGCAATTTTTCCACAACTCTTCACTGTTTGTTCTTATAATATCTGATGAAGATAATCTCCATTAATTTAGGCTGAATGGATTACAGGCTCTAAAACAACACCTAAATATATGAAACATATTTTGTATGTTCAATGAATACATATTATTTTTCCTTTATGTATGCACAGGCTACTGAAATCAGTTATCAATACCTATGTACTGATTAATATGAAAATAAAATACCATTTCTATTGAAACTTAGGTTTCTGGACTGACTTAAAGTCCATTTTACGTCAAGCACTACCTCACAATGAATGACGTAGAGAATCTAATGTTATATTAAAACCCATTTGTGCAATTTGCCACAAGCTGACCTTTATCCCTCTATTGATGGAATCAGTATTACAGACTACCTGCTTCCTACACAATGTTTGAAAATTAATTACAACATATTCCTTGACATTTTTACTTTGTGCCTGTGTATACTACCTGTCTGTTCTGTTTCAATCCTGTTTCTTTTAAACATCACATTTCTTATCAGTTGTTCTCTATGTGCTCTATCCTAGGTTGTCTTGCCTCCTTTAATAAAATTGCCTTGAATGCATTGAGTTATTTCAGCTACTAGGTTTATTAGCTAAGAACTCAATCTCTCTCCCCCTTTTTCTCCCTCCGCCTCTCCTTTTCTTTCTCCCTTTCCCCTTCCCTCCATTTCCTCTACCTCCTTCTCCCTCTTCCTCTCTCTCCTGCTCTTGCTCTCACTCTCCTATGCCTCTCAGCTTCCTATTGAGAACTATGCTTCCCCAAAAAATAATCATATATAAAGAATTGTAGATGCCATGCACAGTTAAAAATACATGCTACATTAGGTGGAAATATATATGTATATATAACTGTCAGCTAGTCGTCATTAATATTACCATAGACAAATTAACTCACTTGAATTCAAGCTAAAGTTACTATAATAGTTGAACTCATGTTATTTTAGTTTAAGACTAGCAAGAAACTCAGTTTTTTGTTTTGCATTTTTGGCTTAGAATCAGCTGACTTGTGAAACACTGTGGCAGAAAAACCCCTTATGCATTGACTTCAGAGGAAACCAAAAATATTTTATTATACTTTTCTATCCAAAGACGTTTCCTGAATTGTGACATCAGGTCTGGTTTTACTAATTTCATATTTTCAAATTGTTTTCCATATGTTGGGAGGGAGAAACCAAAATAATTTGGTAGATAATTTAGCAAACATAAAATTAAGTGATGATTCATGCCACATGCAACTTCCTGTGGCTCCCTGAGAGAGTTTTTCACTTTCTATTTATGTTTACAATATATGTTCTAACTTATGTGTTAAGAATTGGCTGAGTTTCCAACAAAGATTGCATTAGGTGTGAGGCCTAACTAAGACAATGAAGAAATTCAGTGTCCCAGGATTTCAGAAAATATAAAATTAGAAACACAGAAACACTCATGAAAATATGTGGGTTTATTCTAATAGTTATGTGGTATCACTTTGAAAAGTTAGTTGAATATACCTTTTCACACATGGATCAGCATAATATTGATTGGCTTTAAGTATTTTAACCTTATTTAATCTTCTCAGGACTGCAATAGATAAAACACTCTTCCACACGTTTGAAACAGGTGTTACGTTTTCAAGTTCCTTAACACTACAGCACTCCCAGTTAACAACCTTTCAATTGCCATAAAACTGTTTCTAAACTCTGATCCTTTAAATAAAATTTTTATTTCCACAAATATACTTAATTTGTAATTAATATTTTACCTCTTTGTGTCTAAATTATTTGGAAGTTTTATTTCTTTGTTAGCATCATTGATTATTCTCTTCAACAGACCCATCTAGTTGAAGATACTTGTACATTTTGTTGCATTGTAGGTATATTAAGAACAGATTAGGTGCTTTTATTTTTCAATTAAATCAATATATTTACCACCTATCAAGTTTTAGCTTTAATGTATACATTTAAAGTGAGAATAAGGTTAACATTTAGGGAAAGTAGGACAAACAATGAGTTGTTTTTGAATGAGGGAGCAAATAAATGGAGGGAAGAAAGAATAAATGAAAACAGTGAAAAGTGTTCATTTTTATTAAAAATGACAGAAAATGTAATTGAAATAAAGTAACATATATTATACATTTATTCATTTATACAACAAATGTCCAAGAAGTGGCTTCTGTAAGAAATGAAACATATATAGATTATATTCTAGTTGTAAGAGTCAGACAATAAACACATATTTAAATTTAATGGATTCCATTTACAATATTCTGGAAAAGACAAAACTATAGTGATGGAAAAAAGATCAGTGGTTGTCAAGATTTAGGGTTGTGTGCAGTGTGGTATTGGTTATATGTGGCTCTGCACACACTAAAATTCATAGAAATGCACATCCAAAATTAAAGTCGATTTTACTGAATATTAAAATAAAATAAAACCCAAAGACATAGAGTTTTCACTAAGTAGAGTGCTTAAAATTTAATAAACTGACAATATCAAGTCTTGTTGATAATGTGCAAAAATTGAACCATTCACTTACTGCTGGTAGAAACTAGATTTGTACGATAACTTTAGAAAACTCTTTGGCATATCTACTACACATGCATAACTTAAAAACCAAAAAATCCTATCCCATAAATATACCCAACAAAAAATGTATACATAAGGCACTAAAAACTGTATAATGTATGTCTGAGTAGTATTCATCATAATGCATTTGTGTGTGTGTGATATTTTCAAGGACAAAAAGAACCACAAGGTAATTTTTTAAATGAGTTCATAATTTAAATTTAATGTTAATTTCTGAAACATTTTCAAAGTCATTTTCACACTTAAAAGCATATAATGTAAAACAAAAATGTTTATGATTGTTAGAATCCAAGATTTTAAGCATAAAATAAATTAAAATATAGGTAATACACAGTCTTCCTAAATTAAAATTGGAAATATGAGTACCAATTTAAGATGCATTTTTAAAAAATCTATTTCTGATCTCTACTGAAATATGGAAACAATGACTAATACAGTATTGATAAGCATCCTTAGTTACCAGACTATATTCTCTGCACACCATTTTCCTCTAAGGGTATCAGGGCTAATTTAATGTCTGAGGTATCTATACCAGTAAGATGAAGCAACATCCTGTTACACAAGACAGAAATCAACCTAGAAGGGCACCCCACATAAATTAAGTTCCATTTATTTATTGCCTGTTAAATAAATGAATGAGTGGTCATTTAAAATAACATCCTAAAATCATCATTATAAGAAAGTGTGATATTTTTAACACACTTAGTATTGCATTGTATCTTCAAAGAGACAAAGTTATTGTCTCCTTTGTAAATTGTCCACAAAATCACTGTCTATTGATACAAAAGTGAAGGCAGCATCTTCTAAAAGATCCCTCATCCCTAGACATGATAAAATAGAAGATAGAAACATATTTATTGAGACTTGAATAAACTCTGTTAGAGTAAGCTGAAAGGAAAAATCTAAAAGTTGTGAAGTTATTAAAACGTGCATCATAAATTTATTCTTCTGTGTGTTATTGTCTTAATATATTATCAAACCATAATATATTTTTTATCTAAAGAGCCATAAATAGCGTGAAGACAACATGAAATTACTTTTGTCAAGTGTGATCATTTTTTAACGCTAAGGACAACTAACTCAGATAGTACTACAATTTAATCTTATTCTATATTTGTTATATGACCATGGATTTTTTTAACAAAGATTTTCCTTATTGAATAAAAATTGGACTTTACAATGTTAAATATGTTTTATCATATTAATAATCATCATTTCAATCATATTTCAGTAGAACATTCAATAAAACATTTGCAGTATTAGGGAGGGGAAACTTTCATATTCTGGCTCTATTTTCCTTGTGGGGGGTGTTTTTCTGAGGGGCCTTGTTGGCCACTTCCCATACTCCACTGCTGTTCTTCCCCATCACAGGAAGATGGGCTTATCTGAGAATGGAGTAATGAGGAGAAGCTGATTATGTTTAGCTCAGCCCCTCCCATCTTCATTCTCTCATGTCTGCCTATCCGCACAGAGGATCATTCTTATCCTCTCTAGGCCATGGATTAGATTTAGTAAGACAGGTTCCCATTAAGGAAACTGTCTTACTAAACCTCTTGGATTCTAGTGATTTCTGTGCCTACTGGGTATGCTTATTCAGGAGTGTAACGTAAACAAGCCATTTTATTATTAAATCTATAGCCATGTATGCAAATCTAGACTTTGTCAGCATATTATCATAACAATTATTTTCTTTCATCTGTTTGAAATCTGTGACCCTCTGTTAATAGAGGCTCAACACAGATAAGGGAAAAAATTCATTTCTTATTTGTTTTAATCCTAGATTCAGTTGCACTTGCCTGTGAATCTATAGGCAGAGACACAGAATGATATTAGGAAGTGAAATATACACGCAATGTGAGCAGGTACATGCCCTTAAAGTTGAGAGGAACTTGGTTTGGCTCAATGCATGCAGAATTTATAGGGAATTATATTGTACCATGAGGACACTTTTACAAAATTCTGCAGTTGGATTTTGACAATTTAGCCTTAGTAGGTTGACTTTTATAGTAAAAGTGCTACAGCTTGACTGTGAGCTAGAGTGCTCCCTCCCTCTTAGTTCAGCACTGGTATGACCAAAGTGAGGGACCTAGAAAAAAATAAGAATTTTCAAATATTCTTGAAGAAAATCTTATTTAAACTAAAGCCTAAATTTCTCAAAAAGTCAGAAATATCTCCAAAAAATTACAACTGAGACTGTATTTCTAGGTGAATTTTTATTTCAATGTAGTCAACAATGTGCCACAAATAGGCACTTTCTTTATAGGCACTTTCTCACATTTAAATTTACATTCCAAAGCTCTGGTCTCCAAGTATCTGGTATAGACTGACAGGCATTCTGGCAAAGCTGAAGCCAAGTGATTTTCCCTATTGATTCTGTTTAACCAAGATACCATTAAGACTTCTAATTTCTTGGGCAATGCTGGTTATTAAAGTATAATTTTGCCAGGAATAGTTTTGCCATGGAAACTAATGATACTAAATCACTTGAGTATGAGCCTTTCCTTTTTTATTCATTTTTTGGGCTCTTCGATAGACCCGGGAAATACTTATGGCTGAGTATGACACTAAGCTCTCAAAGAGACTTCAATTCTTTTTTGATATACAATACTATAAATTTGAAGGGACCGGAATTCAACCCAGGTATCCAACATGTCTCAAGATTAGACTGAATATAGAAAAAAAGAATTTGAGGGGACTTTAATAATTTTATGATCAGATTCTTTATATTTTGACTTATGTTCGAATAGTTATTTAACTTTAGACTTTATTTCATGAAGAATTTTGAACTTAACCAACCTCAAGGAACTTTAATATTTGATCAATAGTTACTTTTTCTCTGACATTGGTAATGGCAGAAATTCAAGCTGAGGACATACCATGGTTTACATTTTATTTTTGGAGTGTCTGTATTTTATCATTTAATATCATTGTAAAACTTTGATAATGTATATGGATTAAAGTTTGAACTTTTTTGTTCTGAGGTTTAAAGTTGCCTTGGAGATACCTGAATTAATGTACTCTGTGACTTTTTTAAATATGTAATTTTCTGTGGAAAATAATTTAACTCTCTCTTCAGTGATATTAGAACGATTAGCAAATGATTGGGACACATGAAGTTACAAGCAAGAGAGATTGCAGTTGAGCAATTGCAATCTCTCTTTTGCTGCACTGCATTATTGTAAAATTATGCATCACCCTCTTGTTAGTCTTTTTCCTTTTGGAACTCTCTCTGCCATGTCCCTCTCTGCTAGACCTCTCCGTGATATTAGACCATACTACCATTTCTCAGCCTTGGCTAAGTGAATCTCTTTAAACCTGTGATTCACAACCAGAGACTATATTTTGTCCCCAGGAACATTTGGTAATGTCTGGAGACATTTTTATTTTTTACAACTTGGGTGTTGGTACTGTTATCTGGTGGGTAAAGAGACCAAAGACACTGCTAAACAATAATGCACAAGACAATGCTACCTGCCCCCCACCAAAAAACCAAAAAATTATTTGATCTCAAATGTTAGTAATGGTGAGTTGGAGAAACTCTGCTTTAGACAATGAAATGTGTAAAGCGACATGAACCATTTCTGAGCAGAAGCCTTAAGAACTGGTGTATGTTTCTACCATCACTCTTTTTTCCTCTGTGATGAGATGAGTGAAGGGGCTCAGATAGGAGCTGCTCCCATATCCTAGATTCCCAAATGAAGAAGACAGGGAACACGGTCACAGTCAAGCCACAATGGAAATATAATGTGACCAAGAAATAAATCTTTTTGTTGTTGTAAGCCACTAAAATTTAGGAATCCTTTGTTACCTTATATTAACATAAGCTGATTACCTATTGTTTTTCAGTGATAAGATGAACAGTTTAATGTCCGTTATAGTGACTTCTGTATGTTTCTCTTTTTTTTTTAATTAATTAATTAATTTATTAATGGCTGTGTTGGGTCTTCGTTTCTGTGCGAGTGCTTTCTCTAGTTGCGCCAAGCAGGGGCTACTCTTCATCGCGGTGCGCAGGCCTCTCACTATCGCGGCCTCTCTTGCTGCGGAGCACAGGCTCCAGACGCGCAGGCTCAGTAGTTGTGGCTCACGGGCCCAGTTGCTCCGCGGCATGTGGGATCCTCCCAGACCAGGGCTCGAACCCGTGTCCCCTGCATTGGTAGGCAGACCCTCAACCACTGCGCTACCAGGGAAGCCCTGTATGTTTCTTAATTGGTTCCAACAAAAAATCATTTTATTTATTGCTCTGCTTGAAATTTTAAGAATACATGCTAAGATAAGTTTGCCGATTCAGAAAAATGTGTACATTTCTATCAGAAGGGTTTTTATCTGCTTATGATGCCAGAAAGTTTTAAATACACTATAATTCACCTCCTATTGAAAGGCTAAAGCATGTCAATAGCCAGCTTAACTGAGTAAATTATCTCAAATTTAATGTAGTTTTAAAAATGGTTTAACTCAAATCCCAAGTAATCTGTAACTTGTGAAATAGTTCATGGATACCAGGTCTCAACAGACTTGAGAAAATGAAGATTTAAAAATCATTTTATTTGGGATCCAGTAGACAGCACCCTCATAGTTTCCTTTCATGACACCAACACTTATGGGAATTACTGGCAAGTTCAGTTCAGTGGCAAAATGTACAAAATTTATCTAAGCAAAAACTCCTGCTCTATAGTCAATGATTTTGAATTTCAATTAGGGGGAGCAAAAAAGCTTGAACATCTATGAGATGTTCTTGTTCTTCAGATGGCTTGAGCCATGTGTGAGAAAATAGTTTCAGTTTAAAGTCCATCTTCTAATCTTCAGTGCCCATGCTTTTCTTATCATTTATCAAAATGTATGGTGAACAGACATGAACACATGTGTTTGTGTTATATTCTGCTTGGCCTCCTTGGTGCATCGTTCTTCACCAGACTGCACATTCCTTTTGGAAGGGAGTTTTGCCTTATGAGTATCCAATTCAGAATACTTGGCACATAGTGAGGATCAATGTTTGATGATTGAATTAGTGAACACCTATACATGAATAGATGACTTTAATTTATGCTTATTCTCACAAATGAAGTTTAAAAAAATGAGATAAACATGAAAGAGATTTAGAGCCAATCTAATGTTTCTATTTTTATAATATTTTTGCATATTTATTTCTCTAAATCCACACTTTACAAGAAAGAGAAGAAGTATATTTTATTGTAACACCATATTTTTAGACCAAGAGTTGATATCCATTTTTACAAGATTATGAGTGGCTTGTGGCTACTGAATTTTTTAGAATGGATTTCAAGCACATCTATGAAGTAAGCCAAAGAAAGTAGAAGTATAAAGAAAGTGATCAGATGTTGGAAACTACAGTGCTCTTTCCTGGAAAATTCTTTCAAAGAGAGAACCTGCAGCCTATAACCTCTCTTGTCCTCATGACAAGGTACACCATGCTGATGTTTAAAGTTTCAGTCTAGGCTCTTTGCTATATTATGAATGTGAAATGTCTTTTTGAACTGTGTGTTATATCCCTTGGTTTCAGTTGGAGAATAGTATCTATTTTATATTTTAGTATTTTAATATAAGAGAATTTGAAGTTACTCTAATAAAAACATAAAGGAGATAATTTTCCTTAGATGTTTAGACTTCATAAAAATTTAGAAAATTTGAAAGTGTTGAACCTCAAATTTCTTTATATTCAGCATTAAATGATTTTATCTTAAAACCTTGTATATTTCAGAGGGAATTTAATTTTTCAAAAGTCCGTACCCTGGACACTCATAGTATCCCTCTACTGGTGTTGTCTTGTTTGTCTCTTAGATTGCTACCTTGCTGAGCAAAGAGAATGCTTCCCCATGAATACACACACACACACACACACACACACACACACACACACACATACACACACACACCTGCTTTCTGATGTTTATTAATTCTGTATAATAATAATGTTTTTCCTCCTGCCATCTAATTTATCTACACAAACCAGTCCACATTTGTTGCAAGTATAAAGACTCTAGTCTAAAAAACATTAGGTGAGTAGCATTTTATTGGTCATTTGAATTTAAAGTAGGTAAAATATAAATCACTATGAGCTCTAGTTCTTTGTTTTTTGTAATCAAGTGTATTCTTCTTGGCTATTACTTGTCCCCTGAATCACTATTCTGCCCCATGTTTTACCAATATGCAAAAAACAATTTTTAATTCTTTGATTTGTATTGACATAATTTTGAAAATATTCGTGTACACTGGAAAGTTCCATTTAAAATCACTTTATTTTGCAAAAACCTGAAGGTGTTGAAAAAGTTAAAGATTTACTTCCTAATTTGGAATGAATTCTTATAAAGAGGTTTTTAATTCCTAGAAAGGTAAGATTGACAAGAACCTCAGAATAGAAATCGGATCCAGCGACATTAAAGCATGCCCATCCTGGGCTTCCCTGGTGGCGCAGTGGTTGACAGTCCGCCTGTCAATGCAGGGGACACGGGTTCGTGCCCCGGTCCGGGAAGATCCCACATGCCGCGGAGCAGCTGGGCCCGTGAGCCATGGCCGCTGAGCCTGTGCGTCCGGAGCCTGTGCTCCACAAGGGGAGAGGCCACAACAGTAAAAGAAGCCCGCGCACAAAAAAAAAAAAAAAAAAAGGCGTGCCCATCCTGCTCAGGAGAAAGGCCATTCTCACAGGGTCCTCTGGCCAGGTCCCATTGCTGTCCAGGTGGTGTGTGAAAGTACTTCAGCAAAAAAATTCATTTGCCTAGCTTGAGTGAGGAAAATAACCCTCCAGATGTTGCAGAACACTCACATGCTTTTTATTGCATTATTGCTGTTTCTTGAATTTATTTTCCCTCCTGCAATTGACTTGTCAGCTCAGTTTTAGGTTAGTTTGGCTTCCCTAATTTAGTGTCATAATCAATCCTTGAACAGCAATCATACATAATATATCAATAGTAATGACTGTAAGAGGGTTTATACAATACAGCATGTTTACTGAGGTTAAGATATTTGTTTTATGCACATTCATAAACGAACTCACTCCTTTTGCTCCCCAACATGGATACAACAGAAACAAACTTTTTTTCTCTTTTCTTTTTTTTTTTTTTTCCACAGAGATTTACACCAAATAATGAATGAGTCTTTGGTATCCTCTGAACTCCCAGAAATGCTCCTCCTTCTCTTGTACTTTGCTGAAAATTTCAAGTTATTTAACCTGCTGTGAATGAGGGCTTTGACTTTGGGGATGAAGTATCAATATGTAACATACATGAGACATTCTGCCTTATGCTTATTGATTTGATATAGCACCCATTATGAGTCAGGCATTATAATGACTACCGAAGATAAAAACAGGATGCCTGCCTTCAAGGATTTCATAACATAGAAAAGGACACAGCCAAAGAAATTAACCTCCCCTTGAATAATTTCTAAAATAAAATGACCTATAAATGAGTTTATTTGGTATAAATATGGGTAATTCTTTTTAATACTTTTGCTTTCTTTGTATATTCTATAAATGTACAACTCAACTAAGATCTGATTCTGAGTCTCTCCACTAACAGAGGTGACTGGTGATTCTACTGCAATGATTTTCTCTCTACAAGGTTAGTGAAAGGAGATGACAGATAGAAGTCTCAATGGTTATGTAACTACTCTCTTTCCAGGTAAGCACCTGTTGTGCCAGTTCCCATGGCTCTCCCAGGTGCCCAGGCTCTGCTGCTTCAGGCCATGCATGGAGCAGGGCGAACTTGGGCTTGCCTGGAAGGCCCTGTGCCTGAGAGTCACTCTCCCTAGTGGACCTCACAGTCACCTCCTCAGGAATATTGCTACTTCCCAAGAGTGCTGATGTTTCTACTCATATTGGTGACTTTCAACCTCTTCCCGTTTTCAAAAACTTCTCTTCTCTGATCTCCTCCACACCATTTACCTTCACTCCTTACAAGAAGCCCAATTAGAAAAATGTAGTTTTTAGAAAAACAAAACAAAACAAAAAGCCAAGAATGAAAGACCTTTCAGCCAGCTTCATCTTTAGTGAAGAATCATAACCTACCCTGGGGGCAATTTAGCACTGGGAGGTCTGCCTGCTTCATGAAAGTGGGCACGAGAGGAGGAGATAGTTTGGGTAAAAAATCCTATTTCTTATTTCATTTTTTCTAACACATTTAATAAATGTAAGCCAAAGATTAGAATGTCATGCAAATGCTATGATAGAAGAAGTCACCAGCCATGTGGCAAAGAGAGAAGATGCCCCTAACTCCTGACCATGAGGAACTCAGAGAAAAATCTAAAATTTTTGCTGGGAAGGACTCCAAAAGGATTTTCAGACATAGCTGAGTCTTCAAAGACAGCATGAGTTAATCAGGTGGTTGAAAGGGCTGGAGTTTATTCTAAGCAGAAAAAGCAAGTACTACTAGTGAACGTTCTGATCTGTTTAAGGAATCACATTTAGATCAGAACACACAGTGTACAGAACATGAAGAGTAGTGAGAGAAGAGGCTGGGAAACTAGTGGCCAGACCATAAGTGTTCTTTTCTACTCTACAGATTTTATCTTTACAACAATAAGACATTCATGTACTAGCTCATGGTAGATCCTTTTATTTATTGCTTTAATTATTACACTTTCTTTCAACTGCTCATATACCTAAGTTAAAACTGTGAGATATTTAAGTAAAAACAAGGTCTCATAACTATTTTCTATGAGTGTTACTACAATGTCATTTAAATAGTAATTCTCAATAATTTGATAACATTTGAATCTTGCTATTTATATTATGCGCTTAGGCATGGTATATTTGTGTATTTTACTGAAGCTCTAATTTCTGTTTCCAAGCCAAATTTTACTTTCCAAGCCAAATTTAATGTATTAGGATAATGTTGAATTCTATTTTGGCCTCAACTTTCTAGTTAAATAATCCAATTTCATTGTTTACAATTGAAGTAATAACCCCTTTAGAGTTAGATGAATATATCTTGATTTCCCTTTTGGGAATTAAGGATATTTTAGAATAGAATTTAACTGTTAGAAAGAACTATAATTTCATTTAGTAGAGATATTTGAAAAAATAGAAGAAAAAATGGAAAAAAATGTTATTAAGTATATGTTGAGTCAATTTAAGTTATGGAATAGTAATTATATTTAGCATTTGCTTAGTCAAAGTCATAGTCACTCCAGAAATTTGTGTTGTTTTTCTTGTAAGCAAATTAATATTATATTACTACATATTTAAATAGGGAACAGAAAGGATTATTTGCTTATTTAGCATAGCAGAAAATAATGAACCTAGAGGATCATTAAGAGAGTAGACTACATTAAAAACCAGAGGAAAACTTAAC
Source organism: Grampus griseus (assembly GCF_964374135.1). Taxonomy (NCBI): domain Eukaryota; kingdom Metazoa; phylum Chordata; class Mammalia; order Artiodactyla; family Delphinidae; genus Grampus; species Grampus griseus. The sequence continues at coordinate 25,842,916 of NC_139011.1, forward strand.
TGTCTTATGTGATATGCTGTTATTCTTTGTGGTGTGTAGATTTGGTTCATGGAAACTGCTGAGGTGTTTCCTTTCTTCTAATATATAAATCTACCCATCTGTGTGTGTACGTGTGAGTAGTTGTTATAAATAAATTAGTAAAGAGACTGCTAATGCCTCCACATATCTGTTCTCTCTTCTTTTCTTACTAATACCCCTCCCCCACATTTTATCTGGGTACAGGATGGATAGAATAACAGAAGTGACCTGGGTCTCTCCTGAATACAGTACTTCACAATCTGCCAGGATCTGTACAGCCACCCCAAACACACAAGTCTCAGAATCAAGAAGCCAGGAAAGGAATTGCTACAGTCACTAGTTCTAGAACCATGCACTTGGCTATGACTGTACAGTACAATGGATGTATTGTACCCTCTCTGTCTCTCTCCATGTAATTTGGCTCTAAATCAAAGTCTTGAGAAGAGGAATCTATATCATATCCCCAAACTTGCAAGATAGTTTTAGAAATGTAGTTTTAAAATTGGTAGCCTCTGTATGACAGAAGAGATCTGCAGTATCTACCAATGGCAATTTTTTTTTTTTGGCAGTACGCAGGCCTCTCACTGTTGTGGCCTCTCCTGTTGCGGAGCACAGGCTCCGGACGCGCAGGCTCAGCAGCCATGGCTCATGGGCCTAGCCGCCCCACGGCATGTGGGATCTTCCCGGACTGGGGCACGAACCCATGTCCTCTGCATTGGCAGGCGGACTCTCAACCACTGCGCCACCAGCGAAGCCCCAATGGAAATTTTATAAAGCTGTTCAAGGCCACCCCACTGGCCAAAAACATTAAAATCTGTTTTTGATGCTTGTGACTGAACCCTTAGAAAATAAAAACAAGGAGGAAAGATTAAATAGTGAAAAAAAGTAGTAGAACAAATGCACAGACCATCTAGAATCACAAAGCACTATAAACACCTCTTTCAATTTTGGGTGGTTAGTCCCCAAACATCATTCTCCACTGCTCTTTGACTACTTTGATAGTATGATTACTAAATTGCTTGATTTATTTTATGCCTTAAATGACACTGGTAATTGTATAAGTCATGTGTTAAACTTACTGATTTAAAAAGATGTCTAAAATGAACAGACTTCTACCTTGTTTAAAGTATAAGTGATATCTTCCTAGTATAAAAGAAAACTGTCAGAAAAATGCCTATTATTTAAATAGAAGTGTGAGAAATAGCAAGTATTTTGCTAACGCTTTGAATCTTATTTTTCTCAAATGACTTCTAATCACATGAACCAAGCCAAACTACCTAAGAAATTCGGACCCACACACAATGCTAGAATAGCCAATGGTAATAATCTTAATTCAGTAATTGTAACAGATAAATAAAAAGAAAACATAGATTTTGTTTAAATTTTGGAAACGTTTTTGCTGACTCCAATGGTAACGTGAGAAAACTGAAATAGGCATTTAAACAAAGCAAAAAATAACTGCCCTGTTTATTTTCAAAATAAACCTTTAAAATTCAGTATCATATTAAAAGAAAACAAAACAAAAAACCTTGGTATGTAAGTGTACCTTAAATGCTGGATTGCCTAAACATAAATAATTGTTAATGTAATATGACTCTTTTTGAAGTTTTTCTTTAAGAAGATAGATTTTTAAATTATGAAATATCCACAGGAAATTACTAACCAAAACCGAGTAAATAATCAATAGGCATGACATAATACTGACATCCAGTGGCCTTTTAGGCTAATTGCAGAGCAATGTTCTGTTCATTATTATTCAAAGTAGTGTTGGTAAAATGTTTGTCATGATTATTTAACTTGATGTTATCCATGTGAGAAGCAATTTCCTTATTGATCACAACATAAGTAATAAATGTAAAGTTGCAGATTGCTTGCTATTAGTAATGTTTTTGTCTAATACTCCCACAATTATTAACAAACTCCCAGAGTATTAAACAAACAAAAAAACAATAAAAATAATTACATCTCTCTTAGGTTAATTCAATATCTATATAGATAATTACCAACATTTCTCTTTCCACAAATAAACCTATGGATATGTTTTGATTTTCAATTTGCTTTTACAGACTTTTTCACATGCTCCTTTGAATACATGTTTCCATTTGTAGCTGAGGCACATGTTTCAGCCAGAATAGGCTGGCTTACATAGTTATAAACATCAACACATTTATTCCTTATTCAAATTACTGGTTAGCAGAGAAACTGTGATCACTGGAATTACTTATGAGTCCTGCCAGAGCAGCCACCATCATGAAGTTCCTATTTGCTGTGGAGAAGGAAAGAAAGTGTGACAGAATCTTGAAAAGCTCCATATGTCAATCTGATGCTATAGTTCACAAATGGCCACAAGACTGCATTGGCAGAGCCAGTCACACAACCACACTCAACAGCAGGGGTCAGGCAGTGAGTCCCACCATGTGCTCAGATGGGGAGAACACAGTTGGACAACAGCACCCTTGGAATTACTTTCCTCTGTCTTTGTTTTTTTGCCTTCTTTGGCTAGTCCTTCTCCAACATTCTTCTAAACATTCAGGCCCTACAGTTTTAATCCCAACTTTAAATAACATTTATGCTGATGATTCTTAAATTTATATTTTCAGCCTATAAATTTCTATAGTACTGCAGATCCATTTAGCCAACATTTTACTCAATATATCCACTTGATACTATCAAATCCCTTAAACTAAAAGTGGCTATAATAGAAATTATGGTAATGCTCCTGAACTTTTTTTCTATTTTGAAGTTTCTATATATGCAAAAAGACATTCATTAAGTTAAACTTGCCAAAAATCTAGCAATCATCCTTGAAAATCCTGGGCTATTATTAACTTAGAAGGCAGTTTTTTAAAAAATCCATCTTAATAATGACATTCTCCTGTCCTCAGTGCGGGATCAAGGTTAAGTTCATGAACCAAGCCAAACTACCTAAGAAATTCAGACCCACACACAATGCTAGAATAGCCAGTGGTAATAACTCTTTCTAGACTTGAATCTAGGATACTAAAGACAGCATCAACACCTGTCAAACCTCCACACTGTCCCAAAAATAAATACACTGAGGTAAAGAAAGCCAAGTCAAAAGATATAGTGAATCCAAATCTTTTTTCACTTGTTTCAACACCTAATACAGCTGTGCTTGAATCTAACTATAGTACTAGGTTTCCATTTATGTGAGTCAATAAAATTTCTTTACTTTGTTTAAGGCAATTTAATTTAAATTTTCTGTCACTTGTACCTAAACAAGTTCTAAATGAAATATTTTTCAGACACATATACTTATGGTAGTATTGTAATATTTAAATAATTTATATAATGTATTGTTATATATTGCATATAGAACTACTGTAATACATGTGATAATATTGAGGTATTTATGAAATTTGTGTAAAGTATTATATATGCAATTGTATGTATATAAATAAATATGTATAATTCATGTATATATATATATTTACAATAGGTGGGGCATTTCAAGTTAACGTGGAAATAATGAACATTTATAAAATACTCACAGGATTTGTAATATAAAATAAGTTGTGTACATATGTTTAGGAAGACTTTAATTGTAATTGAGTCTGTGGTTCTGGCTTCCATTTTAGGAATCAAATTTATGGAATTATTAGTCTCCAAAATGACCTCTATTTATGTGTTTCTTCACACACAGAATGATTTTATAGTTACATATATGTGATATGTATGGTGATTTCTATTTATCTGTGCATGTGATCTGAGGCAGAGGCCCAGGTTCAAGAGACTTAGTAGATACAGTATCCACTTTTACCTCACTTGTATGAGCCAACATTTAACAGGTAAACAGTGGTCAAATTTCTGAATGAAGGCCAAGATTTTCCTATACATCTCTGTTTCAGAATTTTTCTTTCCTAACCCCAGTCATTTTATGTTGGAAGTTTGATTGTTGAAAAAGAACTAAACTAGAGAGAACATTTTTAAATACACTGGAAAGGGCTTAATAACAATTCATACAAGTTTTGATTCAAAACATTTCATTTAGTCAGGCTGAAGAAACTACTTCACGTCTTTCTGATGTGAATATTTGGCTTCATAAGGAAAATAAAAGCCCACAGCTTGCATAAGTCAGGTCATTTTTGTCTGTTTTGTTTTTTAAGTTACCTGAGAGCCATAAGTTCCTGGTACTTGAAACAATCTCTTCCTTATTTTCAAGGTCAGTGTTTCTAAAATTGTGTTCCAAAAATAACTAACTAAATAAATAAACAAATAAAATTGTGTTCCACAGGCCACAGGCCTCTGGATCGGATGCTCTGAGTGGCTTTCAGGTTTCTGTATTTTAAGCAACATACTCAGTAATATTTTGTGCCCCTGAATTCAAAATCTAATGCTCCAAACCAGGAGCTTAAAAGCTGTGAAAGAAAAAAAAAATCCCGTTTCATCATCATATTTAAATCTCAACAATATTATTGATTGAAATCTTGGGATGCTAATAAACCTATATTTATTTTTGTGTTTTCCTTTTCTTATTAATTCATTTATACCACAAAAGAAATTCCTATAAACTACAGCTGGCACTGATGACATGAAAGAAATTGAAAATAGGTAGACCAACTTGGGTAGGATCTTCTACCTTATATTCATAGGAAAGTGGGAAAGAGAAGGAACAGAAAAAGGGTTGGTCTGCATCTTGCAGGCATACAAGCCTTGTACTTGCCCAGCTTCAAGACTGAAGAAAGATCCCAGTCAGTTACAGAAACATCAATGGTTTAATGGATGGGGGAATCTTACGTGTCTGAAGCAAGGTCCTGGAGCAACACCCCACCATGTGAGGGAGACAGAGCAGGCAGGACATGGCAGCAGTCTTTGCTGCACGGGGGAGGGAGGTTACCAGTTATTGGGTTATTGAGGTCAGGTTGGCTCATCAGTTACCAGGGAAACCAGGAAAGCCCCCACTCCCACTGCTCCTTTGATAAGCTATCTTGGTGGAGATGTTCTGATGTAAAGATAAGAAGAATCACTCCTAGAATAATGGAAATAAAATAAAAAATACACAAATGGGACCTAATGAAACTTTAGAGCTTTTGCACAGCAAAGGAAACCATAAACTAGATGAAAAGACAACCATCACAATGGGAGAAAATATTGGCAAATGGAGCAATTGACAAGGGATTAATCTGCAAAATATACAAGCAGCTCATACAGCACAATATCAAAAGAAACAAACAACCCAATCCAAAAATGGGCAGAAGACCTACATAGACATTTCTCCAAAGAAGACAAAGGGATTGCCAACAACACAAGAAAAGATGCTCAGTATCACTAATGATTAGAGAAATGCAAATCAAAACTACAATGAGGTATCACCTCACACCAGTCAGAATGGGCATCAACAAAAAATCTACAAACAATAAATGCTGGAGAGGGTGTGGAGAAAAGGAAACACTTTGCACTGTAGGTGGGAATGTAAATTGATACAACCACTATGGAGAACAGTATAGAGGTTCCTTAAAAAACTAAAAATAGAACTATCATATGACCCAGCAATCCCACTAATGGGCATATACCCTGAGAAAACCATAATTCAAAAAGAGTGATGGAAGTCTCATCCGCCAGACAGCAGAAGCAAGGAGAACTACAGTCCTGCAGCCTGTGGAACAAAAACCACATTCACAGAAAGACAGACAAGATGAAAAGCCAGAGGGCTATGTACCAGATGAAGGAACAAGATAAAACCCCAGAAAAACAACTAAATGAAGTGAAGATAGGCAACTTTCCAGAAAAAGAATTCAGAATAATGATAGTGAAGGTGATCCAGGACCTTGGAAAAAGAATGGAGGAAAAGATCAAGAAGATGCAAGAAAGGTTTAACAAAGACCAAGAAGAATTAAAGAACAAACAAGCAATTAAAGAACAAACAAACAGAGATGAACAATACAATAACTGAAATTAAAACTACACTACAGGGTTTCCCTGGTGGCACAGTGGTTGAGAGTCCACATGCCGATGCAGGGGACATGAGTTTGTGCCCCGGTCTGGGAAGATTCCACATGCCGTGGAGTGGCTGGGCCCGTGAGCCATGGCCACTGAGCCTGAGTGTCTGGAGTCTGTGCTCCACAATGGGAGAGGCCACAACAATGAGAGGCCCGCATACTGAAAAAAAAAAAAAAACTACACTACAAGGAATCAATAACAGAATAACTGAGGCAGAAGAACGGGTAAGTGACCTGGAAGACAGAATGGTGGAATTCACTGCTGTGGAACAGAAAAAAGAAAAAAGAATGAAAAGAAACGAAGATAGCCTAAGAGACCTCTGGGACAACATTAAATGCAACAACATTCACATTATGTTGAGAGAGAGAAAAAGGACCCAAGAAAATACTTGCAGAGATTATAGTCGAAAAGTTCCTTAACATGGGAAAGGAAATAGCCACCCAAGTCCAGGAAGCACAGAGAGGCCCATACAGGATAATCCAAAGGAGAAACACACTGAGACACATAGTAATCAAATTGGCAAAATTTAAAGACAAAGAAAAATTATTGAAAGCAGCAAGGGAAAAGTGACAAAAAATATACAAGGGAACTCCCATAAGGTTAACAGCTGATTTCTCAGCAGAAACTCTACAAGCCAGAAGGGAGTGGCATGATATACTTAAAGTAATGAAAGGGAAGAACCTACAACCAAGATTACTTTACCTGGCAAGGATCTCATTCAGGTTTGATGTAGAAATCAAAAGCTTTACAAACAAGCAAGAGCTAAGAGCCAGCACCACCAAACCAGCTCTACAACAAATGTTAAAGGAACTTCTCTAAGTGGGAAACATAAGAGGAGAAAAGGACCTACAAACACAAACCCAAAACAATTAAGAAAATGGCCATAGGAACATACATATCGATAATTACCTTAAATGTGAATGGATTAAATGCTCCAACCAAAAGACAAAGGCTTGCTGAATGGATACAAAAACAAGACCCATATATATGCTGTCTACAAGAGACCCACTTCAGACCTAGGGACACACACGACTGAAAGTGAGGGAATGGAAAAATATATTCCATGCAAATGGAAATCAAAAGAAAGTTGGAGTAGCAATACTCATATCAGATAAAATAGACTTTAAAATAAAGAAAGTTACACAAGACAAGGAAGGACACTACATAATGATCAAGGGATCAATCCTAGAAGAAGATATAACAATTATAAATATATATGCACTCAACATAGGAGCACCTCAATACTTAAGGCAACTGCTAACAGCTGTAAAAGAGGAAATCAACAGTAACACAATAATAGTGGGGAACATGAAAACCTCACTTACACCAATGGACAGATCATCCAAAATGAAAATAAATAAGGAAATGGAAGCTGTAAATGACACAATAATCCTGATAGATTTAACTGATATTTATAGGACATTCCATCAAAAACAGCAGATTACACTTTCTTCTCAAGTGCGCATAGAACATTCTCTAGGATAGGTCACATCTCGGGTCACAAATCAAGGCTCAGTAAATTTAAGAAAATGGAAATCATATCAAGCATCTTTCCTGACCACAACGCTATGAGATTAGAAATGAATTACAGGAGAAAAAACATAAAAGACACAAACAAATGGAGGCTAAACACAACATTACTAAATAACCAAGAGATCACTTAAGAAATCAAAGAGGAAAAAAAAATACCTAGAGACAAATGACAATGAAAACACAACAATCCAAAACCTATGGGATGCAGCAAAAGCAGTTCTAAGAGGGAAGTTTATAGCTATAGAAGACTACCTCAAGAAACAAGAAAAATCTCAAATAAATAATCTAACCTTGCACCTAAAGGAACTAGAGAAAGAAGAACAAACAAAACCCAAAGTTTGAAGAAGGAAAGATATCATAAAGAACAGAGGAGAAATAAATGAAATAGAAACAAAGAAAAGAATAGCAAAGATCAATAAAACTAAAAGCTGGTTCTTTGAGAAGATAAACAAAATTGATAAACCATTAGCCACACTGATCAAGAAAAAGAGGAAGAGGACTCAAATTAAAAAATTAGAAATGAAAAAGGGGAAGTTACAACAGACACCACAGAAATACAAAGCATCCTAGGAGACTACTACAAGCAACTCTATGCCAATAAAACGGACAACCTGGAAGAAATGGACAAATTCTTAGAAAGGTATAACCTTCCAAGACTAAATCAGGAAGAAATAGAAAATATGAACAGACCAATCACAAGTAATGAAATTGAAACTGTGATTAAAAATCTTCTAACAAACAGAAGTCCAAGACCAGATGGCTTCACAGGTGAATTCTATCAAACATTTAGAGAAGAGCGAACACCCATCCTTCACAAACACTTCCAAAAAACTGCAGAGGAAGGAAAACTCCCAAACTCATTCTATGAGGCCACCATTACCTTGATACCAAAACCAGACAAAGATACTGCAAAAAAAGAAAATTACAGACCAATATCACTGATGAACATAGATGCAAAAATCCTCAACAAAATACTAGCAAACAGAATCCAACAACACATTAAAAGGATCATCCACTGTGATCAAGTGGGATTTGTCCCAGGGATGCAAGGATTCTTCAATATATGCAAATCAATCAGTGTGATACACCATATTAACAAAGTGAAGAATAAAAACCATATGATCATCTCAATAGATGCAGGAAAAGCTTTTGACAAAATCCAACACCCATTTATGATAAAAACTCTCCAGAAAGTGGGCATAGAGGGAACCTACCTCAACATAATAAAGGCCATATATGACAAACCCACAGCAAACATCATTCTCAATGGTGAAAAACTGAAAGCATTTCCTCTAAGATCAGGAACAAGACAAGGATGTCCACTCTCACCGCTATTATTCAACATAGTTTTGGAAGTCCTAGCCCCAGCAATCAGAGAAGAAAAAGAAATAAAAGGAATACAAATTGGAAAAGGAGAAGTAAAACTGTCACTGTTTGCAGATGACATGATACTATACATAGAGAATCCTAAAGATGCCACCAGAAAACTACTAGAGCTAAAAAATAAATTTGGTAAAGTTGCAGGACACAAAATTAATGCACAGGAATCAATTGCATTCCTATACACTAATGATGAAAAATCTGAAAGAGAAGTTAAGGAAACACTCCCATTTACCATTGCAGCAAAAAGAATAAAATACCTAGGAATAAACCTACCTAGGGAGACAAAAGACCTGTATGCAGAAAACTATAAGACAGTGATGAAAAAAAATTAAAGATGATACCAACAGATGGAGAGATATACCATGTCCTTGGATTGGAAGAATCAATTTTGTGAAAATGACTATCCTACCCAAAGCAATCTACAGATTCAATGCAATCCCTATCAAATTACCAATGGCGTTTTTTATGGAACTAGAACAAAAAATCTTAAAATATGTATGGAGACACAAAAGACCCCGAATAGCCAAAGCAGTCTTGAGGGAAATAAACGGAGCTGGAAGAATCAGACTCCCTGGTTTTAGACTATACTACAAAGTTACAGTAATCAAGACAGTATGGTACTGGCACAAAAACAGAAACATAGATCAATGGAAAAAGATAGAAAACCCAGATGTAAACCCACGCATCTATGGTCAACTAATATATGACAAAGGATATACAATGGAGAAAAGACAGTCTCTTCAGTAAGTGGTGCTGGGAAAACTGGACAGCTACATGTAAAAGAATGAAATTAGAACACTCCCTAACACCATACACAGAAATAAACTCAAAATGGATTAGAGACCTAAATGTAAGACCAGACACTATAAAACTCTTAGAGGAAAACATAGGACGAACACTTTTTGACATAAATCACAACAAGATCTTTTTTGATCCACCTCCTAGAGTAATGGAAATAAAAACAAAAATAAACAAATGGGACCTAATGAAACTTAAAAGCTTTTGTACAGCAAAGGAAACCATAAACAGGACGGAAAGACAACCCTCAGAATGGGAGAAAATATTTGCAAATGAATCAACGGACAAAGGATTAATCTCCAAAATATGTAAACAGCTCATGCACCTCAATATTAAAAGAACAAACAACCCAATCGAAAAATGGGCAGAAGACTTAAATAGACATTTCTCCAATGAAGACATACAGATGGCCAAGAAGCACATGAAAATCTGCACACCATCGCTAATTATTAGAGAAATACAAATCAAAACTACAATGAGGTATCACCTCACACCAGTTAGAATGGGCTTCATCAGAAAATCTACAAACAACAAATGCTGGAGAGGATGTGGAGAAAAGGGAACCCTCTTGCACTGTTGGTGGGAATGTAAACTGATACAGCCAATATGGAGAACAGTATGGAGGTTCCTTAAAAAACTAAAAATAGAATTACCATATGATCCAGCATTCCCACTACTGGGCATATACCCAGAGAAAACCACAATTCAAAAAGACACATGCACCCCAATGTTCATTGCAGCACTATTTACAATAGCCAGGTCATGGAAACAACCTAAATGCCCATCGACAGACAAATGGCTAAAGAAGATGTGGTACATATATACAATGGAATATTACTCAGCCATAAAAAGGAACGAAATTGGGTCATTTGTTGAGATGTGGATGGATCTAGAGACTGTCATACAGGGTGAAGTAAGTCAGAAAGGGAAAAACAAATATTGTATATTAACACATATATGTGGAACCTAGAAAAATGGTACAGATGAACCGGTTTTCATGGCAGAAATTGAGACACAGATGTAGAGAACAAACATATGGACACCAAGGGGAGAAAGCCACAGGGTGGTGGTGGTGGTGGTGTGATGAATTGGGCAATTGGGATTGACACGTATACACTGATGTGTATAAAATTGATGACAGGTTCTTGATAATAAGAACCTGCTGTATAAAAAATATAGAAAAATACCTATTTATTAAGAAAATTATAATAAAAAATAAGGCTTTTTCAAAAAAAAGAGTCATGTACCACAGTGTTCACTGCAGCTCTATTTATAGCCAGGACATGGAAGCAACCTAAGTGTCTATCAACAGATGAATGGATAAAGAAGATGTGGCACATATATACAATGGAGTATTACTCAGCCATGTAAGGAATAAAATTGAGTTATTTGTAATGAGGTGGATGGACCTAGATTCTATCATACAGAGTGAAGTAAGTTATAAAGAGAAAAACAAATACCTTATGCTAACGCACATATATGGAATCTAAAAAAACGGTACCGATGAGCCTAGTGGCAGGGCAGGAATAGAGACGCAGATGTAGAGAACAGATTTGAGGACACAGAGTGGGAAGGGGAAGCTGGGATGAAATCAGAGAGTAGCATTGACAAATATACACTGCCAAATGTAAAATGGATGGCTAGTGGGAAGCTGCTGCATAGCACAGGGAGATCACCTCGATGCTGTGTGACAACCTAGAGGGGTGGGATAGGGAGGATGGGAGGGATGCTCAAGAGGGAGGGGATATGGTGATATATGTATACTTATAGGTGATTCACTTTTTTGTAAAAACAGAAACTAACACAACATTGTAAAGCAATTATACTCAAATAAAGATATATAAAAAAAGAAGAAGAATCACCAGGTGGGGCCGCGGGCAAGTATTTGAAAAGGTCAGTCTTTTGAGTAGGGTGTAGGTGAAGCAGGCACTGGTTGAGCAGCAGGGAATGTTCAGAGATCAAGAGAACATCTCTCTTGGGTGGCTTTATCATACGGAAGGATTTACCAGAATATAATTGAGACTATTGGAAGAGTTTACTACTAAATAAAAAACTTTGGGAGAAATTTTACCTACCAAATTTCCTAACACTATTTTCTTGAGCTGTTTAATAAAACAAAATTTTGTCTAATTAGCACACTGGACACATGAACTAGTGGGCTAATGTGATCTAGCCACTTGTTCACAACTTATATTGTAAAATTGATTACCTTCAGGAGTTAAGCTAAAGGCTTTGTATCAATTAGTAACTGTAATTGAAGCTGAATGTAATTAATTATATAATTTTAGGGTGTTAATGTTAAATTCCATTCTAATTACATGATGAAACTGAATCATTATGAATGTACTTAGGTATGAGTGAAACCTCTGTAAGGGATTTGTTGGACATTTTCATTAAGAACAACAATAAAATTACTTTCACCTGTAGGATACATGTTAGACTGCAGGCAGTTATTAATTATAATGAGTGAAATCTGCCTTTTTTTCTCGTATCATACACTCTTCTCTATTTTCTATTTCTCTAAATGTAATTGTCTGATTAAGTGAAACCAATTCCTTCCCTTCCCCTACATTTATGTAGTAATTTCCTTAGAATTTTGAAAATTTTATTCACATAGCTATTTTTAAAAGTAACTGCATAGGGTAAGTAGATTAGGTTCAGCAAATATAATACACAACAAATGTATAAACACTCACCCATTCTTTACCCACATTTGATACTAAAAGCTTGGAAAGGACATTTTTCCTCTGTGTGTAGAATTTAATTATTTTTTTTCATGAAGAGCTCCAAGAACCTATTAACAATAGATCAAGCCAAGCAAACAAGATGAAAGCTATTTGCCAACCCATTATTAGTTTATTAGCTATTTATATAAAAGAAGAATTTCCCATTAATTTTTGTATTCTCAATGCCCAGCATATTTGGGCCCTATGTTAATTATGCAAAAAGATATAATATGAGGAAATGGACACTCACTTCTATATCTTCTGTCTTCTATATATTCATATCAGAACTGATCATCACTAAAGAGGAAAATAAAAACTCTTGATTGAACACCATAGATTCAAATACAGATTTAACATCACTATCACTTTCCATGTCTTCCTTGGACCTCTGCAACTTTCCTCTTGGTTTATACCCTTCACTTTCCCATGAATATTACTAGACCTTTGGGTGAAAACATACAATTTATATGAAATAACAGTGGCTATCTGTATTTTTATTCTTGCTCCATGTTTTTGCTTTCCTTTTTCTTTCAAAATAGTAAAAAAGAGCTGAAACTCCCTAAATTATGGATTAATAATTTATGCAAGTTAATAGCTTTCCTATTTAAAACTGCTTTAAGATAAAAATGAAAATTAATGTGACAGATGACAGTTTTAATTTTGTGACTGGTTAAGGATTACTTTAAGTTTGTGGCTTTATTCAGTATTTTGTATTTTTTGAAGTGCCTTAGTTATACTATTGTAACCGAAAGTGGGTTCCGGCTGCTCGCCATGCAAAAGCCAATAAAGAGGCAAAGATGGTAGAAAGGAAAGTTTGCTTTATTTCAGATGCTGGGAACCACCAAGGTGGGGATGGGTAGACTCCTAGCCAAAGGCCAACTACCCCACAACCCCACGGACAATCAGTGGGCAAGAGCTTTCATAGACTGAGGTGGGGAAAGGGGCTAGATGCAGAAACAGCACAATCAGCTCTGACCGTCATCTTGAAATTGGTCATGCGGTGGCCTGACCAGCCCCATCTTGATTGTTTTAAGTACAGTTAATCTTCATTTCCAAGGTTGGTTTGTTTCCATTTCCTTGAAGCCAATTCTCAGAATTGTGGAAGCTTATGTCATGGCTACAGCCTGGTCATCATGTAGTTAAATTCTTCCACCTGATGGGGGTTTCAGTCTTTACAAGACAGCTCACAGGATATGGCTCGGGATATTATCTATAGCCCTTGAGAAGGAAAAATAGGTCCTCAACTTTGCTTACTGACTAAACTATTATTGTTTTGTCCTGTTTGACTGCTTTTCTTTGCTTCTGCATTTTCTCACTTCTCTGATTAAACTTATTCTTTGGCTAAAGTTTTTCCACAGACAAAAGGCAGGCAGAGGACATGCGGAGGAAGGACCATAGGGTCCTGCTCCATTTCAGTATAGTTTTTATAACAACTCCTTACAAGCAAACTCTTTTAGAATAAATATCCACTGTGTTTCATGATCTGGGTCTGAGTTTCCATTGCCTGAGTAATGGTGATGAGGATTACTTTTATATAAGGTATTTTAAATAGCATATTGTCTGTGATTATTGTTTGTCAATAAAGTAATAAAAAAGATTATATCTGAGATAACTTCCCTGACCACCAAGATAGATCTATCTTTTCATTCTATATTCTTTTTGCCATGCTCTAAATTTCTTCATTCTATAATCTCATATAACTTTGTACAGAATTATTTAATTGTGTATTTTCTCTTTCCCCCAATAGAATGTACACTTTGAGAGGCTTTCTATTTTGTATTTGCTATATTTACTATGTATAAATAAAACAATTCCTGGAATATAGCAGACAATTAATATATTTCTTGAAGAAATATGTAGTTAATCCCAAATTGAAAATGTACAAAAAACAGTTTTAATTCAAAACTAATTTAATTTTTATCACAGTTTTGTTATTGTTGTGATAAGCAACAAAACAAAAATGATTGGATTATTCTAAAATTCCACATGTCAAATTAAGCTAAAATTTTACAATCCAATTAGATAGGGTTTGTATTACATAAGTTAAATTATCTATTGTCTTATAAAACTTAAGAGAAAAATTGAAATGGAATATACCTCATCTTTGAGGTTAGAATATTGACGTAGAATTTAAAATACAAACTGAGGCCAAGCTTACCATTTTCCCTGTAAATGTTTTGAAACATACATAGCCAATCATTTATGTTTTCCATTTTCCTACACTCATGGCATATGCAAAATAAAAGCAGATACTATGGTTTGTATATAGTGAGACATTCCCATTCTAAGGGAAGAAAAAAAATTCCTTTAAAATATATTATCCTAGGAGGTAATATTAGACATGGCAAACACTATTAGGAGGTCATTGCAGTTATAGTCTACAATCTTGTTTAACCAGGAGAGTTTGGATATTCAGCAATTTGGTCCATGGAAAATTTTCACCTAGGGTTAATAGGATTGTTTTAAGGAATAATTTTAGGGAACATGATTAAAAGCTACTGGGAAAAAAGCTCTAAGACTAGAAAGTTGTTTTTCCATCTGGGTTGCTTTGCCACTACTTGTTCAGACCTTGCTTTGTAGTAGGAGACAAGCAAAGGAAGACAGAAAAGGAACAGCTGAAGTTTCCTTTTTATTAATCCCAAGTGAAAATAGTCCAGCTACTGAGTTCCTGAGTACATCTTGTTATACGAACCAGAACTAATGCTATCAAGTGATAATGCTTATTTCGAGAAGCAGAAAGGGAAGTTAGATGAAGTTTTCAAAATTCAAATTATATTATGGCCTTTCTTTGTGATGTCAGTGTCTACACAATGCCAAGAGATTAATTCAGATCCCTGCATTCTGTTCAACAGTTTTGTTGACCTTTATAAATAATGTGGCAGGCAGAATAATACCGCCCTCCAAAGATGCCCATGGACTAATCCCTGGAACATGTGAATGTTATCTTCCATGGTAAGGAGGAACTTAGGTTACAGATGGAATTGAAGTTGATAATTAGTTGAGCTGGCAATATTATTCTGGATTATCTGAGTAGGCCTAATGTAATTACAAATATCTTTATAAGTAAAAGAGGATCACAGGAGAGTTAATGTCACAGTGACGTGATATAAGAAATAGACAACTGTTGCTTGCTTAAAGATGGAAGGGGACCATGATCTAAGGAATGTGAAGAGCCTCTAGAAACTGGAGTAGGCAAAAAAACAGAATTTCCTGTAGAGCTTCCAGGAAGGAAAGCAGCCCTGCTAACACTTGACTTTAGCCAAATGAAACCCATTTTGGACTTCTGAACTCCAGAACTACAAGATAATAAGTGTGTGTTGTTTTAAGCTACCAAGTTTATGGTATTGTTGCAGGATTCACCTATAATAGGAAACATATACAGATATTTGATTGAATTAGATTTTCCTGTTCCAAAGTTTATAGCAGTCACAAGCATGGAGCTGTAAGAGACTTTAACACTTAATCTTTCCTCAAACAGAACTATGTAAATTAACTTCTTTAGAAAAATGGCAAAGAATAATTGGAATCTAGGGCTAGCTGAAAAGTTCCTAGACTTTGGACGAGGGGAAGATGGCGGAAGAGTAAGACGCGGAGATCACCTTCCTCCCCACAGATACACCAGAAATACATCTACACATGGAACAACTACAGAACACCTACTGAACGCTGGCAGAAAAACTCAGACCTCCCAAAAGGCAAGAAAGTACCAACGTACCTGGGTAGGGAAAAAGAAAAAAGAATAAACAGAGACCAAAGGGTAGGGATGGGACCTGCACCAGTGGGAGGGAGCTGTGAAGGAGGAAAGATTTCCACACACTAGGAAGTCCCTTCGTGGGCGGAGACTGCGGGTGGCGGAGGGGAAAAGCTTCGAAGCCGCAGAGGAGAGCACAGCAACAGGGGTGCGGTGGGCAAAGCTGAGAGATTCCAGCACAGAGGATCTGTGCCGACCGGCACTCACCAGCCCGAGAGGCTTGTCTGCTCACCCGCAGGAGCGGGCAGGGCTGGGAGCTGAGGCTTGGTCTTCGGTCGGAGCGCAGGGAGAGGACTGGGGTTGGCGGCGTGAACACAGCCTGCAGGGGCTTAGTGCACCATAGCTAGCCGGGAGGGAGTCCGGGGAAAAGTCTGCACCTGCCGAAGAGGCAAGAGACTTTTTCTTCCCTCTTTGTTTCCTGGTGCGCGAGGAGAGGGGATTAAGAGTGCTGCTTAAAGGAGCACCAGAGACGGGCGCGAGCTGCGGCTAAAAGCGCGGACCCCAGAGACGGGCATGAGACGCTAAGGCTGCTGCTGCTGCCACCAAGAAGCCTGTGTGCGAGCACAGGTCACTATCCACACCCCACTTCCGGGGAGCCTGTGCAGCCCGCCACTGCCAGGGTCCCGGGATCCAGGGACAACTTTCCCGGGAGAACGCACGGCGCGCCTCAGGCTGGTGCAACGTCACGCTGGCCTCTGCCGCCGCAGGCTCGCCCCGCACTCTCTACCCCTCCCTCCCCATGGCCTGAGTGAGCCAGAGTCCCCGAAGCAGCTGCTCCTTTAACCCCGTCCTGTCAGAGGGAAGAACAGACGCCCTCCGGCAACCTACGCACAGAGGCAGGGCCAAATCCAAAGCTGAACCCCGAGAACTGTGAGAACAAAGAAGAGAAAGGGAAATCCCTCCCAGCAGCCTCAGAAGCAGCAGATTAAAGCTCCACAATCAACTTGATGTACCCTGCATCTGTGGAATACATGAATAGACAACGAATCATCCCAAATTGAGGAGGTGGACTTTGAGACCAAGATTTATGATTTTTTTCCCCTTTTCCTCTTTTTGTGAATGTGTATGTGTATGCTTCTGTGTGAGATTTTGTCTGTATAGCTTTGCTTCCACCATTTGTCCTAGGGTTCTATCCGTCTGGTTTTTTTTGTTTTTTCTTTTTTAAAAAAATTTCTTAATAATTATTTTTTATGTTAATAACTTTATATTATCTTACTCTATTTTATTTTATCTTCTTTCTTTCTTTCCTTCCTTCCCTCCTTCCTTCCTTCCTTCGTTCCTCGCTCCCTCCCTCCCTCCCTTCTTCTTTCCTTCTTTCCTTCCTTCCTTCCTTCTTTCTTTCTTCCTTCCTTCCTTCCTTCCTTCCTTCCTTCCTTCCTTCCTTTCTTTCTTTCTTTCTTTCTTTCTTTCTACTTTTTCTCCCTTTATTCTGTGCCATGTGGATGAAAGGTTCTTGGTGCTGCAGCCAGGAGTCAGTACTGTGCCTCTGAGGTCGGAGAGCCAACTTCAGGACACTGGTCCACAAGAGACCTCCCAGCTCCACATAATATTAAATGGCGAAAATCTCCTAGAGATCTCCATCTCAACATCAGCACCCAACTTCACTCAACGACCAGCAAGCTACAGTGCTGGACACCCAATGCCAAACAACTAGCAAGACAGGAACACAACCCCACCCATTAGCAGCGAGGCTGCCTAAAATCATAATAAGTCCATAGACACCCCAAAACACACCACCAGACATGGACCTGCCCACAAGAAAGACAAGATCCAGCCTCATTCACCAGAACACAGGCACTAGTGTCCTCCACCAGGAAGCCTACACAACCCACTGAACCAACCTTAGCCACTGGGGACAGACACCAAAAACAACGGGAACTACGAACCTGCAGCCTGCAAAAAGGAGACCCCAAACACAGTAAGATAAGCAAAATGAGAAGACAGAAAAACACACACAGCAGATGAAGGAGCAAGATAAAAACCCACCAGACCTAACAAATGAAGAGGAAATAGGCAGTCTACCTGAAAAAGATTTCAGAATAATGATAGTAAAGATGATCCAAAATCTTGGAAATAGAATAGACAAAATGCAAGAAACATTTAACAAGGACCTAGAAGAACTAAAAATGAAACAAGCAATGATGAACAACACAATAAATGAAATTAAAAATACTCTAGATGGGATCAATAGCAGAATAACTGAGGCAGAAGAACGGATAAGTGACCTGGAAGATAAAATAGTGGAAATAACTACTGCAGAGAAGAATAAAGAAAAATGAATGAAAAGAACTAAGTCTCAGAGACCTCTGGGACAACTTTAAATGCACCAACATTCGAATTATAGGCATTCCAGAAGAAGAAGAGAAAAAGAAAGGGACTGAGAAAATATTTGAAGAGATTATAGTTGAAAACTTCCCTAATATGGGAAAGGAAATAGTTAATCAAGTCCAGGTAGCACAGAGAGTCCCATACAGGATAAATCCAAGGAGAAATATGCCAAGACACATATTAATCAAACTGTCAAAAATTAAATACAAAGAAAACATATTAAAAGCAGCAAGGGGAAAACAACATATAACACACAAGGGAATCCCCATAAGGTTAACAGCTGATCTTTCAGCAGAAACTCTGCAATCCAGAAGGGACTGGCAGGACATATTTAAAGTGATGAAGGAAAAAAACCTGCAACCAAGATTACTCTACCCAGCAAGGATCTCATTCAGATTTGATGGAGAAATTAAAACCTTTGCAGACAAGCAAAAGCTGAGAGAGTTCAGCACCACCAAACTAGCTTTACAACAAATGCTAAAGGAACATCTCTAGGCAAGAAACACAAGAAGGAAAAGACCTACAATAACAAACCCAAAACAATTAAGAAAATGGGAATAGGAACATACATATCAATAATTACCTTAAATGTAAATGGATTAAAGGCTCCCACCAAAAGACACAGATTGGCTGAATGGATACAAAACAAGACCCATATATATGTGTCTACAAAAGACCCACTTCAAACCTAGAGACACATACAGACTGAAAGTAGGGGGATGGAAAAAGATATTCCAGGCAAATGGAAACCAAAAGAAAGCTGGAGTAGCAATTCTCATATAAGACAAAATGGATTTTAAAATAAAGACTATTAGAAGAGACAAAGAAGGCAACTACATAATGATCAAGGGCTCGATCCAAGAAGAAGATATAAAAATTGTAAATATTTATGCACCCAACATAGGAGCACCTCAATACATAAGGCAAATACTAACAGCCATAAAAGGGGAAATCGACAGTAACACATTCATAGTAGGGGACTTTAACACCCCACTTTCACCAATGGACAGATCATCCAAAATGAAAATAAATAAGGAAACACAAGCTTTAAATGATACATTAAACATGATGGACTTAATTGATATTTATAGGACATTCCATCCAAAAACAACAGAATACACATTTTCTCAAGTGCTCATGGAACATTCTTCAGGATAGATCATATCTTGGGCCACAAAGCAAGCCTTGGTAAATTTCAGAAAATTGAAATTGTATCAAGTATCTTTTCTGACCACAATGCTATGAGACTAGATATCAATTACAGGAAAAGATCTGTAAAAAATACAAACACATGGAGGCTAAACAATACACTACTTAATAACGAAGTGATCACTGAAGAAATCAAACAGGAAATAAAAAATACCTAGAAACAAATGACAATGAAGACAAGATAACCCAAAACCTATGGGATGCAGCAAAAGCAGTTCTAAGAGCGAAGTTTATAACAACACAATCCCACCTTAAGAAACAGGAAACATCTCGAATAAACAACCTAACCTTGCACCTAAAGTAATTAGAGAAAGAAGAACAAAAAAATCCCAAAGTTAGCAGAAGGAAAGAAATCATAAAAATCATATCAGAAATAAATGAAAAAGAAATGAAGGAAACAATAGCAAAGATCAATAAAACTACAAGCTGGTTCTCTGAGAAGATAAACAAAATTGATAAAGCATTAGCCAGACTCATCAAGAAAAAAAGGGAGAAGACTCAAATCAATAGAATTAGAAATGAAAAAGGAGAAGTAATAACTGATACTGCAGAAATACAAAAGATCATGAGAGCTTACTACAAGCAACTCTATGCCAATAAAATGGACAACCTGGAAGAAATAGACAAATTCTTAGAAACGCACAACCTGGCAAGACTGAATCAGGAAGAAATAGAAAATATGAACAGACCAATCACAAGCACTGAAATTGAAACTGTAATTAAAAATCTTCCAACAACCCAATCCAAATATGGGCAGAAGACCTAAATAGATATTTCTCCAAAGAAGATATACAGACTGCCAACAAAAACATGAAAGAATGCTCATCATCGTTAATCATTAGAGAAATGCAAATCAAAACTACAATGAAATATCATCTCACACCAGTCAGAATGGCCATCATCAAAATAGTTAGAAACAATAAATGCTGGAGAGGGTGTGGGGAAAAGAGAACACTCTTGCACTGCTGGTGGGAATGTGAATTGGTACAGCCACTATGGTGAACAGTATGGAGGTTCCTTAAAAAACTACAAATAGAACTACCATATGACCCAGCAATCCCACTACTGGGCATATACCCTGAGAAAACTTCAATTCAAAGAGAGTCATGTACCAAAATGTTCATTGCAGCTCTATTTACAATAGCCTGGAGATGGAAACAACCTAAGTGTCCATTATCGGATGAATGGATAAAGAAGATGTGGCACATATATATAATGGAATATTACTCTGCAATAAAAAGAAACGAAATTGAGCTATTTGTAATGAGGTGGATAGACCTAGAGTCTGTCATACAGAGTGAAGTAAGTCAGAAAGAGAAAGACAAATACCATATGCTAACACATATATATGGAATTTAAGGAAAAAAATGTCATGAAGAACCTAGGGGTAAGACAGGAATAAAGACACAGACCTACTAGAGAATGGACTTGAGGATATGGGGAGGGGGAAGGGTAAGTTGTGACAAAATAAGAGAGAGGCATGGACATATATACACTACCAAATGTAAGGTAGATAGCTAGTGGGAAGCAGCCGCATAGCACAGGGAGATCAGCTTGGTGCTTTGTGACTGCCTAGAGGGGTTTGATAGGGAAGGTGGGAGGGAGGGAGACGCAAGAGGGAAGAGATATGGGAACATATGTATATGTATAACTGATTCACTTTGTTATAAAGCAGAAACTAACACACCATTGTAAAGCAATTATACTCCAGTAAAGATGTAAAAAAATAAAAAAATTTTCCAACAAACAAAAGCCCAGGACCTGATGGCTTCATAGGTGAATTCTATCAAACATTTACAGAAGAGATAACACATATCCTTCTCAAACTCTTCCAAAATACAGTCGAGGGAGGAACACTCCCAAACTCTTTCTACGAGGACACCATCACCTTGATACCAAAACCAGAGAAGGATGTCACAAAGAAAAAAACTACAGGCCAATATCACTGACGAATATAGACACAAAAATCCTCAACAAAGTACTAGCAAACAGAGTCCAACAGCATATTAAAAGGATCATACACCATGATCAAGTGGGGTTTATTCCAGAAATGCAAGGATTCTTCAATATACGCAAATCAATAAACGTGATACACCATATTAAAAAATTGAAGGAGAAAAACCATATGATCATCTCAATAGATGCAGAGAAAGCTTTTGACAAAATTCAACACCAATTTATGATAAAAAACCCTCCAGAAAGGAGGCATAGAGGGAACTTTCCTCAACATAATAAAGGCCATATATGACAAACCCACAGCCAACATCATCCTCAATGGTGAAAAACTGAAAGCATTTCCACTAAGATCAGGAAAAAGACAAGGTTGCCCACTCTCACCACTCTTATTCAACATAGTTTTGGAAGTTTTAGCCACAGCAATCAGAGGTGAAAAGGAAATAAAATGAATCCAAATCGGAAAAGAAGAAGTAAAGTTGTCACTGTTTGCAGATGACATGATACTATACATAGAGAATCCTAAAGATGCCACCAGAAAACTGCTAGAGCTAATCAATAAATTTGGTAAAGTAGCAGGATACAAAATTAATACACAGAAATCTCTGGCATTCCTATACACTAATGATGAGAAATCTGAAAATGAAATCAAAAAACACTCCCATTTACCACTGCAAAAAAAAGAATAAAATAATCTAGGAATAAACCTACCTATGGATACAAAAGACCTGTATGCAGAAAATTATAAGACACTGATGAAAGAAATTAAAGATGATACAAATAGATGGAGAGATATACCATGTTCTTGGATTGGAAGAATCAACATTGTGAAAATGACTCTACTACCCAAAACAATCTTAGATTCAATGCAATCCCTATCAAACTACCCCTGGCATTTTTCACAGAACTAGAACAAAAAATCTTAAAATATGTATGGAAACACAAAAGACCCTGAATAGCAAAAGCAACCTTGAGAACGAAAAACAGAGCTGGAGGAATCAGGCTCCCTGACTTCAGACTATACTACAAAGCTACAGTAATCAAGACAGTATGGTACTGACACACAAACAGAAAGATAGATCAATGGAACAGGATAGAAAGCCCAGAGATAAACCCACACACATATGGTCACCTTATCTTTGATAAAGGAGGCAGGAATATACAGTGGAGAAAGGACAGCCTCTTCAATAAGTGGTGCTGGGAAAACTGGACAGGTACATGTAAAAGTATGAGATTAGATCACTCCCTAACAGCATACACAAAAATAAGCTCAAAATGGATTAAAGACCTAAATGTAAGGTCATAAACTATCAAACTCCTAGAGGAAAACATAGGCAGAACACTGCATGACATAAATCACAGCAAGATCCTTTTTGACCCACCTCCTAGAGAAATGGAAATAAAAGCAAAAATAAACAAATGGGACCTAATGAAACTTCAAACCTTCTGCACAGCAAAGGAAACCATAAACAAGACCAAAAGACAGCCCTCAGAATGGGAGAAAATATTTGCAAATGAAGCAACTGACAATAGATTAATCTCCAAAATTTATAAGCAGCACATGCAGCTCAATAACAAAAAAACAAACAACCCAATCAAAAAATGGGCAGAAGACCTAAATAGACATTTCTCCAAAGAAGATATACAGACTGCCAACAAAAACATGAAAGAATGCTCAACATTTTTAATCATTAGAGAAATGCAAATCAAAACTACAATGAGATATCATCTCACACCAGTCAGAATGGCCATCATCAAAATATCTAGAAACAATAAATGCTGGAGAGGGTGTGGGGAAAAGGGAACCCTCTTGCACTGCTGGTGGGAATGTGAATTGGTACAGCCACTATGGAGAACAGTATGGAGGTTCCTTAAAAAACTACAAATAGAACTACCATATGACTCAGCAATCCCACTACTGGGCATATACCCTGAGAAAACTTTAATTCAAAGAGAGTCATGTACCAAAATGTTCATTGCTGCTCTATTTACAATAGCTAGGAGATGGAAACAACTTAAGTGTCCATTATCGGATGAATGGATAAAGAAGATGTGGTACATATATACAATGGAATATTACTCAGCCATAAAAAGAAACGAAATTGAGCTATTTGTAATGAGGTGGATGGACATAGAGTCTGTCATACAGAGTGAAGTAAGTCAGAAAGAGAAAACAAATACCGTATGCTAACACATATACATGGAATTTAAGGAAAAAAATGTCATGAAGAACCTTGGGGTAAGACAGGAATAAAGACACAGACCTACTAGAGAATGGACTTGAGGATATGGGGAGGCGGAAGGGTAAGCTGTGACAAAGCGAGAGAGAGGCATGGACATATATACACTGCCAAACATAAAATAGATAGCTAGTGGGAAGCAGCCGCATTGCACAGGGAGATCAGCTCGGTACTTTGTGACCACCTGGAGGAGTGGGATAGGGAGGGAGACGTAAGAGGGAAGAGATATGGGATCATATGTATGTGTATAACTGATTCACTTTGTTATAAAGCAGAAACTAACACACCATTGTAAAACAATTATACTCCAATAAAGACGAAAAAAAAAAGAACTTGCTTTAAAATAAAAACCTCCACTCCCCTTCAAACAGAGAAAAAAAAAGTTTCTTGTTTTGTTTTGCAGACTATGCTTGAATAGCTCTGAAAATTTATGTGCAACTTTTTGATTCATGTCATCTAATTCAAATAAATAAATTTTAATTTGCATACAAAATTCCTTGATAATGAAATTTTCTTCTACCCATGTTACTTTCCCCATAAGTACTGTAATATCTTATAATGATATTTTCATTAATTATAAAGTAATATAATAAACTCATGAGAACTTTTTACATGTTCAAGCTTTTCAAAGAGAGAACTTGAATGAGTCTTTGTCTATTTAAAACAAATAAATGAGAAAGGATTTTAGTTAATATTTTATCAGAAATATGACTCATGATTTCAGTGCTCTATTGAACCACACTTTACCTAACAAATGGATTTGAGGAATTGTTTAACAGTTCATAAACAGAGTTGTGAATGTCTCTGAACACTGTCATTCAAAAAAGGTAAAATTTGACCCAGGTTTGCAAGTAAATTAATTTCACCTCAAAATAATATCACTGGGGGAGTATAAAACTATAGCTAAAAAAAAAATCAGAAATATCCAGGTATCACACAATGGCTAGGATTTTTAAATAATACTGACATTTACACCTAGTCTAAAAATGTGACTATATCTTCAGAGAATTTGTTTGTATTCCAAACATTCATCCAGGAAATTGACCTGTCTCTGAAGTATGCTTTCCAAAAAATAAACAAGAATCTTCTATCAAAATTCAGCCTTAGAAGGTCATTTTTCTGGAGTATTTCAAAGATATAGAATATGGATATATTTCTATTAAGATATACACCACCTGTATGGTTTTGCTTATCTGACATCTTTGGTAATGTTTGTTGGCAAAATAGTTCTGTATTAACCCCAATTCTACCTCCCTGGTTGCTCAGCAGCTGGTTGTCATACTTATACTTTCCTAGGGTACCTTTACTGGATTGAGCATGGAAAGAAGACTTATTTGCTATTATTCCAGATTCCTACTTCAGGAGTTATATTAGTGGGATTTTTAGACAAATAGCACTGGGGATAGAATTCTCCTTTTGAACACGATAACACTGCATGGAAATTATCTGGAAATGTCACAGTGAGTTCATGCAAACACAACAATTGTTATTTTTCCTCTTCAGCTGGGAAACCCCATAAACATAATCAGTGTATGGTCCAGAGCAGACACTCAATAAAATTTGTTCTTGAAAGATGGAGGAACAGTCCAATCCTGTGTGACTCTAAAAAAAATTTTTAAGAGCTATTTTTTGGCTACTTAGTTAATTTCATCAGTTGCCCTGGACCTGTCCTCTTTTGGATATGTGCTGCACAGTGAACTGATTAAAAGTGTGTGCTTTTTGTTAGACAGATCTGACATCAAATTCTTATAGGGTCACTGAAATTCTATTGGGTGGGATGGGAAAACTAGATAGAAGCCAGTGGGAAAAATGTAAGAATCTTTCTTGATGCGTCTATATACTAATAGGCCCTATGTTTTAATGTAGAATACCAGTTGATTTGATGTGGATTTTCATTCAGTGATGTAAACTTCCCTTTCTATTAAACCACTCTTTGATAATGCCATTATTTCTAAGTTGATCAATTGTGAACTGACCTAAGGAAATCTGGTATTCACAACTTTCAGTTTCTTATAGTGAATACTAATAATTTCTGAAAACAGTATGTAAATCAGAGCTATATATCTTCTCCTCCACAAGCTCACTAACATGTCATTTATGAAAACGTAAGCTGATATGGAGTTCATCCAAGCAAGCATAGATGTGTCATAAAAGCTGTCCTTGAATACTCATGAACTTCCCATTCTCAACATTTTAAGTGCTCTGACAAGAACTTTGCTAAAATTTCACTTCTAGGCATACATACAAATATACTGAAAGCTGGATCAGTGAACTTTCTATTCTGACCAGATGAAAGAGAATTATTTAATGTGGGAGATGTAAGGACTCACTGGAATCCTGTTGGAATTCTATATATGTATATATATGTACTATATACATATTATATTATTCTATATATGTACTATACAATATGTTAGCTACTTATCTATTTTAAATGATAGAAATTAATTTCATTGAATTTTAATTAATTTAAATATAAACAGCTACATGTTTAGCCCATTTCTAAACTAAGAATAAGCTAAAGCCATATGAGCACTGGTTTACTAAATTCTGATAGCTTACACATGGAGGAGTAGAGGTATATTTATAACCTTTCTAATCAACAACAAATTCTAAATACTACTCATTTCACAAATGAAATCTTATTACTATCATTCCTCATGTTTATTGCTGATGATATTGCCAAATTTACAGTGTGGATTAGAGAGATTAGTTTCAGAACTGCTAATTACCTACTCAAGAAATCAAAATCTCAATAAAAGTAACTTGTCTTAGGTTGTAGATTATTGTACATTTACTCCCCCTAGGTACATACATCATGATGTTTATGTTGAGGTACCTTAATAACTAGAGTATAAAAAAGCTACTTATCTTCATTTCTCAAACAGCAAAATGGTAATAATACTAATTATTTTATTTATGTATTATTTTTAACTTGGTGTTCATGAATTATTTTTTTGAATTTTATTTTAGTTTTTTTTATACAGCAGTTCTTATTAGTTATCTATTTTATACCTAATAGTGTATACATGTCAATCCCAACCTCCCAGTTCATACCACCACCACCACCACTCCCTCTGCTTTCCTCCCTTTATGTCCATACCTTTGTTCTCTACATCTGTGTCTCTATTTCTGCCTTGCAAAACTGGTTCATCTGTACCCTTTATCCAGATTCCACATATATGTGTTAATATACGATATTTGTTTTTCTCTTTCTGACTTACTTCACTCTGTATGACAGTCTCTAGGTCCATCCATGTCTGTACAAATGACCCAATTTCATTCTTTTTATGGCGGAGTAATATTCCATTGTATATATGTACCACATCTTCTTTAACCATTCGTCTGTCAGTGGACATTTAGGTTGCTTCCAGACCTGGCTATTGTAAATAGTGCTGCAATGAACATTGGGGTACATGTGTCTTTTTGAATTATGGCTTTCTCTGGGTATATGCCCAGTAGTGGGATTGCTGGGTCATATGGTAGTTCTATTTGTAGTTTTTTAAGGAACCTCCATACTGTTCTCCATAGTGGCTGTATCAATTTACATTCCCACCAATGGTGCAACAGTGTTCCCTTTTCTCCACACCCTCTCCAGCATTTTTTGTTTGTAAATTTTATGATCATGCCCATTCTAAACAGTGTGAGGTGATACCTCATTGCAGTTTTGATTTGCATTTCTCTAGTGATTAGTGATGTTGAGCAATTTTCATGTGCTTCTTGGCCATCTGTATGTCTTCTTTGGAGAAATGTCTATTTAGGTCTTCTGCCCATTTTTGGATTGGGTTGTCTGTTTTTTTTAATATTGACCTACATGAGCTGTTTATATCTTTTGGAGATTAATCCATTGTCCATTGATTTGTTGGCAAATATTTTCTCCCTTCCTAAGCATTGTCTTTTCTTCTTGTTTACAGTTTCTTTTGCTGTACAAAAGCTTTTAAGTTTCATTAGGTCCCATTTGTTTATTTTTGTTTTTATTTCCATTACTCTAGGAGGTGGATCAATAAAGATCTTGCTGTGATTTATGTCATAGAGTGTTCTTCCTATGTTTTCCTCTAAGAGTTTTATAGTGTCTGGTCTTACATTTAGGTCTCTAATCCATTTTGAGTTTATTTCTGTGTATGGTGTTAGGGAGTGCTCTAATTTCATTCTTTTACATGTAGCTGTCCAGTTTTCCCAGCAACAGTCATTGAAGAGACTGTCTTTTCTCCATTGTACATCATTGTCTCCTTTGTCATAGATTAGTTGGCCATAGGTAAGTGGGTTATTCTCTGGGTTTTCTATCCTATTCCATTAATCTATATTTCTGCTTTTGTGCCAGTACCATACTCTCTTGATTACTGTAGCTTTGTAGTATAGTCTGAAGTCAGGGAGTCTGATTCCTCCAGCTCCATTTTTTTCCCTCAAGACTGCTGTGGCTGTTTGGGGTCTTTTGTGTCTCCATACAAATTTTAAGATTTTTTGTTCTAGTTCTGTAAAGAATTCCATTGGTAATTTAATAGGGATTGCACTGAATCTGTAGATTGCTTGGGTAGGATAGTCCTTTTCACAATATTGATTCTTCCAATCCAAGGACATGGTATATCTCTCCATCTGTTGGTATCATCTTTAATTTTTTTTTCATCACTGTCATAGTTTTCTGCATACAGGTCTTTTGTCTCCCTAGGTAGGTTTATTCCTAGGTATTTTATTCTTTTTGTTGCAATGGTAAATGGGAGTGTTTCCTTAATTTCTCTTTCACATTTTTCATCATTAGTGTATAGGAATGCAAGAGATTTCTGTGCATGAATTTTGTATCCTGCAACTTTAGCAAATTCAGTTATTAGCTGTAGTAGTTTTCTGGTGGTGTCTTTAGGATTCTCTGTACACTATCATGTCATCGGCAAACAGTGGCAGTTTTACTTCTCCTTTTCCAATTTGTATTCCTTTTATTTCTTTTTCTTCTCTGATTGCTGGGGCTAGGACTTCCAAAACTATGTTGAATAATAGTGGTGAGAGTGGACATCCTTGTCTTGTTCCTGATCTTAGAGGAAATGCTTTCAGTTTTATCACCATTGAGAATGATGTTTGCTGTGGGTTTGTTGTATATGGCCTTTATTATGTTGAGGTAGGTTCCCTCTATGCCCACTTTCTGGAGAGTTTTTTTTTTTTTTTTTTTTTCGGTATGCAGGCCTCTCACTGTTTTGGCCTCTCCTGTTGCGAAGCACAGGCTCCAGACGCGCAGGCTCAGCGGCCATGGCTCACGGGCCCAGCTGCTCCGTGGCATGTGGGATTCTCCCGGCCCGGGGCATGAACCTGCATCCCCCTGCATCAGCAGGTGGACTCTCAACCACTGCGCCACCAGGGAAGCCCTCTGGAGAGTTTTTATCGTAAATGGGTGTTGAATTTTGTCAAAAGATTTTTCTGCATCTATTGAGATGATCATATGGTTTTTCTTCTTCATTTTGTTAACATGGTGTATCACATTGATTGACTTGCGTATATTGAAGAATCTTTACATCCCTGGGATAAATCTCACTTGATCATGGTATATGATCATTTTAATGTGCTGTTGGATTCTATTTGCTAGTATTTTGTTGAGGATTTTTGCATCTATATTCATCAGTGATATTGATCTGTAATTTTCTTTTTTTGTCTGGTTTTGGTATCAGGGAAATGGTGGCCTTGTAGAATGAGTTTGGTGATGTTCCTTCCTCTGCACATTTTTGTAAGAGTTTGAGAGGATGGGTGTTAGCTAGGCTCTAAATGTTTGATAGAATTCACCTGTGAAGCCATCTGGTCCTGGACTTCTGTTTGTTGGAAGATTTTTAATCACAGTTTCAGTTTCATTACTTGTGATTGGTCTGTTCATATTTTCTGTTTCTTCCTGGTTCAGTCTCGGAAGGTTATACCTTTCTAAGAATTTGTCCATTTCTTCCAGGTTGTCCACTTTATTGGCACAGAGTTGCTTGTAGTAGCCTCTTATGATTTTATTGACTTGAGTCCTCTCCCTATTTTTCCTGATGAGTCTAGCTAAAGTTTTATCAATTTTGCTTATCTTCTCAAAGAACCAGGTTTTAGTTTTATTGATCTTTGCTATTGTTTCTTTGTTTCTGTTTCATTTATTTCTGCCCTGATCTTTATGTATTCTTTCTTTCTATTAACTTTGGGTTTTCTTTGTTCTTCTTTCTCTTGTTCCTTTAGGTGTAAGGTTAGATTGTTTATTTCATATGTTTCTTGTTTCTTGAGGTAGGATTGCATTGCTATAAACTTCCCTCTTAGAATTACTTTTGCTGTATCCCATAGGTTTTTGACCATTGTGTTTTCATTGTGATTTGTTTCTAGATATTTTTTGATTTCCCTTTTGATTTCTTCAGTGATCTCTTGGTTAATTAGTAACGTATTGTTAGCCTCCATGTGTTTGTGTGTTTTACATTTTTTCCCCTGTAATTGATTTCTAATCTCATAGCATTGTGGTAGGAAAAGATGCTTGATATGATTTCCATTTTCTTAAATTTACTGAGGCTTGATTTGTGACCCAAGATGTGATGTATCTTGGAGAATGTTCCATGTGCACTTGAGAAGAAAGTGTCATCTGCTGTTTTTGGATGGAATGTCCTATAAATATCAATTAAATCCATCTGGTCTATTGTGTCATTTAAAGCTTGTGTTTCCTTAGTAATTTTCTGTCTGGATGATCTGTCCATTGGTGTAAGTGAGGTGTTAAAGTCCCCCACTTTTATTGTGTTACTGTTGATTTCCTCTTTTATAGCTGTTAGCATTTGCTTATGTACTGAGGTACTCCTATGTTGGATGCATATATATTTATAATTGTTATAGCTTCTTCTTGGATTGATCCTTTGATCATTATGTAGCATCCTTTCTTGTCTCTTGTAACATTCTTTATTTTAAAGTCTATTTTGTCTGATATGAGTATTGCCACTCCAGCTTTCTTTAGATTTCCATTTGCATGGAATATCTTTTTCCATCCCCTCACTTTCAGTCTGTATGTGTCATTAGGTCTGAAGTGGGTCTCTTGTAGACAGCATATATATGGGTCTTTTTTTTGTATCCATTTGCTGAGCCTGTGTCTTTCAGTTGGAGTATTGAATCCATTCACATTTAAGGTAATTATCAATATGTATGTCCCCTTTACTGTTTTCTTAATTGTTTTGAGGTTTTTTTTGTAGGTCCGTTTCTTCTTTTGTGTTTCCCACTTAGAGAATTTCCTTTAGCATTTGTTATAGAGGTAGTTTGGTGGTGCTGAATTCTCTTACCTTTTGCTTTGTGAAGCTTTTGATTTCTCCATCAAATCTGAATGAGATCCTTGCCAGGTAGAGTAATCTTGGTTGTGGATTCTTCCCTTTCATCACTTTAAGTGTATCATGCCACTCCCTTCTGGCTTGTAGAGTTTCTGCTGAGAAATCAGCTCTTAACCTTATAGGAGTTCCATTGTATGTTATTTGTCATTTTTCCCTTGTTGCTTTTAATAAGTTTTCTTTGTCTTTATTTTTTGCCAGTTTGATTACTATGTGTCTTGATGTGTTTCTCCTTGGATTTATCCTGCGTGGGACTATCTATGCTCCTGCACTTGGGTGGTTATTTCCTTTCCCATGTTAGGAAAGTTTTCATCTATAATCTCTTCACATATTTTCTCAGGTCCTTTCTCTCTCTCTTCTCCTCTGGGTATAATGCGAACGTTGTTGCATTTAAGTTTGTCTGAGAGGTCTCTTAGGCTGTCTTCATTTCTTTTCATTCTTTTTTCTTTATTCTGTTCCATGGCAGTGAATTCCACCATTCTCTCTTCTAGGTCACTTATCCATTCTTCTGCCTCAGTTATTCTGCTATTGATTCCTTCTAGTGTATTTTTCATTTCAGTTATTTTATTGTTCATCTCTGTTTGTTTTTTAATTCTTCTAGGTGTTTTTTCTTTAATTCCTCTAGGTCCTTGTTAAACATTTCTTGCATCTACTCGATCTTTGCCTCCATTCTTTTTCCACGGTCCTGGATCATCTTTACTATCATTATTCTGAATTCTTTTTCTGGAAGGTTGCCTATCCTCACTTCATTTACTTGTTTTTCTGGGGTTTTATCTTGTTCCTTCATCTGGTACATAGTCCTCTGCCTTTTCATTTTGACTATCTTTCTGTGAATGTGGTTTTTGTTCCACAGGTTACAGGATTGTAATTCTTCTTGCTTTTGCTCTCTACCCTCTGGTGGCTGAGGCTATCTAAGAGGCTTGTGCAAGATTCCTGATGGGAGGGACTGGTGGTGGGTAGATCTGGGTGTTGCTCTGGTGGGCAGAGCTCAGTAAATCTTTAATCCGTTTGTCTGCTGAGTGTGGCTGAGTTCCCTCCCTGTTGGTTGTTTGGCCTGAGGTGACCCAGCATGGTGCCTACAGGCTCTTTGATGAGGCTAATGGTGGACTCAAAGAGGGCTCATGCCAATGAGTACATCCCAGAACTTCTGCTGCCAGTGTCCTTGTCCCCACAGTGAGCCACGGCCACACCCTGCCTCTGAAAATGACCCTCCAACACTAGCAGGTAGGTCTGGTTCAGTCTCCTATGGGGTCACCGCTCCTTCCCCCTGGGTCCTGATGCACACACTACTTTGTGTGTGCCCTCCAAGAGTGGAGTCTCTGTTCCCCCCAGTCCTGTTGAAGTCCTGCAATCAAATCCCACTAGCCTTCAAAGCCTGATTCTCTGAGAATTCCTCCTCCAATTGCCAGACCCTCAGGTCGGGAAGCCTGATGTGGGGCTCAGAACCTTCACTCCAGTGGATGGACTTCTGTGGTATAATTGTTCTCCAGTTTGTGAGTTACCCACCCTGCAGTTATGGGATTTGATTTTATTGTGATTGTGCCCCTACTACCATCTCATTGCAGCTTTTCCTTTGTCTCTGGATGTGGGGTATATTTTTTTTGGTGAGTTCCAGTGTCTTCCTGTTGATGATTGTTCAGCAGTTAGTTGTGACTCTGGTGCTCTCACAAGAGGAAGTTAGGGTACATCCTTCTACTCTGCCATCTTGAACCAATCTCCAATATTATTTTAAAATATATTATTGTTTTTTTGACTTGCACTTCAAACAATAAGAGAGAAACTGGTATTCGAATATCTCTTCCACCATAAATAACTACAAAAAGAATATATTACATGAAAAATTAGAACAAAATTTCAGATGTTGCAAATCAACAACCCATGACTGTAATTTCTGAAAGAGGAAAAAACAAAAAACAAGTCTTATTACGAATTCCACCATTTGCCTTAAGGCTTTTTTGGAACCACACACATGGATGTGGAGCCCAAGAGCATGGCAGTGATTATAATTCAGTTCTGCTGAAGTAACTGGAATTTGTAAGGCAGGACATCTAAAAGGAAGAGTCTGTGCAAAGGCAGAGCTCCAGGTATAGCAAAGGAATACTGAAACAAAGTCTCCCTAAAATCTAGTTCCCTTGCTGAGTTTGTGATTAACCTCTGTATCTAAAACATTATTCCCTCTCTTGTCCCACCCCTGTTCCCCTCAGACTGGATTGAGGAGTATCAAAGAGAAGGGCAGATTGAAACCCAGCAGGCCCATGCAGGGCCATCCCTTGTACAAAGGACCCTCTGTGTCCCCCATTTCTAGTCTGTGGGAAAAAAAAAAAAAAAAAAAAAAAAAAAACCTTTAGATTCCAAGGCCTTCCCTGAATTCCAAAAAGCAGATTCAAGCAGTTACTAACTGGGGAAGTGAGAGAATTCAGAACAAAGGAAAAGCAGTCAAGAAACGAGTTCAGCTATAAAAGAGTCCTAGTTCCTCCTCACGGATATATATAACAATTTGATGGATATCTTTGAGTTGTTCTGCAGAAACTAAGACCCTGCACAAGTATAAGATGGTGACTACATACTGATGATAAGCATGTAGACCCTAGACTGGTTGAAACCAGAAGGTTGATGATTGAGGTTCTTGAAACACCACCCTCACCATGAACCAATCAGAAGAAAGTCATGAACCCTGCAGCCCTCACATCAAATGTTGCCTTTAAAATCCCTTCCCTGAAAGCCATCTGGGTGTTTGGGTCTTTTGAGCATGAGCTGTCTGTACTCTATTGTAGGCCCTGCAATAAACACTGTACTTTCCTTCCCCACAACCTGGTTGGCTTTGCTGTGCAATAGGTGAGTGACCCAAGTTTGGTTCATAACAATACCCTCAAGTCTCCAGTTAAAAACTAAGTTGTACATGCTCAGGGCTTGACTATAATGTTTGGCAAAAACAGCTACTTCAGAACTTTGATCTAAAAGAATCATCCCAAGGTTGTGCAATATGGGAGATAAGAGTTTTGACCAGCTAGTATGGAGAGAAATTATTATAACCCTTCACATAAAATTGATACCTCAGAAACATCACACTTTAAGAGTACTACTTTATACCAGCTCTGACAAAAGCTTCTAAAAAACTTCAAGAGAATTACACTGATTCACAGTTAACTTAACTGCCTTCCAGAATAAAATTCAACATTCTAGGAAAGAAGGGCCACATGATGCTGATTCTCAAAAATGTAGTCCTCGATGTTCAGCATACAACTGTAGGGGAGCAGAATTTGCCACTCTAAAATATGTCTCTTTGAGTCATTTGTGTATGTGGGAAGGACTCTGAAAACCAAGTAGGAGTTACACTTTGGTAAGAAACATTTACATTTGTAAGGGAAATCATACATAATGGTGTCTCCCTCTCCATACTTGGAAGAGGAGGATGACCAAATTTATAGAAACTCATATCAATGGAGAAGGCAATAGCTTGTATTTGCTTCACAATCACCCTTGCTAACTGAGATTTTCCTAGTAAACTTCCCATAACTGACTCTTGACATCCTCTTTAGTCTTAGGTGAGGATGGCATTTTAAGGTGAGGGGCCTGGCCATTTTAGCGAGTTACTCAGTTTTTCTGGGTCTCTCCCATGTACACACATAATTAAACTTTGATTTTCTCCTGTTAATCTGTCTCATGTCAATTTATTCTTAGACCATCCATAAGAACCTAGAAGGGTAGAGGAAAATTACTTCCTCCCCAACAAAATAATAAATTACTGGATAAGTGAAATGTGGGAACATATGACTAAGACCAGAAAAAAGAAACAGATATAAATATAGCCAAGAAGTTAGAATTAGCAGACAAGTATTTTAAAAGCTACTAAGATTATGTTTAAGTATTTAAAGAAAAAATGTGAAGAAATAGAGATCTCAATGGAGAATTCTAAATCATAAAGAATCAAAATTCTACACTGAATGGTACAATGTCTACAAAACACCTGAACAACAGACTAGGAAATGCAAAAGAAAAGACTAGGAAACAGGAAGGAAGAATGGGAAATAGAAACTATTCAAAGCAAAGCAAAAAGAGATAATGGGCTACAAACAATGAACAAAGACTCAGGGATGTTGGGACAATAACAACTTGTCTAAATTTATGTAAAAGAGCAGTCCCAGAAAGAAATGGGAAAGAGAGAGACAGATTTATTTTTAAGAAACATAACGGGGACTTCCCTGGAGGTGCAGTGATTAAGACTCTATGCTTCCAATGCAGGGAGCCTGGGTTCAATCCCTGGTCAGGGAACTAGATCTCACATGCATGCCACAACTAAGAGTTTGAATGCCACAACTAAGGAGCCCACAAGCCACAACTAAGGAGCTCGCCTGCTACAACTAAGACCCAGCACAACCAAATAAATAATAAAATAAATAAATATTTTTTTAAAAAAAAAGAAAGAAAAATAATGATTTTTTTTTTTTTTTTTTTTGGTAGAAAACCTTAACTTAGAGATCCTGGAACCTTAATAAACTACAGACAAAATAAATATTTTTTTAAATGAATTATATATGTAGCAAAGAAAAAAACCTTCCAAAAATGAAAGGAAATTGAAGATTTTCCAGGCAAACAAAAGATGAGTGAATTTATCTCCAGCAGACCGGCATTATAAAATATGACAAAGAAACTTTTTCAGGCAGAAAGAAAACAAGCTCAATGGAACTGCAGGACTACACAAATGAATGAGAGGGTCGTAATTGGTAGTTGTGTGTGAATCTGGTTTTACCTATATTTACATTAGCTCAGTGATGATAAAAGAAGTGAACTTTAAACAACAAGATGTATATAGGTTACATTTAAAAGATAGCAAAATACATGTAATGCAAATATTAATAAAAAGAAACTGTAAATCAAAACAGTGTGGTACTGGAACAAAGATAGACATATAAACCAATGAGATAGAATAAAGAAGGAGAGATACAAAGATGATAGCTAGCTAAGTACATACAAATAATTTTCAACTAGGGTGCCAAGACCATTCAATGGGGAAAGGGCAGTCATTTCAAAAACTGCTGCTGGGAAAACTGAACATACACATGAAAAAGAATGAAATTGGACCCTAACATTACACCTTATACAAAAATTACTCAAAACGAATTAAAGACCTAAATGTAACAGGAAAAACTATAAAGCTCTTAGAAGAAAACAGAGCAATACTTCACGACACTGAATTTGGCAATGATTTAGTAAAGATGGCACTAAAAGCACAAGCAGGAAAAAAAATAGATAAATTGGACTTCACCAAATTTAAGAATTTTCCTGCATCAAAGTACACTATCAGGGCTTCCCTGGTAGTGTAGTGGTTGGGAGTCCACCTGCCAAGGCAGGGGACACAAGTTCGTGCCCTTGTTTGGGAAGATCCCACATGCCGCAGAGCAACTAAGCCCGTGCACCACAACTACTGAGTCTGCATTCTAGAGCCCATGGGTCACAACTACTGAGCCCGTGAGCCACAACTACTAAAGCCCACATGCCTAGAGCCACTGCAATGAGAAGCCCATGCACTGCAATGAAGAGTAGCCCCAGCTCACTGCGACTAGAGAGAGCCCTCACGCAGCAGCGAGGACCCAACACAGCCAAAAATAAATAAATTAATTAATTTTTTTTTTTAAAGTACACTACAATTGAGTGAAAAAGCAAACCACAGAGTGAGGGAAAATATTTGCGAATTGTATTTTCTGATAAGAGGTCAATATCCACAATATATAAAGAACTCCTAAAACTCAGCAATAAAACAAAACAACAAAAAAAACAATGACCCAATTCAAAATGGACAAAGGACTTGGAAGATATTTCTCCTAAAATGTATACAAACGACGAATAAGCACATGGAGAAAATACTCAACATCACTAATCATTAGAGAAATGTAAAGTAAAACTACAACGAGATACTTCACACCCACTAGGATAGCTAGTATCTCCCCTCTGCCCTACCCAAAATAACCCAGAATATAATAAGTGAGGTGATATGCGGAGAACCTGAACTCCTATGCATTGATGGTGGGAATACAAAATAGTGCAGCTGCTGTGGAAAACATGATAACAGTTACTAAAAAAGCTAAATATAGAAATATCACATGATCCAGAAATTCTACTTCTAGACATATACCCAAAAGAGTTGAAAGCAAGGATTCAAATTGATATTTGAGCACCACTGTTCATAGCAGCATTATTCACAATAGACAAAAGGTGGAAGCAACCCAAGTGTTCAGCAACTGATGAAAGGGTGGTGGTACACACGACGGAATATTATTCAGCCTTCAAAAGAAATGGAATTCAGATGCATGTTACAACATGGATGAACTGCAAAAACATTATGCTAAGTGAAATAAGCCAAACACAAAAGGAAAAAAATGTATGATTCCACTCATATGGGATATCCAGAATTGTCAAACAGGAAATAGATTAGTGGTTACCAGAGGAGGGAGATAGAAAGTTATTGTTTAAAGAGTACAGAGTTTGGGAAGATGAACAATTCTGGAGATGAATAGTGGTGATGGTTGCACAGCAATGTGAATGTACTAATGCCATTGAACCATATACTTAAAAATGGTTAAAATGGTAAATTTTATGTATATTTTACCACAATTTAATAAAAAATACTGGAGTGACTATATTAGTATCAGAAAAATTTGCAAGCTAAAGTATGTTATCAGAGACAAAGAGGTAAATTTCATAACAAAAACTGTCAATTTATCAGGAAGGCATACATGCTTATCCTAAATGTACAGGCATCAAATGAAAGCTGTTCCAAATAATTAAAGTAGAAACTCCCAGAACTAAAAGGAGCAATAAATAAACCCACAATTATATTTGAGGCTTTTAACACTCCTACCTCAGAAATAGATAAAACAAGTAAGTCCTACTAACCACCTACACCCATTCGCCATTTATAGAACACTCTACCCCAAAGCAGCAGAATACACACTTTTTCCAAGAACTCACAACCAACAAACTGGGTAGACTACATGTTGGACTAATAGAGGAGTCTCAATAAATTTATGTGATTTGAATACAATGTAATTGCACAATAAATCAGTAAGAAAATGATATATGGGAATTCCCTAAATACTGGAAATTAAATAGCACATCTCTAAATAATACATCAAAGAAAAAAATTCGAAATGGAAATTAGAAGATATTTTTAACAGGATGTTTATAAAATAAAACGTCATAATTTGTGGGATATTGTTAAGGCAGTAATCAAAGGGAAATGTTTAACTTTACTTACTTATTTCAGAAAATGAAAAAAGTATTTAAATTCTATGACCTAAGTTTCTATCTTAAGAAGCTACTAAAGAAGAGTAAATTAAACCCCAAAAAAGTAGAAAAAGGAAACAATAATAAGAGCATAAATTAATAAAATAGTAAAAGGATAACAATACAGAAAATAATGAAACAAAGATATTTTTCAAAAATATCAATAAAATTGATAAACCTCTAGTCAGACTAATCATGAAAAAAATGAGATAAAACATATTTCCAATAGCAGCAGTGAAAGGGAATCTCTACAGTTCCTATGGTCATTAAAGATAATAAAGGTCTATTTTGAAATAGGTTATTCCAATAAGTTTGACAATCTGGATAAAATTGAGCAAATTCCTTAAAACAAATAAAACTATCTGAATAAAAAAACAGAATATTTGTATAGCACTATATCTATTAAAGAAATTGAATTGGTAATAACCAAGTTGCTACCTTTCTGCTCCCTCCCTGACAAAAAAAAAAAAGGAAAGAAAAGAAAGGAAAGAAAAGATGCAGATTTTTCACTGGTGAATCCCATCAAAATTTTAATGTAAAAAAAGGATGAAGTAATTGAAGATGAGAAGACAATTTAACAGTTTTGTTGTTGGTATTTTCCTCTGTGACCTGTTTACTCAGTCAATTTCCCATTTTGGATAAGAATGTTGGTCTATTTTAACTGTTTTGAGGAGCTTTTCTTAGGCTGGGGTAGTAATCCCTGAATGTGGTGTAGATAGAAAATATTTTTCCCAGCTTGTCACTTTTTTTTTTTTTTTTTTGTCACTTTTTTTTACTATATTTACTCAAGATAATGTTGATTCTGACTAAGACGGACATACCTATGTTCCATAAAGAACCACCATGGGGAAAAAAAGGTGATATTTATGGTATTATAATATTCCATTTAATTAACTTTTGTTGTTATTACTTTAAAAATGTATCCTTTTATGCCATTTTTAATCCAATTTATTTCTTTTCTAGTAA
Source organism: Grampus griseus (assembly GCF_964374135.1). Classification (NCBI taxonomy): domain Eukaryota; kingdom Metazoa; phylum Chordata; class Mammalia; order Artiodactyla; family Delphinidae; genus Grampus; species Grampus griseus. The sequence continues at coordinate 25,882,364 of NC_139011.1, forward strand.
CAAATTTCAGGTTCAAATTTGTAGTTTGACAAATAAATTATTAAAAATTTTCATTTCAGTTAAAATTTAGAGAAATCTGGGAATTCCCTGGCAGTCCGGTGGTTAGGACTCTGAGCTTTCACTGCCGAGGGTGAAGGTTCAATCCCCAGTCATGGAACTAAGATCCCACAAGCCACGCAGCATGGCCAAAAAAGCAAAACAAAACAGAATTAGAGAAATCTAATTCAAATTGTACAGCTTGTGTCAAGAGAAATTTTCTTTCTAGTATATTCATCCAGGAAGAGTCTAGCTACATTAACTTATCTGCCTATATCTGAACAAATCAATGGCCAGAGAAAATGTTAGTCTGTTAGTCAGACATCCATTGTATGAAGTAAGTCCTACAGAACAAACAAAATGAAATAGAGACTTGGTGATTCTCCAAAAATAAAGCAATATAGAATTTAGGTAGGCAAAGGTAACACATGTGCACATACACATGACACAAACAACTGTATTACAGTATTTTTATTGGACAAGAACAGTAATTCATGCTGGGAAAAAAATGCACATACATAGACAGCAACATAATTAAAAAGAATATAAATGAAGATACATTATAATCACTATAATATGGGGTACCCCTTCAAATTGTATTTGAGCCTATTAAAAAAATAAGTTTTTAAGTATACAATGAATAAAAACATATGGAACATTGCACATCTCAGTAAGTAATTTCCTGAGTGGATAAGATATTTAGGGAACACGTAACTTAATGGTCACTGACATTGCTTAAGTACAGCTTTCTTTTTCTCTTTCCTTCCTTCCTTCTTTCTTTCTTTCCTTTCCTTTTTTCTCCTTCTTTTTTCTTTCCCTTCCTTCCTCCCTCCCTCTCTCCTTCCTTCCTTTTTCTTTTCCTTAGGCTACCATTATGTAAAGAAAAAACATTTTTTTACATAGCAGCCATTTATTCCTCACTCATTTAATAAACATTGAAAAGGTTACAATATTACATTTCTAATTCTATACTCATTGAAAAGTAGTTTATCTTTAGTTGTTTAATTATTTAGCTATTTTAATCCCAAGATCCCATTTTCTTAAATGTAGACTGATACACCAGAAGGAAAAAAAATGGCAAGAGAGAATTAAGAAGTTTCAAGAAAGAAAATATTTTACTTTAATCTGGAAAATTCGGGGGAAAAATGCCCCAAGATTTTCTTCTGGCTAAATAAAGTCACTTCAAATCTCTCAAAATGACATCATTGAAAGTATCTTAAATACCTTATCTCTCCCAAAATTATATTTGTGTAACATGCAAATCAATATGAATTAAATAATATGTGTCTTTAACCTTTAAAAACTCAAACTTGTTCACAGAGTATTCAAAACAATTTTAAAAATTGTCCTTTCAGCAAGATCCATTTTATATTAAAATATGTTGTAAGCATTTAATTGTCTTGCAGTTGTTATATGGAAATTACAGAGCAGTTACCCATTTTTCATACAGACATAATCATCAGTAGTTCTCTACATGCAGGTTTATATTTAGATAGCTCCTGCTGTTTTGTCTGCAATATTAAAATCTAAAAGTTAAGCAACTCTCTATTTGGTGATATTTAAGATTTTCTGTTTAAAATCTGCTGGATATTTTAATGCAAGTTAGCAAACCATCTTTTACTCTTCTCCATATAGTATAGGTTTCAGCATTGTACCTCTATATCTAGAATCTTTAATATGGACCAATTTTCTCTCCTAGGCAATTAAGATTTAATTTCAATATGCCAGGTTTTTGTATGTTTAAAGAAACCAAATCTACGTTTTCCCTTCATTTTGTTTTCGCTCATTTTAAAAAGAAAATATTGACCATAAAGTAATGAACAGTCACACATATGCACACACACACATACACACACACACACACACAACATAATGAGGTACTTTTTTTTCATTATAAATATAGTTTAAGAATACTACAGATTAGATGGATAGATTGGGAATTTGCAATTGAAATGTACACACTGCTATATTTAAAATAAAATGCCTTTCCATGACAAAAAAAGACTACTACAGGTTAAATATCTATATTAATCCAGCAGTGTATTAGAAATTTTACATTTAAAGTTAATTTTCTTATTTAAATAGTCTAACAATCTATGCTTCATAAAAGTAGTCCATGACACACTTTATAACAATGCAGATATAGAAATAATGGTTCATTAATTATTTACAAAAAAAATTTTAATTCTTTTCCTTTGATAAATTTGCTGATAATCTCACTTTATTTTTCCAGTTGCCAAAAGGCGTTTTATCACAGGCAGCTACTAATCAACTTAGCCAGGCACACTGACTGTTTCTTCTACAACATAAACTTTTTTGGTTTTTCATTTATTTAAATTAACAATCGTTTCATTGTTTAATTTCAAATACTCATCTTTCAATTAATTTGGATTAAAAAATATAAAAAATTCAACACTCAAAATTAGAAAGAATAGTATAATAAATAATCATATGCTCATCATTCAGCTTCAACAATTATGAACATTTTGCCAATCTTATGTCATCTCTTTCCCAGTTTCTTCCCCTTCCTCATTTACTGAGTGTTTTTATGGGATATAATTTAAAGTAACAATGTAATTTTTTCCATAAATGCTTTTGTAAAAAATATTACTATTTTTTATTGTAGATTGCTGATGTAGAACTCCTATATTTTAATTCTTTTGATAGAATTAGTAACAATATTTATTTTTATATTATTTCAGTAGAATATATGGTATTTTGATACACACACGGTAAGTACTATTTCAGAATTAAAGAAAAAGAATTTAAATGAAATCAGTACTGTTTTATATCTTTGTATTATACAAGTCAAGACTCCACTGTTTCTTGCCTAGATCATTGCATTATTCTCTTAAATGATTTTCGACACTTTCTCTTCCTCAGTCTCTAAACACAGCAGCTAAGTAATCTAGTTAAAACATAAGTTGGATAATGGATCTGTGCTTAAAACCATCTAATAACTTTTCATATCACTCCAAACAAAACCCACAGTCTTTACAATGGCCTACAAGGACTGGCCTCCCTAATGCTTCTTCTTCCTTTCTCTTGGATCACTCTGCTTCAGTCTCATGGCCTTCTTGTTTTTTCTCAAACTCACTATGCTCTGAACTCAGGATTTTCTCACTGTCTATTCTCTATGCCTCGAATGTTAGTGGCTTGCTTCCTCACCTCCTTCAAATCTTTATTCCAGTTGACATTCCTGTTGAGAGCTTCTTAAAAAATAATAATAATAGGACACATCTCCACAACTATTTCAGGACTCCAGGACTCCTTATCCCCTTTCACTGCCTTATTTTTTCTTATCATTATCAAGTCTGACCTACTATATTGATTATATACTTTGCTTAATGTCTACCTCCTCTCACTAGAATTTAAAAGCCATGAGAAAAGAGATTTGGGGGCTGTTTTGAAAATGCCTGGGCATGACAGGCAATCAACACATAATGTTTAAGTAAACTGAATAAACAATGAAACTAGGAGACCTTCTTAGTCCTCCTTTTCGATACCAGATATGGGGTTCTCAAAACTCCATATTAGGCTCTTCATCCCAGATGATGAAGAGCCTGCACAGATTATAATGATTCTTTTCTTATTTTTATCTAATTGCACAGGCAGAATGCTACCACCTTGCTTCTGTTGTACTGTTTTTCTTTTCAATATTTTATTATGAATAGAGTTGAAATAATTTTACAGTGACCATTCATAGAATACCAGCTAGATTCTACTATTGATATTTTACCTTAATACTTCCTTTAGCATATATTTATCAACCTAACCATCTCTCTATGCATCCATTCATAGATCTTGAATGTGATGTATTTTAAAGTTAGTTTCAATCATGAGTATACTTTCCATAAATGCTTCAGCATGCATATCATTTACTAAAGCTCAATATTTTTAACTTGTCTTCCCTTTGACATGAAATTTACATACAACAAAGTGTACAAATCTTAAGTGTACATTTTCTGAATTTTAAGAGATCCAAGACACCAGAATGTTACCTTATGCCCCTTCTCGGTCATTCCCACTCACACCCCTACAAGACACCCATAATTCCAATTTTTGAATATGGAATATTTGCTTGTTCTATAACATCATATAAATGAAGTAACTTGTTTATACATTTAATATAAAGTTCATTTCATATAGCATAATATTTTTGAGATTTATTCATGTTTTGGGGTGTATCAGCATTCCATTCCTTTTCATTTCTGAGTAATATTCCACTATATGATACATCACATGCTACTTATCCAATATCCTATTAATAGACACTTGGTTCAGTCCAAATTTCTGACATGGACATCTATCCAAGTCTTTTTGTGGACATATGTTTTCTTGTCTCTTTCATAAATACATAGTATTGAAATGGTTGGGTTATAGCTTAAGTATGTGTTTACATTTATGAAGTTGCCAGAGCTTTTCTTGATTGCACCATTTTGTACTAATACCAGTAATATATGAAAATTCTAGTTTTTCCACGTCCTTGGCAACATTTGATTTTTTGGTCTTTCTAATTTTAGTCATTCAGCTAGGTGTGATTTTTACCTCTTTATGATATTAATATATATTTTCTGATATCTAATGATATTGAAAATATTTTTCATGTGTTAACTTATTATTCATATATATTCTATTGTGAAGTGTCTCTTCACATTATTTAATTTTTTATTATTGAGTCAAGTTCTTTCTATATTCTTTCTGAGATAAATATTGCATAAGTATTATCTCTCAATTTGTGGCTTTTCTATTCATTTTCTTAATAATTTTAATGAACAGAAGTCTTCAAATTGATAAAGTCTAATTTATCAATATTTCCTTTCATTTTTATTGCCTTTTGTGTCCTTCTAAGGATCTTTGCTTACATGCAAGTCATAAAATTATTTTCTCATATTCCCTCTAGGTTTTTAGCTTTTATATTTATCTTCATGAAGAATCTTGAATTGATTTTTATTTTTGGTTTGAGGTAGATGTTAAAGCCCCTTTTTTAAAAAAATATGTATATTCAGGGCTTCCCTGGTGGCGCAGTGGTTGAGAGTCTGCCTGCCGATGCAGGGGACACCGGTTCATGCCCCGGTCAGGGAAGATCCCACATGCCGCAGAGCAGCTGGGCCCGTGAGCCATGGCCTCTGAGCCTGCGAGTCCGGAACCTGTGCTTCAGAACGGGAGAGGCCACAACAGTGAGAGGCCTGCACACCGCAAAAAAAAAAAAAAATTCAGTTATATAAACACCATTTGTTAAAAAGACTTTCCTTTTCCCATTGAAGTGATTTGTTAGCTATTAAAAAAATAAATGATGATATAAGTGGGGGCAATTTAGGAGCAGTATAATATATTCTATTTATATCTTTGTTGAATTGTATGTCAAAACCACACCTTCTTGATTACCCTGGCTTCTAGTTTCTAATTTCTACTTTTAGTTTGAAATCAGATAATGTACATTCTCTACCTTTGTTCTACTTCTTCGAGATTGTCTTGGATATTCTAATTTGTTAGCATTGCTGTATAAATTTCATCATTAGCTTGTCAATTCCTATGAAACATAACAAAAATAATTTTTCTTTTTGTTGTGTTTTTGTTTTGAAGAACTTTCCAAGATTTCAGACTTACATTTCCAGTTAATTAATCTGGTAGAAAAAAATATCTAATCATAATTTCTTAAACTTCATCTCTTGTGTTGTTCTTTTTACAGATACTACTAAATTAATCAGTATACCAAAATAATCATAACATTAGCAAGGCATTACTAAATTTTAATTAACAGATAATGAAATGCTTATATTGAGAATACTTTGATACTAATGGTTTTGTGATTTCTTACTTATTAAGTAGTTTAGAGAGATTTTAAAGTATCAAATATAAGAATGTAGTTAGAATCACAAAATGTATTTAATGAAAATAATTTTCCTATTAAAGCCATTTTTTTATCCAAAAGCTGTCCATTTCATGTCTTCATAATAAAGTTTCAATTCTGGAAATTAAAAGCCATAAACGTATTACTAATCATACTGAAATTTATTTTCAATATTAGCTACAACTATATTTTGTTTTTCTGCAATTTGTAAATGATATCTGTTGATGATATCAAGGTAATTATCTATATCTCAATTAAATATTATTATATGTAGTCATCAAAGTGATGTTGATAATATTGTGTTTAATAAGTACTGTCACAGCTAACCCTTGCAATGCCGATAGATACATTTTAAATTTATTTATACCTCTATTCCATCCTAAATATTGGAGAAATATCAATAAAATCTATTTGTTTCTATGGGCTCAAATTATTAGTAAGTTGAACACACTGATTAATTTTTAAAGCATACATTTACTAAGCTACTATTTTGTGCCATACACTGTGTTTAGCTTTTTTGCACAAACATAAATAAAGTAGTATGATTGGATAGAGAAATACATAAAGTCAAAATAATAGGAGAAATATTAGGCTGTGGAGTGTGTGATATGAGTCATGGTAAGCTGAATTCTAAGATGTCCCCACAGATTTTACACATCCTTGTGTACCTGTCCCATAAAATTCCCTGGACAGTAAATTCATGTGTTTTACTTATGTGGTTAGGTTAGGTTATATGGCACCCTTGAGTTTAAGATAGAGAGGCACTAGTGCTTCTGTAACCAAGAAGGTTAAGGTGGTTGCATAGGGATAGATTCAAGTTCTGTACAACAAATTGCAAATTTTTGTCCCAGCTCCTGATTATGTGAGAGCAGTGAACTTTGCTTACTTAAACATGCAGTTTAGGAAACTGAGAGCTCAAGGATCAGGTTCTCTTTCCTGAATCTGACATCTGAACCTGCTAAATCTCTATGCACAGCCCTAAATCCAATGGATGATGAAGCACTTAGCCAACTATCCTGTACCCATCTCCATGAGTTTCCCTCCAGTGAACACTGCTCAAGCAAGCCTAGTGCATTTGATTTGTGGCCATTTTCTTTTGTTTGCATGAAAGTTCAAAACTCATAAGGAAAAACAGATACTACCCACTGGACCTCACAAACACTGCAATATGCCTTTGCTGGTGATAAAAGAATTGGATGAATAATGTTTAACTTTACAAAAATATTAGGTGATGGGTGAACCAAATAATGTTTTTAACCATATCCACTTATGCATAAATCCTATAAATATTAGTCAATAATGCCTCAAGCCCAGGTTTTGTCTCCCACGTGTAGTTAAATTGTAATGAATCGAGTAATCTGAAAGTCTGGAATCAAATTTTGCCCTAAACACTGGATCTAGACTCTCTTTATGTTAGCCACCTGCCAGAAAATATTGCTTCTATGACACAAACACTAAAGCTAATCCATTGGTCATCTCCGCATCATTGCTCACTGCTTTGCTGTTACTAGACCACAAAATGTGCAAATTCCTATTCAAGCAGAGGTCTCCTGATAGAAGGATGAGTTTTACTGTGCAATTTACTTTTGTATACTTCCTCACTTCCCACGTTTTCTCAACTTCTAAACTTCTGTGATCCTATATCCTGATGGCTCCTTAGAGTGTTTCTTATGAAATAGTATCTCTATTCTCTCTGTCTCTATCTCTATGCCTGTCTGTCTGCCTGTCTCTGTCTGTCTCTCTGGTGACTTATTTGACTCCTGATCTCATCACAGACTTGAATTTGAACCTTCTGCTACATGACCACAGTCTGTTCTTATTTCTAATTCTAGTTTCCTCCTTGATCACTGTCTTCTAGTCACATTTCTTTTGTAACCACTAACCTTCATTCACTTCTTTATCTTGGCTCCAAGTATCATACTTCCTCTGGCCAGTATACTGTAGTCTGTATGCCATAAATGATAGTGAGATTAAAAGTAAATATGGAGATATATATATATATATAAAGCAGCAATGAAACAGAAAACTTATACAAAGGCATCCTGAAGATACAGTGTACATGAAGAACAAATGAGGTTAATATAAAATCCCTTGAAAAATTCAGTGACAGATGAAATAATTCAAACTTTTAATGCATCTCAGAAGAGAATGTAAAATTATAATTGACTACTGAGTGTAAAGATGAACAATACCTAACATGAAGATACATGTTTCTGAAGAGGATAAATGGTAGAAATTAATTCTTTTCTTCAAATCATTATTAACTTCAACTTAAAAAAATAAAGAAAAAGGCAACAATCCAAAACCAGGCAAACACGAAATCAAAAACAAGTCTGAAAAATGAACTCCTACTTCTCTCATAAAAATAGAGGATATGTACATTTTAAATCATTAATTTTATCACACCTCTTCCTTTCTTACCAAACACAATTTTTGCTCCTATGTATCATAGAACAATGATTTTATGTAGAGAATGATTATGTGTGAGTAGATTTTAAAAGGTACCTTATTTTCAGCAGGAAATAGCACAACATTGTAAAGCAACTATACTTCAATAAAAAAATATTTTTAAAGGTACTTTATTTTAAAACAGCTTCATTAAGGTGTAATTGGCATGCAATAAACTGAAATTTAGAGTGCATAATTTGATAAGTGTTTTGACATGTATATACATCAGAAAACCATCACCACAATCAGGATAATTAACATATCTATCACTTGCAAATTTTCTTCATACTTCTTAGAGTCTTCCATCAACCCTCTCCGGCCCTGCCCCCAACAACCATTGATCTGTATTACTGCAGACCAACATAGGTTAGTTTGCATTTTGTAGACTTTTATGTAAAAGGGATTACAATATATAATCTCTTTTTTTTTGGTCTGGCTTCTAAAACTCAGAATAATTGTTTTATGATTCATCTATGTCATTGTATGTATCAATAGTTCACTTATTTTTCCTGATGAATCGAATTCCATTATACGTATATGGTATAATTTACTTGTCTACTCATCTGTTAAATTTTTTTCATTATTTCAAGTTTGGGACTAATATAAATAAAGTTACTATGCACATTCATGTATAAATTCATGTATAAATTCATGTATAAATCTTTGTGTGGACATATGTTCAATATTTAGGAGAGGTGTGGGAAGATCATATAGTAGTTATAGCTTCAATTTCTAAGAAACTGCCGTACAGTTTTTCAAGGTTGTTGTTCCATTTTACATTCCCACCAACAGTGTATGACAGTTGTAATTTCTCCACATCCTCATCAACGATCAATCTTTTTAATTTTAGACATTGTAATAGGTATGTAGTGGTATCTCCCTATGGTTTTAATTTGCATTTTTCTTTAATTAATAATGTTAAGCCACTTTCAAATACTTATTTGACACATGAATATTTCTAGGATAATGCATCTCCTAAAATATCTTGCCCCCACTTTTTTGATTATTAGTTTTCATAGTGAGTTTTTAAATTTAAAAATATCATATATATATGTATATATATATGTACATATGTGTGTATGTGTGTATATATATATATATATATATATATATATATATATATATATAAATCTTTTGCAAGCCAAACTTGTAAAACAAATTATGCAACAATTCCTTATAGGGGTCTATGAAGGAGTAAGGGAGTAGCATATGTAATGCATTTATCACACAGCCTGTCACATACTAACCCATCAGTAAATAGTTAGTTTTTAGTTATTTTTGCTACTGTTGCAAGTAAACACAAACTCTGAATGTCACTACTGTGTTGTAGAAAAGTAAGCAATTGGTGTAAGTTTTCTATGCTCTGTCATGAGAATATGGTAGTAATTCTAAAAGAAATAGTAGAATTGGGACACAGAGCCTACTTGAAATTAAAGATATAGAACAATATTTTAGGGATTTTAAACTGATTGTACACTTGTCTTTTCCTCCAGATTACATAAAATTATGATTGAAAATTAAGGAGCATTAAGAGCAATCAACATTTCTGAGTTTTACCTAGGAAGAAAATGAGGCAGAGAATTGGGTGGATGGTGAAATGGGAGCTTTATTACTCCACTACATTTGATTATAAAATGAGTAAATAAAAGTGGAAATCACACTTTCATATTATCTTTAATTTAGAAAGAGTTATTTTAAAATAATTTGGTATGGTATAAAGACTGGTTATTCATTGATGGAGTTATTTGGCTATATCTACTTAGAGCATTTGACATTTTAAATAAACTCAAATTGATACATTTGGTAAGAACATTCTGCTGTACCAACAGTAAATCTAACTTATACAATTTTAATTCAAGTGAGATAGAAGACCTAAACTAACTTTCATCAAAAATATCATTAAGTTAAATTATAAAAGAAGGGGTGAAGTACAAAAACGGAGAGCAGCCTCTTGATCATCTGTATGTCTTCTTTGGAAAAATGTCTATTCAGACCATTTGCCCATTTTTTTATTGGTTGTTTGTTTTCTTGATATTGAGTTATATGAACTGTTTATAATTAACCCCTTATCAGATATATGATTTGTAAATCTTTTCTCCCATTTGGTAGGTTTTCTTTTCTTTTCTTTTCTTTTTTTTTTTTTTTTGCAGTACACGGGCCTAGCTTCTCCGCGGCATGTGGGATCTTCCCAGGATGGGGCACGAACCCGTGTCCGCTGCGTCAGCAGGCGGACTCTCAACGACTGCGCCACCAGGGAAGCCCTTTCTTTTGGTTTTGTTAATGGTTTCCTTTGCTATGCAGAAGCTTTTTGGTTTGATGTCGTCCCATTTGTTTAATTTTGCTTTTGTTTCCCTTGGCTGAGGAGACATATTCAAAAAGATATTGCTAAGACTGATGTCAAGGAATATATGGCCTTGTTTTCTTCTAGGGATTTTATGGCTTCAGCTCCTACATTCAAGTCTTTAATCCATTTTAAGTTGATTTTTGTACATGGTATAAAAGAGTGGTCTAGTTTCATTCTTTTGCATGTGGCTGTCCAGTTTTCCCAAAACCATTTATTGAAAAGACTATTCTTTCTCCATTGTATATACTTTGTTCCTTTGTTGTAATTAATTATCCATATATGTGTGGGTTTATTTCTGGAGTCTCAATTCTGTTCCATTGATCTGTGTGTCTGTTTTTTCTGCCAATATCATGTTGCTTGGATTACTGTAGCCTTGTAGTATAATTTGAAATCAGGGAATGTGATGCCTCCTGCTTTGTTATTTTTCCTCAGGATTGCTTTGGCTATTTGGAGTCTTCTGTGGTTCCAGAAACATTTTAGGATTTTTGGTTCTATTTCTGTGAAAAATGTCATTGGGATTTTGATAGGAATTGCGTTGAATCTGTAGATTGCTGTAGGTAATATGGACATTTTAACAATGTTAATCTTCCAATCCATGAGTATGAAATATCTTTCTATTTTTTTGTGTCTTCATAGTTTCTTTCAAAAATGTCTTAGAGTTTTCAATGTACAGGTTTCAATGTCTTTCATCTCCTCCTTTAAATTTATTCCTAGGTATTATGTTCTTTTTTCTGCTATTTTAAATAGGATTGTTTTCTTAACTTCTCTTTCTGCTAGTTCATTGTTAGTGTACAGAGGTGCAACAGATTTTTGTATACTGATTTTGTATCCTGGAACTTTACTTGTTTATAATTTCTAATAATTTTTATTATTTCTAGTATTATTTCTAATAGTTTTTTAGTGGAGTCTTTAGGATTTTGTACATATAAAATCATGTCATTCACAAATAGTGACAGTTTTTCTTCCAATTTGGATGCTTTTTCTTTTTCTCAACTAATTGCTTATGGCTAAGATTTCCAATACTATGTTCAATAAGAGTAGCGAGAGTGGGCATCCTTGTCTTGTTCCTGATCTTAGAGGGATAATTTTCAGTTTTTCACCATTGAGTACAATGTTAGCTGTGGATTTGTCATATTTGGCCTTTATTGTCTTGAGGTATAGTCCTTCTACACTGATTTTATTAAGAATTTTTATCATAAATGAGTGTTAAATCTTGTCTAATGTTTTTTCTGCACCTATTGAGACAATCATATAAATTTTATCTTTCATTTTGTTAATGTGGTGTATTACATTGATTGATTTGTGGATGTTGAATCATTCTTGCAACCCTGGAATAAATCCCACTTGATCATGGTGTATGATCCTTTTAATATATTGTTGTATTAGGTTTGCTAATATTTTGTTGAGGATTTTGCATCCATATTCATCAGAGATATTGGCCTATACTGTTCTTCTTTTGTGTTGTCCTTATCTGGTTTTGGTATCAGGATGATCTTGACCTTGTAAAATGAGTTAGAAAGCATTCTGTCCTTTTCAATTTTTCAGAATAATTTGAGAAGGATAGGTGTTAATTCTTTGAATATTTGGTAGAATTTACCTTTGAAGTCATCCTGTCCTGGAATTTTGTTTTTTGGGAGGTTTTGATTGCTGTTTCAATCCTTTATTAGTGACTGATCTATTCATATTTTCTATTTCTTCATGATTCAGTCTTGGATGATTCTAAGAATTTATCCATTTCCTCTAGGTTGTCCAATTTATTGACCTATAGCTGTTCATAGAATTCTGTTTTAATCCTTTGTACTTCTGTGGTATCCATTGTAATTTCTCCTCTTTCATTTCTGATTTTATTTATCTGAGCCCTCTCTCTTTTTTTCTTAGTGAGTCTAGCTAAAGATTTGTCAATTTTGTTTATCTTTTCAAAAAAACCAGCTCTTAGTTTCATTGATTTTTCTATTGTTTTAGTCTCTATTTCATTTATTTCCACTCTGATCTTTATTATTTACCTTTTGACTACTGACCTGGGCTTTGTTTGTTCTTCTTTTCCTAGTTCCTTTAAGTGTAAGGTTAGATTGTTCATTGAGTTTTTTGTCCGTTCTTTTGTATTGCTATAAACTTCCCTCTTAATACCCTTTTGCTGCATCCCATAGATTTTGGTATGTTGTATTTCAATTTTTATTTGTCTTCAGGCATTTAAAAAATTTCCCTAATTTCTCTGTTGATACAATACTTGTTAAGTAATATGTGTTTACTCTCCATATATTTGTGATTTTTCCAGCTTTCTTCTTGTAACTGATCTGTAGTTTCATACAATTGTGGTTGGAAAATGCTTGCTATGATTTCAGTCTTCTTAAGTTTATTGAGACTTGTGTCCCAATATATGATCTACCCTTGAGAATATTCCATATGCATTTGAGAAAAATGTGCATTCTACTGCGTTTGGATGGAACGTCCTATATAAATCTATTAAGTCCATCTGGTCTAATGTTTCATTTAAGGCTGCGATGTTAAAGTCCCCTACTATTATTGTGTTGTTTTCAATGTCTCCATTTAGGTCTGTTAATAATCACCTTAAATATTTTGGTGTTCACATGTAGGTGCACATACATTAAAAACAATTATGTTTTCTTGATGAATTGTCCCCCTTATCATCATATGATGATCATTTTTGTATCTTGTTACCTTTCTTTGGCTTAAGTCTATTTTGTCTGATGTGAGTAAGGCTAACACTTACTTTCTTTCGGCTATCATTTTCTTGGGGTATCATCTTCCATCCTTTCACTTTGAGCTTATGTTTGTCTTGAGATGAGTCTCCTGAAGGCAGCATATTTAGGTCTCTCTTTTTTTTTAATCCATCCATCCTCTCATTGTCTTTTGATTGGTGAATTTGATTCATTTATATTTAGGGTCATTATTGATAAATGAGGACTTAGTACTGCTATCTTATCTTTTGTTTACTGGTTGCTCTAGATCTCCAGTTTCTTTTTCTTTGTGCTTCTGTCTGCAATTTTAGTTTGGTGGTTTTATATGATGCTTTTCTCAGTTCTTTTTTTTAACATTATTTTGTTACTACTTTAGATTTTGTGTGTGTGTGGTTACCACGAGGTTTGCATAAAACGTCTCAGAGATAAAAGTCCTTTTTTTTCTGCTGATAGCATCTTATTAATTTGCCTATACAAGTTCCATCATTTTACTCTTCCCTTTTTATGTTTTGTTGTCTCAAATTATCCCTTTTTATGTTCTGAGTTTGTTACCAAATTGAAATAGTTATAGCTTTTTTTACTGCTTTTTTTTCCTTTAATCTTTAACTATAATGAAATGTTTAACAACATATTCTGATATAGAGTTACAATTTTCTGATTCTATCTTTTTATCACCTTACTCAAAGTTTTATGAACTTTTTTTCTTTTTGTTTCAGGTAAAAGAGTTTCTTTCAACATTTCTGGTAAGGCAGGTCTAGTGGTGATGAACTCCCTCAGCTTTTGTTTGTCTGGGAAACCTTTTATTTTTCCTTTATATCTGGATGATAACTTTGCTGGATAGGGTATTCTTGGCTAACAGTTTTTATCTTTCAGTATTTTGAGAATGTCATTCCATTCTCTCTTGGCCTGTAGAGTTTGCTGAGAAATCTGTTGATAGCCTAATGGGGGTTCCTTTGTATGTTGCCTTCTTTTTAACTCAGCTGCCTTTAAAATTCTCTTTTTCATTGAATTTTGACAATTTTATTATAATGTGTCTTAGAGAAGGTCCTTTTGCATTGAGGTAATTAGGTGTTCTGTTACCTTCATGAACTTTTATCCAAGTTCCTAGATAAAAGTTTGGGAAGTTCTCATCTATTGTTTCTTTAAATACTCTCTCTGCTCCCTTCTTTCTCTCCTCTCCTTCTGTTATACCCATTGTAATTATGTTGCTTTTCTAATGGAGTCAGACAGTTCTTGTAGAATAATTTTATTTTTTTAATATGTTACTTATTCTCATCTTCTACCTGTATCATGTCTAGATTTCTATCTTTGAGCTTGCTAATTCTCTCTCCCTTATGGTCTTCTCTATTCCCACTGCTTTCTAAATGCATTCTTTATTTCACTTATTGAGTTCTTCAGCTCCAGAATTTCTGATTGGTTCTTTTTTAGAGTTTCAATATCTTTGGTAAAGTATTACTTCTGTTCATTAATTTTAATCCTGAGCTAATTGAACTGCCTTTCTGAGTTTTCTCATAGCTCTTTGAGTTTCTTTGTGACAGATATTTTAAATTCTCTGTCAGTTAGATCACAATATTCTATGAGTTTAAATTTGGTTTCTTGAGAATTGTTATTTTCTTTTTGTGATACTGTGCTAATGTAATTTTTCATGGTGCTTGATGAGCTGTCCCTCTGCCAATGCATATGAAGTAGTGAACACCTTTCTTTAGTAAAGCTTTTTTTACTTGGTTCTAACAATTCAACAGGTTAGTAATTGAGGCCTTTCTTTTGTTTTTCAGTAGGTGGTGCTATAGCATAAGTTTCTTATTTCTCTTACCTGAGCTATTTCTGGCTATATTTTAGAATCAACATTTTTCACCCTCCACCGCCACCCAGAAATGTCACCCAGTGCCCTCATTGCTTGTGCCTCCAAGGTTGCTGGTGCCTTGCTGCTGCTGGTGTCAATGCTGTCCCTGATGTCAGTGCATGGGATGCTGGGATGGCAAGCAACTCCACCACATGTGGATTTGCCTGGGTTGTGGGCTCCACTGCCTTGGGTGGGCGAGGAGGAGGCTGGAGGAGGCTTGCAGGGAGTTAGGTGTCACAGGCACATCTGCCACACCTGGCGTTGTCAGGTTTACAGTGCCACCACTGCAGGGGGGGAAGTTGGAGTGGTGGGTGCCTCTGCAGGGAGGGGGATGGGGTTGCAGGTCTCACTGCCACTGCTGCCCATTTCTCTGTGGTCATCAGCACCACTGTGGCCAGGAGGCTGGAGTCATTTGTGCCACCTCCCCTGATGCTGCTGGGGTTTCTAGGGTTGTGGGCTCAGCTGCCATGGCTGGGGGTCCAGGATTGAATGCACTGCCTATGTTGTTCCCCAGTTCCACCTCTTCTATGTGTTCCAGTCCACCCACCTTTAGGTGAACAGATGCGTGGAACTCTCCTGCATCCTGGTGTATTGAATAGAGGAATTTTTGTTGAGTTATAAAAGTTTTACTGGTTATAGATTGAAGGAGAGAGACAAAGGGAGTGTCTCATGCCACTATGATGTTGAACAGAATTCTGTTACTTTAATTTTCATTTCACCCATCACCCTTTTTCAATAGGTTTTTGACATGTTTAATTTCCACATAAAAGGGTCATAATACTTTTATTTCAATTCTTAATATCTTTATTAAATTAAATTGTTATTTCCCCATAAACTTGAAATTTGTTTATATGGGAAGCTGAATACATCAGCTCCATTTCAACTAATTTTTTAAGCTCTTAAAAATTACAGAAGTGGCGTGAGGCACTGACTCTGCTTTGAGCATGTTAAAATTCAGTATATACCTCAGTGGAAAGAAACAGGAAGCTAGAATATGAAATTATATTGGCTGAAAAAATTAAACATTAGCTCTTCTGGCAGAATTTAAGCATTATGATGACATGTTTTCTAACACAGTAAGCATTTCACTAGAAAGAAGGATATAATCTAGAAAAAAAAAAAAAGAAGAACTGAGGAGAAAATAGTCCAGGTAGTGTATTCCCGGAAATATTTTTTATATGTAGAATTGTGTTTTGCCCATGGCAGTGAAAGCACAGAGTCCTAACCACTGGACCACCAGGGAATTCCCATCTAGAAGTGTTGTTACTCAGTACAGAGTCTCAGTCAGTGACTATAATGCAGGACAAATCTAATCACTATAAGATAGGTGTTCAGTCAAATGGGGTTCAAGGGTATCTTACAGTTGCAAAAGAAAATGGAGTCTTAGACAAGAAAAGAGAAACAGAATTCCAATTTTATGGGTATATAACACAATCCATAAGAAGTGGGAAATGATAACCTCTTTCTTCCACAAATTAAACTAATTTAGATAATTGTGATTTCCATAAATGAATTAAAGAACCATTATTTTAATGAAGATCTATTACTTCTAGTAAAATACATAATTCTTAAATAGTCTGCATGAGTGTTATTATTAGACTAAATTTATCAAATTAAGTGACTTTTCCTGAGTGAAGTACAATAAAGATTAGTGATACTGTGTCTTCAAGAGTGACTTTATTTAACTAGTTTCTCAGATAATTTCTCTATGAGAACAAAATTCCCAGGTATACTGAGTCTAACTCACCCAACAACATCTTATATTCAATTGGAATTACTTGATAATTCACTACTTTATCCTGTTACTTACAATTAAATTATGTGAGATTTTACTTGTATCTTATTCTTAACAAAGGCAAGTTAGAATAATATAATTGTTATTTCCTGAACCTCACACTCCGAATAAAGTGATATCTTTTAATCATTAAGATTCTAATAATCAGTGTGCATTTATCTTCAAACTGGTTTGGAATAGGTAGACCTTTAATTATTGAGGTAACAGACAATTGAACTGTTGATTTTATCACAAAATTTGTTGTATTCTTAAAAAGTTTATATAATATAGAATTGAGTGTACACCATTGTGTAAAACACACATATCAATGTCCTCATTCACTAGAAATACTTTGTTATGTTATATTTTTAAGGGATATTGAACATAGCTTTGGATGAAGATATATTTTCCCCAATATTAGGAGAATATTGGCTCAAATCTTACCTACATGACAAAAACTATATCTGTAGCTGTTGTATTTCAATATTCCTCAAAATAAATTCAGAAATCACTGACTTAAACATTTTTTCAGAGGTTCATCAAAATTTAAGTTTCTCTCCACAGAGCTTCTGGAAAAAATAATTGTGTTTTGGATGTTATTTTTTTATTTGGGTCTTATACTTGATTACTTCTGGTAGAGAAATCATATAAAATAAAATGCATCTTACTGCTTTCTGCGTCTGTACTTAAAATCCTTAGGGTTTATTATAAAGCACAAGAGCACAACCACATTTACACAAACCACAAATGCCTTAAGTCATTGATTCATTGAACAGGAACATGTATCCAAACTCCTGACTAAGCCAAACAGGAAATAAGGCAGGGGAGAGTATCTCCTGGCCAAACAGTAAAAGGTTCATGCATCACAATTATTTTTACAAAGAAAGAAAAGAAGAAGAAACTCAATTTCTGAAAAGTGAACACATTCATTCATTCTTTGAGTGAAAAAAAATAAAAGTTTTATTTCCATATATTATGGAATTTTAATATCTTTTCAACTGACAGTTTAGATAAATGTAAATTAGGGAACAGAAAATATTAAGAAAATCTTAACTCAGTACATTGCTGTAGAAAAGGAAAGTTTTCTCTGCTTTGGCTGAAAGTACTATGAAGTCTTTGAGCCATTGAACTTCCATGATTGTAATGGTAACCTTAGAAAAATATCTTTATCTGTAACAGAGGGATAATAACATTTGTTTCATGGAGTAATTGAGATTAAAGTGTTACATACAAAATTATCCATGGCATAGCTAAAGTTATATTGTTGTTGTTTTGGTTATAATTATTATAAAGCTACTGTTTTGATATGTTACACACATTTACAACACTAAAAGCAGAGTCTCTTATTTAGGGTGCTTTAAATATGTTTTCAGTTGACTATTCTCTCTGGTGCTCTGCAGACCCCATGATAAAACAATTAAGACTCTAAATAAAGGGATATAGTTTCACAAAAGTCAGAAAGTGCTGCTTGCTACAAAATAGGCAGTGGGATCTGCTATCTTGACTGAGTTAGTGATAGTAATATAATTGAAGCAGCATACATAAATTGTGTTGGCCAAAAAGTTCATTCGGAGCTTTCTGTAACATCTTATGGAAAAACCTGCAAGAATTTTTTGGCCAGTCCAATATTAATTAAACTCCTGGCCTTTGAAAACAGGCTGGTTGAAATTGCTGTTACTCATAATATGAATGACCTTGGACATACATGCCATCAAACCCACTGAAGCCATCATTTCCTTATCTACATAGATTACACCTCACAAAGGGACCTTTTGTGTGTATAAACTACATATCACAGTCCTTGTCACTTATTAAACTAGCATGCAATCTTTAAAAAGGAGTAGTGTCTACTATTATTTGAAGGAAGAGAGACTACCTAATAAATGAATACTTCAAAAGTACTTAAGATGCCTAACATTTCTATTCCTTAAAACTTTGAATTTTCCATTAGAAAATACCAGGGCAGTGGAGTACATGGGATAGATTTTAATGGTTGCTATTTATCTCACATGTTCTGGTCCTTAGATCCAGAAGTTTCAGTTCCAGGTCAGTATTTTCTGGTTGGCAGGCCAGAGGAAAAAGGACATGAAGTAGAAATTGTGTAAATAAGTTTAAATAGTTCTAAAAACTACACACACTAGGACTTTGTCTCAGAGTCCCATAGGCAATATATAAGCCACTGCGACTTTGTCTCGAAGTCCCATAGGCAATATATAAGCCACTTCAATATAGGCAAATTATTGGATTTGCCCAATCAATTTTTTTTTGTGAGTAATAGGAAAATATCAAAGTAACCACAATAAAACCTAGAGATCCTTATATCTACTAAAGAAGACAGAAACTCAGTTTTAGATGTAACATGATTATTATGTTAACCAAAATTATGTAGACATTTACTTTGAATGATCTGTGACATACAAGTATGGCTGGAATGTGTGCTCATTTGTGTTCTCTAGCTATTAATCCTTAGTATCTTGCAATGAGTTAGTCTATTACATCTAGTCTATTACATCTCTTTATAATACAAATAGAAATGAGATTACATGTGAATGATACAACATAAATAGGTTATGAATTGGAGCTGGCATAATAAGATAGAGCCTATGAAGTAATTATTAATTGGAGGGCAAATCCAGATGAGACACCATATTGTGGAGTGATAGCATTGCACAAAACTATGCAAATCCTCTGGGACATTGAGAAGGCAATGTTGTATGTAAAAAACTATATTGAACTTGGATTTAGAATTCCCAGTTGCATATCTTTTTGTGTCATTTTTTGGACATTGGGCCAAATCATATAACTAGAGAATATAAAGTTTGATTGTCTAATCTTGACTGAACAAAAACTTTAACAAACTTGATGCTTTCTCTGCTGGTGAATTCTTATATTTTTCCATTAAATTTAATAGTTTATAAGATTATGAAGTATATTTTCTCTTCTACTAGATGACTCTACTCTTTTCCATGAAGAATGCTTCCAATGGATGGTTTGGTTGATACTATCTTTAGAAAGAGTCTTATATTTGTTTGAATTTGAGGCACTTTTACTAAGTACCTAAGATGTCTTCTTAATTACAGAATTAATTATTTGTATCATAAGTAATTCATTTCATGAAGTACTATGAGTTATAAAATTTTCCAGTGGGTATAAAATGATCATACAGCTTATACAGTTACAAATGATTCTCTTATACATTAATTTCTAAGGATATCAAGATAATCACTGGCTTGGTTATTAAGTTTTAATTGATATAATAATCACATAACTACCCTCGGACACTACCTGTCATATTGCACACCTCTGTGATTTCCTCAGCCTTCTTCATCAGCCTAGAAGACCCTTCATTTATTTCCTACCATACAGACACATAATCAATTTTCAAGATTCATTTTAGGTATATGCCTCTATTTAACATTTTTTCTGAATCCCTCTGGGAGAATTAGCTGATATTTCCTTTGGGATTACACCATAATCTCTGCTTACTTCTCTTGCCATTGTTATCATATATTTCACTATTATTGACATACATGTTTGTTTCTCATCTGCAGACTTATTAATTTCCTGAAGTCAGGTTTTGATTTTATTCTGTATATCCCCAGGCTTAGTATTTACTTTATGGAATATAGAAGGTATTCTGCAATTGTTTGATGAATAATCAATTCTTTCTACCTATGTTATTGTGAAAAGTATTGGGTACAATATTGGAAACAGAGAATTTTTCAAGATAAATTTCAATACTTGACCAGACCTCTGGTGTATATAACATTTTTTGAATGTTTCATTCCTAACAATATTTATTTGTGCCCCTTCTTTTCTAATGGTGTCTATTCTATTTGTTATTTGTTAGTTGTTCTGTGTGTAGAATGAGAGAAATTCTTTCTTGCAGTGGAATGAAGGCAGCAGTGCCTGAGGTGTGTGTGGTAGTAAGGAAATATCTTTTTTTTTTAAAAAAAAACTGAATTGTAATGAATTGTGAGGTTGGATAAGCACGCAGGGAAAATTAATTTTTTGAAAACATTAAAGTAATTTAATTTACTTTAAAATGCAGATTTACCATCAAATTCTGCATACTTTTATGTAAAAGTTATAATTAAAATATTTACCAACTACTATAAGACTGTAACATATTAATCAATTTATTAATATAAATAATATTAATTTATTTCTATCTTATATATGATAAAATATCTTAGCAAATAATCCAAGCTGTAGTATAGATCACTGATCAAAACATTACTGCAATTTCCAAACCATATTCTGAATTTTAGAAACAGTCAGTGTCGTTAGCTGAAAGAGACCTCCTGTTTGAGCCATGACGTGAAAAAAAAATTACAACATCAAAAATTTTAAACAAATTTTACGTTAATTAACGTTATTAATACACTGGCATTGGGAACTTCATTTTTTGTTTTTTCTTTTTTTTGCGGTATGCGGGCCTCTCACTGCTGTGGCCTCTCCCGTTGCAGAGCACACGCTCCGGACGCACAGCCTCAGCGGCCATGGCTCACGGGCCCAGCCACTCAGAGGCATGTGGGATCCTCCCGGAACGGGGCACGAACCCGTGTCCCCTGCATCAGCAGGTGGACTCTCAACCACTGCACCACCAGGGAAGCCCAGGAATTTCATTTTTGCTGGAGTGAAGCTGAGTGTCAGAACTTCCCACATGGCTTGAACCCAAAGCTTAGGTTTCAGCCTGAAAAAAAAACGCTGACACCAATGCTACACACATTGCTGCCCTAGCCAATTGCTGGGCTGCTTTAGAGTAGCAGATGGGAGGTGTGCTTGTCTGCCATTGTCACTACTGTCTACCCAGGAGCTCCTGGGAGTTGCCAGTACTTAACCTTGGATCTTATTAGTTAATTTTTGGTCTTAGTAAATTATATTTATTTTTCGGAATGGAGGTGTTTAAATAACTTAGCAAGTCAATCTGTAAACTCTATTCTTAAAAATTGCTGTTTTCAGGGGCAGTTTTCCTGTGGTAAGCCCAAGAAGAAATACCATCTATTAAACATGGAAGTTGAATCAATTTATTAAGTATTAGTACTAGATTTTTAATTTTTTTTTATTTTTTGGCTGCACTGCACTGCTTGTGGGATCTTACTTCCTTAACCAGGAATGGAACCTGTGCCCCCTGCATTGGAAGTGTGTAGTCTTAACCACTGGGCCACCAGGGAATTCCCTTAAAACTAGATTTGAGCAAAGAGCACAACATTTTATTTATTTATTTATTTATTTATTTTTACTTATTTTTATGGCCGTGTTGCACTGCATGTGGGATCTTAGTTCCCAGACCAGGGATCAAACCTGCGCCCCCGAATTGGAAGCGTGGAGTCTTAACCACTGGGCCACAAGAGAAGTCCCCCAACCCTTTTCTCAAAAAAAATACTGATTATATATGAATTTTCATTGTACTATTATATCAATTTTTATGCATTTTTGAAACTTTACATAAGTAAATAATGAAAAAATTAAACAGACCAAAAGAATACCAAATAGAACTTGATAAACAGAACTTTGCTTAAGAGGATTTTTCTAGAAGGATTTTCTTTTCAAAAAGGTAAAACTGAGTGGAAAAATATTGTTTTCATTTAGTATTATACTGAGTATTTGCTATGCATTTGAAAACAAATGTTTTCAAAATATAATTATTTTCATTAATTAAAACAATTATTTATCACATACCTATTTTATGCCTGTGATGTGTCAGGAGTGTTTCTAGGTGATTTTTATATCAATTACTTTAAAAATAAAGACATTTTTGAGGAATTCCCTAGTGGTCCAGTGGTTAGGACTCATCACTTTCACTGTGGTGGCCCAGGTTCAATCCCTGGTTGGGGAACTAAGATCCCACAAGCTGTATGGTGTGACCAAAAATAATAATAATAAATAAAGACTTTTTTTTACAGATTCTTACCCACTAATAATTCCTGAGTGTTTAAAATAAAGTAGGTATTTTTTTCCTGAAATATCTAGAGGGAAATATGACAAAATTTAAATAAATTTAGTCTGTTCACCAGGAAAAAAATTAAACTTTTTCAACATTTAATTAAATACAGATTTTCACCTTTTGAGGAAACAATCTTTATGCCATGAAAATCCTAATTTCTTTGTAAATTGAATTATTTGTTGTTTTTGTAACAGCTTTATTGAGATATGTTACATACCATAAAAGTACTGATCAAACGCTGGACTTTGATATGAAGTTTGGGGCTATTCTTATCAGTCATTTGAAGAAAGACTAGTCAGGCAAGCATGAAGAGTGGGAGAGAAAAGTATCTGCAACTATCAACTATTCTGCTCCTCTTACATCTCATTCATTGTTATACAAGAAAAATATATTTCTGATATTTCTATTCCAGTGTGACAAAATTAAAAGCTTCACAAGCTTCCTATGTACATTATTAGTTGAAATATTTGGTTGTTGGCATAGCCTTTCTCTCTTTCCCCCATTCCAATCCTACAATCTCAAAGGAAACTTAAATTCATTTATTTTATTAATATTATTTTTAAATTTTATTTATTTATTTTTGGCTGCATTGGGTCTTCGTTGCTGTGTGTGGGCTTTCTCTAGTTGTGGCGAGCGGGGCCTACTCTTGGTTGCCTTGCAGGTGCACGGGCTTCTCACTGAGGTGGCTTCTTTTGTTGTGGAGCATGGGCTTCAGTAGTTGTGGCACGCAGGCTCAGTAGTTGTGGCTCACGGGCTTAGTTGCTCCACGGCATGTGGGATCTTCCTGGACCAGGACTCAAACCCGTGTCCCCTGCATTGGCAGGTGGATTCTTAACCACTGTGCCACTAGGGAAGTCCCTTAAATGCATTTTAGAAAGATGTGACAAATATATCTGCCTATAATGAAATGGCGTATTGCAAACCAGGCAGAATGCAGCATAATGAAGATGAGATTCTACGTCTTGCCAATATATATAACTACTGAATGTATTTCACCCTCTTGAGAGCAAGGGTGGGTTTATATGACTCCCTCACTGATTTTTCTTGTTTATCATGTCTCATTATTTTTTTAATCAATATTGTAATTATTACCTCTGGTTTTTCAATAATTGGTAGTCAACTCTACAGAACTTCGACGATCTTAAATAATTAATCTCTTGTTTTGTTCTGAAATATTTTATTATAGCCTTCTAGACTTAGTAGTTAATGACATCATGAAAAAATTTTATTTATTTCAACGGTATCCTTAGAATGTTTTTCTCCTCATACCAAACTGCTAACCTTAACTCCTCTGCGTTTTTCCTTTGCTGATGAGCAGCATCTATTCTTACATCTCATGAATTCACACCTAATTACAGTTCTACAGCACTTAATTTTATAGCACATTTGTTTGAAATGAGGACAGAAAAGCATTTGCCAAAAAGAGAAATGTTATCTATAATCTTTTTACTAATGACATTGTAAACTTATTTCTGGAGAGTTATGTGAAAATATGAGACTTTGTTCTTTTTTCTACTCTATAGTTTAGAAGATTACTAAAGATATTTTGAATTTTAAGATATCCAAATCCATATAAGGAGGAATCTCAGAATTAGAATAAATTAGCAAATCTCTCTCAGGTAGCTTTAAGGAGTGAGAGTGAGAGAGAAATATTTGAATTCTTGATATATATATATATATATATATTCAATCACTAAAACCAGAACTATGGGGGTTAGCATTGACTTTTTCTTTTATCTTACCCCAGGTGTCTAATTGCTATTGTAGTATTCTCAATTCTATCTCCTTACTATCCCCTTAACAGCTTCTATAATAATTTTCTCCTTCATATCCACATTGACATTACCTTGGCTCAAGTCATCAGCATCTCTTATTTGGCTTGTTAGAAACGCACCCTTACTGACATTACTGTCTCTAACTTCACCATCTTTCAGTTCATCCTCCCAGACATGCCAGAGAGGTCATTCTAAAGAATAAATGTGATCATGACATTTACCTATTTGAAATTCTACAATAGACTGCTATTGCCTAACATAGAAAGATCAAACCATTTAGCTTGGCACACAAATATCTCCCTGATCTGGTCCCTAGGAATCACTGTAGCCTCTCCTCAACTTGGCTTTCCCTATATTTCTAGAATGGGAATTACTTACTGTTCACTGAAATATCATGCATGTTTTAGGAAATTTTAAGCTTTGTGTATGCTTGTTCTATAATTTCCTCATCACATTCTCTCAAGGAAAATACCTAATAATATTATGTGATGTAAATTCTGCACCATCTCATTTATAATGCTGACTTAGTGACCACTATTTATTTTATAAAAATGAATTATTCACATTAATTTTCCACACTGTATGCTATGTGGGCAATATTAATGTGTTCAGCATTTAATACCATTTTATTTCTTTTTCTTCCATGAGACAATATTTTTCCTAGAGGCAGTTATTCTGTCTTATTTCCTGTATTTCCAAAGCCTGACAGTTTAAAAATCATTAAATAGGCTAATATGTCTAAATAACATGGCGGTATTACAGGAGAATGTTTTCATAACATTCTTCTTCTCTTATTCCTCCATCTATGTCTTCTTAATAAGTAAACAAATAACTGGTGATGGTAATGAATAATTAAAAGTCGGGGATATGAGAGCCTTTCCTTACCTAAAGGGCCATGCTTTTCTTTCCTGTCTTTTCCATTGAATTAGTCTATAAAATCCCTTCTAATTCTCCAGAGTCTTAGTACTATTTTTGTCTATAAATATTTAAAAAATAAAGAAGCAGTTCAGTATCTGGTAATGATGTATGAGCTAGTATTAAACTAGTATTCCCACAGATAATGGTTATAATGTCTGAATTAAAAATATACAAATATATGCATACATACATATGAGAAAATATGTAGGTATAGGAATAAGAAAAAATATATCTGAAGGCCCTTTGAGACAGGAAAAAGGCAGAAATTGGGGAAGAGATGATCCTTAAAAGAGTGGGGTTGCAATAGGTGAGATGATCATGTGTGCAGACTTTTCTCTGAACCACTCTCCAGGATTCATACAAGATGTCTGGAACATCTGCAGCCTAACCACCTTGAGGAGCTGGAGGACAAAGTTAACACAAGGGAGCAGTTGGAATGTAGGGAATAAACACACTGAAGGAGGGAGTTGCAGAGAGAAGCTCCAAAATCTATGTGTAAACTCCCTTCATATCTTTTGATGATGATGAATTATACTGAAGTGTACGGGATTCCAGATGGGCCAGTGGCAGAGAACAATAGCTAGAAAGCTGAAAGTATTTAGCAGAATCCAGAATTACTACAATTAAGCATCTACACCATCCAGAACAAATCAAAATTTGCTCTACTTGTGAAGAAAGAGGAAAATAAGATCAACGGTCAAGAGAACAAGAAGTGAATCTGAACACAAACAAGAGTTTGAAATTTAGAAATAGAGAATTTAATGCATTTATTTTAAACATGTTTGAAGAGTTCAATGGAAATTATAGTCACTGTAAATAAATGTGTGAGTTAATCACAACAGTGAAATGAATGTAATGCAAAAGAAGCAAATTGAAATTCAAGAATTGAGAAGTAAAATATCAAAATGGATGGAACAAACAGCCTACTGTAGATTGCAGGAAAAATTGACTATATTTTAGTCCAAGATAGACCACTAGAAAATTTAAAAGCGGAAAGACTGAAAAAAATAGTTTTAAAAATGAATGTGTCCTCAGTTTCCTGTGGTACAGTTTTAAGCAGTCAGCATGTATACAACTGGAGTCTAGGGAAAGATGAGAGACATGAGGCAGGAAAAAAAATTGAAGATTAATGGATTCAAATTTCCCAAATACGGTGAGAACCATACACTTACTGATCAAAGCTCTGTGAACCCCAATCAAGGTAAAACAACGAAAATCACAACCAGATACATTATAGTCAAATTGTTGAAAAATCAAGACAAATAGAAAATTTGGAAGGCAGTCAGAATAAAAGAACAGATTACATACAGGATAACAGTTGTAGAGTATATGAATGACGATTGGTTTTTCATAAAAATGGAGACTAGAGGTCAATGGAACAACATATTTAAACTATTACAAAAAAACCCACAATACTATCAACTAAGAATTCTATGTAATATTGGGGGGAAGACACACCCTATGGTAACCTCTGATTAGTATATGTCCTTGTATAATCCCTTCTTGAATGTGGGGAGCACCTGTGACTTGCTTCAGCAATTTTACCCTAGGTTTTTACCTAAGAGAAAACATATATCAATAAGTTTACATGATTTTTTATAGCAGCTTTATTCATAAAATCCCAAAACTGAAAGCAATAAAAAATCTATTAAAGGTGAGAGAATTTAAAAATTATTTATATTCATACAATGGAGCATTACTTAGTATTACAAAGTGATGTGGAAATGATAGTCAACAACATAGATGAATCTCACATATATGCTGAGTGAAAGAAGCTGAACACAGAAGAGTACACTCTATATATTTCCATTTATATGAAATTCTAGAACTGGAAGACCTAGTCAGTCATGAAAATAATCATAAAAGTTGCTACTTTTGGGTGGTTCATTGACTGGGAAGAGGCATGGAAGCCTTTACATAGTGAAGGAAATATACTATACTTATAAAGGAATGTGAGTTGCAGATATATGGGTTTGTCAATGTTCATTTTCATAGGTCAGGTGACCCAGGAAGCTGACTGAGTTGAAGATGAGCTGATGGGAGCTGAAGGAAATGCAGACCCAACTGCTGCCCTACACCAATAAGATCGACCAGCAGAAGAGCTGCAGTGTGGTTTTAGACATCAACAGGAAGCTCATTAAAGATTGACATGACATTTTATAATCCACCATTCCACTGATTAATTTAATAAATATTATACTTTAACATTTAGTGATACACTAAATATATAAATTTTATAAGGAAAGGAATAACTTAATTGAATCACAATTTCATCTCTATTCTCTTTCACTAGTATCAAGCCTAACTATATTTCATAGTGGCACCACCATTTTACACCAACCAGCAATGTATTGCAGTATCACTATTTTTTAAAATTTTCAACTACTTTTATAAGTGTGTACTGAAATTTTACTGTGGTTTTAATTTGAATTTGCCTAATGGCAAATGATGTTAAACATCTTTTCATGTGCTTATTTGCCATTCATATATCGTCTTCAGTGAAATGGTAGTTTATCTTCATATTTTTGCTCATTTTCTAACTTTTTTCAGCATTAAGTTTTGAGAATATATACTATACACAAGCCCTTTATCAGATACGTAGTTTGCCAATATTTTCTTCAAGTTCGTAGCTAGTATTTCTACCTTCTTAACAAAATCATTTCACAGAATAAAACTTCAGCTTTGATGAAATCCAATATATCATTTTTCTTTTATGGAACATGTCTTTATTGTCATGTCTAAGAACTCTTCACCAAGTCCTATGTCCTGAGAATTTTCTCTTGTGTTATCGTCTAAAATTTTTAGAGCTTTTTTTCATTTTACATGTATATCTATGAGCAATTTTACATTATTTTAAAGCAATTTTTATAGCAGTTTTAGGTTTACAACAAAAATGAGTGGTAAGTACCAAGAATTTCCATACACCCCTTAACCCCACATATGCATAGCCTTTCTCATGGTCAACATCACCCACCAGAGTGGTACATTTGTTACACTTGATGAACCTATGTTAGCTGATCATAATCACCCAAAGCCCATAGCTTACCCTAGAGTTTACTCATGGTACTGTTCATACTAAGGGTTTGGACAGATGAATGATGGCACATATTTATCATTATAATATCATATAGAGTATTTTCACTGCCCCCAAGATCCTCTGTACTCTGCCTATTCAACTCTCCTCTCTCCCTCTATCCCTGGCAACCACTAATCACTTTCCTGTGTCTGTAGTTTTGCCTTTTCCAGAATATCACCTGATTGGAATCATACAGTGTTTAGCTTTTTCAAATTGGTTTCTTTCATTTAGTGATATGCACTTAAAGTGCCTCCATGTCTTTCATGGCTTGATAGTTCCTTTCTTTTTAGCACTGAATAATATTCCATTTACTTCAGTTTATTTGTCTATTTACCTGCTGGTGACATCTTCTGTAATAGGGAAAAACAAATCTGACTCCATGTCGAATGTGTTTCTTTTACTTTAACCTTTGTATTCTAATGCTTTTGCTACAAGTTAATCACTAAAGGGATGTTGCCTATAAGATTAAATTATACGTAATGGACCAACTCTGGGAACCCTGCCTCCCACGTAATAAGCGTTAAGCTAAAATAGCTTTTATTAGCTCACAGGAAACAATGACCAGGCTCACATGTGAATGGCTGCAGGAAGGAAGAAGTTAACATGTCCTCTCCGGAGTCTGACTGGAACACTGGACTTCACCTTCTCCCACTTTAGTATAAAAGAAACCTGAATTCTATCTCAAAGAAGATGGTTCTTTGGGACATGAGTCCACCATCTTCTCAGTCTGCTGGCTTTCCGAATAAAGTTGCAGCTCTATGCCCCAACAACTCGTCTCTTGATTTACTGGCCTGTAGTGTGGAAAGCAGTATGAGCTTGGACTCAGTAACACTTCCACGTTTGGGCAACTGTGGAATTAAACTACTATCAACATTTACATGCAGGTTTTTGTGTGGACATAAGTTTTCAACTACTTTGGGTAAATATCAGGAGTCTGACTGCTGGATTGTATGGTAAAAGTATGTTTAGTATAATAAGAAACAGCCAAACTGTCTTGCAAAGTTGCTGTACCATTCTGTATTCTCACCAGCAATATGTGAGAATTTCTCTCTTTAAAAAAAATATTTATTTATTTATTTGGCTGTGCCCAGTCTTAGTTGCAACATGTGGGATCTTTGCTGTCACATGTGGGATCTTTAGTTGTGGCATTCAGGATATAGTTCCCTGACCAGGGATCAAACCCGGGCCCCCTGCATTGGGAGCGCAGACACTTAACCACTAGATAAGTTCCTGTGTGAGAGTTTCTGTTGCTCCATATCCTTGTCAGCATTTGCAGTATTCCAGATTTTGGACGTTCTATTAATAGCTGTGTCATGGTTTTGGATCTAAAAGGGCTTCACCATACCCAAGGTCGCCCAGGTTTTCTCCTATGCTATCTTCTAGAAGTTTTATAGTTTTGCATTTTACAGTTACATCTATGACTCACCTTGAGTTAATTTTTGTGAAAAGTATAAAGTCTGTATCTAGATTCATTATTATGCATGTGAATGTTCAGTTGTTCTATTACCATTTGCTGAAAAGAGTATCTTTGTTCCATTGTGTTGCCTTTGGTCCTTTTTCAAAAATCAGTACAATATATTTATGGGGGTCCATTTCTGGGCTCTCTATTTAGTCTTGCTCTATTTATCTATTCTTTCACCAGTATTACTCTGTCTTAATTACTGTACCTTTTTAGTAATTCTTGAAGTCAGCATCAATCCTCCAACTTTATTATTCTTCAGTGTTGTGTTTGCTATTCTAGGTATTTGGCCTCTTCATATAAACTTTCTAATCAGTTTATCAATATCTGTAAAATATTTTGCTTGTATTTTGGTTGGGATTCCTTGAATCAACTGATCAATTTAGGAAGAACTGACATCCTGACAATATTGAGTCTTCCTATCCATGAATCTCTCCATTTATTTAGTTCTTTAAATTTGTTCATCAGAGTTTTGTAATTTTCCTCATATACATCTTGTACATACTTGGTTAGATTTATATCTAAGCATTTCTTTCTCTTGGTGGTAATGGAAATGGTAATGTATATTTAATTTCAAATTCCACTTGCTCATTGCTACTTTATAGGAAACCAATATTTTTCTACATTAACCTTGTACCTGAAAACCTTGCTATAATCACTTATTAGTTCCAGAATTTTTCTTGTCAATTCTTTCAGATTTTCAACATAGACCATCATGTCACTGTCAATGTATTTTATGTTCATTGTTTGTCAAGTTTTATGCCCTTTAAAAATTTTGGGGGGCTTCCCTGGTGGCACAGTGGTTAAGAATCTCTGCCAATGCAGGGGACATGGTTTCAAGCCCTGGTCTGGGAAGATCCCACATGCCGTGGAGCAAATAAGCCCGTGCACCACAACTACTGAGCCTGTGCTCTAGAGTCCATGAGCCACAGCTTCTGAGCCCACATGCCACAACTACTGAAACCCGCATGCCTAGAGCCCATGCTCCTCAACAAGAGAAGCCACTGCAATGAGAAGCCCGTGCGCCGCAACAAAAAGTAGCCCCCACACGCAGCAATGAAGACCCAATGCAGCCCAAAATAAATAAATAAATAAATTTTTAAAAAAAGATAAGCATTCTCTAAGAATTCCTTGAAAAAAATATTTTTGTTTTATTAAATAATTTTGAAAAGTTCTCATTTATTTTAGATAGGACTTAAACACAAAATATATAGATTAATATACAGTTTTATTTCTTCCTCATCCAAATGTGCTATTTATTCATATTTGTATTATTATTATTATTGTCTCATTGCACTTGCTAGGACCTCCATATGCTATTGCATAGAAATGAAGTGGGCAGACACTTTTGCCTTGTTTCTAATCATAGATAGAAAACATTTTGTCTTTTACCAGTAAGTATGATGTTACCTAAAGATTTTCTTAGATACCTTTTGTCAGGTTGAGAAAGCTCCTTTAGTCCTCGTTTCCTGGCAGTTTTTATAATGATTGCATTCTAAATTTTGTCAAATTATTTTTGTCATATATTTACATGAATTGTTTTCTTCTTTTTGTGTTTCATAATCAATTACTTTGATTGATTTTCAAATGTTGTAGTAATGTTTAATTCTCAGGATAAATCCCACTAGGTCATGACATTCTCTATATGCAGTTGAATTCTATGTGATAAAATTTTGTTGATACTTTATGTACGTATATTCATGAGAAATATTGGTCTGTAAAATTATTTCTTTGTAAAGTGTTTCACTGGTTTTAGTATCAGGGAGATGCTGCTCTCATAAAATAAGTTAGAAAGTGTTCTCTCACCTTCTATTTCCTGAAATAGTTTGTGAAGGAGGCATAGCATGTCTTCCTTAAATGCTGGTAGAATTCGTTAGTTAATCCATGTGAACTTGGAATTTTCTTTGTTGAACAGTTGTTAAATAGAAAATTCCATTTCTATTTTTCATTTGAGGAAAGCTTTGGTATATCTTGTCCTGTAAAAAATTTGCTTATATCATTATAATTTTCACATATAGCTATCAAGTGGTTTATAATATTCCTGAATTATAGTTTAATGTTTGCAGCGTTCAGTGGTGGTAGTGATGTCTCCTCCTTCACTTTTGATATTTTGGACTGACTTGTGTTCCTTTCTCTCTCTGTCTTTCTGTCTCTGTCTCTCTTTTCCTCCCTCTTTGTGTCTCTTTTCCTTGATCATTCTTGCTAGAGGTGTATTAATTTTATTCATCTTTTATACAAGCAAAAAAGAAGAAAAAGATGAAAGAATGGAGGATTAAGGTGAAAAATACAGTTTCTCCAATAAAAAGTTGCAATCCCCTTATTTAGTTAAACTTAAACCAGTTTTCAGACCTGGAGGCCACTCACTAAAGAGGTGTCCAGATCCCTAGAAGAAAGAACCTGCAACTATGTGGCCAGTATATACCATGATGATTCTTCCCCTAAGGGGATCTATGGCCATTTACATAAGCAACCGTGCCCTGGATAAGGCAACTATTCAGACATTTTAAAGACTATTAAACATAGGAACTGTACTGACATCGATACCTAGAAACATAAAGCATCATAGTAACTCCCTTTCTCAGGGTGAGGGCTTACAGGTTTCATGCAATAAATGAAGACTTGACTAAATTACAATTTACAGTGTGCACAATGGTTCTGCAGACCTACCCAATGATAATTATCCCAATCCCTCTCTGTATAATTGGAATATTTGTCATTTGAAATAGCCTGATGTTAGGTTGTTGGCTTACGGAATAAGCCATGTGGCAACCTCAGAAACAGTCCATCACCCAAGATGAAATAATACGTAAAAATTAGTATAGCATCCCTGGCAGGATAATAGATTGGTGTCACTGTTAAAGATATAAATACCTAAAAGATGTAGGGGTTTTAGTTCCTATTATATCTCAATTTAACTAACTAGTCTGACCCTTTTAGAAACTGGATAAAAACCTGTAAAATGATTATAGACTACTGAAACCTTAACCAAGTCACATACTGATCACAGCTTCAGGGTTAAATATGTCATCTTTGCTAGAGCAGATTAATAAAACTTCATATATAAGATATGTGGCCCTTGGTTTCACAAATGTATTCTTCTCCATTTCAGTGAGAAATGAGTATAAGAAACTCTAGTCATGTGAGATAGTCAACAATATTCATTTACACTTTTGCCTCAGTGCTATGTTCATGTCCCCACTCTCTGTCATTATATATTCCAAAGAGATCTGGATCACCTGAACATCCTACAGAATATCATACTGATCCATTACATAAATGACATCATGCTGATTGGATAATATAAGCAAGAGGTAGCTTGTATGTGAAAGACCTTTAAACACATGCTCTCCAGATGGTGAGACATATAGTCTATGAAGATTCATGGACCATGGAAAATTTGTGAACCTAAACCTTTTCAATTTAGGAATACTGATCTGCCCTATTTCCTATGTGACATGGAAGTCAGCTTTGTGCAGGGCCAGGTTTAAGATTAAGCTCTGCAGTAGATGAAACAGTGATGCAAGCAACCCTGACCCTGTGCCATATATTTTGGCAGATCCTCTGGTGTGGGAGGTTTCAGTGGTAGGAAAAGATGCAATATGGAACTTATGGCAAGTCCTAGAGGTAGAATACAAATGCAGCCCTCTTGGATGCTGGAACAAGACCATTCATCACAGAATAGTATTACACAGTTTGTAAAGTAGCTCTTAAAAGATACTGAGCTCTTCTGGAAGAGATTAAACCCTTGACCATGGAAAGCAAATAGGCTCATTTCTGAAACTACCTGTTTTGAGTTGGGTTCTGTTAATCTGCCAAATCACAAAGTAGGATGAGCCCAGAAGCAGTCCATCATATCATGAAAATATCACATTAAGCCCAAGCAGGACCAGAGAGTGCAAATTATCTGCCTGAGTATATAGCCCAAACAACTCTGTCACCCACCATAAGTGCAGCAGTGTCCCTCCCCTAGCTCAGAGTTATAGCTACTGGCATAGGAGTGGAGGATATACAACTAGATGAAGGAGGAAGAAATTGCCTGAGCTTTATGTTTGGTTCACACTGTAACTGGGTACAAGCTGAAATATTACCAATGATTTCATTATAGGTACATTCAGACCTTTTCTTAAAAGAGAATAGAGAGGGAAAGTCTTCTGAATGAGAAGAGTTATAAGTGGTTCATTTGGTCATTCACACTGTTTGAGAAGAAAGTGGCCCAAAGTAAGAATATATAAATTCTTAGGTATCAACAAATGCCCTGGGCTTTCGGTTGGGAGTTTGCAAAAAAAAAGGATTGAAGATGAGAGAAAAGGCAATCTTGGTGGAAAGAAGCACAGGGATGGATGACAATGGCAGTGAAGTGTTAAGATTATTGTACCACACATTAATACCTACCAGGAAGCATTCACCAATGAAGAAGCACTGAATAATCCAGTATACGAGTTATTTAATCAGTTGATAGTAGTCACTTCACTACTGGCTACTCTGGAATGGGAATCATGGACACAAAATATGAGTGGCCATCATGCCGTGGAGCGGCTGGGCCCGTGAGCCATGGCTGCTGAGCCTGTGCGTCCGGAGCCTGTGCTCCGCAACGGGAGAGTCCACAACAGTGAGAGGCCTGCATACAGCAAGAAAAAAAAAATGAGTGGCCATGATGGCCATGATGGAAGCTATGCATAGATCCAGTAGGATAGATTCTTATTTTCCAAGGCCAGTTTTGGTACTGCTGCTATGAATGTCCAACTTCACAGCAGAGATGGTGATGAAATGGGTCTATCACCTTGGGATAAACTACTTGTATCACATACCTCAACATCCAGAAATAGCCAGTTTCACAGAATGCTGGAATTTCTTTCTAAAGGCACACCTGAAGCTCCCTCTCAGAGGGAATACTTTGAAAGTACAGGGTGCTATCCTTCCAGATGCAGTATATGCATTAAACTAGAGACTTCTATATGGGTCTGAGACCCCAAAAGGAAGAATATGTGAGTCTGGGAACCAATGGGTAAAACACGAGTGGTCTTCTTACCATCACTCCAAATGACCCACTGGGATCTGAGGGGTTTCTGTCCATAAAAATCAGGGCTCTGTGGATTCATTAGTCCTAGTCTACAAATCAAGTACTCACTTGCCTGGAGATTAGCAAGGGTCATATTGAGCTTTATACCATAGCTGCCTCAGATGCACTTTGGAATCATTATGTACAGAGAACAGCAGAAGTGAAGAGGAGTCATCATCCTGAGATGGAAGCTGACTGTAATCACCAGGAGGTGAGAGAGATCCTTTCAAACACTGGGATGGAATATGTGTGGAACCCAGGTAAATTACTTGAGCATATCCCTTTGTCCTACTAACACTGTGAATGTACTTGTGCATCAATTCTAGATTAAGAAGGAAGCAAGGTTTGAGTCACACCATCAACTAAGGCATGAAGATTTGCAGAGTTGGTTATTAAAGGTTAGGGAAACTTAAAATTAAAGATGGAGGAAGTACTCATCAATGAATTCAATAAAGTTGCAAGATACAAATTTAACATACAGAAATATGTTGCATTCTATATACTAACAACAAATTATCAGAAGGAAAAATTAAGAACATAATCCCATTTACAACCCCATCAAAAAAAAAAAATACCAAGAATACATCTAGCTAAGGAGGTAAATGACGTGTACTCAGAAAACGAAGACACCAGTTTGGGGGGTGGGGAGTGGCAGGGAGAGAGAGAGGAGACCAAACCCATTTCTGCACTGAGAGGTTTGGCCTTGGCTCTACCACTCTGTGAGGTTATTACAGAATATTGAGCAGAGTTACCTGTGCTATACAACTTTATAAAATTTTAAGACTCTGGATGACGGTACTCTCTTCCAAAGAAGAATTCACCTTCTGGCAGTGAGATACACTTCAGGCATATCACCTTTATCCAGATGAAATGTGGACCCTCTAGGAACAGGAGGTGTGAAGAGAGAGGACCTTCAAGATGGCAGAGGAGTAACACTTGGAGCTCACCTTCCTCCCCACAAATACATCAAAAATATATCTACATGTGGAACAACTCCTACAGAACACCTACTGAACACTGTCAGAAGATCTCAGACTTCCCAAAAGCCACGTGGTTGACAGGGTCTTAGTGCTCTGCCAGCTGTCAGGCCTGAGGCTCTGAGGTGGGAGAGCTGAGTTCATGACATTGGACCACCAAAGACCTCCCAATCAGCGAGAGCTCTCTGAGAGATCTCTGCCTCAATATTAAGACCCAGCTCCACTGGACACACCAAGACCAGCAAGCTCCAGTGCTGGACACACTATGCCAAACAACTAGCAAGACAGGAACACAACCCCACCCATTAGCAGAGAGGCTGCCTAAAATCATAATAAGGTCACAGACACCCCAAAACACCTCAGTGGATGCAGTCCTGCCCACCAGAAAGGCAAGATCCAGCCTCATCCACCAGAACACAGGCACCAGTCTCCTCCACCAGGAAGCCTACAAAACCCACTGAACCAGCCTTAGCTACTGGGGGCAGACACTAAAAACAATGGGAACTACGAACTTGCAGCCTGTGAAAAGGAGACCTCAGATACAGTAAGTTAAGCAGAATAAGAAGACAGAGAAATATGCAGCAGATGATGGAGCACGGTAAAAACTCACCAGACCAAACAAATGAAGAAGACATAGGCAGTCTACCTGAAAAAGAATTCAGAATAATGATAGTAAAGATGATCTAAAATCTTAGAAATAGAATAGAGAAAATACAAGAAACATTTAATAAGAACCTGGAAGAACTAATGAGCAAAAACAAACAGTGATGAATAACACAACAAATAAAATTTAAAATTCTCTAGAAGGAATCAATAGCAGAATAAGTGAGGCAGAAGAACTGATAAGTGATCTGGAAGATAAAATAGTGGAAATAACTACCACAGAGGAGAATAAAGAAAAAAGAATGAAAATTGAGGACAGTCTCAGATACATTTTGCACAACATTAAAGGCACCAACATTCGAATTATAGGGGTCCCAGAGAAGAGAAAAAGAAAGAGACTGAGAAAATATTGGAAGAGTTTATAGTTTAAAACTTCCCTAATATGGGAAAAGAAATAGTCAATCAATTCCAGGAAAACCAGAGAGTCCCATACAGGATAAATCCAAGGAAAACACACCAAGAAACATACTAATCAAGCTATCAAAAATTAAATACAAAGAAAAAATATTAAAAGCCACAAGGGAAAAGCAACAAATAATATACAAGTGAATCCCCATAAGCTTAAGAGCTGATCTTTCAGCAGAAACTCTGCAAGCCAGAAAGGAATGACAGGACATATTTAAAGTGATGAAAAAGAAAAACCTACAACCAAGATTACTCTACCCAGCAAGGATCTCATTCAGATTTGACAGAGAAATTAAAAACTTTACAGGCAAGCAAAAGCTAAGAGAATTCAGCACCACCAAACGAGCTTTACAGCAAATGCTAAAGGAACGTCTCTAGGCAGGAAACACAAGAGAAGGAAAAGACCTACAAAAACAAACCCAAAACAATTAAGAAAATGGTAAATGCAAGTGGAAATCAAAAGAAAGCTGGAGTACCAATACTCATATCAGACAAAATAGACTTTAAAATAAAGACTATTACAAGAGACAAAGAAGGATACTACATAATGATCAATGAATCAATCCAAGAAGAAGATATAACAAATGTAAATATTTATGCACCCAACATAGGAGCACCTCTATACATAAGGAAAATGCTAACAGCCATAAAAGGGGAAACTGACAGTAACACAATAATAGTAGGGGACTTTAACACCACAATTTCACCAATAGACAGATCAACCAAAATGAAAATAAATAAGGAAACACAAGCTTTAAATGATACATTAAACAAGATGGACTTAATTGATATTTATAGGACATTCCATCCAAATAAAACAGAATACACTTTCTTGTCAAGTGCTCATGGAACATTCTCCAGGATAGACCATATCTTGGGTCACAAATCAAGCCTTGGTAAATGTAAGAAAATTGACATCATATCAAGTATCTTTTCTGACCACAATGCTAAGAGACCAGGTATGAATTACAGGAAAAAAACTGTAAGAAATACAAACACATGGAGGCTAAACAATACACTACTAAATAACCAAGAGATCACTGAAGAAATCAAAGAGTAAATCAAAAAAATACCTAGAAACAAATGACAATGAAAACAGGAAGACCCAAAACGTATGGGATGAAGCAAAAGCAGTTCTAAGAGGGAAGTTTATAGCAATACAATCCTACCTTAAGAAACAAGAAACATCTCAAATAAACAACCTAACCTTACACCTAAAGCAATTAGAGAAAGAGGGGGAAAAAATCCAAAAGTTAGCAGAAGGAAAGAAATCATAAAGATCAGATCAGAAATGAAGGAAACGATAGCAAAGACCAATAAAACTAAAAGTTGGTTCTTAGGGAAGATAAACAAAATTGATAAACCATTAGACAGACTCATCAAGAAAGAAAAGGAGAAGACTTAAATCAACTGAATTAGAAATGAAAAAGGAGAAGTAACAACTGACAGTGCAGAAACACAAAGGATCATGAGAGATTACTACAAGCAACTGTATGCCAAAAAAATGGACAACCTGGAAGAAAGGGACACATTCTTAGAAAAGCACAACCTTCTGATACTGAACCAGGAAGAAAAACAAAATATAAACAGACCAATCACAAGCACTGAAATTGAGACTGTGATTTAAAATCTTCCAACAAACAAAAGCCCAAGACCAGATGGCTTCACAGCGAATTCTATCAAACATTTAGAGAAGAGCTAACACCTATCCTTCTCAAACTCTTCCAAAATATAGCAGAGGGAGGAACACACCCAAACTCATTCTATGAGCTCATCATAACCCTAATATAAAAACCAGACAGGGATGTCACAAAAAAAGAAAACTACAGGCCAATATCACTAATGAACATAGATGCAAAAATCCTCAACAAAATACTAGCAAACAGAATCCAACAGCACATTAAAAGGATCATACACCATGATCAAGTGGGGTTTATTCCAGGAATGCAAGGATTCTTCAATATACACAAATCAATCACTGTGATAAACCATATTAACAAATTGAAGAATAAAAATCATATGATCATTTCAATAGATGCAGAAAAAGCTTTTGACAAAATTTAACACCGATTTATGATTAAAAACTCTCCAGAAAGTAGGAATAGAGGGAACTTACCTCAACATAATAAAGACCATATATGACAAACCCACAGTAAATATCATTCCTAAAGGTGAAAAACTGAAAGAATTTCCTCTAAGATCAGGAACAAGATAAAGTTGTCTACTTCCACCACTATTATTCAAATAGTTTTGGAAGTCCTAGCCATGGTAATCAGAGAAAAAAAAGAAATAAAAGGAAAAAGAAATAAAAGGTAATCAGAGAAGAAAAAGAAATAAATTGGAAAGGAAGAAGTAACACTGTCACTGTTTGCAGATGACATGATAGTATACATAGGGAATCCTAAAGATGTTACCAGAAAACTACTAGAGCTAATCAATGAATTTGGTAAAGTAGCAGGATACAAAATTAATGCACAGACATCTCTTGCATTCCTATACACTAATGATGAAAAATCTGAAAGAGAAATTAAGGAAACCCTCACATTTATGCCTGCAACCAAAAGAATAAAATACCTAGGAATAAACCTACCTAAGGGGAAAAAAGACCCATATGAAGAAAGTATAAGACTCTGGTGAAAGAAATTAAAGATGATACAAACAGATGGAGAGATATACCATGTTCTTGGATTGCAAGAATTGACATTGTAAAAATGACTCTACTACCCAAAGCAATCTACAGATTCAATGCAATCCCTATCAAACTACTACTGGTATTTTTCACAGAACTAGAACAAAAAATTTCACAGTTTGTATGGAAACAAAAAAGACCCTGAATAATTAAAGCAATCTTGAGAAAGAAAAATAGAGCTGGAGGAATCAGACTTCCTGACGTCAGACTGGACTACAAACCTACAGTAATCAAGACAGTATGGTACTGGCACCAAAAAGAGAAAGATAGATCAATGGAACAGGATAGAAAGCCCAGAGATAAACCGACGCACATATGGTCACCTTATCTTTGATAAAGGAGGCAAGAATATACAATGGAGAAAAGACAGTCTCTTCAATAAGTGGTGCTGGGAGAACTGCACAGCTACATGTAAAAGAATGAAATTAGAACACTCCCTCACACCATACACAAAAATGAAAATGAACTCAAAATGGATTAGAGACCTAATTGTAAGGCCAGACACTATCAAACTCTTAGAGGAAAACATAGGCAGAACACTCTATGACATAAATCACAGCAAGATCATTTTGACCCACTTCCTAGAGAAATGGAAATAAAAGCAAAAATAAACAAATGGGACCTAATGAAACTTAAAAGTTCTTGCACAGCAAAGGAAACCATAAACAAGACAAAAAGAGAACCGTTAGAATGGGAGAAAATATTTGCAAATGAAGCAACTGACAAAGGATTAATCTCCAAAATATACAAGCCGCTCATGCAGCTCAATATCATAAAATTAAGCCACCCAATCCAAAAATGGGCAGAAGACCTAAACAGACATTTCTCCAAAGAAGATATACAGATTGCCAAAAAACACATGAAAGGATGCTCAATATCACTAATCATTTGAGAAATTCAAATCAAAACCACAATGAGGTATCAACTCACACCAGTCACAATGGCCACCATTAAAAATCTACAAATAATAAATGCTGAAGTGGGTGTGGAGAAAAGGGAACCCTCCTACACTGTTGGTGGGAATGTAAATTGATACAGCCACTATGGAGAACAGTATGGAGGTTCCTTAAAAAACTACAAATAGAACTACCATATGCCCCAACAATCCAACTAATGGGCATATACCTCAAGAAAACCATAACTCAAAAAGAGTCATGTACCACAATATTCACTGCAGTACTATTTACAATAGCCAGGACATGGAAGCAACCTAAGTGTCCACTGACAGATGAATGGATAGAGAAGATGTGGCACATATATACAATGGAACATTAGTCAGCCATATAAAGGAACAAAACTGAGTTATTTGTAGGGAGGCAGATGGACCTAGAATCTGTTCTACAGAGTGAAGTAAGTCAGAAACAGAAAAACAAATACTGTATGCTAACACATATATATGGAATCTAAAAAAAAAAGTAGTCCTGAAGAACCTGGGTGCAGGACAGGAATAAAGATGCAGACATAGAATGTGGACTTAAGACCACGGGGAGGGGGAAGGGTAAGCTGGGAACAAGGGAGAGAGTGCCATTTATATATATATACACTACCAATTGTAAAATAGATAGCTAGTGTGAAGCAGCCGCATAGCACACACAGATCAGCTTGATTTGTGACCACCTTGAGGGGTGGGATAGGGAGTGTGGGAGGGAGACACAAGTGGGAGGTGATATGGGATATATGTATACATATAGCTGATTCACTTTGTTATAAAGCAGCAACTAACACAGTATTGTAAAGCAATTGTACTCCAATTAAGATGTTAAAAAAAATTAAGACACTGATAAAGGAAACTGAAGTTGATGCAAACAGATGGAAAGATATACCATGTTCATGGATTGGAAGAATTAATATTGTTAAAATGAACATAGTACCCAAGGCAATCTATAGATTCACTGCAATCCCTAACAAAATACCAGTGGCATTTTAAACAAAACTAGAACAAATAATTCTAAAATTTGTATGAAAATATAAAAGACCTTGAATAGGGAAAACAAACTTGCAAAAGAACAGAGCTGGAGGTATCATGCTCCCTGACTTCAGACTATACAGAGCTATAGTACGCAAAACAGTATGGTACTGGCACAAAAACAGACACATTGATTCATGGAAAAGAATACAGAGCACAGAAATAAATCTCTTCTTATATGGGCAATTAATCAACAAAAAGGGGGGCATGAGTATACAAAAAAGGGAAAAAGACAGCCACTTCAATAAATGGTGCTTGGAAAACTGAATAGCTATATGCAAAAGAGTCAAGCTTGACTACTCTCACACCGTGCACAAAAATAAATCCAAAATAGATTAAAGACTTAAGTGTAAGACCTGAATCCATAAAACTTCTAGAAGAAAACATAGGCAATATGCTCTTTCATATTGGTCTTAGTAATTTTTTTTTTGGATAAGTCTTCTCAGGAAAGGGAAACAAAGCCAAAAGTATACAAATGGAGCTACATCAAACTAAAAATCTTTTGCACAGTGAAGAAAACTATCAACAAAATGAAAAGGCCATCTACCAAATGGCAGAAAATATTTGCAAACAATATGTCTAATAAGGGGTTAATATCCAAACTATACAAAGAACTCATATAACTCAATGTCAAAAAAACAAACAATCCAACTAAATGGATAGAGGATCTAAATAGACATTTTTTCAAGAAGACATACAAATGGCCAACAGGCACAAGAAAATATTCTGAAAGTCACTTATTGTCAGGGAAATGCATACCAAAACCACAATGAGATATCAACTCACACCTGTCAGAATAGCTATTATCAAAAAGACAACAAATAACAATTGTTGGTGAGTATGTGGAGAAAAGGAAACCCTTGTGTACTGTTGGTGAGGGTGTAAATTGGGGCAGCCAGCATGGAAAAATTATGGAGATTCCTCCAAATGTTAAAAATACAACTACCATATAATCCAGCAATTCCACTCCTAGGTATTTATCCAAGGAAAATGAAATACTAATTCAAAAAGATATAGGCACCCCTATGTTCATGGCAGCATTATTTTCAATAGCCAAGACATGGAAGCAACCTAAGTGTCCATAGATAGATGAATGGATAAAAAATATGTGGTACATAGATATAATGGAATATTACTCAGCCATAAAAGAATTAAACCTTGCCATTTGTTACAACACAGATAGACCTCAAGGGTATTATGCTAAATGAGCTAAGTCAGACAGAGGAAGGAAGAAAAATACTGTATGATTTCACTTGAATGTGGAATCTAAAAAACAAAACAAATGAACAAAACAGAAACATAATTATTGATACAGAGAACACACAGGTGGTTGCCAGAGGGGAAAAGGATGGA
Organism: Grampus griseus; assembly: GCF_964374135.1. Lineage (NCBI taxonomy): Eukaryota > Metazoa > Chordata > Mammalia > Artiodactyla > Delphinidae > Grampus > Grampus griseus. Next base: position 25,925,652 of record NC_139011.1, read on the forward strand.
GGAAGAAGAGCAATAGGTAAGGGAGATTAAGGGGTACAAATTTAAGTTACAAAATAAAAGAGTCACAGGTATGAAATGTACATTTTGGGGAATATAGTCAATAATTATATATTATCTTTTTATGCTGATATAGATGACAGACTTATTATGGTGATCATTTTGAAATGTATAGAAATACCAAATCAGTATGTTGTGTAATAGGAAATAACATAGTGTTGTAGGTCAAATATACTTCAAAAACAAACTCACAGAAAAATAGATCAGATTTATGGTTACCAGAGGCAGGGGTTGGGGGGAAGAGGAGTTGAGTGAATGCAGTCAAAAGGTTCAAACTTCCAATTATAAGATAAATAAGTACTAGTGATGTAATGTACAATATAATCAACACTGTTTTATGTTATCTATGAAAGTTGTTAAGAGAGTAAATCCTAAGTAAATTTTTTCTATTTATTTAATTTTATATCTATATGTGATGATGGATGTTCACTAAACTTATGATAATCACTTCATAATGTACGTAAATAAAATTAGTCATGCTGTAAACCCTAAACTTATACAGTGCTGTATGTTAACTATACCTCAATAAAACTGGAAGAAAAAAATTGGAGGAGAGGATGAGAATTACTTTCAATCACGAAATCAAGTGCTGTGACAGAGTTTATAGTTCTTCCCACTCATTTCTGTCTTCTGAGTTTTCCCTTAGGGAAGGAAGCCCACAGGAGTCAAGGATGAGCTGCTCTCCAAACTTATGTGGAGAAATAGACCACTATGGCACAAAGTATGGACTGTGGCAGGCATAAAATACAATATTCAGATCTCCTGCTCATGCAGTGTAATTGACTGCTGGTCCCAGGTTCTGCTCTCTGAATCTAGCAGTGCATTTGCACTAGGCCAGGTGTCTCCTGGGCTGTTTCTAGCCAGTGACTAAATGCAGCAAGGATACAGATGCAGGCTCATTTTTGCAAGACGTGGGACTCTTCTGATGGGTGGCTTTGGCTGAAAATTTCTAATAACCATACTGCACTCTGAGACTCTTTCTATCCAACTGACAGGTCTTCTGTCTCTGACAGTGTTGTCAAACTTGCACTGCAGTCTGAAATCTCTTCCAGCCTCCCTGCCCACCCTCACTTTCCCTCACGGGTATTTCTCACAATAAAATCTCCTCCACGTCAAGCCTCTCCTTCTCCAAGAACCCAAAGTACACAAATGAAAGTCTCACTCTAAAGATATCACATTTATTGTCATAATGTCCATACTACTCTCTCTAAATAATGCTAGTCATTGGGGAGAGTACTTCAAAATTAAATAATTTAGTTTAAATAAAATAAATATTAACAAATGGGGAATACTGAGTCGTGACTTGTTTTTTCTGCTCTCTTGTTTACCTTAATGTAAACTGGTGCTTTCTTAATTATAGGTGTATAATGTTAAAAAAAGTAAACAGCTTTGTTTCTTGATTGCATTTCTAAAATTGATTTCAGTATATTGATCCTGATTTGCTGTTTACTTTATCTGAATGCCATCAACTGTCATCATTTAATCTTAAAGTACTGAATTAAATATCATGTGCATATATTAACCTTAATGTCATAAGTGTATGATATTTTAAATAAACATAACTTGTTTGACATGCTCCAAATATTATTAGAGGAAAACATTATTACCACAAGAAGATGAGAAAAAAATGGTGTGTCGTGTGGGGATACATATGTATTAGATTCTAGTATTATCCTCCAAAACATGGTCTCCTAAAATCTATTCTTTTAGTGCTTTATATCCATGCATTATTCAATTATTCTTTGGATTGCATATGATAATTTTTGTTACTTGAATTGGTTTAAATAAAGGTAGCAGAATAAAAAAAAAGCTTGCAAATGAAAAAGTTTAACAATGCAATTGGTTACAGTAATATTTGTAACTATAGGCTCAAATGCTTCTAGGTATTTCTGTCTCCTTCCTCTTTAATTCTCTGAAAGGTTGTTTCATTTTTTCCTCACCAAATACTGTCTTTAATTTCATGCTGCCCAAGTCTTGAGATGTATATTTTAATATTTCTGCCACTTAAGATTTTTGAATAATTAAGTTTGAGAAATTACAGAAATGTTCTCTGGTTATTTAATCTTATATCAGCACCTTCTCTTGGACCAAGAACTTGCAGTTAATGGGACTATAGTAAAATATGAAAGATTTTTCTAGAATCATATGGTTAGAGTAAGAATAAGAGTAGGACCTATAGGACCTAGTAGAAGCAACTATTTCAAGGATAAAGGAAGAGGTTATTTAGTTTAAAAAAAGAAAGAAAAAAATATTGTCCACTTTATTCTGAAATTTATGTCAGTATTTCAGAATTTATGTTAAAATAGACAGATGTTAGAACAGGACCTTTTGTATTAATGTGATTAGCTAGATTGGGAAAATATTGTTAAAATTAACTCAAATAACAGAGGAAGTTCAGGGATGGTTTGATCTAAAAGGTTTGCACTCATTAGCAATTTGTAAAAACTTTTAGATGAGTATTTTGTTTGAAAGGACAGAAAAACAATACTCTCATGAGTCAGGTTCGTTAGTCATTCTAAGTCAGAAATCATTCTAGACTGCAAAACATTTATTAAATACAGTTCAGAGTCTTCCACTGAGAAAGATCTAAGCACAGAAAGTTACATATAATCTTAATAATGTAATACCCTACTAGATTGATATATATATATATTTTTACAATTCTATACCTTGTCTACGTCATATCACTCATATGTACTGAAGTTATTTATGTATTTGCCATTGCTGCTTGACAGTAAGCTTCTTGAAGGTGAGGACACTTTTTTTTTTTTTTTTTAAAGTGAGCTACACTGATTTCTCACTGAGATTTGCAGTTCTGGTATGTCTTTTTGTTTGTTTGTTTGTTTGTTTTTTGCGGTATGGGCCTCTCACTGTTGTGGCCTCTCCCGTCGCGGATCACAGGCTCCGGACGCACAAGGGGGGCGGCCATGGCCCATGGCCATGGATCCCGCGCCATGCGGGATCCCCCCGGACCGGGTCATGAACCCGCGTCCCCCGCATCAGCAGGCAGACTCCCAACCACTGCGCCACCAGGGAAGCCTGAGGACACTTTTAAATTCATATTTATATACTTTGTATTCTATAAAATGCCTAGAAGTGTGCACTCTGTAAAAAATTATTTTTTAATAAAGAACTAACCCAAAACAGAAATTTATTACTACACATTCAGGATTCATGGGATATAGAGGAAAGACCATCTATTTAAGGTTTTTAGGTCCTAAACAAGAGAAAATGACACAGAAGGCTAAAGAAGTAACATACTTATTGGAAGCATCTTTTACAAAGAACAAGTTCAGACCGACTCAATATTGAGTCATTGAACTACAGACCACAACCAAGGTCAAGTGTGACTCAGGGTTTAAAGCATACTTAAGCATTCAGGTAAAAGTCAAGAGGATCAAGAGGATGTAACTTCAAAGCTGAAGATAAAACAAGAGTAGGAACTATTTCTTCCTTGTACATAGCAAGAAATTCCCATGAATTCCTGGCACTGTAACAGAACTAGATTATACATTGTGCTATTAAAACAGTTAAACTGTATTTTCTAAACTGTTTTAGACATGGTATTTCTGTTATAAATATGTTTTAAATATAAAGTGAGGAAAACCTAGAATAACAGGAAGCAAAGGTATAGATAGGATAGTTCAGTTTTTCAAACGCATGCTTTTTAAAATATGAGTAAAATTAAATAACAGGTAAAACAAAAACAATTGGCAAGTCTTCATGTTTTTTTTTTTTTTTTCCTGTAGTTGGTACTGATAGAGATAACTAGAGGAGTATAATGTGTTTAATAACAGGTTAAAATCTAACTATCCAAAAAAAAAATCTAACTATCCAAATAAAAGAATGAAATGCAGAACAATGTAAGTGGTGATTTTTTCACATGAAATATAAAAACAGAATATAAAAAAGAAATGAGAATGATATACTGAAAAAGCTATAATTATATGCTTCACTTTCATAATACTAGGTATAATGATAAATGATGATGAGAAAAATATTCTAGGGATATACTGTTTATTCTCAGGAGCTATGGAAGTCTTAAGGCATCAGGTATTAGTTGTAAATTACTTCTTACTGGGCACTAAATGGCAGTCTGCTGCTCAGGAAAAATTAGTGTTTTATGTCTTTAGAATACACAAGTTAATGTCAAATCATGAAATAATATCACATAGTTTTATTAATAATAGTAATATATTCATATTATACTCGAAAATCAGCAAGATTCTTCCAGTAAGTCACTCCGTAAAAATAAGTTAAATACTTTGGAAGCTAATTAACTTTTTTAGGCTACCAAGCACCATTTAACATACTAAAGTTGCAATTTCCTAGGTGGCAGAATTTGACCTAAAAGAGACATATGCAGCTTTGCAATTCAAAATTATTGTAGTTTTGTGATCTCTAAAACTTCCGTTCTGCAGTGCGTCTCACCTGAAAAATACTCTTACAAATATTTAAAGAGGATACATTTATTCAGATTGTTATCCCTACTATCACACTATTGCAACCAAGACCATGGACTGCTCAGTTCTGGGTGCTGAGCACAAGCTCCATTGGCTGGCTTCTAATGACACATTCACAGGAGAATTCAGCACTATGCCCATGACAAAATTAATAGATGAGAAAGTTCTTAGTGCCAGCACATATTTCTTCAAGGAAGCCTTTCATGCAATTGGTCACATTTTAAAATTTCACACGATACTGTAACACCTGAAATCAGAAATCATGCTTACTTAGTCTTTTTCCTTATTTGTCAACACTAAGAAATAATCGTTTCCAGTTTCTTAATCTATGACAAAGGAGGCAAGAATATAAATCAGGAAAGGACAGTCTCTTCAATAAGTGGTGCTGGGAAAACTGGACAGCTACATGTAAGATAATGAAATTAGAACATTTTCTCACACCATATACAAAAATAAATTCAAAATGTATTAAAAGCCTAAATGTAAGACTGAAAACCATAAAACTCCTGGAAGAAAACATATGCAGAACATTCTTTGACATAAATTGTAATATGTTTTGGATGTGTGTCCTAAGGCAAAAGAAACAAAAGCAAAAATAAACAAATGGGACCTAATTAAACGTAAAAGCTTTTGCACAGCAAAGGAAACCATTGACAAAATAAAAAGACAACTTACAGAATGGGAGAAAATATTTGAAAATGATGTGACCAATGAAGGATTAATATCCAAAATATATAAACAGCTCATGCAACTCAATAACAAAAAAGAAAGATTAAAAAATGGGCAGAAGATCTGAACAGATATTTTTCCAAGGAGGATATGCAGATGTCCAACAAGGACATGAAAAGATGCTCAACATCATTAATCATCAGAGAAACGCAAATCAAAACTACAATGAGTAAACACCTCACACCTGTCAGAATGGCTATCATCAAAGAGAACACAAATAACAAATGTCGGTGAGGATCTGGAAAAATGTAGACCCTTGTACACTGTTGGTGGGAATGTAAACTGGTGCAGCCACTGTGGAAAACAGTATGAACGTTCCTCAAAAAATTAAAAACAGAACTACCACATGAGTCACCACTTCCATAACTGAGTATATATCCAAATAAAATGAAAACACTAATTTGAAAAGATACATGTAACCCGATGTTCATAGCAGCATTATTTACAATAGCCAAAATATGGAAGCAACCTAAGTGTCCACCAACAGATGAATGGATAAAGAAGATCTGGTATATACATATAAAATAGAATATTACTCACTCATTAAAAAAATGAAAATTTGTCATTTACAACAACATGGATGGACCTGGAGGGTATTATGCTTAATGAAATAAGTCAGAGAGAGAAAGAGAAATACCGTGTGTTATCACTTATATGTGGAATCTAAGAAATGAAACAAACAAATGAATATAATGAAACAGAAATAGACTTACAGATATAGAGAACATACTAGTGGTTACCAGTGGGGAGAGGGAAGGAGGGAGAAGAAAGATAGGAGTAAGGAATAAAGAGGCAGAAACTACCATGTTTAAAATAAATAAGCTACAAGTATATATTGTACACCACATGGAATTTAGCCAATATTTTATAACTTCAAATGGAGTATAGTCTATAAAATTTTTGAATTACTATGTTGTACACCTACTATTAACATATTGTAAATTAACTATACCTCAAGAAAAGACATGTATCAATCATAATAGTATCATACAGAATAGTTTAACTGCTCTAAAAATCCTCTGTGCTCTGCCTATTCATCTCTTTTTCCCTTGGCATCCTCTTATCTTTTTATTGTGTCCATAGTTTTGCCTTTCTCAGAATGTCATACCATTGGAATCACAGTATATGTAGCCTTTTCATATTGGCTTCTTTCACTTGGTAATATGCATTTAAGGTTCCTCCATGTTTTTTCATGGCTTGATAGCTCATTTCTTCTTAGCACTGAATAATATTCCATTGTTTGGATGTATCACAATTTACTTAACCATTCACCTACGATGGACCTCTTGGTTGTTTCCAAGTTTTGGCATTCATGAATAAAGATAGCTGCTGTTTACCGCCTTTGCAGGATTTTGTGTGAACATAAGTTTTCCACTCATTTGGGTAAATAAATAACAGAGTGCAATTGCTGATTTGTATAGTAAGAGTGTCTAGTTTTGTAAAAAACTACCAAACTGTCTTTCAAAGTGGCTATACTATTTTGCATTCCCACCATCAATGAAATAGGGCTATTATGACCTTTTTTTTTTCAGTGAGTGCTGAAGCTATTAGGAATATCAGTGACAACATCCCTCGATAATAGCTTAAAATAACATGTTCACATGTGGCTAAAAATTTTTTCTCTTCTCTTTTTTCTCTTTCTTTCTTAATTTCTTTTTTTCTGTTTTTTTGGTGAGAAAAGATAATGGAGATTTTGGTGGCCACAATTTGGGGGTATAGAAGACTAAACTTATCCATGGAAAAATGATAAAGTACAGGATTTAAAGATGTAGAAAGTAGGATACTATCACTTTAATCTATTACTCAGGTCATCCAGAGTCTGGTATTCTGAACTGCTTGAATAATTTTCTTCTTTAATTGCAAAGAAATTGGTATCTTAAATCTGCTTCATGACATTCATATTCTCTATTAAAGCAGTTTTTAACAGAGACAGAATTAATGTTCAAGAAACTCCTGGAGAAAGGACTAATGAGAATGATTCTGAGTAGCCAATTTCTTGCTCTGTTCATGATGCATTATATATTCTGGACAGAGACAAACTACCTGATCATAGTATTTTTCTTTAGAAAACTAGTTCCTTAAAACCATAAAAACCATAGTAGAGAATTAATAAAATTTAAAGTGATTCGTTCAATGGCAGAAAGAGTTAAACTCTCAGAATCAACTATATCTAGGTCAAAAGCCTTGACAGATGATCAACTTGGACAGTAAAAAGTTCTGGGAAAGAAGCCAAGAGGGATAGCACCAAGATCAAGAGCTGTAAATCTTAAGAATGAAGTTTTCCCTGAATCTAAAGGACCACCTTATTTATCCATCTCTTTTAAAATTTAAGAATATTTGCCTTTGGGGGCTTCCCTGGTGGTGCAGTGGTTGAGAGTCCACCTGCCGATGCAGGGGACACGGGCTCGTGCCCCGGTCCGGGAAGATCTCACATGCCGCAGAGCGGCTAGGCCCGTAAGCCATGGCCGCTGAGCCTGCGCGTCCGGAGCCTGTGCTCCGCAATGGGAGAGGCCACAGCAGTGAGAGGCCCGCGTACCGCAAAAAAAAAAAAAAAGAATATTTGCCTTATAAACTCTGAGACAGATAGTCAGGACCCATCAAAGGTAGGGGCAATAAGCCTTAATCTTTCTCTCCAGATTCATTAAAATATCAGAACTGTCAGGAGGGACCCTAAGCTGTATGCCAGAGTTTAGGTATTTTGGATGAGATAAGGTTTTGTTTTGTTTTATTTTTTTTCTTTTTGCGGTATGTGGGCCTCTCACTGCTGTGGCCTCTCCCGTTGTGGAGCACAGGCTCCGGACGCGCAGGCTCAGCTGCCATGGTTCATGGGCCCAGCCGCTCCGCGGCATGTGGGATCTTCCCAGACCGGGGCACGAACCCGTGTCCACTGTATCGGCAGGCGGACTCTCTACCACTGCGCCACCAGGGAAGCCCTTGTTTTGTTTTTTTAAATGGTGAGATTACATTAAAAGAGAAAAACTAATTTTTGAATAAGGGACATAAATATGAGTTTTCTAGGTTGGAAATGTTTTAATGTTTCCCTAGGTGAGTTTTGGAATTAATTTATGCAGCTGTTGCAAAAAGGCCATTCTTGACTAAATACATCACATACAGTACAGACCACTAAAAACTGGACATTGTAAATGATAGAGCTCAGAGACCCTAATCATGACCAAAATAGTAAAAAAGAAAACAATACGGAGTACTAGAGTTAGTGAGTAAAATTACAATTATTGTCCAGAATTTGAAGAAATTATCTAATCCACTATTTATGATTTACTTATCTAGATGACACCTGGAAATAACCTCTGGGTATTAAAAAACTAAATAAAGATATGCCATCCATGTATAGGACATTTACTATAACATTTATTTTGAAAAATCTCTCTACATTCCAGTATCTTTGATAAGAAGTCAGTGATCTGAGAAATGAATTAATTCAATACAAGTACACGTTGACCATGAACAATAGTTTCACATGATTTTGGTAAAGAAAAAATTTCTATTTCCTGTTTTTTTTTTACCAGAACATATAAATCTATCAGATGTTTCATAATTTTAAAAATCAGAATATAAAAAAGTGGGCTTTGAAGTTGGGTACTCTGGGAAACAGAATCTGAGATTGAGGTTTATGTCCAAGAGATTAATTGGGGAGTGCTCTTTTGATGACTTGCTTTTAGCAGACAGTACCCATTCGTCTAGGATTACTTATAGTAAATAACTCTGCAATATGTGAATTTTTGAGGTATGACTTCCTGGAAAATGTCAGGTAAGCCATTTAGTTATCTGAGTATAAAATTGAGATGTTTCAGATCCTGGCTCCTGTGTCAGTAAAGTTACTGCCCACCTAATTGAGAAATGTAGCTTTTAATCTGGGCCAGTCCATATCAGATGAGAAAAGGAAAGATGGAGGGGCATCATGCCATAAGTCCTGACCCTCTTCATATTTTACCTTGTACTTATTTGGAAAGCTTGATACTACAATCTTTGACTCATGAGAGTTTTATTGGAAAATCTAATACCTGTGCTATTTTAGCAATATAATATAAAAGCAAGCATTATCCTGAATCATCTAGACCAAATCAGTGCTGGCAATGTACCTGTGCTGGCTTGTCACACAGCTCTTAGGTTAATGTAATTTTAGGGCTGTCTATTTTTTGTTCTCATTTTCTGAGGAGATTCAGTAGGTCAAAGGCAGATAGATATTTACAGATATACTACTAATGGAATTCCTAGTCTCTACATTCAGTAAAACATATCCTCAGTGGAAAAGTTATAAACATTGTTAATTCAGATAAATATGTCAATTAAAATACACAATTTATTTGAACAACAAAAAGAGACCTAAGATAATGGTGGGAGTCTATTTAAGACCCCTGCCTGGGAGATAATAAGAACATTGTGATATCTGGCAGTTGCTGGATTTGTCACAATTTGACTTACAGTACTCAGAAGGTATAATATTATACTTCAGATCCAAATACATGAAAATGTGTGGCTATTCACTAAATAAAGACATAATCTTCAAAAGTATAAACAGTAAAATGAAATGATAAGGGAATGAAGTGCATTTCCTTTCTAATAAAACCATTAAAAATAATTTGATTTTCTTTATGCTTGAAACAAAACTTAAACATATAGCAACAATTAAGATATAAGCGGGCTTCCCTGGTGGCGCAGTGGTTGGGAGTCCGCCTGCCGATGCAGGGGACACGGGTTCGTGCCGCGGTCCGGGAGGATCCCACATGCCGCGGAGCGGCCGGAGCCTGTGCTCCGCAACGGCAGAGGCCACGACAGTGAGAGGCCCGCGTACCGCAAAAAAAAAAAAAAAAAGATATAAGCATAAAATTAATCTGATAGAGGAAGAGCAATATTTTGATCAAAATATTTCATGCTTTGTTATAAAACATCAAAACACTTAAAACTTTACTGAAAAACAATGTAATAGATATTTTAATTTCAAACAAGTATAGTCTTATATTTCCCATGTTCACCTTCATAAAAATATTCATTACTTCCCTAGGCTTTGGGGCATTGCTTCTCCCCTTCGTAATTTAGCTTCAGAGTTATTTTATACACATACAATCTTCTACTTGGTCAAAGGGAGTTTTCATTTTAACTTCACCATTCTTGGTATACTGTCATGTATCAATCATCAAGTTGCTTTTGTAAACTGTATATATATGTGGATATTTAGTTTTAATACCACATGTATCATTATAATTACCATCATGATTTTAATATTTGATTTATTTAGGCAACTGTAATGATACTGTGGTATGTTGCTTAGATACCATCTCTACTTCTTTCAGGAATAAAATACTCTTCCCCAACCCCTGTGTTGAGCATGCTAATGGTTGAGCGTCATCAGCTGAGTTAGTATCAAGTATGGCCTTAGCTGTCACCAGGTCTCAGTTCAACTTCTCTTTCTGCCTTACTCTCGTCGCCAGACTGTCCAAATGACAAGACTTATCCTCTGCTCCTCAAAGTTGTCTACGAAACTGGTTGTGTTTGTACAGTTTCTATGAGTCTAGTGGAGACTGGTGTTCTTAAACCCAGCATGGTGGTCACATTTGCTCTAGTCAACGATACTACTGACTAGAAATTTCCATTGAAATTGCACCACGAAGCTTTGAATAAAGCTCTTCCTGGTGACAGAATGGGCTTCAACGTGTCTGTCCAAGATATCCGTTATGGCAACATAGCTGATAACAGCAAAAATGACCCACTAATGGAAGCAGCTGGCTTCACTGCTTAGATGATTATCCTGAATCGTCTAGGCCAAATCAGTGCTGGCAATGTACCTGTGCTGGCTTGTCACACAGCTCTCATTGCTTGCGAGTTTGCTGAGCTGGAGGAGGATTTTTCATTATTCTGCTAAGAAGCTGGATGATGGCTCTAAAGCCATCATCTGGAAGTCCATGTGTGTTGAGTGTTTCTCTGACTAGCCTCCTCTGGGTTGTTTTGCTGTTCTTGATATTAGATAGACTGTTTCTGTGGGTATCTTCCAAGCACTGGACAGGAAGACTGCTAGAGCTAGCAATGTCACCAAGTCTGCTCAGAAAGCTCAGAAGGTTAAGTGAATATTATCTGTAACACCTGCCACCACAGTCTTAATCAGTGGTGGAAAAAATGGTCTTAGAACTGTTTGTTTTAATTGTCCATTTAAGTTTAATAGTAAAAGAGATTAATGATAACCATCTGTAGTAAAACCTTTGGGAGGAGGATATTTTACAGACCATTGTGGGGGGCAGTTTCAAATCATTAGTTTTTAAAATCAGTACTTTTTAAATAAAAACAAGGACCAAAAATCTCTCAAAATTTTGAAGCTCATTAAAACAAACTTAATGAGAGAAAAGAATCCCCTGCCCCAAACAGATTGACCCCACTTCTACCCCAGTTTGAAGACTTAGTGGCTCCTGCCTCCCCCATTCCCTTGCTCACGGGAAAGATCCACAACACTGGCTCTACTTTCAAGCTGATCACAGCTATTTTACCTATCCAGACTTCAGTGGGACACGAAATATTTAGAGAAACCAGATGTCTTTCAAGGGATTTGTTGCTAAGTGTAATAGTAACGACTACTTGTATTACTACTACTTTCCAATGAAGAAAGAACTCAAAACTCTGTCCTATGAAGAGTTCACAACATGAAGGCATTGCTTTAAATTCTCTTTTTACATCATTTTGTCAGTCTTTCTGAATTATCTTTGATGCTAGCTGAGACTCAAATTTACATAAGAGCTAGAAATCATCTAGCTATTTCCCAGCCTCTTCACCTTCTAATGTCTACATTGTTTCTTTTAAAAAGGATTTAAAACTGAGGCTGAGGTAGGAGGTGGTGGTAGTGATGGAGATTTAAGAAAATGTGCTTTCTATTTCCTGCAGAGGAAATATTGTACCCTCAACATCTTTTTCCTACCCGTTTGCTTCCTGCCTGTTTTATGTCATAATTATAATCCCATTACCTCATCATGCTGCAGGGATCATAGAAGGAGAAGAAAGAATGAACATCCCTGGGTTCTTCTCACTTTCACAAAGTGTTCTGGCTGAGGGCTAATTACAGAACCAAATGGGAGAGGCCCTGCAACCATTATAAATCCTGCAATTATAAGGTCTGAACCAATCCAAGAGATGGAAGAGGGACTCAGAGCAGGCCCATTGGGACCTTGGACTACATTTACCAGAAGCCTTCACCTCAGGAACAGGGCCTTTACTGGGGGGGAGGGGGAGTTCTTTAGAGAGGGCTGCCATAGAAGGTGGGGCAGGAGAGCAGATGAGGGGAGCCTTGGCTAATTCTATTACGTGGCCTGAAAAACACAAATGTAGATCCTGAGAGTAACACCCCCCCACTCCCACTCCCATCCCCTGACCAGAAGGTCTTGTGTGTAAATCCCAGTCTCAGAGTCAGCTTCCCAGAGAACCTGGCCAATAGACAATTGAAGCCAGGAATCATCCAAAGTAACCAACTGGAAAATGGGAGTTTAGAGCTGGATTGCTTTCTGGCTGGTTGGCAGTGAAGACCTCATTAATAGTGGTAGTTGAATCACTAATAGCCCATGTGGCAGTGGTATAATTATTAAAATCCCATTGCTGTTGAACTAAGATGAAATATCAGTGAAAGGGAATATATGGAAAGTGAAATGGCTTAGGATTTGAGAGTTGCATAAGAATTAGTAAGAATAACTTTATGAAATCCAATGGCTACTGCTGCATTCAACTGAAGCCTTAGAAAGGATAAGGATGATTAATCTCCAATTAAAACTGAAGTGTGAAAGCCAGATGGCCTTGGCAGCATATAGAGGAACTCTCATTTACTGCACCTGAAACATAGAAAATACACAGGATCTGGGCTGAGGCTTAATTATGAGAGAAGCAGAGCTCCAGAGGAGGTTGTATTCTCATTCCCAGCAAAATGTTACACTAAGGTAGGGGTCCTGACAGGAAGGATTGAGACTCTACATTTCCTATGGAGTTTTTTGTATATGCACTCAGAAGTGTTCAAATCTCAGATTATTCTGGGAACTTTACACTTGCAAAATTGCCCCTCTGTGTATCTGTCAAAACATAGAACCCACCTCGTGGCTGAAGAAAATACAAATGTCTCCTCCTTGTAGGAATGTGTTTCCCTCATCGTTAACTCCATATCTCCTATCAGCCACAATTTTAATAATTAGCATTGTATTAGTTTCCTGTGGCTGCTGTAACAAATTACCACTATTTTGGTGCTTACAAAAACAAACATTTATTCTCTCAAATTCCAAAATCAGTATTACCTAGTCAAAATCAAAGAGGTGTTAGAAACGTGCTCTAGAGAGAGAGAGGCTCTAGAGAAGAATCCATTCCTTGCCTCTTCTAGCTTACAACTTTACTGTTTTCTAGCTTTTGGTGGATCCCGGTATTCCTTGGTTTGTGGTCTTAACACTGAAATCTCTGTCTCCATTTTCACTTTTCTTTTTCCTCTCCTGTGTAAAATCTTCCACTGCCTCCCTTATATGAGGATGCATGTGATTATATACATGCTTACCCTGAAAATCCAAGATAATCTTTCCATCTCAAGATCCTTAGCGCAATCTCATCTCAAAGACCCCTTTTCCTCATAAGATAACATTTACAGGCCTCAAGGATTATGACTTGATATAGTTGGCCATTATTTAGCCTACTAGAAGCACTACTTTGCATACTATCTGATGTGGAAAGAACTAGGCAGAGTAAAAAAGGAACAAACTATACTATACTTGTATACTTTAGTCATCAAATACTAGCAGGAGATAAAATGATATGATTTGATCCTAATGATGCTGAATCAAGCAGTGATTTTCACCACTGATTAAGACCGTGGTGGCAGGTGTTACAGATAATATTCACTTAACCTTCTGAGCTTTCTGAGCAGACTTGGTGACATTGCTAGCTCTAGCAGTCTTCCTGTCCAGTGCTTGGAAGATACCCACAGAAACAGTCTATCTAATATCAAGAACAGCAAAACAACCCAGAGGAGGTTAGTCAGAGAAACACTCAACACACATGGACTTCCAGATGATGGCTTTAGAGCCATCATCCAGCTTCTTAGCAGAATAATGAAAAATCCTCCTCCAGCTCAGCAAACTCGCAAGCAATGAGAGCTGTGTGACAAGCCAGCACAGGTACATTGCCAGCACTGATTTGGCCTAGACGATTCAGGATAATCATCTAAGCAGTGAAGCCAGCTGCTTCCATTAGTGGGTCATTTTTGCTGTTATCAGCTATGTTGCCATAACGGATATCTTGGACAGACACGTTGAAGCCCATTCTGTCACCAGGAAGAGCTTTATTCAAAGCTTCGTGGTGCAATTTCAATGGAAATTTCTAGTCAGTAGTATCGTTGACTAGAGCAAATGTGACCACCATGCTGGGTTTAAGAACACCAGTCTCCACTAGACTCATAGAAACTGTACAAACACAACCAGTTTCGTAGACAACTTTGAGGAGCAGAGGATAAGTCTTGTCATTTGGACAGTCTGGCGACGAGAGTAAGGCAGAAAGAGAAGTTGAACTGAGACCTGGTGACAGCTAAGGCCATACTTGATACTAACTCAGCTGATGACGCTCAACCATCAGCATGCTCAACACAGGGGTTGGGGGAAGAGCATTTTATTCCTGAAAGAAGTAGAGATGGTATCTAAGCAACATACCACAGTATCATTACAGTTGCCTAAATAAATCAAATATTAAAATCATGATGGTAATTATAATGATACATGTGGTATTAAAACTAAATATCCACATATATATACAGTTTACAAAAGCAACTTGATGATTGATACATGACAGTATACCAAGAATGGTGAAGTTAAAATGAAAACTCCCTTTGACCAAGTAGAAGATTGTATGTGTATAAAATAACTCTGAAGCTAAATTACGAAGGGGAGAAGCAATGCCCCAAAGCCTAGGGAAGTAATGAATATTTTTATGAAGGTGAACATGGGAAATATAAGACTATACTTGTTTGAAATTAAAATATCTATTACATTGTTTTTCAGTAAAGTTTTAAGTGTTTTGATGTTTATAACAAAGCATGAAATATTTTGATCAAAATATTGTTCTTCCTCTATCAGATTAATTTTATGCTTATATCTTAATTGTTGCTATATGTTTAAGTTTTGTTTCAAGCATAAAGAAAATCAAATTATTTTTAATGGTTTTATTAGAAAGGAAATGCTCTTCATTCCCTTATCATTTCATTTTACTGTTTATACTTTTGAAGATTATGTCTTTATTTAGTGAATAGCCACACATTTTCACGTATTTGGATCTGCAGTATAATTTTTTTTTTTTTTTTTCGGTATGTGGGCCTCTCACTGCCACGGCCTCTCCCGCAGCGGAGCACAGGCTCCGGACGCGCAGGCCCAGCGGCCATGGCCCACAGGCCCAGCCGCTCCGCGGCATGTGGGATCCTCCCAGACCAGGGCACGAACCCGTGTCTCCTGCATCGGCAGACGGACCCCCAAACATTGCGCCACCAGGGAAGCCCTGAAGTATAATAATATTTGTTAAAAATACATCAAGACATTTATGCAAGATATGAAAACATAATACATGAAAATTAGAAATAATGTGAAATGAAGTGATAGAATCAAAGAAATAAAGTAAAATAAAAAATATTATTTAGACTTTAAGATTAAAGAAATAAGAATGCAAGAGTGAATTAAAGTGATGATAATATTTTAAGAAACATAGAAGGTAGAAAAGACAATTTAAAAGTCAAACACGAAAAAGTGATATAAATTATTCAAGAGAAAATAATGTATATTAAATATAGACAATGAAAAAGTAATGAGAAAGTAATGTATATTAAATATAGACAATGAAACTCTAAGTTAACAGGAATTCTTGAAAAAGAAAACAAGCAAGGAAGCAGAACATATACTAAAATTCATTATTTAGGAAAACTGTTGATTTAAAATAAATGAAAACTACGTAATGACCTAGAATTAGCAATACATATTCTAATAAAACTACTAGACTTTGAGACACAGCAGTCCTTTCAGCATCTAGACAGAAAAAGAGCACATGATGTGTAAGGAAAAAGTGTTGTAAGTTTTTTTGTTTGTTTGTTTTGCGGTACGCGGGCCCCTCATTGCTGAGGCCTCTCCCGCTGCGGAGCGCAGGCTCCGGACGCGCAGGCCCAGCGGCCATGGCCCACGGGCCCAAGCAGCTCCGCGGCACGTAGGACCCTCCCGGACCGGAGCACGAACCCGTGTCCCCTGCATTGGCAAGCGAACTCCCAACCACTGCGCCACCAGGGAAGCCCTGTTGTAAGTCTTTGATAGCACCAATTTATGCCAGAAGAATATATCAGAAATAATATTTTTAAATTCTCAAGGAAAGAAAATGTTACCTTATACTTCAACCATTGCTGACCAGATGAATATTTAAGTTCCAAAAGTTCATAACTCTTCCTCCAGTAGAGAAGAGAATGGCTGAGTTAAATGTAACCTTTCACTTGTAATAAGCATTCTTTTTTTAATTATTTATTTATTTATTACATCTTTATTGGAGTATAATTGCTTTACAATGGTGTGTTAGTTTCTGCCTCATAACAAAGTGAATCAGTTATACATATACATATGTTCTCATATCTCTTCCCTCTTGCATCTCCCTCCCTCCCACCTTCTCTATCCCACCCCTCCAGGCGGTCACAAAGCACCAAGCTGATCTCCCTGTGCTATGCGGCTGCTTCCCACTAGCTATCTATTTTACGTTTGGTAGTGTATATATGTCCATGCCTCTCTCGCACTTTGTCACAGCTTACCCTACCCACTCCCCATATCCTCAAGTCCATTCTCTAGTAGGTCTGTGTCTTTATTCCTGTCTTAAGCATTCTTTAGAGGTAAACAAAGCTATGAAAGTGTCTCTTTCGAAGTACGTAATTACCCTAGGAGATAGGTGCCAGAGAGGATCACAACTGCTCATGAGTAAAGGCCTGGTAATAGGAAAGGGCAGTTGTAATGTTCAAACTTCATCTTTGAATAATATTTTGTGAACTGAATGGACATGAGAGCTTCCCACAAATGAATAAACTATTTAATTAGAAGCCTAAACTGCAGATGACAGCCACTGAGGAGTCAACTTTATCAGGAGAGACAATGCTTAGCCACAAAAATAATACTGCTTGGGGACGAAGGATGGAAACCTAAAAGGGTATGGAGTTGTTTTCAGTTCTTTCTCCTTGGACCATTGCTGTTTATCACGGCAAAGGAAAAGAAATCAAAGAATCATACCTAAGCTTTCCACCATTTCAGTAAAAAAAACTACTGAAATCAAACAGACTATATTCTTCTTTGCCAAAACAAGTCACTTTACCTTGAGCTTACTTCCAGGGGACTGGGAAATGAAGGAGTAAATGGAATATTTGGTGAGTACCATGATATCCACACAATTAAATATTATTTCCATTATTCAGGTGAGGAAACTGATGCTGGAAGTACTAAAGCACTTATGAAGGTAACAGTTTTTGAGTGATGGAGAAAAAATCCACCTCAAGCAGTCTGACCCAAGAACTCACATGCTAAGACACTATGCTATGGTACCTCTCTTTACATTCCACAGATTGTACCATTAGAGCCACGTTAAATTATATTCGTAGGCACTATCCTGGCTTTATGCAGGAGAATCCTGATTTCTAGTTGGAGTATTCCTTCTGTGGAATTTACTGCCTTTATGGACTAATGAAATTGTGAAAAAGAAAAAATCTGAGATATTACATAATAAAAAAAATAAGTGCCATTACTTTAGTTATAAATAAACATCTCAGAGTTAATTAACTGAAATTGAAGTGAGAAATTCATATTAGAAATACTACTAGCAATGAGATAAACATCAAATATTAATTTAATGTACTGGACAAATGCAGTAGCTGAAATAAAGAAAAATTTAGGGCACTATAAATATACTGTCTGGGTGTGAAAAATAAAAAGTACAATAGCTATATAGATACTTCATATGTCTTCTGAAAAACAAGTCCAGTGATGTACTACAACAACTGAAAGACACTGCACACTAAACTAATTCTATATTCAGAGATGAGGGATGGGGAAGCACATTTTAGCAATAATTCAGATAGATTCCAAGGCTAGGAGTAAAGGCATGCAGAAATTAGTTTTTGAGGTTACAAATTAAAGGGCGGTGATTATGCAGTTTTATGCTCAATGTCTTACCACTTACCATTATTTTTATCCATAATAATTGATGTAAAAATTAATGTTATTTTTCCAAAGAATAGCTTATTATAATTATATGTGTCAGCCTGCATTGTTGAAGATTAAGTTCATTTGTATGTTAGGAAAAAAGCTTAACAGCCTTGAATTAATCAAAGCTTTTAAAATATTTCTTTCATACAAAAGAAGTCTGGAGTAAGCAATCCGGAGTTGAGCATCTCCATGGAGCTCTGTATACACATCTTCACCATATTTACATGGAGTTTCTATCCCTAAGTCAACTGATATTTCCCTTTGACTTCTGGAACTGCACTCATGACAACATAGGCCAGCATAAGAAGGAAAGGGAGAAGGGCAAGCCCTTCCCTTATGAATCAGTTCCATCAAAGTTCCACTGGCAATCTCACCCAACACCTGTACTTATAATTCACTATCCAGAACTTGACAATGTGGCAAAAAAAAAAAATGTGTTGCAGTTGAAAACATATTCCTTTTTTTCCTCCTAAGGAATATTGTGCCCAGATTTTTTTTTTAATATTTATTTATTTGCCTGCATCAGGTCTTTGTTGCAGCATGCGAGCTCTTCATTGTGGCACAGGGTTTCTCCACGGGTTTCTCTCTAGCTGTGGGGCACAGGCTCTAGAGCGTGCAAGCTCAGTAGTTGTGGCACGCGGGCTTAGTTACCCCACAGCATATGGGATCTTAGTTCCCTAACCAGGGATAGAACCTGCGTCCCCTGCATTGGAAGGCAGACTCTTAACCACTGGACAGCCAGGGAAGTCTCTGTGCCCAGATTTTAAAATAAGGAAAGAGGGTTTGTGTTTCTAAGGAAAAAGAGTAACATGGATGTTGTAATCTCTGCCAGAGTCCAAAATGAAATGGCTCACTTGTAAACTGAACAGTTGTAGAGTACTGAACTCAAAGTCTTCAGATTTTCAATTATGTAAACAGGGTGAATTAAGCCCATAAATGTTAAATCACTTTCCCAAAGTCACACCAATGCTTAATGGAACTACAAGAATATGAATCTTGATCTCCTGGTCATTAGTTCATCATTGATTTGTGCCACCTTCAAATTTAATTGTTTCTAACTGAGAACAAAAAAATTTACATCTTAAACAAAAAGTGGCCTTAAAGCTTTGTTTTTTTAAACCTTTTTTGTTAATTTTTTAAATGCAGTGTAACACATAGATGTAAGTGCCCAAATCATGTGTTCATTTCAATAAATTATCACAAAATAAACAAATCTATAACTACCCACCAATTAAAAAAATTACTAGAACTCTGATGCCCCTGATCTGCCACCTCCTATTCAATAGCTCCTCCCACCAACCAGAGTTAAGCACAAGCTTAATTTTTAACACCAAAAATTAATTTTGCCTGACTTTGTTTTTTTTATTTATAGAATCATACATTTGTATGTATTATTTTGTCAAATTTAATCTTTTATGTAGCAGTAACTCATTAATTCTCATTTTGTACAGATAAATATTCCATTGATAGACATTTGAGTCATTTCAGTGTCTGAATACTGCCTCTATGAATATTCTGGTATATGGGTTTTGAAACACGCACACAGACGTTCCAATTTGCTATATAAAGCCTAAGAGAAGAATTGCTGTGTTATATTGTGTGTGGGTATTCAATTCTGTTAAACTCGCCGAAGTGTTTGCACCAATTTCACTTCTACCATTAGTACTGAGAGTTATACTTTGTTCCACGTTCTTAACAAGATACAGGATATCTGTTATAAATCAACAGTTCTTCATAGTTATGCTGTATTGCAGAGAAGGGGCCAGGTCTTTATAGCCCTACATTGGCATTAATTGGGGGAAGCTCTTTCCATTTCAGGACAATTTCTTAGAAGAAGGTTAGCAGCAGAGTAGCCAGAAGACCCCAGCAGCTGGAGGAATAAGTCATTTATTTACTGAAAGGGCATATGCCTGATGCATACAAACACTACATTAGTCCAGCTCACGATTATGTAGAAATGGCAGTTTTAGGAATAGAGCAATTAAATGGTTAAAATACTGGAGCTATTTAGAAGTAAATGCTTTTTTCCCTTCAACAACAATGCTGACTTCATGAGGGATACTAAAGTCATCCTAATAAGTCATCCTGATAAGAATTACAGACATTACCATAGCTATTCCTTTAGATATTTGAAAGAATTCATGTTGTTTTTAATGTATCTTGATTTGGTCTTTTAAATTTTAATTCAAAATCAAGTCACAGTCTTAATAATCGGGAATAAACTTGTCTTAAAAGTGATTCAGGCCATTGCTAATGTAAAATCAATTAGGTGTAACACTCCTTAAGTCTTAGAAAAGAAGCTGGTTAATACTGTTATTACCCTGAGCTGTGATTAGGAACGTGTTTTATATGTGATTGACATCTTGATTAAGATGCCTTTTCCAATGCTTACAAACACAACACTTGTTCAGAGATATGCTCTATGGTGGTAGAAAAGGTATCATTTATCATGATATATTTTATATGAATATTTTCATTGTTAAGATATATTTCTAAATTTGTATTTTTGTAATTTTCTGAGCATAGAGATTGAACATACACCATATAGGTAAATTTCTTTTAAAATTATTCCAATCTTAAGCCAAAAACAACATCAACAGAAAAAAACTGACAAAGAGACTGCTAGATATAAGAAAAGACAATATCTTAATATTTCAGAGAAAACAAACAGATCAAGAAAAAATTATGGCAGTGGCCTTTGTGGGGTTTTTTTTTAATGGAAGATGCATTGACCTATACAAGTGGAATCCCACTTGATAATACAAAATGTGTATTGTAAAACTTTATAGAAATAGTTGTTTTCCCACAACCTCTACCAATAAATACTCTATGCATCATTCATGGATCATGTCAAATACCAACTTTGAAGCAATCATACCTGAATTGTTCAACTGGATGTTTTACACTCCTTCCTCTCTATGTCTCTTATTTTTCACGTATGTTTTCTCATCCATTTGAGGATGTTTCTTACTACAGACAAAAATATGTATTTAGGTTTGGTTTACCCAGGGATTCTTGAACATTTTCTTGCATTTAGTTGGTGTATAACATTTCTTTCAATGAATAATGATTTCTGTCTCTGAGCAATTATAATACATTTTACAACACAGTTATAATACAATACAGATGTGGCTCAGTTATTTTGATCATATCCCATAAAATATGTATTCAAAAAGATAAGAAAATACACATTTTCACTATTTGCATAAATAGATAATCTCTGGAAGTGTTTAGGTACTCTCCATATTTAAGAGTATGTGTGTCTGTGTGTATGATTTTCCCCAAAATTTTATGATGAAACAAAAAGATTTTAGCAATGGTAACGTCTATGCATTGTGGCTCAGCCATAAAACAGTAATTAGGTAATCATGTAACCTGGTACATCGCCTTTGTATGTGCACACATGTATGTGTGTGTTAGGCTTTATTCTTGTTTTACAAATGAAGAGACAAGTTCCTAGGACTTTAAGTGATTTATACAAAATCATAGAAATAGTAAATGAAGAAAATCACTTGCACTCAGGTAGCTTTTATATTTGCATTGTTGTTTCTCTTGTTTTTCTCTTAATTCCACTCTATTACCAGTAAACAATTTATGTTTCCGTTTTTACTCATTGTGATACTACATGAATTTTTTATGCTTGTAATCTTACATAATTTAAACTGATAAATGCCATCTTATTTATTGATAATGTCCATTTAAATATTTATTAATAATAATAAAAGTTAATAAGTGCATGTTTCTAATATATTTCAGAGATAATCTAGCCTAGAACCTGGGTCCTTATTAATATTTACTTCATATTTCATTGCAACACTGGACTTTATAATGACCAAGTCCTTACTAGCAAATGATTATAAAGCTTTGTATGTAACAAATAAAATTTTAATAACGCTCTTTTAACAGAGAAATATTTTGAAAGATTGAATTTAAATGTATACTGTGTATGTTTATTTAGTATGAAAATTTCCAGGTAAAGTACAAGAATTGGTGTACAGTTTCTAATTAATTGCATGCTTTAGATTTGTACTTTAACATATTTTGGAACACTTATTATATACAAAACTTTTTTCGTGGCGTTCCTTACCAAAATCATGTAATGATTAATGAGCAGAATGAGTATATACATACTTATCAGAGAGCTGGTGCCCCAGGGCTGAATCATCCCATAGGAATAAGAGATTCATACGAGCTGCCTAACTTGGGAAGTTCCCAATTTGTATCTGGGCCTTTTCCTCAACCAGTAGTGACTTTTATTCTTATGACTTCAATTAGAAGATCCCTGACTCACTGTCCCTATAATAAATCACTCAGGAGGCGAGGGCACCCTGTAATGGAGGAGCAGCCATTGTGAGTGTAGTCCAGCACTGCCCACTGGGCACAGCTCACTATGAGACCATGGGAGCCTGGGGATCTTGTGTGCTCTGCTCTCTCTCTGCTTGTAAGCCCTCCTTTACACCCTCTTCAAAAACCCTATGTTTTATAACTATACTATGTGGCACTAATCTATGTGCTCCTGTTCCTCTGCAATAAATCCTGATTAAACAGATAAGTAGTGAATATAATCTTTTTCAAGTAATTATTTTAAAACACATTTCAAAAGAGAAAAACATCTAGCATTTCTTTGAGCAATCAGTTTTATTTTTTTCCTTATATTTCCTCCAATAAGAAATTTTCAATCACTGAAAAGCATATCCTTTGGGAAGAGTGATCATATATGAAATAAAATATAGGTACAATGTGAGGTAATCTCTCTGAAGCCCAGTAACAATTTTAAGAAACTCTTCAGGTAAAAACAGAAAGCCTCATTAATATCACTAGCTTATTTGGAAAGAAGACAAGAGTTCTAAAATGTAATTATAAGTAAAAATGCAATTTATTCATTCTCCCAGTTTTAATGGTTTTTTTACATAAATAAAAAGAATAAAGCAAGATATATGTTTATTTTTTAGTTTTCAGTTTTACCTCAGTGAGAAAGGAGTGATCATTAGTTTTTCAGAAATAAAATGCTCAAATTATTTAAATAATTATATAATAGTAATTTTTTTTTTTTTTTGCAGTACGCGGGCCTCTCACTGTTGTGGCCTCTCCCATTGTGGAGCACAGGCTCCAGACGTGCAGGCTCAGCGGCCATGGCTCATGGGCCTAGCCACTCCGCGGCTTGTGGGATCTTCCCGGACTGGGGCACGAACCCGTGTCCCCTGAATTGCCAGGCAGACTCTCAACCACTGCGCCACCAGGGAAGCCCAACAGTAATAATAATTTTAATAATAATAATAAAGGGTGTGACTTAAGCTGCAAATTAATTTGCTGAGTGTAGAAGTTGCACCACATCAGTGAATTAGAAATAAATAAATAAATCTATTTTCAATTTTATACTTTTTCAAACCTTTTGTGTGGACAGTAGGTTAGTATCTTTCAAGCCCTTGATAATCCAAGTGCAGTCCATGAACCACAAGCACCAGCATCATCTATGAGTTTTTTAGAAGTTCAGAATCCGAGAATCCCCCAGAACTACTCAGAGTCTAGATTTTAACTAGAACCTCAGTAGATCAATTTTTAGGTATGAGAACCCTTGTTGCAGGCCTATAATTCTTGTAGCTGGCTGTACATTAGAATCACCTGGGAGGATATCAAAACTGCTGATGTCTGAATTCCATCCACGAATTATTCCAAGGTGATACCAAGTTTGAACACTTATTATTGATGCTTTTTAAGAGTGTCTAGACAGACATTATTGCCTCCAATTTGTATATGAAAAGTGAGGGCACAAAGAACTGAAGCTTTCATGTGGCAGAGCTAGTATTTAAATTATACCCACCAATTTTCTGTAAAAGACATATTGACTCCAGTATATGGTCATAGGTCTGAGAGAAACTCAAGAGCACATATATTAAGCCATATATATATATACATTTTTTAATTTAGAAAGAAAACTCTTGGGTT
This sequence comes from Grampus griseus, assembly GCF_964374135.1. NCBI lineage: Eukaryota > Metazoa > Chordata > Mammalia > Artiodactyla > Delphinidae > Grampus > Grampus griseus. The sequence goes on from NC_139011.1 coordinate 25,950,076, forward strand.
ATTCTCTTTACCAAAGAATCATTAAGACTAAAGAGATTTACCAGCCTATTTCAATTAAAACCTGGCTTTTACTGTTTATCCTTATTTTCTATGAAATATCACACAGAGTACCATAAAAGTTGAAGAGTGTCTTTAACTACTAATTAAGTCTTTTAAGTGTATGATATTTGTTTTTCTGTGTGTGTGTAGTTTTATGTATAAACAGGCTATTCCAAAAAGCATTTGGATACATGATGGATACATGTAAATTAGTAAAATGAAAGTTTCCCAATTAGGTGCCACATTGAAAGAATAAAGGAAAGTTTGGTTAGGGGCAAACATATATCCTGAGTTTATTTGCCTACTTGAAAGTCATATTAATTGCTTTATGTAGGGCACATGCTCATTGCTACATTCTTGCAACAAATATGAAAATAGAAACTTGAGCAGTTTCAATAATCATACTTTTCATTAGACAAAAGTAAAATGATTGTACAGAAATAGAAAAAAAAACTAGATATTAAGCCCTGAAAAAGCTTCTTCATAGAGAAAAAATAATCTCCAAATAGATAAAAAACAACTGAATATTTGTGGGTTTTTAAAAATATTTATAAAAGCTTTTTAAACAACTGAACATAAAGATGAAGAAATCTTAATCTATAATTTTAAATTATGTTTTAGCAGAAGACTAATTATATGACAGTATTACATGTATCTGTAAAATACAAGTCAACAACTGTAAATTTGGCCAAGTGCTTATATGATACTAGATAATTTATAAATTTTATTTTATACATACTTAGTAACAGCTTCTTAGAAAGATATAATTCTCATTACATTTTATAGATGAGGAAAGCAGAGATTAGATTAAATTATTAGAGTAGATTTAGTTTAACTAATGGCTTGTGAAAGTAACAGCTATTAGACTGAGCAGCTATAAGTGAAGCATAGAAGATCTTGGTCTACTTACTCTCCCTTATTTTCACCAATAAAGCACATCCTTTCATCATAGGCCTTGTGAACTACAGATTGAGAATAGGTGATATGGATTAGGAATCAGCCAACAAATGGGCAAATCTAGCCTTCTTCAGAATTTTGTATATGAAATTTTATTGGAACACAGTCACGCCCATTTTGCTTCTGTCTGCTTACGGCTGCTTTCACACTACAATGGTAGACTTCAGCAGTGGTGATAGAGATAACAGAGACTTTCTGGCCTGTAAAGCAAAAAATATTTACTCTATGGCCCCTTATTGAAAAAGTTTGCCAAGCCATGATATAGAAAAAAGTTTTCTTAAATGTTAAACTTGGAATATTAAGATGATAATTGGTGGGCCTTGAAAAAAGTTTTTCATTATCAGGTATCTCTGGGAAATGATAAAGAAGCTAAACTTTTTTTTAACTATTTCTTGGAGTTTCAAATAAATTAATATCTTTTGTGAATCTTAAGGAAACTATAAGTTACAGCTTTAATAAAAATTTTTTTTAACTACAGATTTTTTTCTTTAGAACAACTAGTTTGTGAATGTTAGGGTTTCAGGAGAGCACGACTCTCTAACATTGCGCTAGATAATTACAAGTTAATTTCTTATTTCAAAAAGCATACTTTCTATTGTGTATTTTATTTTACCATTAAATTAGAGAATATGTTTGTGTAATCATTGTCTATAAACAATGTCTTTTAAAGGTCAAATAAATAATAATTCTGAAAAGCTAGGAAATTATTGCTTTTTTATATTTACTTTAAACTGATTGAATATCCAAGTTTATTTTCTTCTACATAATTACTTTTGAAATCATCAGCTCTTTCCATAAAATCTTTATAAGAATACAAAGATGTTTTCATTGGGCATTTTCTTATATTGTCCCTGCAAAAACACAAGCAAGTCAAAGCAATAAAACAGAGAGTGTTGATAAGATTCTGTCCTGGTTCCTAGCCCCTCTAGTGGCTACAGTAAGTCTAAGAGTTGATTTTATAGTAATGGAAGGTGGGGTCAGAGAAAATAATCTTAGTGTAATACTCCAAGAAGCATTTGTTTCTCTGTTTAGATACTGATAGCTGTTTGACAGCAGTAGGTTTGAGGTCACACTGTCCAGAAAGAATCATTGAAAGGTTGCTCTTTTACCATCGCTAAGAAATTCAAACATTTATGCTTCAACAGCATTCAGTCATTGACAGGACTGACACTGAGGAACTGGACAGGGATACTGGTTATGGTAGAAGTCCATACTCTCTGAGTCGGTGACATTTCCAAAGGCCAAGTTTGCTTTAGAAAAAATATTTTTAAACATTTGTTTGTGAAGTCAAGTTAGTGGCTGACGTCTACACATTATTTCACATGTTCAGAATAAAAATGTGCTAGTGTGAAAAAATTTAAAGAGGAATGAATCTAAAATTCCATAACTTTAAGCCAAAAAAAAGGTAAATATGAAAAAGGGAAGAAAAATTTTAAAAAACTAACATTGGTTAAAATATCAATAGCCCTCTACTTGACAGAGTTTACCCTATCCAGAGTTTATGATGTTTCTCAATCACTTTGTTACTTTGATTTAGTTTTAAAATATATTGGCAAAGATTTTAGTGTGTTGATATATTAAATGCACTATGGATCATCAGATGTGAAATCTCTTTAAATAGGGTTAAATGATTTCTAGTATTACTTTTAGGAATATGCTGCAAAAGTATATAAGGCAGCAGTTAGCAACATGTATATTAATAAATCTGTCTTTCTAATGGTAGAAAATAAAAATATTACAAAAATAAAAATGTTACAAAATTTATTATCACTATATCTATCTAAAAAGGTCAAAATCATTTACAAAACCTCAAACAAAATGTGTTTTATCTTATGCATTGTCCTGTTATACTCTTGAGGGAAAAGTAAGAACCATACTATCAACTCTATTTAGGGAAAGAGAAAAGGACCTCTTTTAAAAAAAATCAAATTAAAACCCCAGGTAATTTAGTTTGTGTGTTTAACTGGACTTTCCCGTTTTCTGATGTTGGTATAATGCCATGACACATGTGATTCAAAAACAAAAGAATAACAGAAAAATGGACAAGAGAAATGCATGGGCAAGAATATTCTGTTGAGAAATATGGCAAAGTTAAAGTAACTGACCTTGCTTAGCCTATGTGAGTAACGTATAACTGAATGGAACTGGCATTAAAAGAAGTGTCTGTTATTCAATTTTCCATCAAATGTTCATAAATGACTGTGGTATTGACTGCTGTATTCAGCCCACATCTGTTCTCAGGAGCACTGCAATAACCAGTTTGGTTGCAAAGATAGCTTTTCATTAGTTAGAGCATTCCACAATAGCCAGGGTATTTTTAATCTGGATTTGCAGTTTGTGAAGAAGGAGCTTGAAAAGAGACTCATAGATTGAAAAGGACTCATAGACTCAGACTTGTTTGACAGTTATAGTAATATGCTGTTTAAAAAACAATAACAAAGAGGAATAAATGCACTTTATTGATCTTAAAAGTCACAGCATTCACAGTTTTTTGTGCATGAATTTTAAGAGGCTCAAAGTTGACAATCTCAACAGATACTCCAAACACTACATTTGATTTTCTTAAGGGTAAATGCTTACAAGGAAGGATATTTGCCTTTTTAGTATAAAAAGACCCCTTCCTATTTCCATAAATTCAAAATAAGTTGCTTATTTTGGTGAGAGCATGAAAAAGAAAATGGGTAAAATTTTATATATCTCTTATGTAATGAGGGATGATGTAAAGTATACCATTTCAGAAGGCATGGCATGTTTAGTGAGGTCAGTAAGTTCAGAATAAGTAAATACATATTAAATAATTTGCCCCAACCTATGGAAACTTTGTCATTACCCTTATCAATGTTTTATCAAATGTACATTCTAATTGCTGATTTTATACTCACTGCTTAACTAGAAGATACTTTTTTATAGTTACATTTTACCACTGTTTAAAATCAAGACTTATTCATTACATGTGTGTGTGTTTGTGTAGAAAACTAGTTCAACTGCATGGCACACACAGGTAACACTTTCAAAATTAACTCCTTATATGATTTTTGTGTACATTTGTTTGTATTTTACTTCATATGTACTATTCTTCCTTTGTATATTAAGCCATTTTAAATGTAACTTATACAACAGGGAAATAAAACCATTTACTGAAGTCATTTTGGGGTGATATATATATATATATACACATATATATATGTATATATATATGTAAAACATTCGAGGATTTCTAATCCATAGCCACCAAACATACATCTGAGAAAAACAAAATATGCTACCTATTTCATTTCACTAATGAAATAAAAAAATACACCATTAGCACTTTAAACCTAAAATGATAACATATACTCAAAAATAACTTATTGAAGATTTATGTGCATGAGAAACAGCTAAGCAGTAGAGAAAAAACCAAATAATTATTTCTAATTATTTCTAGGCTTATATCTTCAACAGTTAGCTATTAAGAGCACACTGCTATACAAATAACTACAAAGATATTGCTGTAAAAGATAAGATAGGTAAATTAATGTAATATTATGGTAATAAAAGAAGTGGTGGCTAACCTTCCCTGGAAAAGGTAAAGGTTTTACAGAGCAGAAAATATTGTAGGGGGAATCATTATTGTTGTTTTTCTTTTTATAATTAGAATTTTGCCATTTGGGAATGGAGTACAAGACAATTCCGGAGCATAAGGAGAAAATTACATACGAAACTACAGTTTAAGGAAGGGTCTTGAATATTTTGAGGACAAGGCTATTACTTTAACCAAAGTACACAGTACCAGTCAAAGTAATAAAAAGTAAATGAGAAGAGGTATATTGTGATTAATGCTTTGGGCAATCAAACAAACAAGCAAAAAAACTAATATTCCCTGAGAAAGTGGATTATATTATGTAAGTTTTTAGGAGTTAGAAGGTGAATATTTCAAAGCAGTAAATGACATAATTAATATATATATATATTTAATAAAAGGAAGTTGGCTTTTATCAACTCTATATATTTCAATCCTTATCTTTTTTAAACTTGTAATTAATAACACATTGAACAATATATAAAATATTGTTAAATTAATGAAAAAATAGGTGAACAAATATCTTGGAAACAAACTATGATGGACAATTAAAGACTACTGAATAATCAAAAAATGTGAAATCTAATCCTTCAAAGAGTTGGGGAAAAGAAAGAAAAAGCCAATAAGCAAAATTATGTTTGTTAAGAATTAGAACACTTCTTGGACATGGAGACACCATATACCTCAGAAGCCAGGGATGCAGAGTAGGGCTGAGAACAAGGATTGGTGGAAAGATTTATGAGGAAGTGTTAAATATTTAGATCCCCTTTCATACATCACATAGCATATGAGTGACCCACCTGTACCAGGGAAGAATCTGAGGGGTAGGATAGAGAGGAATTACTTTTTGCCCTTTGGAAATGTTTGCATATCTAAGGAAAAGAGAAACTAGTATATAAAAGTAAGATAATGAAAAGAAATGTTGCTTTCTGATAATCCCAGTCTACCTTTTCTTTACCAGGTCCCAGAATTCTGACAACCAGTCTCAAAGCGTCAAAGTAGATTTGACATATATCTCTCTAGGGAAGTAACTAAAACACGAAAACAAAACTATCAATAAAAAAATTTAAGGAACCCATACTGAAAAGTGTCTTGCAGTTTTCCACCAAATTTGTGAATATAACAAGTCAATACACATTTTAATATTGTTTTAAATTATAGAGGGAAATGTAGCATCAGGAATCAGTAGAAATAAAGCCTCTGAATGAAAGAGAAAAATAGTAAAAGAAAAAGGAAAGAGAAAAGCAAGAGATTACAGGGACCAAAAAAAATTATACAAAAACTATAAATGATTATTTCATAAAAATACCAATAGTAAAATAAGAACATAATTATAAAGATAAATATATTTTTATTTACTTAACACAATAATAATATTACTATATATATCAAGTATATATAATAAAAATAGAAAGTCATTATGAAGAGTGGAAGATAAAGTGAAGAGACCTCCAAGAAAGTGTACTACAAAACAAAGATATATGGGAGGAAAAAAGATAAAGTTAAAGAATTAATCTGTAGGAGCAATGTTTGCTCATGAAAGACAATGTAGAAAAACAGAGCACAGAAAGAAATAAGAATTATCAAATGAATAGTTTAATAAAAATGCCCAAGATTAAAAATGATAAGTTTTCATAGTGGAATGGCCCACCCAATAAGATGAATAAAGAGTCACACCAGTGTGTATAATAATGAGTTATCAGAGCACTGAAGATGAACAGAAGTATATAAAGAGTCCAGAAAGAAACAAAGTAGCAAAAAATCTCCTTGAGAGAACAAAGTTGGAGGCATCACAAGCCCTGATTTCAAACTACATTATAAAGCTATACTAAATAAAACAGTATGGTATTGGCATAAAAAAGACACATAGATCAGTGGAACAGGATACCCCAGAAATAAACCATGTGTATGTGGTCAATTAATTTATACAAAAGAGCCAAGAATATACAATAGTCTCTTCAATAAATGGTGTTTTTTTCACATGCAAAAGAATGAAACCTGACCACTATCTTATACTACACACAAAATAATATACACACAAAAAAAAATTCCAAATGGACTAAAGCCTTGAATATAGACTTGAAACCATAAAACTCCTATAAGAAAACACAGGCAGTAAAGCTCCTTGACATAGGTCTTGGTGATGATTTTTAAATCTGACACCAAAAGCAAAAACACAAAATCAAAAATAAATAATTGGGACTATATCATACTAAAAAGCTTTTGCACAGCAAAGGAAATCATCAAAAAAAAATTAAAAGGTAACCTATTGAATAGGAGAAAATAATTGAAAATCAGTATCTGATGAGGGGCTAATAGCAAAAATATTTAAATACTCATAAAACTCAATAGCAAAAAAAAAAAAAAAAACGATTAAAAAATAGGCAGAAGATCTGAATAGACAATTTTCCAAAGAAGACATATAGATGGTCAACAGGTACATTAAAAGTTGCTCAAAAAAAAAAAAGTTGCTCAATAGGACTTCCCTGGTGGCACAGTGGTTAACAGTCCCCCTGCCAATGCAGGGGACATGAGTTCAAGCCCTGGTCGGGGAAGATCCCACATGCCATGGAGCAACTAAGCCCATGTGCAACATCTACTGAGCCTGTGCTCTAGAGCCCATGAGCCACAGCTACAGAGCCTGCGTGCCACAACTACTGAAGCCCATGCACCTAGAGCCCGTGTTCCACAACAAAGAGAACCCACCACAATGAGAAGCCTTTGCACTGCAACGGAGTAGCCCCCTCTTGCTGCAACTAGAGAAAGCTCACGCACAGTAAAAAAGACACAATGCACCCAAAATAATAAAAATAAAAAAATAAAAGTTGCTCAATATAATTAATCATCAGGGAAATGCAAATCAACACTATAATAACATATCACCTCATACCTGTTAGAATAACTATTATCAAAAAGACAAGAAATATTTGGGCTTCCCTGGTGGCGCAGTGGTTGGGAGTCCGCCTGCCGATGCAGGAGACACGGGTTCGTGCCCCCGTCCGGGAGGATCCTGCGTGCCATGGAGCGGCTGGGCCCGTGAGCCATGGCCGCTGAGCCTGCGCGTCCGGAGCCTGTGCTCCGCAGCGGGAGAGGCCACAACGGTGAGAGGCCCGCGTACCGCAAAAAAAAAAAAAAAAAAAAAAAAGACAAGAAATATCAAGTGTTGGGAAGGATATGGAGAAAAGGGAGCCCTTGTGCACTGTTGATGGGAATGTAAATTGGTGCAGCCACTTTGGAAAACAGTATGAAGTTCCTCAAAAAATTAAAAATAGAACTTCCATATGATCCAGCAATTCCGCTTCTGGATATTTATCCAAAGAAAATGAAAACACTAACTCAAAAATATATGCACCCCCATGTTCACTGCAGCATTATTTACAATAGCCAAGACATGGAAACAAGCTAAGTGTCCATTGATGGATGAATGGATAAAGAAAATATGATATATATGTATATATAGAGAGATTATTCAGCCATAAATAAGAATGAAATCTTGCCATTTGTAATGACATGAATGGACCTTGAGGGCATTATGCTAAGTGACATGAATCAGACAAAAAAGACAAATATCATATGATCTACCTTATATGTGCAACTGAAAAACAACAACAAGCTCATAGATACAGAGAACAGATTGGAGGTTGCCAGATGGGGGGAAAGGGAGTGGGAGAAATGAGCGAAGGGAATCAAAAGGAAAAGAAGAACAAAAACAAAAACAATATTGCCAAATACTGATTAATATTTAGTGTGGGCTTTAGGGTTTTCATGACACAGGATATTTTCCAATTCTAGCTTTGTGTCTCAGGAGTCATTTAAATTACACTTACAGCTAAATAAGGGAAACCACACACAAACACACACACAGAAAAGATATAGTCAGAGAAGTCTTACAGATAACTAGTTTCATTTGTTTCTGGTTTATCCTGCCTTTTCTTTTTTCCTTTTTCGTTTTATGTTTGTTTGTGTGTGTGTTTCAGTAATAAGCATGTATATTCTTACTTCTTTCTTAAAAAAGCAACAAATAATAAAAATAACATCATCTGCAAAGGATAAGGGTTAAAAACGGCATTGGATGTCTTGATGATAATGCTGGAAGACAGACGCAATGTGAACAAAGTCTTCAATTATAAAAGAGAAATATTTCCAGCTAGAATTCTACCTCTAGCCAAATTCTAAATCTAAAATTAGGATAGAATAAAGACATATTCAGATTGTAGCATTTTAATAAATTGATCTTCCATCCATTTACATTTGAAAGCCACTGGGAGATCTGTTACATACCAAATGTGCTGTAGTAAACCAAGAAAAATATAGACACAAATCTCAAGAAACAATAGAAGTGTGAGAGCCATCACTTCCAGAAGGATGTTTAGAGAATTCTGTGGATGATGATTAAGGAATGAGCCAGGATGCCTAATGTAGAGAAGACACAGTGAGCAAACATTCCAAAGTGGGAAGGACAGAGGGTTCCACAGTGGATGACAGAGGTAAGAGAGTGAGGAAGAATGCTGATGGATGATGATGATGTGATGTGCTCAATCCATACTGAATAAAGTTTCAGAGCTGCAGTAGGTGACTGGGAAGAGTCAGTGAAAGGTACATATAAAAGTAAGCCTAAGGAAGACAGGTTTCCCTTTAACTCCAGGGAAATCACGCAATTAAAGAAACAAACAGGGACTTCCCTGGTGGCACAGTGGTTAAGAATCCACTTGCCAATGCAGGGGTCATGGGTTCGAGCCCTGGTCTGGGAAGATCCCACATGCAGCAGAGCAACTAAGCCCTTGTGCCACAACTACTGAAGCCTGTGCACCTAGAGCCCATGCTCTGCAATGAGAAGCCACTGAAATGAGAAGGCCATGCACTGCAACGAAGAGTAGCCCCTGCTCGCCACAACTAGAGAAAGCACGTGCACAGCAAAGAAGACACAAAGCAGTCATAAATAAGTAAATAAGTAAATAAATTTAAACAAACAAAAAACCCCCACAAAAGTTAGTCTAGATATGCACAATTTAGTCTTATTTCTTCTTCTCTATAGCTCATCATTTTTAATCTAATATTTGTTTTACAAATAGCTATTCCTGTTTTTGTTGTTGTCATGATTCGCACTTTAAATTTAAGATATAATTATTAATTGATATCAAAACCCATTTGTTTAGAAATCTCATTTAATATTTCTTGAGATAATCTTTGTGCCTTGTATAGGATCAAATTTGGAAAATATCCTGTAAGTGATACATGTACGTTATTTTGTTTGAGTTTATTGATTGATGTATAATTGACATCAAAAAAAGGTTAACATATTCTCATTTTGTTTAATTTACTGTGTTTGGTGTCTCCTTTTCGCAGGATGCAGGTTTGTAGTTCCCATTGCTTTTGTTGTGTGGCCCCCATTGGTGAGGTTGGCTCAGTGGCTTGTGTAGGCTTTGGTGGAGGGGACTGGTGCCTGTGTTCTGGTGGCTGAGGCTGGATCTTGTCTTTCTGGTGAGCAGGGCCGTGTCTGGTGGTGTGTTTTGTGGTGTCTGTGAACTTAGTATGATTTTAGACAGCGTCTCTGCTAATGGGCGGGGTTGTGTTCCTGTCTTGCTAGTTGTTTGGCATGGGGCATCTAGCAATGGATATTGCTGGCCATTGGGTGGAGCTGGGTCTTAGCATTGAGATGGAGATCTCTGGGAGAGTTCTCATCAATTGCTATTACGTGGGTCCGGGAGTTTTCTGGTGGTCCAATGTCCTGAACTTGGCTCTCCCACCTCGGAGGCTCAGGCTTGACACCAGGTCAGAGCACCAAGACCCTGTCAGCCACATGGCTCAGAAGAAAAGGGAGAAAAAAGAGAAAGAAAATAAAAAAAATTAAAATTAAAGAAATAAAATAAAAATAAATTATTAAAATAAAAATATTTTTTAAAAAATCAAATTAAAAAAAGAGAGCAACCAAACAAAGATATCCATGAATGATAACCAGTGCTAAAAACTAAACTAAGGTAAACGTAAAAGTCAGAAATAAATCAGTCGCCAACAGCAAACCCCAAGTCTACATTTGCTCCCAAAGTCCACTGCCTAAATTTTGGGACAGTTCATTGTCTATTCAGGTATTCCACAGATGAATGGTACATCAAGTTGATTATGGGGATTTAACCCGTTGCTCCTGAGGCTGCACAAAGAAATTTCCCTTTCTCTTCTTTGTTGGCACAGCTCCTAGGGTTCAGCTTTGGTTTTGGCTCCACCTCTGCGTGTAGGTAGCCCTCAGGTGTCCGTTCCCCAGCCCAGATAGGAGGGGGTTAAAGCAGCAGCTGATTAGGGAGCTCTTGGTCACTCAGGCCAGAGGGGAGGGAGGGGTACTGTAGTCATAATTGGAATGCAGAGCAAGCTTGCAGTGGCAGAGGCCCGTGTGATATTGTAACAGCCTGAGGCACGCCATGTACTCTCCCGGGGAAATTGTCTCTGGATCACAGGACCCTGGCAGTGGCGTGCTACACAGGATCCCAGGAGGGGAGGTGTGGATAGTGACCTGTGCTTGCACACAGGATTCTTGGTGGCTGCAGCAGCAGCGTTAGCACTTCATGCCTGTCTCTGGGGTCTGAGCTGATAGCCGCAGCTGGCAGCCATCTCTGGAGCTTGCTTAGGTGGTGCTCTGCCTTCTGTGGGCACATGGGGAAGGGATCCCCTCCCTTCCTGCACTCCAAAACAATGGTCTCTTGACTCTTCGGCAGGTCCAGAACTTTTCCCGGACTCCTTCCCAGCTAGCTGTGGAACACTAGCCCCCTCATGCTGTCTTCACGCAGCCAACTCCAGTCTTCTCCCTGGGATCTGACCTCCAAAGACCGAGCTGCAGCTCCCAGCCCCCACCTGCCCTGGCGGGTGAGCAGACCAGCCTCTCAGGCTGGTGAGCTGGTCAGCACCAATCCTCTGTGTGGGGATCTCTCCGCTTTGCCCTCTGCACCCCTGTTGCTGCGCTCTCCTCCGTGGCTCCGAAACTTCCCCCTCTGCCCATCCCCCATCTCTGCCAGTAAAGGGGCTTCCTAGTGTGTGGAAACTGTTCCTCTTCACAGCTCCCTCCCACAGGTGCAGGTCTCATCTGTATTCTTTTGTCTCTGTTTTTTCTTTTTTCTTTTGTCCTAACCAGGTATGTGGGGAGTTTCTTGCCTTTTGGGAAGTCTGAGGTCTTCTGTCAGCGTTCAGTATGTGTTCTGTAGGAGTTGTTCCACATGTAGATGTATTTTTGATGTATTTGTTGGGAGGAAGGTGATGTCCACATCTTACTTCTCCACCATCTTGAAGGTCTCTTGCTTCTACCCAAATACGATATTTTAAATTAAAGCCATATAAAATCTTCCAACTAGCAAATGACTACTGGCTTGTATATCCAAAGGGAAAATTATTGTGCAAATGTTCATCTGATATTAATGGAATTTTACATTTATATGATAGCAATTTTTATTGAAAATATTTGACATCACTCTCTTTAAGATTACTTATTAGAAATGATTTAACTAGTTCATTATTAAAAATATATCATAAATCAATTTGAAAGCCATATAATGTAGGTTGGAAAAGTTTCTGAATATAAATGGCAGTATAAATGTATGAAATGAAATGATGGAGTGAAGAACAAGAAATGGCATGGAAATAAGACGGAAAGGATGGGAAATATATCAAGGTCAAGACAGTAGTTAAGCTTCACTTTCTGATTTCAATGTTTCAAAAGACATAACTATAGTCTTTTAAAATACAGAGTAAAATCAATGGGAAAAAAATCAATAAAAATAACTCAGAATGATCACTAACTAGTCTATGGCCATACCACCATGAATGCGCTTGATATCGTCAGAATGATCATGATCAGTTCAACAGTGACACCCTGCATACAAATTATTTGAAGTCAAATTGAATACACAAGGATATGATAAACTCTTGCAGAATTAAGAAAAAATTCACTTTGTTATTTTGCATTTTAATATTCTTCCATTTAAAGAAATATTTTTTTTATTTTTTAAATAATAAATAGAGTGGAAGGAAACTTTTGGAGGTGATGGATATGTTTACAGCATAGATTGTGGTGATGGTTTCAAGAGTGTATACTTATCTCCAAACTCGTGAAATTGTACACGTTATATATGGAGAATTTTTGGCATGCCAATCATACCTCAATAAAATGTTTTAAAAATTATTTTCATGTTTATCTCATCAAGGCTGTTTGCTTCTTGGAACATACATTATCTTAGACTAATGTGTATCAATAGCTGCTACATAAAACTGTATAGTAACTACTCATTATGTATTAGTTAGAAGTTTAAGTTTGTTCAGTATAATGATGCATTCTCATATAACTACCCAATCATCCACCGGTAGGCATAATGTTGGAAATACAGAAGTAAATGTCATTTTATGGGGGAAGCATTATTCCCAAGTGAGAAGGGGAAACAATCAGAGGCAAATGAAAAAATAACTAGGCTTCATCTTTGTCCTTTCATCATTACCCATCTTGGTTTTTATTGAAGCACCATAGCTTTAATTAAGTGTATAGTTTAGAGTCACAGAACATGGAATCCAATTTTTAATCTACCATTTCTAGATATGTGATTTTAACTTGTAAGAGACTCTGTTTATTCCTTGCTAAAATGAATACAGAATTAATACCTACAAACAGGATTGCTTTTGTTAACTAAATAGGTTAGTTAGTTAATTTCTTAGTTACTACTATAAAGTAATTTCTTAGTATTATAAAGTAACTAATTACTTTTATAAAGTAATTTCTTAGTTACTATTATAAACTATCTCACTTTATAATGGGAATCTGGATTTTTTTTACCATACCTACTCTTTCATATTTACTTTTTTTTTTCTTTCATATTTTCTTTACTCTGTTGATATAACAATTGAATAGGAAATGACCCAACATAAGGGCTTATTTGAAGCATAACCTAGTGGCTCTATAAAGAGATTTTCCTTTTTCAGTATCTTCTGTTTTCAAGAGCTTCAATATATAAGTTACGTGTGTATCTTTGATGTTTGTGTATATTTGCTCCAAAAGAACAAAGCCCCAGCAGATTAAATTTATATTGTTACAGAATGAAAAAATATTACATTTCTTATTGTGGCCATGATTAGTAAATTTTAAAAGATTATGTCAAAATATGTATTACATATCTCAAAGTGACACCCAGTAAATATCCCCACCTTCATACCAGGAAAAACTATGAGAAAACAAAGAGAAAGATACAAACTTTATTTATGATTAAGTCTAATGTGGAGGTTACAATTTGTCAGCCAAACTGACCCACTAGCTTAATCTCTGAATCAAGTAGATTACCCATTCAGTCACAGTATAACTAAATGAAGGTAGTTTTCCCCCTCTTCAGGATCAGAACCCTCTCCTGTGGGAAACTAATGCCCAAGGGAAAGAAGGACATAGCAGTGTTAATTAAGCATTGTTTTTTAAATCATTTCCAAGTTTCCCTTGGTGAAATTAGTTAAAGGGGGTTGGAGTGAGAAGAGTTTTAAGAGAATTCTTACTACTTGGAAAGAACCATCAGGAAGAGAGACTAAATAATGCCCCCATGATCATTCCTCAGCTGCTTTTCCTTAAGCTATCTGACTTAATCATTAAGACCATGATTAACCAAAGACAAGGTTATTTGTCTTGTTATAGGTGATTAACAGTCTGACAGCACAAGCCTGCTCCCACCTTCCTGACACTGCCCCTCGGAAAACAACCCCTCCTTCCTTGAAAATGGTTAACATTTTGCTGTCTGGGGCTCTGAAATGATCTGAATAATACACTAATTAAATTTCATGTCAAATCTACTCTGCTCCAAGGCTGAAAATCTATTCTCTATTCCATTTCTCATCCCAAATTAGGTTTATCCAGATTACAACATAGCCTATCAGAAATTATCCAATTAATTTAAATGACTTAGAAATTTAATAATAAAATCCATAAAGACATTCAATAATAAAATGTCAACACCACAGACATGCCATAAATTTGAATATAAGCCCCTTAGCAATATGAACTTTACAAGAAGGTATTAAAGTTCAAAGATTAAATCCTCTCACTAGTTAAAGTTCAAGTCTGAAATAAAAATATCCTGCCTTAGTATATATGTTAAAGATCCAAAGGAATTAAAATCTGTCCCAATATCATATATCGCTTTGCCTTAGCCAAAGTGGTTCTTTAACCTCAGGCAATGTTTGAGTTCTATCAGCTGCTTGAATATGAGATATCTTTTGTTGGAACTATTGTGGTTTTTTTTTTTTTTTTTTTTTTTTTGCTGTACGTGGGCCTCTCACTGTTGTGGCCTCTCCCGTTGTGGAGCATAGGCTCCGGACGCGCGGGCTCAGCGGCCATGGCTCACGGGCCTAGCCGCTTCCCGGACTGAGGCACGAACCTGTGTCCCCTGCATCGGCAGGCAGACTCTCAACCACTGAGCCACGAGGGAAGCCCTATTGTGGTTATTTTAGAGACCCCAAAGTTGTATTAGCTTAAGGCCAAGTCTTGAGGTATCTCATATTGTTATTTAATAGGGCAAAAATATTACAGAACTCACAACTATTTAAAAACAAGTTTATTCCCACTTTGAGAGGAATTAAGTCTAGGCAAAATTATGTTTTCAGAATCAATCTCTTGGTGATGTCCAAGACTGTAGCAAAGATTCAGTGATATTTGAGGGAGCAAGTGTCTATGAAGATTTTTGTTTTCAAAAGCATCATTCATCAAATGCATGATATTAAATCGGTTAATGACTTTTGTTCAGAGTTAACAATGTGTGAACTTGAGTTAAACTCGCTGAACAGCAATGAGTGTTATTCAACTATAGATAGACTTTTGTTTAGCTTTATGTGTTTCCTATATCTGGGCTAAAAATATGCTTAAATCTCTTAGGTCCAAGAACCCTGCCTCCTAAAAAAGACTTTCAGGTGGTATTCATATGTCTTTAGCTAGTAAACAACATTTAGGAGAACATAACTAAAGTTAAAATTTTAAATCTGAATCTTAGTTCCACTCAACCTACAGAGAACCAGTACCTCTGTCTTGTTCTCCTTCAGGTGCTGCCTGTCTTCTCTTTAGATTTTTATATTTTTGTAGGCAAATTTGTAAGCCCATGTACATAAATGTTAGCAGCTTAAAATTAAATAATCATTTCTCCCCTACTCTTGATCCCATGATCAAGCTACATGCACTTAAGGTTAGTTCTTCTAAAGATTTCCTTGTCTATTTATGCCTATTCAAATTTAAAGGAATGGATCTAAAGTTACTTATCTAAATCTCATACTGATAATTTCTCAGTAGTTGCTCTCTAAGGCAAGCAAAACTCATTAGTTCAAAAGGTCTAGAAAGATTACATTATTTCAAAAACAAAACCATACCTACTAGAAAAATGCACGTCTGTGTAGAGACAAATAGCAGCCTTTCATTCTAAAGTTGTGTGCCTCTGCTACAGGCCCTCCAGGCTGGTTCCTTGCTGAAATTTGTTTGGGTAGTATATACTTCTTGGACACTGCAGCAGTCTACTGAAATTACCCACAGATTTGCCAAGACTGGACACACAGCACTCATTTCTGCTAAGGCCTAAAATTTACTAACTGTATTCAAGGTGACTCAGTGGATAGCCTTACTATAAGTAGGAGTCAAAATACTGTGTGGCTCCTTCTTTAGGTCAGAACAGTTTAAAATCACCTAATTACTGCAACAACCTGCTCAGCCACACTGAAGCCTCTACAAACTACCAAGTTCAAAATGTCCCGTCCACATATTAACCAACGTTTCTACACTGTACCTCACCACAGGACACTGACATGTTATTTTGGTCTGAAATTCTATTCCCTACTTTGTTTTTCTCCATTTCTGACCAATGCCCAATTGTTGGAGACTTTGTGGCAACTCCCCAAATTGTCCCTCTATTCTCTGACAGAGTTGAGAAATAAAGGAATAAGAGATGGTGATTCAAATATTACTCTTGTTGCTAATAGCTTAATTGGCAATGTGGCTTTGCAGATCAAAATGGGCCTGCAAACTGAACCCCAGATTGGGAAGACCCTAGACACACAGAGGTAATCCTGTGGTGGCAGGGACCCCCACATAGTGGAGGAGAGCCTGTCCTCTGGAGGATATGGGGAAGCTATCTTCCAATAGAGACAGGTATAACTGAACTGAAGATGTCCAGTTCATTTTCTGACTTTTTACAAAAGGCAAATAAGCCTACCTTTTCTTGAGGAGAATGAGTAAGGAAAGGTGAAAAGTGAAGGCAAAACAGCTGTATGGGACTATTTTGTTACTTATATTTGAGTAGAGTGATGAAGAGAATCACCTAAAAGCTCACAAACTAGAGAATGTATAACATTCAGTAACTTCCGGTTTTAGATATCATTTAATGCAAAAAACGATTACTAAATATTCAATAACATACTAAATTGCTAAATATATAACAACAATTACTAAAAATACAAACTGTATCTTTAAAGAAAGTTTATGGAAACAAGTTATGGGCTAATTGTTTTTGCATTAAGCACATCTGTAAGTCAAAGCAAGTATTTGATAAAATTCAAGCTTACATCTTTATTTTTACATATGGATCCTAAAATAGTTATGCTGATTGGTTTAACTTCTAGGAGATGGAGGGAAGATCTTTTTTTTGAGAAATAGTGATTGTATTTGAGATTTAAATATAAACAACAAATAAACATTTTATGATGAATGGATAATTTCATTTAGGCAGAAATGTTTAGTTGCTTCTCAGTCTTTCAAAAACTAAAGTTTTTCTATTGATATTTATTAAAGTTCAAAAATCAATACAATCTACTTTCCTTCTTCTTCTGTCAGTATAATTAATAAATTATTATTTTACCAAGGTTTAATTTATAACCAAAAGACATGTTAGGTCTGCCTAAATAGTAGAAAAGTTCATTTAGATGGCTGGTCATTGGAGTTGAAGGGCATTTCCAAAATCATCCAGCCCAACCCTCTCAATTGTGTTAGGTCCCACAGCAAAGTATGTGGTAATAATGGGATGATACTCAGTTCTTTTGATTTCTGTTTCAGTACCTTTTATCTGTAGCAAATGGCCTCTTACTTTTTTTTGTACAACTACTGCCACATTCAAGATGATTTCAGTGAGCTCTTGGAAGAATCACATTAAATGATTCATTTATGCATACTGATATCCTGAAATAGAATCAGCGTAGGGACAATCCTTGAGTCCTTAGGAGTATTAGGAGTCTGGCTGACAGCAAACCCTATCCTATTTTTCAGTTACAGGAGGTGCACTGAAGCTTGTTAACTCTGTGTCATGCAGCTCAGGAAACAGTGATAGACTGAGTCAATCAAAGATTGAGCATTAACGCAATACTAGTTTCAGAACAGGTGTAGTTAATGTACTCAGAAAGGAAAATACTTATTTCAATTAGTTCAATTCTGTTGACATGAAAGGATTTTATAAAATAAGATGCTACTATATAGTAAGAATAATGTTTATGCACTGAATATATTACAGAAGGTTGAAAGTTAACAATTTGGTAACAAACAAAATATGCCTTCTATGAAAAAATGTGTAGAAAATTTCTTACTTTATATGACTTCTGGAGTGCCAGGAAAGCTCCAGATCCCTAAACTATTTTTCTCATGAGAATGTTCCTATATCTGAAATTCCACTGTTATAAATTACTGATTTACTTTTAACTTATTATTCTCTGTTAAAATGGAATTGTATCTTTATAAGATGGTACCTGAATAAGATAGAAGAGAAACAAAACAAAACAAAACAAAACCCTCTGGAGTAAGGAAGTATAGCTAATTACCAAACTCTAATTCACACAAAAGGGCTCATTCAAAAAAAGCACATTCTAGGAAGTAGGGAGTCTAATCTATTAAGGTACTGGACAAAAATAAGGCAGAAAGAAATTTTACTACATCCCTAATGTCTTGCATTAGCCTCACATTCTATTCATCCTCCACTTGAATTGATACACTATGATGGGTATGATAGTGGTCACTCTTCTTGAAACATGGCTTTATATCTATAAAGTTCATTGTTCTCCTTCTCCTTCTCCTTCCCCTCTCCCTCCTTCTCCTTCTTCTTCTCCTTTTTTGGGTGAGAGCTGATGCACCTGGACAAGTCTTAAAGTATTGTACACACATGCAGAAATTTGCACCATAACTGTTCTAGTCTGGAATGAGGAACCAATCTTCTTTCTTTTGTTAAATTTCAGTCTCTAGAAATAGAGTCTGATTTCTCTCTGCCTCATTACTCTCTAAATTATAATATTATGAAGAAAGCCTCACCTCTAAGACAGCTTTTCTTTGAAGACTCCCACAATGAGCTACAACTTTCTCCTTATTGGCTGAACATGTCACAGCCTCAGTAATCAGAATGTATAGTGTATTAATGTAACTGCTGCTTTCTTTATTAATTCATTTGGACAACATTTATTTATTGAACAATGTAAAAATAAGTGTCTTGCAAGGAAATGAGAAACATTCTAGGTATTTTGTTCAGTCATAATTTTATACAGGGAACTGTGTAGATAGTACAGGACCTGAAAAGATAAAGAAGAGATAGTGAAGTGACATGAACAACAATTGGGAGGATAGTTAACATCCAGGATAGGACAGACACAGGAATGAAATAGTATTACTAGAACTCAGAAGCCAAACCACCTGTAACTATACAGGGACTCCCAGGAAGGATCTGGACAAGTAACAAGGCAAACAGGGGAGATGCACCTGCTGTAGAAAACTCAACTTGAGAGGGAGCTAGAGAAAGAGGAATACACTGGATTCTCCCCTTCTCTCTTTCATTTTACAACAGTGCCTCAATGGCTAAACCGGTAGCCACTTAGCAAAAGAAAAACAAATACAAAAACCAAAAAAACCCCTAAAAAATAGAGTTTTCAGGATAACAGTAAGGAATTAATTGAAATTCAAATAATAAAAATTGGTACAAATGCCAACTATGCACCAGGCACTCTTTTAAGTAACAGGAATTCAGTAATAAACAAAATTGACCAATTCCCTGTCCTTGGGAGGTTTACATGTAGTACTTAATATGTACCAGTTACTCAAAATTACTGTAAATATACCAACATACTTTAAAAACATGAATCCATTAAACCTTATAAAACTCTGTGGGGTGAATATTATTACTGTCTCTCCCATTGAGATGAGAAGTGGAAAGACAGGGAGGTTGAATCCCTTCAGGCACAATGCTCACAAGTGACAGAGCCAGGATTCTAAACAAGCATTCTAGCTCAGAGTATGTTCTCTTTAATCCTATTCTACCTTATGATGCCTATAGTTTCTATCCTTTACTTAATATCATAAATTAAGATAACCATACACATAACATTGAGGAAATTTTTAAAAATCTTAAAGTGTTTACATACTAAGATTTAGAATATTTCAAACCCTTAGCATAAATTTGTTCACTAAACCCCACAAATATAAAAATTATTTCAAACATAAGTGGATGGCCATGTATTATTAATGTTGCACAAAAGCATACTGAATTTCATGAGCAACAACAAAAAAAAGAGAACTTCTAGGGAATGTTTCTACACCTCAGTTTTTAGGATTTCCAGATGGTGAGAACAAAGACTCAGAACCAGAAAATAGTATTGTAAATTAAATGTCACATGGAGATAGGGGGCCCCATAAGGGCAATGAGAATATTTGAATATAGAATATGAACTTAGCCTACTTTACAATTTCTCCATGGCTACACAAAATCAAAGAAAGCTAATAGAGGGATTTTCTAAATTACTGAGTGTAGCATTCTAAATGCTCGTTACAAGGCACCAGAAGAATTCACCAGAAGAGTCTATGCTGTGATTTCCTTCGTAAATGTGTCAATGTGAAAGCATTTTGATGCAAAATACATTTTACCTCTTTCCCCCTTATGTATTCAGAGGATCAGAGATAACATTTGTGAAACCATCATTTATTGTGCAGTACTTCACATAGAACAATAAAACAAAAAAATGTTTCCTCATAAAAGACTGAGCCATTTTGACAGTAGTTTCTTTCCTCTATTCATGGTTCTTACAAGAATACTTGCTGTGCCTTGGCCCAAATGAGTGGCACATCTTCTGGTTTAAAATTATATGGATGCAGGTCATAATGACTGACTATATGATCTTTGATTCTTTTTAACTTAAAAACTCCTAAAGTTTAAAAAAATTGAAGTGTGAACTGATGACTGTGGAATCCCTGCTGCTCTTTGTGAATGATATATGAAGTGAAAATCTCTGCCTAGTGCCTGGAATACTGACATCATGTAATTATAGCCATGCAAGCCAGCAGTCCATTTAGTCAGAAGGTCATCAGAAAAAACACACCTGTTCTATAAGTAGTGCGGTCTGCATGAAGGATACTACATGATGGGAGCCTTAGGTCTGCAGTCTAAACTTTTATTTTCCCATTTCTCAGCTACAAGGTTTATGTTTAAAAGTCATTCACATCCCAAATTCCTTCTTATCCTAATTTCAAATAGGTGTAAAATTTAATTTCTTAAAAATATTGAAATTCTAGTTATCTACTTACATGTTGTTACATAAAAGCAATTTTTAAAAACCTATTCACCTGTTTGTGGAACTCTCCTTTTGTTAATATTAAGAGGAACTGGGGCTTCCCTGATGGTGCAGTGGTTAAGAATCCACCTGCCAATGCAGGGGACACAGGTTTGAGCCCTGGTCCGGGAAGATCCCACAGGCCACGGAGCAACTAACCCTGTGTGCCCCAATTACTGAGCCTGTGCTCTAGAGCCTGTGAGCCACAACTACTGAGACCACGTGTCACAACTACTGAAGCCTGCAAGCCTAGAGTCCATGCTCCACAACAAGAGAAGCCACTGCAATGAGAAGCCTGTGCACCACAACGAAGAGTAGCCCTAACTCACTGCAACTAGAGAAAGCCTGCGCACAGTAATGAAGACCCAACACAGCCAAAAAATAATAATAATAAAAAATAAATAATAAAAAAAGTATCAAGAGGAACTAAAGAGTAAAAAAAGAGAACAGAGGCTTGAGCATGATAATTGTCTTGAAATAAATGTTGAGGCTTCATTTATTTTCTAAAGACAAATGAGAAGGTGGGTCTGCTATTCACAACTAAGAATTATTTATTGCAAAAATTCTGTAAATATATCTTTTTAAGTATTTGCACATATCTATAAATATGCTTTTAGGACTTCCCTGGTGGCAGAGTGGTTAAGAATCTGCGTGCCAGTGTAGGGGACATGGGTGCGATCCCTGGTCTGGGAAGATCCCACATGCTGCGGAGCAACTAAGCCAGTGCGTCACAACTACTGAGCCTGCACTCTAGAGCCTGTGAGCCACAACCACTGAGCCCACAAGCCACAATTACTGAAGCCTGTGTGCTCTGGGGCCTGTGTGCCGCAACTACTGAAGCCCATGTGCCTAGAGCCCGTGCTCCACTGCAGTGAGAAGCCCGTTGCACTGCAACGAAGAGTAGCTCCTGCTCGCTGCAACCAGAGGAAGCCCACGCCCAGCAACAAAGACCCAATGCAGCCAATAAATAAATAAAACTTGTACTTATCTTTAAAAAAAATAAATATGCTTTTAAATAAAATATGTACATGTAAAATATTTCTTATAATTCTATGGTAGAATTGAACTCTTTATATTGGCACACTATATATATGTGGTGTAAATAAAAGTAACGATACTGATAAGAAAAAAAACAAAAATACATATTAGACCTTAAATACCCCAATACATGTTATCTTTATAAGTAGCCATCCTTAGAGTCTGTGAATTTATTAAAATAATGTGATCACTGAACTTAATTTTGAAGTTGTCTTGAGACTTGTAAGACTCATAGAACTTAATAAATTTTTTAATACAGGAAAAATCATATAACTTTTGTATAATATGATATTTAGGTAAGGGTTACTAAACATTGGAGACATTATGAAAGTCAACATCAGGAAGCATGTCTCTTATTAGCTTTGCAATTTCATAGTAAATTAATTTATGACATGTTTCCCCTATAATTATCCACTAAGGTACAGGGATTTTTACATCCAGAACTGTTACTCAGATTTAAAGCCCCAAGACCACACTGGGCTTTGTAATGCAGGGGCAGAGAGTATACAAACCATATTTCTGCTCTGACTGCTGCCTCTTTGTCATGCTCACCTGTAGGGGGTACAAGAGGGAGTGAAAAGGCTAGAGGGAGAACAGACTCTCCTTTCTGTTTTCTACCTGTTGATTTTTCTTTCTTTTTCTATTTGCTTCCTATTTGATTCAGTACAGTGACATAGTAGTAGGCCATTCACAACAGTGACAACCAGTGAACAGTTTGTTCTAGTAAGAGTAGGATTCCTTTCCTAAAAGCCAACACTTTCAAAACCATCCTCATCATATACCTTCAGAGATGCCAGCATTTATGAAAGACTGAATGAGATTGAATAGAGGGTTAATATGCTAATATGTAAAATGTCTGGACCCATCCATGGGGCCCTCTGTTGGCTTTGAGAAAACAGTATCAGCTGAGTAGTAACTTCTCATCAGGAGTCCAGACTCATGTGGCTTTTACTCCTACCTTTTAAGTTTTTATTATACCCCTCTCTTCTCTTTGTTCCAACAACCCTAGGTGGAGAGCTACCTTTTGCAGTTGCTACCACCATGTACTTCATGTTTTCTTAATGCCTTGTCTTCAATGACAATTGTCCACTATTCTCCCATCCTTGTTTATTTTTGCAATTCCTCCCATTAAGTGGAGTTACTTCCCTTCCTCCTGAATCTGAGTTGGCATTGCAACATGCTTTGACCAATAGCATGGGACAGAAATGAAGTGAGGCAACTTTATATTTGCTCTCTTAGAGTTTTGCACCACCATGTAAGAAGTCCAACTTTGCTGTTTTCAGAGAAGCAGAAGCAGACCCTGACATTTCAGCTACCCTAACTGAGATGCCAGACATGTGGATAAGCTGTTAGGATTTTCTAGCTCCAGCTGAGCTCCCAGTTGCATGAAGTTGCATGATTTATCCTAGTTGGACCATTTGGAATAGAAGGACAGCCCGGATGATCCCTGCCAACCCACAGAATCATTAGAAAAAATAAATCATTATTGTGTTAAGTCATTAGGTAAAGGAGTAGTTGGTTACATAGTAGTATACAACTGATAAAGCCTTTTTAGTTTTTCAAGAACTAAACTTTATAATAAATATTGTCTGTTAAAACAATTGTGTTTTTGTTTTTGTTCTTTTTTTTAATTGGGGTATAGTTTTTTACAATGTAGTGTTAATTTCTACTGTTGTGCAGTTTCTATTTCCTGGCTGGACCAGGACAGATTCAAACATAAATACTGAAACCAATAAAATAATTTGTGCAAAGTGAGATTATATGTTTTGCTAGTGTTTTCTACATGCTAAACTGGTATTTTAAAAATAACATTAATTCTAAGCCATAAAGAAACTAATTATAACAGGAATCTGATTTTCAGAAAAATTTAAAGAATTCATTAAACAGGATAATGATGGGACAGGCTAATAGCTACTTTTGAAGAAACAGCACATTTTATTAAAGGAAATGTTTGGTATTTAACTACACACCTACTATTTGTCTTAAATCTATTGTACAGGTTACTGACAATATATTAAACAGAATTACATTCAGGTCACTTTATATAGTCTTCAGATGAAGATAATAAAGCTAATATTATGTTACCAATGAAACGATTATAATGAAACTGATATAATATATTAATAGCATTTTTTATTGTAGGGTAAAATACTAATGTCAGTGTGAGGTGCTATGAATGGATAATAATTATGGCAGTGAGTGTTAATAGGTATGAGTTGATGGATACATTGTAACTATAATGGGTTTAAAACATTGAGTCTTAAATTTGGTTTACGAGAAGATATCAATGAGAAATGATATTAGAAAGTTTGTAATAGTAAAAGGCCATAAGACAGAGACATTTTACTTTACAAAACATTTCAACAGAGGAGCTTATGATATTAAAGAAGACTGTCTTCCACAGACAGATCTGAGCAAGATTTAGCATAATTTTCTTGGAATCAGGTACTCCTAAGACCATCGAGACATAGAAAGAAAACATTCCCAGGAACCACATAATATCAATTTATTTATATCAGAGCATTCTATCAAGGCAGGATTTTAGTACATCAAGATGCATAGAAGACCACCAAATCTGCAAGTATAAGGATTATCTGAGCATGCAAAAATGTGGAAGGAATGAATCTCCAAATTTTACCCTCATGAGTCTTTAATAACAATCAGTCCTCAATCAGGGGAGAGGGAAGGATGCACAAGCCCTATAATAGCAATGGTATACTGTGTTTCCTTCTTCTTTTTCCTTTTAGTGAGTCTTCCCTAATACCCTCAGGTGAAAGATCTGAAATAACTTCTTCCTGCTATGATTTTAACATGTATATCTCATATAAAACCAATTTATACTCTTGTTTAAATACATATAATGCTTGAAATAAAGTTTCATGCCTATTTGTAACATCCTAAAACTAGGAATGCTGTGAGTTTCCTCCAGTGAGTACAAAGTGTGTGTGGGGGGGGGTGGGCATACTTAGAAATGAATAGTTGATAAACAGAGGTAGGAAGTAACTTCCACTTCTGCAAAATAGTATTGAAAAATATGTGTATGTGGGTAGGCAATTGGAAAAGACACACGGAGGACAATAAAGATAGTCAAATCATATTCCTCTGTATGCCTGTCTGAATAAAAGTTCCACATCTGGGGCTTCCCTGGTGGCGCAGTGGTTGAGAGTCTGCCTGCCAATGCAGGGGGGACGGGTTCGTGCCCCGGTCCGGGAGGATCCCACATGCCGTGGAGCGGCTGGGCCCGTGAGCCATGGCCGCTGAGCCTGCGCGTCTGGAGCCTGCGCGTCTGGAGCCTGTGCTCCGCAACGGGAGAGGCCACAGCAGTGAGAGGCCCGCCTACCACACACACACATAAAAAAGTTCCACATCTGAAAAAAAGTTACTTTAATAACTTTTATAAGGTGCCTACTCTCTGCCAGGCACTGTTCTAAATTCTTTATACATATCAAGTAGATCAGTCCTCACAACATTATTACTTAACCACAATTATTACTACCATTTTATAGATGAAGAAACAAATAAATAGTAGGTAAAATCACTACTCATATCATATAGCTAATTAATGGTGTAGTCAGGATTTAAAAACAAGCTATGTATATACTGCTGTGACTATGCTTAAAATTATGCTGTTGTTGCTAAAACATATGTGATTAAGTTTCACCACAAAATAATAAATCAAATTAGATAAAAAAGATGTTCTGCAACATTTAACTTGCATATCAAGTCAATAAAAACCTATTTTCTTGAGTTCATTGTAAAAGGAGAAGAATTCTGACCATCAAAGGTGGGAAGAATTGTCTTTTTCATGCTTATTAAAAAGTACACATATTTATATAAATAGCATAGAAAGCAGACATTTTTACAGTGAACACATATTGTGTCCAACATTGTAGGGCATGCACTCTATAACACAGTAATTTTCCACATTATGAGCCTAGGTTTCCTAAGGTAAAAACTAGGCAATAAATGTTTCCAGATTCCTTTGCTTCTGGTGTGCATGCATCTTCCTAGGTACTGCCAGTTCAAAGCAACCCAATGAGTCCTTAATTCAAAAGTGGTTGTAGTTGCATATTCTAGCAAACATTTGGGAGAGGTGCAACTATCTTTGAGGGTGGCAGAGGTGGTTTAATTTATTAAGTATGTTGCTGTGGTTAGAAACTTGTTATTCCTAAATGTTTGGTGTTTGTATAAATGTTTTGGCATGTGTGTACAATATTGGCTAATATTTTCAAATCTTTCTCTCAGAAGATGGAGTCCCAGGGCTCACTTACTATGGGTGTACTAATGTACATGGGGTATTTAAGTATTTTCATAAATGTCTTATTAACTTACACAACTCTGATCAGCTTTGAATGTCTTGAATACTGCCTTACCTTCAAGTTAAATATTATCATTAAAAAATGCCAATCTGATGGGTGAAAAATGCTGTCTTACACTTAATGCTTATTTCTTTGTTCATATTTTATTTGTGTTCATATTTTATTATCCATGTGTATTTTGTTTTTAGTTTTCTGTTGATGTCCTTTAAGCATTTTGTTTGTATTCTTTTATTTTTTTTTACACTTGCAAGCTAGAAATATATTAAATATGTTAAATCTTGTTTCATATTCGTTAAAAGTAGTTGTATATTTGTTTTAGAAAAAGTAAATTATAATTACAGGTGTTGATGATATTAACAATAATAATTTTGTTTACTGTTTTACTTTTCATGTACAACATCCCCTGACTAGTGGAGAAACAACTTTGGTTATTCATGTTTTATTTTAAAATTATTTTTGAAAAGCTCTTATTTGTTCAAACCATAACAATGGTTTTAGAATTCAAAGAGCTAACAAAAGGCTAGAATATGCAAGGAAAATTTAGGTATTGAAAGCTTATTCTTACATAAATATAAGTGAAATGACATATGTTAAAGTATATATAAAAACATGATTTTATTAACTCGCAAATATGTATTAAGTACTATTTATACTGTTTTATATTGGTAACATAAAAGATACAAAGTGAATCATAATGAAATTTTTCTTAATGCACTTTTTCTTGGTAAATGAATAATAGTTTAAAAAACACTTAATAGTTTTAAAAAATACTATTTGAAAATGTTCTATTGTTTTACCACCATAAAAATTCAATTAGTGAAATCAATTTCAGTTTTTTTTAGTGGGCTTTTTTTCTTTTTTCATAAATGTTGCTATACTTCTTTCTACACAACAAATACAATGACTGAGCAATTCTAACAAGGGGATATACATGGAGCTCCTGAAAGGGAGGAAGAACAAGAAGAAATAAAGAACTATGGAAAAATAATCAAGCGTCCTGTGCAGATGGGAAAAGGAAGTCTGCCCAGAGAAAGTACTGAATTCTAAGTTATAAAACTTAATATTCACAACATGCTCTGGTTCATCTAGGCTGGCATTAATAAACAATGACCCGACTAAAAAAGATAGGTGTGTGATGCTGGGTCTTCCATGAGAAAATGTTTATCAGCACCAGATGAGTATCTGAGGAATGCCACAATGAAGTCTGTCAAAGGTGATGTGGAAAATCTTGGAGTCTAAAAGTTAGGTAATGGAATCAGTGATGCTTACTTTTTTTTTTGGAACTGAGACTAATTTGCTGTCTTAGTTTTAACTCTCAAATTTTACTAGTTAGAATGTACAAACTAAAAATAACTGAAGCTGACACTTTGATCAAGATGTGGATTATGGTAGAGGAATGGAGTGTGGAAAACTTTGAGGCTGATAAGCATTTTAAATGTAGACCAAACAATGTGTGCATTTTTTTTCTTTTTGTAAGTTAGAATAATAAGTGTCCAATATTTGCCCTTCTCATTCCCTGTGAGAAACAGGAAAGGGCATTTCCCTCATATTGTCAATTTAAAAATATAACTGGGAGCATAAATTTTACAGTGGTTAGAGTAGGTGATTTGAAGCATCACCAAGGTTTGCCTGTTTATTCTGTTTAGAAGGACTTTAAAAATCTATATAGGAATTTGGAGTGCTGCACTTTTGTATGGGCAAAGGAATGTAGGAAAAGGATCATCTACAATTTGGCATGTTTATCAGGTAGGGACCAATGTGAAATCGATGTTATTGGGATATAACAATGCAAATTATTAAGCAATAATATTGAACAAAAACAGCTGTTATATTATATGATTGTTTACTTATAAGAAGGAAATCATATGGTTTTGTGAATGCATACTTAAGAAATAGACATTGAAGCAAAAATTCCAAATGAAGACTTGTGAAATGAGTTTTGTTTAGTTGTCCATTGATTAATACACATCAATATAAACAATAAAACTACTAATCTCAATTCTGAATTTCACTTACGATAAATATATTCTAAATTTTGTGTACGTTCCCTCTTAGAATCAAGCATTCAAATTTTCATTTTTATTGCTACTATATATATTTTTTCTCTGATTATCTATCCAATTTTTTTGTCATGCAATCAAAAATTTGGATAACTTATGATACAACAAATGACAGATTTCAATTTTTCTTAACATTTAGATCGATATCAAAGATAACACATACAGAAAATCAGTAACAAATCTATTTTTAAAAAGTTTAGCAATAAATATGCCTCTTCTAAACTCCCAAACATAGCATTCACTTGACACCTAATTACATCTCATCTTAATTTTAGTCAATTGGAAAATATTCTGAGTAGTTACTCTGTGAAAATGACCATGTGGATATAAACACGTTAAAAATTGTTTCCCACTTACCCCTAACTCTTAATTGAGTGCATCTTATTTCTTTGAGATGATCACTTTCTCCATCAAAGTACATGCTGTAAACATTTTATCATTTTTCCCCACGTAAGTACTACATAACTGCTATATCGTACAGTAGGTATGTAAATAATTCATTTTATAACAAGACAAATGAGGAGTCACAGAGTTTTAAGTACAAATATTGCTATGTGTGTGGGTTTGAAAGTTCTTGTGAGCTAACATGATGGATTTCAGCTAGGCAAAGTTAAACACATGCATTTGTTCAAGAACTAATTGTTCTATAATTTATAGGTGGCAACTTGGAATTCAGAGACTCAATCTATTTGATCAACTAGAATATATTTAAACTAAAATTGTCATGCTACTTTTTATTCCCAGAATTAGTGGCTATTTACTTTTTTAACATGCTTTTATCTCTAGTGTTATTGTTTGAGAAATCAAATCAGACTATTACCTTCCAGATACAAGTTTGTTTGTTTTAAAAATGTAATGAAAGTATATCGTTCTATACATTCTTAAATGTGCTGTCAAATTTCCCTTTTATGATTTAAATATGGTTATAAATTGTTTTGGTTACATTCTGCACCATAACAAACCAGCCTAAGATGTAACGGCTTAAAATAAGGGTTGACAAAATACCCACAGTCTGTGGCTGGGTTTTGTACAACCTGTTAGTTAAGCATGATTTTCACACTTTTTAAACAACAGGGACCGTATGTGGATCACAAATCCTAAAACATTTAATATATGACCCTTCGCAAAAATGGGTCAATAGCTGGCTTAAACCAACCACCATTTTTTTATATATCACAATTTGGATGGGGCTCAGCTGATTGATTTGTTTACTAGTCTTGCTTCAGGTCTCTCAGGTGGTTGCAGTCAGATGGTGGCTGGGATTCAGCTGATGTTGGTTAACTATAACCTTGTACTTCTCCATGTGGCTTTTCTCTCCGGTTGTTACCTCATCATCCAGGACCTCTCCACACGGACTTCTCTGTTTACAGGGTAGCCTGGATTTCCTGCATGATGTCTTACAGCCCCAAAAGCATAAAAAAGGAAGCTGCCTTAATGCTCTTTTTTTTGGTGGGGAGTGGTTGGAGATCTTCCATGTACTCTTTTTTTTTTTCCTTGTTGGTTTATTTTAAATATAGCAGTGTGTACATGTCAATCCCAAGCTCCCTATCCCTGCCCCCCACCCTTCTTCCCTGGTAACCATAAGTTCGTTTTCTAAGTCTCTGAGTCTGTTTCTATTCTGTAAATAAGTTCATTTGTATCTTTTTGTTTTTAGTTTCTGCATATAAGCGACATCATACAATATTTCTCTTTCTCTGTCTTAGTTCTCTCAGTATGACAATCTCTAGGTCCAACCATGTTGCTGCAAATGGCATTACTTCATTCTTTATCATGGCTGAGTAATATTCCATTGTATACATGTACCACATTTTCTTTATCCATTCCTCTGTTGATGGACATTTAGGTTGCTTCCATGTCTTGACTACTGTAAACAGTGCTGCAATGAACACTGGGGTGCAGGTATCTTTCGGACCATGTTTTTCTCTGGATATATGTCCAGGAATGGGATTTCTGGATCATATGGTAGCTCTATTTTTAGTTTTTTAAGGAACCTCCATACTGTTCTCCACAGTGGCTATACCAATTTACATTCCCACCAACAGTGTAGGAGGGTTCTCTTCTCTCCATACCCCCTCCAGCATTTAGTGTTTGGGGATTTGTTTTGATGAGAGCCATTTTGACTGGTGTGAGGTGATATCTTATTGTAGTTTTGATTTGAATTTCTCTAATAATTAATGATGCTGAACATTTCATGTGCCTCTTGGCCATCTGTATATCTTCTTTGGAGAAATGTCTATTTAGGTCTTCTGCCTATTTTTTGATTGGGTTGTTTGTTTTGATGATATTAAGCCACATAAGCTATTTGTAAATTTTGGAGACTAATCTCCTGTCAGTCACATCATTTGCAAATATTTTCTCCCATTCTGACTTAATGCTCTTCTTAATGCCTGGGCTCAGAACTTCCAGAATGCCGCTTCCTCTGCATTCTATTTATCAAATTAGTCACAATTCTAGCCTGAATTCAACTGGAAAGACCCACCTCCTGATTTATGGAGTACCATTTGCATACCGTGAGGGGCAGATGTTTTGAGACCATCCACCTCCTGGCCATAACAATTTATTTCCTTCCATGTGCCATGTACACCCATTCCTTACTAGATGCCCCAAACTATTGTCCCTTTACAGTATCAGCTTGAATTCTAGAATTCCCTTGTCTAAATTAGGAACAGTGTGGATGAGGCTCCTCTGGTGTAATTTCTGTTTCACCTCCTTGGATACTGACACTTTTGAACTAGGAACCTTTGAAATAGGGAGTTTTCTGTACTCCATTCACCCAACATATAACAGCGAGCAGGGACAAAGAATCTGTAGTTGGCTCTCACACAAATAAGTGGAAAGTAGTAGGAAGAGAGGAATAAGCAGCTCAAAGCAATTTTTATATGCAACTGATATATCTAGTTCCTTGATTAGAGCTTCCAGCTCCATTAAAGTGGTTCCCCACAGATGTTGGCTCCAATCTCCAGCACTCACTTTGTCCTCTGAGTTAACCTCACTTTTGTATAAGAAATGACTCATGTTTGCAGCTCAGTAACTTTTTCAGCCTGCATGCTGCTTATAGATTCTGAGGTCCCAGGGCGACTCTTGCCATTATGAATTTCATCTGTTCCTTTCAGAACACTGTGATATAATTCCTTTAATAATATTTACGGATTTTTATGTGTCAAATTATAATAAAATCCTTTAGATTAAAAAAAAATACCACTCATTTCTTTCAAAGGTGAAATCCTCGCCACCTTGGACCTCCTGTGAGGCTGCTGAGGTAAAGTGTCCTTAAGATTCTTAGAAATCCTATTTTGGACCAAGAGACTTTTTCATCTAGGTGAAAATGTCTAGAGATAACAAATTAGATTTTTCTTAGGTTTAACAAAGGTGTTTACACTAATCCTTGATCTAAAATTTACTCTGAGGTTAGGTTTTACTGGCAATGGCCCAGATTTGACCTTTACTCTGAGGCTACTGCCTACTTTATTTCCTTTTCCTTCTAGAAAAACTGAAAATAAGACAAAGTTTTATTTTTGGAGTTAGAACATTCCTGCTTCTTTATGTTTCCTCTAAATTATCCTGCCAAATTGAGGAGTCCCTTTTTAGCTCATCTGGCTTCTTCTATACTTCATCATCGACAGATTTTATTTTGTTTTTCACCAAACAAAACCATAAAACAGTTTACATTCTCAACATTCTGCCTAGATATCTCATTAGCCAGACCAACAAGTTGTATAGGTCTCCTTTCAATCTTTCGTGATGCCTTCATTGACTGTTTTATTATTTTGTTTTGTTTATTATAACTTAGGTCTCTTTCTTTCCAGCTCAAATAATTTCCTTCTTTCCTTCAATCCTAAGTCTTCTCAAGGTGCTTCCAGCTTCTACCCAACACACTGTCCCAAAATGAATGACACATTTTAAGGTTGTTTTTTTTTTTTGGTGTGATAGCAATGCACCATTTCTATATAAGTCTATTGCACTTCAATATTGTCAAATAACAGATAACTCCAAAATTTGGTGGTTTATAGAACAACGATTTTATTTTATCTTGTGATTCTGTGGGTTGGCCAGAATGAGCTATCAGGTTGCTTTAAAGATCTAGCTTGAGGTCTCTTAAGTAGATGTAGGTGTAATCTCATGTAGGTGTAATCAGATAGTAGCTGGGCTGTCTGCTGCTTCTCTTTGTGGCCACTCTATGTTGTGTCTAATCTTCCAAGACCTCATCACGTGGATCTCTTTCTAGCAGGACAACTTGGACTTCTTGGCAGCTCAGGACTCTGTGATGGAGACCTTAGGCTGCCAGGTCTTCTTAATGGCTGGGTCAGAAGCCCTGAAACCCCACTTTAAAGTCCACATTCTATTGACAAAGCAGTCACAGGACTAGCTCAGGTTCAAGGGGAGGAGCATTACCACTTTTGATGGTAGACAGTGAAGGGGGTGGTAAATAGGTTTCACTATCTTTGGAAACCAGCTAACACATATCAGGGCGGGGTGGGGGGCGGTGTGTGTGTGTATATTTAAAGCCAAATTAAATTGCTGAAAAGCAGGCTTATAATCTATTTTACTATTTTTCTTTCCATTTTGGAGAATAAAAAAGATGCTGGTTTACCCATCTTTTCCCACTGGGGGGAAAAAATAAAAGAAATGGATACTACAAATAAAGTGAGGCAATGTATAAATCAGAATACTTTTTGTCAGTTTGCACCATTTTAGGAGATCACTTTTATTAGTCTAACTGGAACATTTAATTGCCATCTAGAAATCTGTGACAATACTGGAGTTTATAACAATTTGATAATATATTCTATCCTTGTTCTAAGGGAGGACTGTTGGCTGTATGAATGATATAATAAATTTGCCTTCAAAACTTGAAACCCAGAAAACTGGAAAACAAGTAAGAGCATTCAATACCACAAATGATAAAAACCTTAGAATTGAAATTTTTGGAGGAGTTGGTGTCCCAGAATTAGCAACATCTTAATATGTGTAGCCTAAGACCCTGGCCCCTCACCCTGACAGTTACACAAATTAGACACTGAATGTCCAGTACTACTAAACTTTTATCATTGTGTAAATGGGGCAATATGGCTCATATAGATAGCAATCACAGTTATCTTTTATAACAAATCATAATTTGGTTAACTGCTCAACTTAAGAGATAAATTTTAGCAGCAACATTTAATACTCAATTATTTCATCTCTTTTACTGATATTGAAAACAGCACTTGATTTCTCTTTGGAGGATTACATTTGCATTATTTTGTGAACGTTTGGAAAGAGTAGACAAACCGCTGAAAGACCATATTTTTTTTCTTTGTCTTTTAGGAGAAGGAAATTCAGACTTCCTTTCAATATATTTTTAGCTATGTTGATATCTCACATACAAACATTACTCAGATAATATTGACATATCATATATTATTACCGAGGTGCTGGTTTCAATAGAAAGTAAATTATAAGTTCTCAGAATGTGAGTTGATGCCTAGAATTAGAAAGTTTTATGCAATTGTATGTGAAAATTATGCATGATAACTGCCAACTCCAGGTTACTGTAACACCTTTTGAAACCTGCTGAATTATTGAGTTTAATACTCTCTCTTAACATCCCTTCACTGTAGTGAAAACACCTGTACAATGATTTTATACTCAGGCAATATTCCAGATATGTTGCCATTCTTAAGGTAAAAATGTGTGAATTTATTTTAGAAATTGAGCAAACTATCTATTTTAATATAATCTCCACTTGGGTAATTACCTTGTGAAGAGTGTGCATACTTTTCTTTTTTCAGCTCTTCTAATTTACCATGGCTGCATATTTGTACAGATCCTAGAAGACACAGAAACTCACTCATTAGAATCCCTGCAATCTGCTAGTGTTAGTCTATGTGAAATTTACAATCCTTTCATGGAATTGATCACTGAATATATTAAATCTCTTTAGAGTAGATCAATTTTAGTATAGTGATCATTCTGTACTTTCCAAATAATTGCGTTTGGTTGAATACATAAATTAAGCTTCAGAGACATGTTTTTCTGAACTCCAATGTGCAATAGTGCAGACACACAGTAAACCTTGGAGTTTCATACAAGCAAATTGGCTTCTGAGCAACAATAGAGAAAATGGTGACTTTTGCACTCAAAGGAGAAAAGCAGATGGTGAATAAAATTCAGAGAGACTCAAAATATTCCAAACTTTGAAAATTGTAGGAATAAATCACAAGCACAATATGAAAAGGGGTTGGCTGGTTTGGACTCTTACACCACAGTTCAAATAGCTTTATATGTGAAGAAACCAAACTTTAATCCAGGTGGCTGCATGAATCACTAAAATTACAGGTGATTTAAATACCTCCTTAGTCTTGTGGAAGGTCAATATATTTTGCAATATGCTGACAAATACCCATGGCTTATGATTTCATGCTTCCCTCTGGTTCCAATCCTATTGCTACCAAATTCTCTTACTTATGTTGCCATGTCTCATGTCCCTGCCCAGCATCAATTCAAATATGGAACATTAAATTTTCACATGCTGTCTTTTATAAACTAATTAAATAATATATGTATATTTAGATAGCAAAAGATACTCAAAATCTATGGGAAAATCATTAACATTGCAATGCAAATGGCAAATAAGGTTAAGTTAAATGTTTGATTTTTCTTAAACTCCCTTGTTTACACACCTCCCCAAATTCTCCTAGATGCCATTATGAAGCCTTATTTCTCTCTTATGGTGCACTTCATATTTATCCCTTTTTATCTGCTCCTATCACTTGACATTCCTAAGCAATTTAGATGAATAAAAGGAAGATAACTTTAAAAAATGTGTAAAATCTGTGAAAAAATTATCCATAGGGGAATGATAGCCTGGGGACAAGAATTGAGGTGTTATTCTTTGCTAAAATCAAGATGAATTATTTAACCTATTTAAATATTAAAATATTTAAAAAATAAAATTGAAAATATGCATGCAAAATACTAAAATTAATCATAATCTAGCATTGATATATAACTGCTGTTAACTTTTTAGTGTATTCCTTCCTAGTCCTTTGATATATGATTGTCTATGCATTCAGAGGTAACCTCACCTAACATTACAGCTTATTTCTGTATAATAATTTTTATCTGCATATTTGACACTATGGAGGCAAAGACCAACATATTAATCTATAAAGATAATAACATTTAGTGGACCTAAATGCAAGAGAATATGTAAAGAGGCTTGCTGAAAAATCACAGTAGATGGTTTACTATTCAGACTTATTAAGTAAATAAAATCTGATAGTTCAAGTAACTCATATGAGCTTTAGAATAAAGGAATAATTACTGATACTTCTTGGCAATTAAAGTGATACTTATTTTGCAAATTTTGTAGATTAATAAGTAAATTTTTAATATCCATGTTCCCTAAATGCAAATATGTTATTTTTGGCTGGTGATAGAACAAAAGTGTGTTCATTGTTTTTTTTAAATGATCATCAGACACATGAAAACATGTCATCTGTATTATATTAATAGGGAAATGGCTCAAGGTAAACATATTTTCCCAGGAAAGTATCTCAAAAAAACTCTCAACAAACTAAGATAGTGAAAGAATGACTTTTTCTCCCTAAAATCGGGACTATGGCAAAATGTCCTCTCTTACCACTTCTGTTCAGTATGGTGCATAAGGTTCTCGCCAGTGCAATCAGCCAATCAGGCAAGATGAAAAAATAAAAGATATCTGGGTTTCAAACTGCTTTACTCGCAGGTAGTATGAACATGTATAAAGAAAACCTGAAGAATCATAAAGAAAAAAAAACTATGAAAACTAATGAGTCCAGGAAGGACTCAGAAAAAAGATCAATACACAAATGTCAAATGTATTTCCACACACTAGCAATAAATAATCCAAAAAATGAAATTAAGAAACTAAGTATATACACATAGTATCAAAAAGAATAGTTAGAAATATAGTTGACAAAAGAAGTGGAAAAAGGGAGACACACAAATCCACAAAATCTTCCTGAGGGAAATTAAAAAAAAAATCTTAAGTACATAAGAATATTATGTCCATGCATTCAAAAGCTTATGATTATTAAGATGGCAATTTCTGTTCTACAGATTTAGTGCAGTCTCTATCAAAGTCTAAGCAGAATATTTCAAAGGTACAAGGTAACTACTAAAATACATATGGAAAAGCATAAGACATAGAGAATCAAAAACAGCCTTAAAAAAAAAAATGGAGAATTTTCACTGCCTGACTTCAAAAGTTAGTACAAAGAGGAATGACATTAGCAACAATGGCAGAGTAGGTAGTTTCCAGGGCTCATCTCTCCACAAAAACAGCGAAAAAATGAGCAAAAAGTGTCAGAATCAACTTGTGGGAGCGCTGGAAAACAGAAGTTTACACGAACCAAGTGAACGCTAAATCAAATAAAAGCCACCTGAAAAGGAGTAAGAGGGCTTTGCAACATTTTTACTTGTCCTGAGCCACCAGACTCCCCGACTCACCGGCGGTCTTGAAGAAGGCAGCCCAGGTTCCCAGTGTGCGACCCGGCTCCACACGGAGCAGAGCAGACCTTCTCATAAAATTGCATCTGTCAGTTTTTCTAGAAGCTGCCTGAAGAACTGCTCTGTTATAAAGAAACTGGAACTCTCTGAGAGAGAAAAAGTTGCTATGTAGCCGGCATCCTCAAAACATTGAAAGCCAAATGAAAAACCTCTCTGCCACCTCGGACAAATGATTCCCACCTGAGGAAAACAGAAAACTATAGGGAGTCTGAGAGGAAAAGCTGAGCAGAGAGCTTTTTCCGGGGAAGCGGGGCATGGGAAAGCTCCGGCTCAGACTGGGGATTTAAAAGCCACGCGCATGCCCAGGACAAGGCGCATGCTCAGAGAAGACCTGAGAAGACCCGAAGCTTTCCTCTGGTCTGATCTTGCCGCTTAAAGGCGGGAAATGAGTTGCCGACTGGAGCGGTGAGCAGCCTTGCTGAGCGTCAGAAGAGTGACCTAATTAGAGCCAATCTGCAAGGACTGGAAAGGTAGTGTTTTCTTACTTTTGCTTCAGGCATTTAAGGAAACCTCTGTTCACAGGGCAGCCTGTACCTGTTGCAAAGCTTTCTTTTGTTACAGGCTCCACTGGAAACTAGCTGCTTTTCGGGTTAGTAAATGCGCGGGAGTAGCACACGCCAATGAGGATTATACTGCCTCAAAATTCTGAGGCCCACTAGTGCGTTGTGTGTGTGTATGTTTTTTTTGTTTTGTTTTGTTTTTTGTAAGAAGGGCCAGATACAGGAACTTATTCATGGCTATAAAAGGGAGAGGGCTTCCCTGGTGGCGCAGTGGTTGAGAGTCCGCCTGCCAATGCGGGGGACTCGGGTTCGTGCCCCGGTCCGCGAAGATCCCACATGCCGCTGAGCGGCTGGGCCCGTGAGCCATGGCCGCTGAGCCTGCGCGTCCGGAGCCTGTGCTCCGCAACGGGGGAGGCCACAACAGTGAGAGGCCCGCGTACCGCAAAAAAATAAATAAATAAAAGGGAGGAGAGCTTGACATGCCCACACCCCTGGACCTCTAGAAACTCTCCTGAGGTAAAAGGGCCCGGAATTTTTTTTTTTTTTTTTTGTGGTATGCGGGCCTCTCACTGTTGTGGCCTCTCCCGTTGCAGAGCACAGGTTCCGGACGCGCAGGCTCAGCGGCCATGGCTCACGGGCCCAGCCGCTCAGCGGCATGTGGGATCTTCGCGGACCGGGGCACAAACCCGAGTCCCCTGCATTGGCAGGCGGACTCTCAACCACTGCGCCACCAGGGAAGCCCTTGAATATGTCTTGAATGGAGACATTCTCTGAGATGGGGAATACAAGAGGCTCTTGTTCTGATCTGGAATTTGGTTACAAATTCAGGTGCTACATATTGATAATTTATAGACCTCAATTATATGCACTGTCACACTTTTCTCTCTGTGAAAAAAGCTGAACTGGCTTTTTATGGTAAACTTTGTGTTCCTCGTCTTTTTAAATTAAAAAAAAATTGAAGTATAGTTGACTTACAGTGTAATACTAGTTTCAGGTGTACAGTGATTTGATATTTTTATATGCTTATTCTCCATATAAAGTTATTATAAAGTATTTGGCTATATTTCCTGTGCTATCCTTGTATCTTATTTATTTTATACCTAGTAGTTTATGCCTCTTAGTCCCCTTCCCCTATTTTGACCCTCCCATCACCTCTCTCTCCCCAGTGGTATCTACTAGTTCTGTGTATCTGTGAGTTTGTTTCTGTTTTGTTATATATGTCTTTTGTTTTATTTTTTAGATTACACGTGTAAGTGAAATGCTAGGTATTTTGAAAGTAAATAAAGCATTTGTTCCCAAAGGGTTCATAGTCTGGTGGGAGAAAAAGCTTATTTATTGAGTACCTACTGTAGGCTAGACATGATTTTAGACACTAGAATCTTGAATAAAACAGAGGCAATCGTTTCCCTTGTGACTCACATTTTAATAGAAATATGCACAGGGTATAAAACAGCATGGAGAAGGAACAGGTAATTGGCCCCAGTGACTCAGAGAATGCTCAGAAGAAAAGGTGAATTTAAAAGAAATCTTGGAAGGATGTGTTTAGCAGGATGATAGGATGGGAAAACATCCCAGCAGAGGGAGAAAGCAAGTGAAGCAGCAGAGAGGCGTGACAGGGACCTCTGGGGAGGAAGGCAAGGACTAGGGGAGAAGCAGGGCTGACCTGGAACTAGGCAACTCTCCATGTAGAAGTCAAGATGCTGGAATCGAGGATGAATCGAGACCTCTATCTCTGGCTATGTGAACATATATCAAGACGGTATGGAATGGAAGGGAGATAATGATAAATTTAAAATTCACTGATGATGAAATGTCTGTGGGACTGACAAATAAATCAGTAGGTAATAAAAACAACAGGGAAGAAGTATGGACTGAAAATGTAGAGTTCAAATCACCCATCACTTCAGCTTACACTCCTTCTATGACTTCCCACCCTCTATCTGCATCATCTCACATACGGCTGCCAACCCTTTAAAACAAACAAAACCCCACAATCTAACAATATTTTTCTAAAAGATCACTGAACACCAAACAGAACCATCTCTTCTCAATATTCAATTATTTAAATTAGCTAAATTTATGTAAAACCTATTACACTGCCCTTATTTTTCTGTTTCATGGTAGCCTATCTGAAACCCTAATTTTGAAAACCACCAATGTATTCCAAGAGATCAAGTTCAAACATAGCTTTAGCATCAGAATATTATGGTCAAAACATTTCCTCCTCTTTCTCCTGATTGTATCCTGATGCTGCTTCCAGCACATCTTGCCCTCTGACTGTTCTTCAAGTCTCATACCCTGCTCTTTCTGCCCAGTCTGGCTGTCCTTCTTGACACCAACACATGCACGTGGCAAGCACCCACTCATTTTAGGTGAGACTCAGCTTAAATGTCATCTCTTCCAGAAAGCTCTCCCTAGAAATCACCACCACTCCTATTCTTCCACATAATGAACTGGTGAGTTCCCTAATTTAAAGAGATTGCTTTGGTACATATGATGTTCATCAAAGTGTACCTAGAACACAGGGCTTATTACTCAACAGGAAGAAAATGATTGTATCTGCACTGGTCAAAATCATGCAGTCCAGCATGGGCATCATCTACAAAGACATGGCCACCAAAATGCTGCAGGAGATCACTCTTCATGATGCCACAGAGTGTTAGTGTGGACATGATTATTTTGGAGAAGAGTGCATTTTTAGCCCTCAGGGCAGAAAATAAGAAAACAAACTACATCAATTAAAACATCAGAAATGAAATGATCAAAGTATGAGTAGACCTCAGTCTGGAAAAAAGCAGGGTATGACTGTATGTACTGCATGAGAGGAAGCTGCCTATGCTGAGCATAGACCAGTGTGTCTTAGGGCTCACACCCAAGCAGACAGGGAGATATCAGGTTGCTGGCCTGCAAACCAAGCTCAAACCACACAAGCCTGATAATATTAAATATTTAGCAGGGTTTGTATCTATGTGCCTAACATAGGCTCTAGGATTTTATCACCCATAGATATAACAAAATATCTACTTATAGATAAAAACAGCTTTTATCTTAGTACCCCTGGAGATAGTAGAGAATAAAGGTTATTTTATTTTTTTAAATTAATTTTTATTGGAGTATAGTTGATTTACAATAAGATAATTTTAATTGCATTTATTTGTTTAGCTTCAATAAATTATGAGCTCCTTAAGAATCAAAAAAAAGAAGAAGAAAAGAACGTAATCAGGTGAACAGTATTATGTATTTTTAATGCAACCACCTACACCTTTCTCTGTTCACTGGCTTCTCTGCGCTAGCAGTAGTGGGATGTGGCATCAAAATTGAGGCCAAAAATAGGCTGGATGTAGAACTAGAGCTTTGTTCTCCTCTGCCTCAGGAAAGACACCTCAGCAAAGCCAAAAAATCAGCTATCATGTGATAAGTGCCAAAGCAGGCAAACCACTAAGTGAAGTTACCTTGGATAAACAAAGTATTGAGGCAACATTTTTGGCTTTGAAGAACTTATGTTTTGGCTATAAAAATTTAAAAAAGAAAGAACTAAAATATCAATAGGCAAAGATACGTGGATGTGTGTGTGCATATGTGTCCAGAAAATAAGAAGTGCTTGAGGAGTGGTATAGACATATTAAAATGATATATAAGAAAGCTTACATGGGATGTAGTTACCAAATATGGAATACTTGAATATCAGCATATATACTAGTGGCAGATTATAATCTACTGAGAAAAGTAAGATTCATGAGTTTATATACTCCTTTGAATAAATAAGAGAGAAAAAATGTTCTTCCTTATTGTAAAATGTCACCTAGTAAAATGTTTACGGACTGGTGGAATTAGAGGACCACCATTTAGCAACCAAAATAGTTACACTTGACAAGAGAAAAATCATCAGTGGTTGCTAAAATTGTTGAATGAAAGCATAATAGGAAGTAGGACTTTAACTAGTTTCAAAGCATCACCTCACAACACACTCAATAATTATAGACTTTGAATTTGTAACTTAACTCTGGAAAAACCTGGCAGATACCACCTTAACCATGTGACCAAAATGAACATCACCAGTACTGGAAGAGGTCAAAACCTTGTATCACCTGATAAAATATAATGGAAAAAAAAACCACATTTCTGATAAGATATAATGAAATGTAATGAAAATAAAATACTTCTGTGATATTTCTGCCAAAAATTCATAACTAGAATCTAAGCAGAGGGAGAGGGAGAAGACATTAGATAAAAGTAAACTAACATAATCAACAAAATGGCAAGCTTGTAGTCTTCAAGATGTTAAGATTATGAAAGATATCCTGGACATATCATTGTGCTATAAAGTTCTTTATTGGGTAGAGGATAAAATTTGAATGGTGTTTGTAGATTAGATGGTAGGATGATTATCAATATTTATTTCCTGATTTTTATGGTTATACTATATATATTTTGTGATTATTTTTTAGAGCAATTTCAGGTTGACAGCAAAATTGAGAGAAAGTTACAGAGATATTTCATATTGCCCCTTGCTCCATACATGCATAGCCTCCGCAATTAATAACATCCCCCACCAGAGTGATATATTTGTTACAGTTGATAAACCTACATTGAAACATCATTATCACCAAATTCATAGTTTACATTACAGTTCACTCTTGCTGTTGTACATTCTGTGGGTTTTGACAAAGGCATCATACCATATACCTATAATTATAGTATCATAC
The DNA here is from genome assembly GCF_964374135.1 of Grampus griseus. NCBI lineage: Eukaryota > Metazoa > Chordata > Mammalia > Artiodactyla > Delphinidae > Grampus > Grampus griseus. Next base: position 25,992,343 of record NC_139011.1, read on the forward strand.
AGTGTATTTTCACTACCCTAAAGATACTCTGTTATGCATTTGTTCCTCCCCCCCGCAACATGCATGGATCTTCTTACTGTCTCCATAGTTTTGCCTTTTCCAGAATTTCATATAGTTGGAATCATACAATGTGTAGCTTTCTCATATAGGCTTCTTTCACTTAGTAATATGTATTTAAAGTTCTTTCATGTCTTTACATAGCTTGGTAACTCATTTCTTTCTAGCTCTGAATATTCCACTGCTCAATATACCACAGTTTATTTTTCAACTGAAGAACATCTTTGTTGCTTCCAAACATTGGCAATTGTGAATAAAGCTGCTATAAACATAAGTGTGGAGATTTTTGTGTGGACTCATGTTTTCAACTCCTTTGGGTAGATACTAATGAGTGTTATTGCTAGATCGTATGGTAAGAGTATGTTTAGTTTTGTAGGAAACTGCCAAACTGTCTTCCAAAGTGGCTTACCATTTTGCCTTCTCATCAGCAATGGATAAGAGCCCCTGTTGTTACACATACTCATCAGCATTTGGTGTTGTCAGTGTTCCTGATATTGGCCATTCTAAGAGGTGTGTCATAGTATCTCAGTGTTTTGTTTTTTTTTTTGATTTTGCATTTCCCTGATGACAGATGATGTGGAACATCTTTTCATATGTATGCTTTCCATCTGTATATTCTCTTTGATAAGGTGTCTGTTAAGGTCTTTGACTCATTTTTAAATTAGATTCTTTGCTTTCTTGTTGTTGAGTTTTAAGAGTTCTTTCTGTATTTTGAATAACAGTCCTTTATTGGATGTGTCTTTTGTAAATATTTTCTCCCAGTCTGTGACTTCTCTTTTCATTCCTGTGACAGTGTCTTTCACAGAAAAGAAAAATTTTAATTTAATTAGGTCCAGTTTATCAGTTCTTTCTTTCATGGATTGAACCTTTGGTGTTATATCTAAAAAGCCATTGCCAAACTCAAGGTCATCTAGATTTCTCCTATGTTATTTTATTGTTTTGCATACTACATTTAGGTCTGCAATCCATTTTGAGTTAATGTTTGAGAAGGGTGTAAGGTTTCTGTCTAGCTTTTTGTGTTTTTACAGTTTTTCTAGTACCATTTGTTGAAAAGACTGTCTTTGCTCCATTGTATTGCCTTTGCTCATTTGTCAAAGATCAGGATATGGTATTTATGCATGTATATTTCTGGGATCTATTCAGTTCCATTGATCTATTTGTCTATTATTTTGCAGATACCATAGTGTGGTGATTACTCTAGCTTTATGGTAAGTCTTTAAGTCTTGAAGTTGGGCAGTGTCAGTCCTCTAACTTTGTTCTTCTCCTTCAGTGTTTGTATTGGCTATTCTGGGTCCTTTGCTCTCCGTATAAACTTTAGAACCAGTTTGTCTAAATTAACAAAATAACTTGCTGGGATTTTGATTGGGATTGCATTGAATATATAGGTCAAGTTGGGAAGTACTGATATCTTGACAATATTGAGCCTTCCTATCCATGAACATGGAATATCTCTCTGTTTATTTAGTTCTTTTTTTTTTTTAACATCTTTATTGGAGTATAGTTGCTTTACAGTGTTGTGTTAGTTTCTGCTGTATAACAAAGTGAATCAGCTAGTTTCTTTCATCAATGTTTTATAGTTTTCCTTATATAGCTCTTGTGTATATTTTCTTAGATTTATACCTAACCATTTCATTTTTGCGGGTGCTAGTGTATATGTTACTATGTTTTTAAGTTTAAATTCCACTTGTTTGTTGCTGGTATATAGAAACATGATTGACCTTTGTATATTAACTTTTCATCCTGCAACCTTGCTACATAATCTCTTATTAGTTGTGGTTTTTTGGTTGATTCTTTCAGATTTTCTACATGGAGAATCATTTCATCTGTGAACAAAGACAGCTTTGTTTCTTTTCTCCCAATCAGTATATATTTCATCTTCTTTGCTTATTGCATCAGCTAGGAGTTCAAATACAATGTTGAAAAGGAATGATGAATGAAGACATCTTTGTCTTTTTCCCAATCTTAGGGATAAAGCTTTGTTCACTCACCTTTAAGTATGATGTTAACTGTGTAGGGGTTTTTTTACATCTTTATCAAGATGAGGAAGTTCCTCTGCTTTCCTAGTTTTCTAAGAGTTTTTATTACAAATGGGTGTTGGATTTTGTCAAATACTTGTTCTACATCTATTACTGCATGTATGTGATTTTTCTGTTTTAGAATGTTGATGTGATGAATTGCATTGGTCAATGTTCTAATGCTGAACCAGCATTACATGTTTGGAATAAATTCCACTTGGTCACGGTATATACTTCTTTTTATACATTGTTGGGTTTGATTTGCTAGTGTTTTGTTGAAGATCAATTTTTGCATCTGTGTTCATCAGAGATATTGGTCTGTAGTTTCATTTTCTTGTAATGTATTTGTTTTTCATGTCAGGGCAATACTGGTTTCATAGAATAAGTTAGGAAGTATTTCCTCTGCTTCTGTCTTCTGAAAGAGTTTGTAAAGAATTGGTATAATGTGTTCTTTAAATGTTTGGTAAAAGAAAGTTATATTGTAATTTTGGCAATACTCTTGCTACCTATTGATCTGTAGTAGACCATCCCAAATTTTAGACACTAAAACAAACATAAAGTGAAAACATTTAAAGACATTTCCCACAGTCCTGTGGTTGAGTGGACTCAAAAGGAAGATTCACATGTGATTTCAGTGAGAAGCAAAGGCTACAGTGATCTAAAGCTATTCCAGCCTGAGTTAGAAGCCTGAGGGGGCTCTACACACGGGTGGCAGTTGATGTTGGATGTCAATTAGATGCTAAGCTAGTGCTACTGACCATGATATTTTCATGTGGCTTGGACTTCTTATGATGCCAGAGTTCCTAGAAAAGTGTTTATGGCTTTGCTACTTAAGTCCCAGAACGTCATTCCTGCTCCAATTTATTCGTCAAGTAAATTAGTAATCCCATCTCAGATTCAAGGTTTCTTTGATATGCTGACCTTAAGCTGTAAGGAGGGTAGAAAAATAAAGGCTGAGGTTGAAGCTTTTCATTTGGTTATGTTGGGGAATTATAATTAAAAATAAAATCTTCTCTCAACTACTTCACAAAGGTAGTAGAGAAAGAAAATACTTTTATTATTAAGTAAGATTAAACCAGAATGTGATGCATATCACAGGCAATCTACTAAGAGATTACAGACAGAAAGGAATTTTACTCCCTTGTATAGCCAAACTTATACAAGCCATTAAATACACGTTTTCATGATAAACAATAGTTCTCAAGTAAGAGGACCTGACAGTACTCTCTGTCATATATAGTTCATACAAACTTTACTTAGTATTTGGGGTAACCATCCGTGTTAGCTTATTGACTCTATCCGGACGAAAAACAAACTTCTCATATCTTTATGATAGGAGGTAATTTTGCAACTTGGAGCAAGGTGTCTGTTGAAGTTAGGCTTTAGGCTCTTAACTGTCCCCCAAACTGGGAAATAGGGATGCTATCTTTCTTAATGTTTACATTTCAAAATGATGGCTCCTAGGTCCTTGAAAAAGACATCCCTGGTTCACAAAGCTAACAAAAAGCCTATTTTGTTTTCAAATAATTTATATGAATCTCAAAGAAAAGAGGAATTACTTATAATTTTGTTTTCTTTTATAAATCGTCTAAGGAAAAGTAGGGGAAGGGAATATTTTCTCTTATTTTCAAAAAATAATTAAGCCTCCTACTTTTAACTTTTATTTGTTCTTACAGTTAATAGTGGACATAATGTCACAAGAAACTTTCTAATCTAGTCCAGTCCATAACATTTCTGGGAAGATCATCCAGTATATATGATTGAATTATTCAACACCTCTATAACTCATGATCCACAAGTTTAAATGTACGCTCTTTGAATAGTCAGGTTCTTTGAAACTCTACCTCCAGCTGATTCATATTTTCTGTTAATTGTGGCTATAGAGACTTAATTTTCTTCCATCCTCAAATGTATGTTTTTGGCCATTCTGTTTTCTTATTTCAGAATTTTCTCTTGCACATGATGAATAAGGGTGGGATTTCTAATTATCTATAAATGATTTGTTTCCTGCTTGTTCATGTAAACTTATGCAAGCTTATGTGAATTGTTGAAATCCCATAAATCTCCCTTGATCCTGTACATATTGAATGGGCTTAATTCTTTCCTTATAGACTAAAGCATTCATGATGATTCATTCCCTAACTCAAAAACATTTACCTTAGTGTTTTTATGAAGTATTTCAATCAAAGTCAAGGGAAACAGCTATTATCTTTTGATGAGCTATTGAAAGCAGTAATGAATAAAACAAATATACAAATTAAGGGAAAATAATAAAAGTAAACCCTTCAAACATTTTTAGTGTTATATGGTGGGTCATTTTTTACTTAAAAGTTGGAAGGGACTTATTGAGAAACTGCCAAATAAATATGGACGTATCCAATATTGTAAGACATAGAAAGGTTTTAAATAGGAACTGTGTAGTAATGCTTCAATTAGTGTGTTCTCTGTAGAAAATGTCCTTTCATACTGAGTCAGATGAATAAAAAAAAAATCTTCATAATTCTGATGAAGCAGACTGCTGTGCTGCTACATGAAAAAAATATTTTTAATCAGGAGCATCTATTTGCTGTGGGCCAATTGAAGCAAACATAGTCAACCCAAGGGAAGTTTATGAAGTCTTTCAAGTTTATTGTCCATGTACAGTCTCTTCTTTCTTTTCTGCTATGAGATTGTTAACCTCAATTTCAAATAGAATGCCCTATGCTTTCCTCATTTTATACTTATCTTTGAAGTTGGGGAAGACACTGATGAGTAGTTATTTATAGATTATGATTGCTATACAGTTATTTAAACATCTTCAATTAAAACGGATCTTTAAATATTGAACAATGGATTAAAGAATTTTGCATCGCTTCTTTCTCCTCTTCCTCTCGCTTCTTACCCTCCCCTGTCACCCTCCTCCTCATTTTCCCACCTCCTCCTCTTCTTCCTCTTCCCCTTCCTTCTTCTTGAAAGCACTATAATACTAGGAGATGAGATGTTAGGGTGGTGGATAGAGGGAAAGCTGGACGTTGCAGTCGATCTTCCTAATTATAAAGTATACACACACACAAACACATTATCTTTCTCTCACAAAATGAAGTAAGCCTATCTGACTCGTCAACTAGTTATTGTTTGTGTGTGTATGAGTGTATGTGTGTATGCAAACAATTTTTAGTGTGTTTATGTTTATAATTGTATAAATATCTACATATATTTTTCTATTTGTTATCTATTGGTTCTGTAACAAATTACCACACATTTTGGATTTAAATCAACAGAATTGTATTATCATGTGGTTTAACAAGTCAGGAGTCTAAAATGGGTCAGCAAGGCAGCCTTCCTTCTGGAGGCTCTAAGGGAGAATCCAACCTGTTTCCTTGCCTTTTCCAGCCTTTAGAAGCTGCCTACATTTCTTGGCTCAGAGCTCTGCATCACTCTGACTTCTGTTTCCATTATCATATCTTCTTTCACACTGCTTCCATTGTCACATCACCTCAAATTCTGACCCTCCTGTCTCTTGTAAGGATGCTTTTAATTACGTTTAGTTTATCTGGATAATTCAGGATAATCTCCCCCATCTCAAGTTCCTTAACTTAGTCACATCTGGAACATTCCTTTTGTCTAGTAAGGTAAAATATTCACAGATTCTGGGGTTTAGGACATGGATACATTTGTGAGGGTAGGGCAATTATTCAGCCTACCACAATTTTGAAAAAAAAATAGAATAATTTATATTTTAAATAAAAATTACAAATACTAATATAAAATATCTATCACCCAATAAAGAAGAGAGAGTTTTATATTATCATAACAGGACATGAATATATAATAATGGAATTTTATAGATAAAGATCCTTGGAGCACCTCCTCACTTCCATTCCCATGTCGTCCTCTCCAGTCATGTCCCAACTGAATTTTACAAGTAGACTTCTAGTTTATAGTTAATGGACCTTTTTAATACGGTGTTGCTCTTTAATTTATATTTGGACATAATAAATATGTGTAAAGCTAAACATTGGAGGGTGTCTGTCAAGGATAATTACTTTTTTAGCATAATTGAAATTGAGTCGTCTTTTTCTCCTTGAACCTAATTAGATGATAACATTAGGTTAATATTTCATCATATTCGTATTGGTGAATATAGAAAAAAAAGAAATACTAAAAATTGAAATATTAAAACATTTTTAAATTAAAAAAATGGACCAGCGAGATTTTTTTTTTTTTTGCGGTATGCGGGCCTCTCACTGTTGTGGCCTCTCCCATTGCGAAGCACAGGCTCCGGACGTGCAGGCTCAGCGGCCATGTCTCACGGGCCCAGCTGCTCCGCGGCATGTGGGATCTTCCCGGACCGGGACACGAACCCGTGTCCCCTGCATCGGCAGGCGGACTCTCAGCCACTGCGCCACCAGGGAAGTCCTACAATTTTTAAAATATATATATAAGTTTATTTATTTATTTTTGGCTGCGTTGGGTCTTCCTTGCGTGCGGGCTTTCTCTAGTTGCGGCGAGCGGGGGCTACTCTTTGTTGCGGTGCGCAGTCTTCTCATTGCGGTGGCTTCTCTTGTTGCAGAGCATGGACTCTAGGCATGCAGGCTTCAATAGTTGTGGCTTGCGGGCTCTAGAGCGCAGGCTCAGTAGTTGTGGCGCACGGGCTTAGTTGCTCTGCAGCATGTGGGATCTTCCCGGACCAGGGCTCGAACCCGTGTCCCCTGCATTGGCAGGTGATTCTTAACCACTGCACCACCAGGGAAGTTCCTTATATGATATTTAGATTTTACATATAACACTATGAGTAGTTATTCTAATTTAAGATTATAACCGTCTTTTTAAAGGTAAATGCTTTATGTTGATTAATATTACAAATGATGTAATGTTATTGTGATTTAAATTTAACTACTTTCTATTGTTTATCTTTATGTTTTATGTTATGGTTTGTTTTTTAATTACATTTTCTCCTTTCTTTTCTTCCAAGTTAATATGAAACACATTTTTATTATTTTCTAAAATAACAATTTGATATTTGCATTGGATTGCATGAAAATAGTACTTTATCTATGAAAGTATTAATGTAATAACACATCCAGAAAAAAAATCTTCTGTCCGTTCATTTTGAAGTAATTTTCCTTCTTGAAAAAGTCATGTTGTTGTTCTTTGCTTGTTTTGCTTTCATACAACATAATTAAATATTAATAGATTTTAAAGAACTATTGTTTGCATGTGAAGATAACTAAATAATAACTAACTAAAATAATAGAGAAATAACTTATAATTTAAGAAAAACAGTGAACTGAATCTATATGTTAAAATACCACACTGTGACCTAGAAAAATGGACACAGTGATATACATACAGGAATATGCTACTAAATTTAGGCAGTAGACCAAAAAAGGCAGCCTGAAGAATGGGACAAAATATTTGCAAACCATATATCTGATAAGGTGTTATTATCCAAAATACATAAGGTACTCCTACAGCTCAACAGCTAAAAACAAAACATAACAAAAATATAATAATAATAAATTTTAAAAAGGGCTAAGGTTTTGAACAGACATTTTTCCAAAAAAGACATACAAATGGCCAATAGGTATATGAAAACATGCTCAACATCACTAATCATCAGGGAAATATGAATGAGATGTTACCTCATATCTGTCAGGATGGCTATTATCAAAACAAAAGATAACAAGTGTTGTCAAGGATGGGGAGAAATTGAAACTCTGTACACTGTTGGTTGGAATGTAAAATGGTATATAGCCTGTAAGATAAATAGTATGAAGTTTCCTCAAAAAATTAAAAATAGAACTGTCATGTGATCCAGCATTCCCACTTCTGGATATTTAAAATTGAGTATCTAAAAGAGTTGAAATCTAAAAGAATTGAAATCAGATCTTGAAGAGATATTTGCTCTCCCATGTTCATTGCAGCATCATTCACAATAGCCAAGTTGTGGAAGCAACCTAAATGTCCATCAAGGGATGAATAGATAAAGATAATGTGTTAAATACGTACAATGGAATTTTATTCAGCCTTAGAAAAAGAAGGAAATCCTGTCATTTGCAGCAACATGGGTCAACCTAAAGGTCATTATTCTAAGTGAAATAAGCCAATCACAGAAGAACAAACACTGCATGACTCCACTTATGCAAGATATCTAAAGTAGCCAGAATCACAGAAGCAGAAGGTAAAATGGTAGTAACCAGGGACTGGAGAGAGAGGGAAATGGAGAGTTGATGTTCAATGGGTATAAAGTTTCAGTTATACAAGATTAGAAAGTTCTAGAGATCCTCTGTACAACATTGTACTTACATTTAACAATACTGTACTGTACAAAAATTCGTTGAGGTTAAAGCTGTTATATGTTTTTTACCACAATAAAAATGTGTTATTTAATTTACTTTAAGTGCTATATCAGATAGTGAAACATTTTTAACATTTTGATTGACCCACAGAATATAATGTAAAATAGAAATATCTCCAACAGCATTATCATTTCCATAATTACTATGATTAGAACTGCAAAAATATCAGGTGCATAGTTCAGTAAGGATAAGTGATTATATATATATGTATATTTGTGTGTGTGTATATATAGAATTCAAAGTAAGTTATTATACAATAGGTTGAGGTTTATACTACTATATTTTTTCTAAATTTTCCTAACATGTAAACATTTTATAGTTTAGACTTTCATGTTATTGTGAATTTCAAACTACTACAGAGAAAATATAAAATTAATTTCACCCACAGAGATAATGATAGAAATTTAATTAAAGTTACTGAATTATGATGTTAAAAATAAGTAGTCAAATCTAAAATGATTATCATAAGATTACAACTTTAATATGTAATTTCACCTAGATATAGCTATTTAAAATATGTATTTGGAAAATAAAATACAGGTTTCCCTCACAGTCTGAAAGTAGAGCATTCTTATGAAACCTTTTGTAAGCTGAAATGGCATAAATGAAAGAAGCAGTTACCTTCGGACACATCTTGCTGATGAATGCACAAAATAAATTGAGATAAAGCACAGACGTTCTAAAAATAATAGTTTCTAAGTTTAGATCTTGGGAAATAAGGCAAATTTGTATTAACTAGGAAGTTTCCTTTGATTCTTCAGATCACAGGATTTAGCAGGATCCTTTTATCCGTTGAGCTCTAATTACAATTTAAAACATCGTACTTATTTAAGCTTTACCACTGGTACCTACAAAAGTCTGGAGAAGAATGCCACTCTGACAAATACAAAAGAATGATTTCCTTTCTAATTTTGTGTCCTTAACTTTTAAATTACATATACATACTTTTCACTATTTGCTTCATTAATAATGTTTAATTCAGTTTTACTTTTTGTCTAAATACTTGGCATCTACTCATATGACTTCTTTGTACTACATCTTCAAATGCATGTGGTAATTGGTGCCTAGTGATAGAATTTGGAAACAAATCACCTATTAGGTAAGCAAAAGTGCCTCTTCACTTGAAAACAGACCCCTTTTCACAGGCTAATGAATGTTTGTGAATTTCATGGAGGTAGTTGTGTCTGTTTAGTTTGATAGATGATTTATTCAAATGAGGCATGTAGAAAAAAAGAAATTAACAAGGTTATGTATCTGTGAAGTATGATGACCTTGATTAAATGTGGCAGGCATCTTAAGAATATATGCATGGATCACAGATTATCCCTAATGATTTCCAAAATGCTGCAAATTCTTATGGAGCTCCATTAATTTTAACAGAAGTAATGTGGTTACAAATGTGAAATGGAAGATCTGCAAATGTATTACACAAGTGAAGAATTGCCTAAGCTGCCACTTTATTAAATATATAGTATATTATTTGTGCATATTAAAAGATAATAAGCAAACCTGACCTCCTGGCCAAAAATAAACTGAAGAAAAAGATGTCATTATTTTTACTTTTCAACCATTATGCTGTTTCCTCTTTACATATGCATCAGCTTTTGAGGTTATTTTTTAAAAATATATGGAGCATGAGAGACACCTACTGGTTCTTGTAAACTATTGAATATTTTAAGCAACTTAAAATTCAGTTAGGACCTTTTATAGTTACCTCAATTCATGTTTTCATTTGTCGAGCATTTAAAAATATTTTAATAGACTATTTTTAGAGCAGTTTTAGGTTCACAACAAAATTGAGCAGAAAGTACAACATTCCTGTACACCCTCTTTGCCCCTTTCCACAGCCTTCCCTGCTACCTGCATCCCCCACTCGAGATGTACGTTTGTTGCAATTGATTAACCTACATGGACATGGCATTATCACACAAAGTCCATAGTTTCCATTAGGGTCCACTCTTGGTGGTGGTCATTCTATGGGTTTTGATAAATTTATAGTGACATGTATCCACCATTATACATACAGAATAATTTCACTTCATAAAAATCCTCTGTGCTCTGCCTGTTCATCTCTCCCTTCCCTGCCAACCTCTCATCTTTCTACTGTCTCCATAGTTTTGCCTTTTTCAGAATATCATATACTTTGAATCATACAGTATGTAGCCTTTTCAGATTGGCTTGCCATGCATTTTTTACATTAAAGATGGAATACAATAGTTTAGTTTATGTATAGTTTATGTATATCTCCTTCCACCATGAGTTTTCAGTACTTTATCATTGTTACTGTGTTCACCTCCAGAATGATACAAGTATTGATGTAACGTTTAAAGTGTTCTACCTGATTACACCCAAATTGTCAACAATATGAGGGAACAGGATTTTATGTTTCAGATGTTAGTAGTTTAAGCAATGCTTAAGATGCAAACAAATAAAAAACCTACTTACACCTGTAGAATAAATCCTCAAAATTTCTATTATTTGCATAATAACTTTAATCTCAATCTACTTTATGTTCCCACCTAATTGTGTTTCCTGTTCTTGGCCTCTGTTATCTTTTCTCTGTACCCTTTTGCTCTCTGCTCTTCCTATATTCAAGACAAGATGCCTGTTTCCTTTTTCAAGATGAATTTGTTTTCTGTCTTACCCATTATTGCCAAAATAGTTAATGAAATTTTGCTCTATGTTTATTTCAGTCCGCTGGTAGTAACTGAAGTGTTGTATTCAGAGAAACTCTGTATTGTTTATAATAATAATAGCTGCTTAACAAATTTCTAAATATATAATGTCTCTAAAACTAGTAGAAGATCCTTTATAGTTAACCTACAGTTCTAAACATGAATTTTACCTCCCATCATTTATTCATAACCCATGCTGATTCAATCTAGTGGATCCACCATATTGACATTAGACTTTCAAAAAAACCGAAGCCACCAAATGGGAGAGAACATGGAAGAGAGTGTGTAGGAGATTTTTATGGGCCGATTCTGGTAGTGGTCATATCACTTCTTCTCACAGCCCATCATTGCTAGACCTCAAGCCAACAGAATTCTAAAGGAGACCTGGAAGAGTAGTACTAAGGAAAAATAGAAAAGTCTGTTTACCAGTTAGCTGTTCACTGTCAGATTAAATGTGAGCTATGCTGGAGAATATTGTGATGTATTAGTAGAGGACGGTATGGCCTGGGTTATCTGGACAATCTGGGGTCATGCTTATCTTATTGTCTTAATTAATAGTCCCACTTCACTTTCCAAAGTCTCCTGGTATCTATGATAAATTATATAGTGATTTTATGTATTAGGTACATTCTCCATGGGGAATACCTGTCCAAAGCCTTCCCTGAGGCTTTAAATATACATTTTAAACCGTATATTTTAGACATTTGTCTCCTCCATTATTTCCTTTTTGACTACCACATTTCAGTAGACCTCTGTCTTGTTCTAAATACAATATTTGTAATTCTGTCACCCTATCAGGTTATCATTTGGATTTTCTATGTTTTATTGCCAGGTTTTTCATATGTGTAGATGGTAAACATTGCTTCTTACTTTTTGTAATTATCTTTAAATTCTTTGCAAACAGAATCTCGGCCATGATTGAACAAAACAATGCTTTAAATGAACACCAGTGGTTTCCAAAGACCAAGATAAATGATCTGTTCGAGATTTTATTCTTTGTCAATCTGCATAGCATTTGGCATTATTGATTCTCCTTCTCCTTTGAAATGTCCTCCTTCCTCCAATAATTGTAAACTGTTTTGGCCCTATACCTACTTTTCTACCTCCTTTTCTCTTCCTTTTTTAAATTCTGCTTTCTATTAGTATACCTTTTAATGGGTGTTTCCTCAAGTTTAGCCATATCTCTTCTTTATCTAGAAATACTTTTGTTCTTGCTTTTGTTCTTAGAAATGGAATTTGTTGTTTTTCTGAGGATCTATAAAAGCTATTTTATAAATCCTTTGTATTCTGATGTTGTATAGAGGTTCTGCAATCTGACAACCCCTTGTGCATAGGTATTAGGCTTTTCTTTCTTAGAAACACTCGCAGCAATGGGTGTGTGCCAGGTGATTATACAAGTGGAGACCAATATGAAGCAAATCAATAGTCTTCCAAGGGAAAATAAATTAACAAAAAAGCAATGTCGACAACAGTACATGACAAATCTTAGGAAATGGGATGCAAAGATGTTAAAATGAGCATAATTAATATAATCAGAGAAATAAGGTGATATTCTAGAAACAAGAAGGATCACTTTTTAAAAAAGAGCTGACTAGGAGCATGTTGGTTGTCTAACCATCACCCATTCCTGCTGTGTTATCTACTAACAGGGAAACATATTTGTGCAGCTGTTTTGCCATGTGGCTAAGAGGAAGACAACCCATTCCTTTATCTAGGGTGAGTCTTTTGTTCATGCTAATTATTTCATTCTATTTTCTAGTAAGGTGGCTTAATTCTTTGCAGTATGCTTTAGTGGGAAGCTTTAAAATTCATCTCCTGGGATATTTGGGTGACTCTTTTGTTTACTTCTTTTTTTGTCTTGTGGATTTATTTTCCCCTCTGATTCCTTCTGGACTTGAAATTAAAGCATTTAGCTCTGAACTCTACTGGCTGTCATTTTCAAACCACGAGTAAAAACAGGCTTAAAATTATGCAAATGCCAAAGAGAAGAGCAACATAAAACAAAGATAAACAAGCAAACACAAAAGTAAAACAAACAGTGTGAAAAAGAAATGGGAATTTGGAGGCATAATTAAACCAGTTACTGTTTCTCAAAGCTGAAAGTATCTTACCTGGCACAGAAATGGAAACAGCACTTGTTATGATAAATTTTAGATAGAATGGATACAAATGAAAAGCTATTGAACTAGAAAATGGAGCATAGGAGTTCTCCTAGAATGTAGTATAAAGATTTGGAAAAGGATTATCTTTTTAATATTTAAAATGTAAAAATATAAATGTTGTATGTAATATTTTGTTGTATTAGTAAGAAATGGGGAAGGGGTGAAGGTTTTAGTAATTATGTTGCCATAGTGTATAGAATAACCTTAGTCTTACTATATTAAATCATATTTTGCAAGCAAACATAATGTTTTGGAAGTATTTTACCATAAACATAAAAGATCCAAAGACCACCAGAAGACAGTTTGTGGAAAAAAGAATTAATTTCCTTCATGGGCTTTGGTCTTTCATTTTATGCCTCATATTGAGTTGGCTTTGTTAATTTAATTTTCTGAGAAAAATAGAGTTATTTGAGTTTTTAATTTAATATTATAGAATTAGTAAATATTCGATCTCATCTTTGTTTGGAATCATGTAACATATGTAATTCCTAACAGTGTATACTAGAATACTTGTGTTTTTTATTTTACTTTAAAAAAATCAGGCATTTTTCAGTTTGATCTCTATACAGAATAAGATATTTGAAAAATTCTACTGCTTCTAATTTACAAGTTTCTACTATGATTTTCAATTTTTCCATTAGATAATTTTTAGATTTGTTTCACTGATTTTCTTGGTGTCTTCACTTGAAAATCAGTTTCCCTTATATTTCTTTCTCTCTCTTTGTATATATAATATATTATTAAGCTTATACAAGCTTCACTTGTATTTATATAACATATACGTTTAATAAAATTTTAATTACTGAATCTGAATAGAGTTGTTTCATAATTTCATACTTGCCTAATATTTTTCTTTATCATATATGCCAATAAATTAATTCATCCCAAGATCAATAAATATGTTGGTACCCTCATTCAAAAGTATCTTAAAAATAAATTCTCTTAAATATATTTTTGGTTACTTGGGAACAAATATTGTATGTAAATTATTACAGGTCTGTTTGTATACATGCACACGGACATGTACACACACACACACACAGTCACATACCAGCATACTCTCACAGTCTCAAAGATCTAGTAATGAACTGATAGAATCATTTATTGCATAAATTAGTAAAAGATTTTTTATGAGTAATTAAAATCATTTTATGTATTATACTTACTGAAGTCTGAATATATAGCAGTTACTCAAGGACTAATATTTTGATTTTGATATTACACAGTTCAAACTTTTTCCTAATTTCCTAAAAATAATTTATGTATGAAAACTCAAATGATGCTTTTCTTATAAAATTTATTCCATTAGCCTATCATATATTCTGCTAAACATTATTTCCATAAATCTATTTATTTGGGAGACCAAGAGCAAAATCCTATTTCTCTCTGACTCAGTCATATGGCTGATATTTAATTAAAAACAAAAACTGATTATAGACTAATGATTCAGAACATCCCCCTAGGGGATCAGAGAGGAAAAGCTGACATAATATGACAGATGCTTCCTTTCAACCACTAGATATAGGAAACACATTCTAAATATGAAAAGTCTGTTTCTTTTCAGAAAACATATTACTGGTATAGTAAAAAGAAAATTAAACAAATAATCTTTGAAAGAGGGAGACATCAGCGTTGTGAATAGTAAATCACTGATATTTGACCTGGAAAAAATAAAGGAATAGTTTGCTTCATCAATTGTTCATTTCCCTTTGACAGTGAATTACAACAGGAGAAAATCAGACTTCTATGCAGTGGATGCTTGATGCATTTTTAGAAGCCTAAGGTAAGCAGCAGCCTCAGTTAGCAGAGGCTCTTACTGCTTTCTGTCCATGCGATGTATTTCAATTAAATACAGATACTTGTGATGTAGTAAGATAATTTAAAAGAAAAAAAGTCACTTATCTGTCACAGTAAAATTACTCTCTATGTAATATCGTTTGCATTGAATTTATGTATGTCAGAAATGCATAAAATGAGGGAAGTATGAGAAAATATTTTTTTAAATCAAGGAGTTACAGAAGGTTGGACTTTAGGATAAATTAAATCTTTATAATTGTTGCACTGTAAATACATCTGCATAGAGAACTAAAAGGTGTTAAAATCTATTCTAAAATCTGACATGCAGAAAAACCGAGTTACCAATGAAGATGGAGAACAATGGGTATAAAACAAATTATATGACATGTAGGAATCTGTCTTGAATGAATCTATGCTTTGTTGTTCACCTGAATAAAAATAAATTTCTAGAGGATATAATTTGTAGAAACATGTGTCAAACACCACTGTTGTTAGGCCTAATCTGATGTTTCCAAGTCGTTTTTTCCTTTCTCTCAAGCAAGAGATGCCCAAGTACCAGGATTTTGGCTGACATAAATTCTGATGCACTTTCCTGGATTGTATTTTAATTTTCCTAAGATGTCCACACCCCTTTTTCCTCTCCCTTAATCCTGTTGGAATGCAGATATTGCAGCAAAGATACAGTATCCATATTGAGGCCACATAATAATAAAAATGAGAAATGGAAAAAAGAATCATACAGATACCTGCCCTGATACAGTTGATTCACTGAACTGACAGTCTTAACAATGCTTGTCATCATCTTCCAGAGTCTCATCCTTTAATATTAGCTGCATTCCATTATCTTCAGACTAAGGCATGCAAGATAACTGATACAAGGCTTATTTTTTTCTTGTGGCCCAGTTTTACTAGTTGTAGGTAGACAGTATAATTGTTGAATTGTTCAGAGGACACTTGATAATGTAGGGACAAATGATAGTGTAAGGAGATAATGTAAGGAAACATTTACTTAGCAATATTGGGGGCAAAAATCTGGGAAGCAGAAAGCCAATGCTACAAGGAACAAGCACCTTATACAGGGAGCTCACAGTTGAATTCTCACATCTGCCACTAAACATCAGTTTAACAGCTCATAAAACTACTGCAGTGTGGGAACTGATGACTCCTGCACCTAGGTGCCAGAAGCTTTGTCTCTACAGCCCTTGATTTGATGAACACTTACAATGACTGAAATAGGCAGAAGATAAATTCTTCAAATCAAAATTTTTCTTATGTTCATTTTCTTTATTGACAGCTCACACAGATATATCATGTTGGTGAAACTCATGTCACCTATTAGTTCCTTAGCAGAAATGATGAGAGAGTGAATTTTCTAGTTTCCACCTTGGTAAATCAGGGCATGTAAGACAAGTGATCCTCTAAAGGATACAAAAATATTCAAAAGATACTTGGAAGTCAGAAAACAGGACAGTTTACCACTTCGTGGCAGAGAAATTCTAATTCTCTCTTTTCTACTTTATAAGCTATTTATTCAAAAATTCTGTGTAAATATTATTATTAGTATGGTTATGGATATTAAATTAGTATCTATATGTATTTTTAATACATTTCAGTAAATATATATATGTAAGATAACATATGATATATAATGTCTGTTCACCTAAAATAACTAGCTTTGTTAAAAAAAAAAAGCTAGTTATTTTAGGTAAATAAGTAAAATAAGCTACATTGGTAAAATAAGCTATATATTAATATTGACAAGTTTTGCTAAGAGGAAAACTTATTCTGTAATACAAGTGAAAATGCTTTGTTTAGACTGGAGACTCAGGCTATAGATTTAAAATAAAAGAATTCTCGGGCTTCCCTGGTGGTGCAGTGGTTGAGAGTCCGCCTGCCAATGCTAAAAGATTTAAGTAGGGCCAAGAGTCTCCTAACATAGTAGACAAATATCCAGTACAGGATAAAAAATCCTTCATTATACGAAGAACCAAGATAATCACAACTTGATTAAGACGGGAGAGTTGACAGACATGAACACTGAAAGGAATCAGCTGTTTGATTTATCTGACAAGAATTTTAAAGCAGTTTTCATAAGTTTTTCAACAATCAATTTTCTTGAAACTAATAAAAATAGGAAAGTATTGGTAAAGATATAAAAGTTATAACTAAATACAGTTATAGAACTAAAAATTATAGAACTAAAATAACATGAAAAACAAATTGCTAGATGGGCTTAATGGTGGAGTAAAGATGACGGGATAGAATCAAGTGAACCTGTGGACAAGTCAATAGAATTCATTCAGTCTGAACAACAAAGAAATGTAGACTGAAAAAAAAAGAACAGAGACTCAGGGACCTATGGGAAAATAACAAAAGTTCAAGCATTTATATCATTGAAGAAGACCCAGCAGGACTGGAGAAAGAATGAGTCTGGAGGAGTAGTCACAAAAGTAATGATTGAACATTTCACAAGTTTGACGAAAGACACAAACGTACAGATTTAAAAAGCTAAAGATGTCCCAAACAGTAAACACCGAAAGAGTGCCAAGAAACATGTTAATTATATTTAAAAAATAAAGGACAGGGACTTCCCTGGTGGTACAGTGGTTAAGATTCCATGCTCCCAATGAAGAGGGCCCGGGTTTGATCCCAGGTCAGGGAACTAGATCCACATGCATGCCACAACTAAATGTTCACATGCCACGCCTAGAGAGCCTGCCTGCCTCAACTAAGACCCAGCACAACCAAATAAAAATAAATAAATAAATATTTTTTTAAAATAAAGGACAAGGCTTCCCTGGTGGTGCAGTGGTTGAGAGTCTGCCTGCCGATGCAGGAGACACGGGTTCGTGCCCCGGTCCGGGAAGATCCCACATGCTGCGGAGCAGCTGGGCCCGTGAGCCATGGCCGCTGAGCCTGTGCGTCCGGAGCCTGTGCTTCGCAACGGGAGAGGCCACAACAGTGAGAGCCCCGCGTACCACAAAAAAAAAAAAAAAAAAAAAAAATGGCTTTGTCACTAGCAGACCTTCTCTTAAAGATTGGATAAGGGAAGTTATTGAAATAGAAAGGCAATAATAAAAGATTTTGGATCATCAGGAAGGGAAAAAGCACAGAAAGAGCAGAAATACATGTACATACAATTAGTAGCTCTTTCCTCATGAGTTTTATAAATCATACTTAATGATTAGAACAAAATTATAACACAAGATGATACTCAGGACATGATATTTAAAGGTGGAGACAGTAAAGGGACCTTAATGGAAGCAGAGCTTTCACACTTTACTCAAAATGTTGATACCAGTAGACTGGTAATAAATCAACTATTTCTATTACAATATCCAGAGCAACCAGTAAGCAAAATATATAAAGATATATTCAAAAACACAAAAAGTGTTAAGTAACTTGGGAAGGCAAGACAAGAGGAACAGAAGAAAAAGAAGCAGAGGAAACCAACGGAAGACAAATAATAAAATGATGGATTTAAGAGCTAATATTATCAATAATTGCCCTAAAAATAAATTGTCTGAATACCCAATCAAAGAGAGATTGGCAGAATGGAGGAAAAATATGACCAAATTGTATACCATGTACAAGAGACTCACTTCAAATTCAATAACAAAGGTAGATTCAAAGCCAAAGGATGGAAAAAATATATACCATACAAATATTAAGGAAACAAATGCAAGAGTGAGTATATTATTATCCAAAGAAGTAGATCTCAGAACAAATAAAATTACTAGAGACAAAAAGGGACAGTATACACTGATAAAATGATCAATTCACCATAAAGACATAAAGATTCTAATTGTGTATTCACCAAACATGAGACGCAAAATACATGACACAAAATTTAATGACATAAGAGAAATGCATAAACATACAACTATAATTGGAGAATTTAACATGTCTTTTTTAAATTATTTTTTCAAGCTTCACTAAAATTTATTAGGATTCTCATGTTGGCATGACTTTAGTTTACGAAGGGGTTATCAACAGCCCTGATCACAATCACACCCAGTTTCTATGTATAGCTTAAGTGTGTATGAATTACTTCTCCTAAACAAGATTAATTGCAGAACAGTTTGTCCATGAGTATTGTGTCCCAGAATGTGCATAATAAAGATTTAGGATTATCACTTACATTCATGATTCACTGGTTTTAATTATTAAATAATAATTGAAAATCATTAATAGACTATAATGGACTTTATAAATACAAAACAGTGATTGTGAAAATGATAAATTTTAAGTGGTTGAGCAATACAAGCCCAGCAGTATAATAAAAAAAGTATCTTCTTTTTCATAAGCATGGGAAGGAAGCATGTATTTTTAATAGGAACAGTTAAATTATACTCTTCGTAATAAAAATAATTATCCTCCAATGATTGAAATTTAAAATAGAAAATTAAACAAAAGAGCAAAACGATATTTAGTCAAAATACTCCAAATGATAGATTTAAAGGTTTTAAACTAAAACTATAAAACAAAGGTAGAATTGTGCTAAATTATTAAGCAAACAATTTTCTATTGAAAACTTTTCAAAGAGAAAACTAGGTAACATACTTTGCATGTGGGCATAAAGGAGTTAATTAAAATTATATCTCCTAATAGGAGTTTTAAAACAATTTTATTGATATTCATATGCCATGCAATTTACCCATTTAAAGTGTACAGTTCAACGTTTTAAAAAAATATATTCAGAAAGGGCAACCATTACCACATTCTAATTCTAGAACACTTTCATCACCTCAAAAAGAAACCCATACTCATCAGCAGTCATTCTTTATTACCACCACCCAACACCCCGCCATCCAAAATACTCAGTTTTAGGTGACCATTAATCTACTTTCTATATGTAGATTTCCCTATTCTGGACATTTTATGTAAATTGAATCATATAATATGTCGCCTCTCATGACTGACTTCTTTCATTTAGCATAATGTTTTCAAAGTTCATCCATGTTGTACATGTATTGGTGTTTTACTCTTTTTATTGTCAAATAATACCCCATTTGTGAATATATAAAATTGTGTTTATCCATTTATCATGGATGGATATTTAAGGGCTTCCACTTTTTCCTATTATGAATAACATTGCTATGAACATTTGTGTAAAAGTTTTGTGTGGACCTGTTTTCCTTTCTCTTGAGTATATACCTAGGAGTAGACTCGAATGTTTTGATGAATCACCAATTTTCCAAAACAGTTGCACCATTTTACAGTCACGTTGGTAATGTATGCCTGTTCCGATTTCTTACTTTTGTCTCCACTACAACCTAGTGGGTGTAAAATGGCCTCTCATTGTGGTTTTGATTTGCATTTTCCTAATGACTACTTTCATAATGTTCAAATGTGCTTATTCTAACACTGATATTTTAAAATAAAACACTTTTAGCATATTTATATAAACATTGAAGAGTTGCTCTGATGACAATAAAAAAGATATGTTTAATAAAAAATTACTGTTTCAGGCTTGGGAAAATCCAGTTATATGTTCCACTAAAGATACCATTTGCTTTTCTTTCCTTTGGCTAGTTAAGATGAGTCAGAGGAAGACAATATTCTTTTAATATTTTTTTATAATATGAACTGAAACATATAGAGTACAAGATGCATTATTCATAGATAGTAAACTAAAAGTCTAAAATAATTCTAAAAAATGACATAATACTGGAGTTAATTCACAATGACAGATTTTGCTGGAAAACTATTCATCTAAAGCAGATTTCCTCTATAGTCTAATATATTTCCAGAACACCTTTCTATATCTATTTTAAATGTAATTTTATTTCCCCATTATTCTGCCCTCCCTAAAAAAGCTAAGAAGAAAAATATTCTTAAAATTCAAGCAATATGTTGAATATTTTATTTTAATTTTCTTGAATGAACAATCTGTTGATACATAACACTTTATCACTTCAAATTTATGGAGGAATTGTGTTAGCTGAATTCTAGTAGGCTTACTGAACAAATATTATAATATAAAGAGAAGCCTGTCTCTTTTTATCTACCTGATTTTCCCCTAATCTAAATAAATTTTCAAGGTTTTCTCAAGTTTCTGAGCCAATTCTTCAAGTTTTAGGGATATTATCAAGAGCCCTAGTACCTCTGTATAACAGTCTAGGTCATTTTAAAAGCAGGTGCTGAGATGGAATAGAAATGTAAGAGATTTGTTAGGGAAAATACCTGTTTAGTTTTACAAGGAAAGGGAACAGGAATCAGTGAGGAAAGCTTCCAGACCATGATACAAGTCTGAGGCTTATAAAGGGAGAGGGGTGGGGAAGAAGGATTGGGTAGAAAAAGGCTTAAAATGCAGTGTGACTCTGAAAGAATATTAGCAAGGCCCCTAAAGAGCTCAAAAGCAAAGACTGACAATTAGAGGAGTTCGTTATGTTTATGAATTAACCAGCTCTAGTACCTTCATTCAGTCATTGACTGGGAGCATCCTGGAAATAGTGGCATGAGGATTAATGGGAGATTTCAGTGGTGCAGCAGCAGAAAGCTATCAGTTAACTACATTACTTACAGTAGTTTCCCTCTTAAATGGAGATCTGAGGGACATACATCCATGGCTTCCATAGTTCATCTCTTGCATATTAATAATTCACTTATCCATCTATAGTTTTGGAACAATTCTTTCATTGTTTCCATGTGAAGATTTGAAGAAGGAGTTTAGTTGGATAAACTATAGGCCTCACCCTTGCAGTTGACCTCAGGGCTACAACTGGTACTCTCTTTTCCCCTATTATCCATTCTACCTTTTCCTCACCGTTATTTTCATTTCCATGCTTTTGTTAATCTGGTACTATGTGCCAAATGCTTGTTTCTATGGGGTCTGACACCCTGGTGATGAAAATCTTCTCGTGGGGAAGGGGGCTGCTGCCCATGGTCATTGACATTCACAATTTGGCAAGGTAACACCAAGTATTAGCCAAGTAGGATATCACCAATATTCATCTCTGCTACCATTGTGTTAAAAAGAAGTGTCACCTTCTCCTGTTAATCTGGATAGAATATCCCTGCCAGAATAATTATTTTGCTGTCCCTTACTCGTCTCTGGAAATCAGACACTCAGAATGTCCAGGCAGTGGCTGTAGTAGGTAGTTCATTAAGACTTTACTATGTCTTGGCAAAGAGTGCCCCCTCATCCTTTGGGACCAGATCCTCTAACTTTATAGAGGCTCAGTTGAAGGTTTAGAAGCACAAAGTTCCCCAGCGGATCATTGAAACTAATGTTAATTGGGGCCCCTCTTGCTTTCACACCTTGGTTCCTGGACCATGTATTTTACCTCTTTTGATCTTCAGTAGTCATTTTTAACTTGATGTCATGTTAAGGTACTTTACCTTCAATTTATGACACCCAGTAAGTCCTCTGTGAGCCTTGTAGAAGTCACAGTGTATCACAAAGACTTCTAATTTCTATGGTAATGTTTCTGAATACAGACTTCTGTCCAGTACTCACGTGTATAACTAAGTTAAACTGATCAAAGTTACCCTGCCTGGCCCTTTAGTGAAGTGAAGGGTCTCTGGAGATAAACTGCATGCTCAGAACATGTGAGTGCCATACAGCCACAGGAGGAACATGAGCTTTGGCAAAGTAGGGAAGAAAGGTATGGAAACTGGAAAATGCTATTGAAAATTGCTACATATGTAAAGTAAGACCATAACAATAAGTAAGAATTGCATCAGTGAAATTCTTATCCACTTTAACTTCTAAATGGCCATTATCAAGTCATTTAAATTAGGATAAAATCCTCCCAACTCGAATATTTGCTTTTTGTCTTGTCTTGTTCATTTTCCAAAGTCAGCTCTTTATATAGCAAATATGATTATATTCCTCTACTGTTAAAACCATCCATTGCCTTTCTATTGCCTCCAGCCCACCTATCAACTATATTTGCTATGTCAGGCATTCATTATGTGAGTTGTAAATTATTCAGTGTTTCAAAATCTTAGTGGGTCAAAGACCCTGCCTGACCTTGCATTTGTTTACTTCTCCAATTTCAAAATGTTTCTTCCAGCCATCCTGAACTAACTTTAGAACTTCAACTCACAGTCCTCTACCCAGAAATTTCATGGGGATTAGAATCAGAAAAACTAATTCTACTTCTTCCACCCCTAATGAACAAGTAGTTTTCCTGGAACTTCGTTTTCCTCATTTCAGTAATGGAAATTTTGATGTGGCTTGTAGACAATTCCCTGTTTGCCTACAAATATGAGTTTTTTATTTTAAGTAACATAATATGTGCTCAAGAAAAGGAACTGCAATTTAACAATATTGTAAATGGAGATTTTGAATATTTTGCTACATTGCAGGTATTAGTAAATCTTTCATTCTTACATCTATTGATATAATTTGTTTCAAAATTCTTTTGAGGCAGTCCAGGAAATTGTGGGACTCTATAAAGGTGATCAAGCATTTTATTATTTTTAAATATACTGCAGAAATAAGTGAAGCAGCAACTGAATAGTGCAAAATGTAGATTAGTGTGAAAGCATGATTTTCTGAATGATTTCCTGCTGTGATAAAAGAATAGTTATGGAAGTGACTGATAATTTCTTATATATGATCACTTTTTAAAATATGAGTTTGAAGACCTATGAAATTACAAGCATATTAATATTCCGTAATTATCTCTTTCACTAATAAATGCTCTTAGATTAATGTATCCATGACAATAAATAATGATGAATTAATCTTTAGTTTTGTTTTTTATTTTGAGAATTTTCTGTTCTGAAGCTGTATTTCTCAGGCTAAAGGGAAGAGGATATTTTCAGTAAATGGAAACTTTCAGAACCTTTGAATCACACTAACTAAATAAGTGTCTTTTCTAGCCTGTATCCATTTTCCAAGCAACATAGATAGCAAAAGCACCCTTTTATTAAGGTCAAATGCACTTGTTAGGAGGTTTGTAGTGTGAGCAAATAATTAGTGAATCTCTGTGACCTTAGTTGCCAAAGGAAAATAGATGTACTATACCTCTGAAATTCTGACTATTTCTAAACACCTTATCATTAGAGATGAAAAAGCATTGGTAATATTACTCTAAATACATAAATTCTTAATAAAATTAGGATTAGGGAAAATAAAGTAAGCATCTTAATTATTAGGCATTACTGTGATCCTTTACACAGTGGGAAAACAAAACAAAATTCTAAATAATTCACAAGGTCTAGAAGCAATGTAAAGTTTATGAAATTCATGTCAGTAATATGCATTAGCTTAATTCATCTTTTCTTAGCATTACATTTTGATGATCAGCTTCTAAGTATAAAATGTCAAAAAGTAGGTGATTGGTAATTTGGTTAAATTTTGAAATATCACCTTTCTTAAATTATAGTTAACAGTATTGCACCCAGGATGTCATTGTTGCATCATCAATTTTAATGGATATAGGATTTATAAATCTGTAATAAAATGTACTGAAGAATTTTTTTTTAAAGATGTCCGTATCAAACTGCATTTGAATGCCTTCCCAGTGCTTTAGTCATAACAATAAATTGATGGCGTTACTCTCATTCTCTTGGCAACAAATCATCAAAGAAAGTCTGAGATATAGGGGAAAAGCTTTTATTCACACACACAACTTGAATAATACAAGGGGAGTGTACCAAATTACCAGTAAGCAAGTTGGTTTTTATAGACATGTTCTATCTTTAACAAGCTTTCTCCACTGTGAAAATTTCAACCAAAGATATCAAATATAGATGTATACACATAGCACAATCCTCTAATCAATTCCACAGGATTTGGAGACAGATGAGAAACATCTCTGTTTCATGAGAGCAGGAGCCAAATACATTGTCGGTTTGCATATGCTTTTGATTT
This sequence comes from Grampus griseus, assembly GCF_964374135.1. NCBI lineage: Eukaryota > Metazoa > Chordata > Mammalia > Artiodactyla > Delphinidae > Grampus > Grampus griseus. The sequence continues at coordinate 26,017,219 of NC_139011.1, forward strand.
ACCGTTATGTACTTTTTCCTGCAGGCTCCTGAGACTTCCAGAACTCAGTGAACAGTAACATTTAACAGTTAAAGTAAACTACCATTGAATTACATTAATATTAAGAATACCATGTGTGTGTGTGTGCGTGTGTGTGTGTAAGTAGCTACACAGAATTCAGATTAAAAAGAATGTAAAGTGCTCAAAAGAATAGGACTAAAAAAATAAGACTTTGTAAAGGTAAAAGGAGGGAAATTATCTGTGCATCCAGCTCTCATTTTAGATCTAGATATGCAGATTTATAGATATATAGAATGATTTATTTTTTAGCAATATGTATTTCAATCTTCTTTATAAAAGCAATTTTGGGAACAACTACACTAAAAAATATGTGTACCACTGGTAACATTTTCTAAAGAAATGCTTAAGATTAGTCCACAGTTTTGGTCTTAGAATTCTATGTCTTTTGTGATACAAACATTTTAATTCTAAAATAGTTTTAGTACAGTATTCTTTTCTTTAGAGTGAGTGTATTAAAGGATGTGACTCCATTTTGTTTTTATATTTTCCCATTACACCCTTTAAACTTCATCCCTTTTTCATCCCCATCTGCCGCACATGTGAGAAAGCTAATATGAAAGACAGGCTCCTGCTCCTTTGCTACCAGTGGGAAGTTCAAGCCACGTAAGCCCTTAGTTGCACAGAAACCCTCATCTATGTCCCATCCTTACACTCCATAAAAACCTAAAGGCAGTCCTCTTTTCCTGCTCTCTCTTCTACAAGCCATTTTTCGGAGCAACTTAGGAAGTCTGCACTACTCTCCTCAGAAAGCCTTATCATGTTAGTAATAAACCTTTTCGAATCCTCTTGGGGGTGTGTGTTGGGGGAGGAGCGTCATCAGTGTCAACATCTCAGCCAGATTTTGGGTGAGAGTCCATCCTGACTCTGAAGAGTAGATACAATAGTGAGAATACTATACTCATTAATATATTTTCTTAAACATAAGAATTACTAAAATTTGTTGTCATAATTTGATTTAAATATTAATTATTTCATTATAATTAAGGTGCTACAACTGTATGAAAGAAAATATTATCTAAAAATGGAAAACATACCAATACTATTACTTATGGTATATTTAAACTTAAAACATTTTCTAAAGAATTAGCATAGAATGACATTTTCATATAATAAAACTTATTCTATTAGAATGAGGAAAAAATACATGAAATGAGTATTCGATTTTAAATGTTATTCATTTGGCAAAATGGTAAAATAAGCATGTTAAGGAGTCATGTACTGTAAAATAATAAATTATTTCCAGAGTATGACATGGAGAATTAGTAATATGTTAAAGGGAATTACCTGCATCACAATTCATGAGTCTGGTTTGTTTAAGTAAATTAATTATTATTAATGTCCTAAAGAGGTGGCTGCAGTAAAATTATAAAAGCTGTAATTGATAATGAGAATGTCAATTCCTAGCTGCAATAATTGTTTTTAGTTAGATAATAGTGTTTATTTTAACCTGATTACATTAAGAAATGCTGGCATTTTAAATCATCTATTTTTTAAAGTAAAATTTATAAGACTAAAATCAATGTAATTTCTAATAGAAATGAAAAAAAATTGCATTGTTCTACTGTTATATGTTTATATCTAGTGTTTTTGACAAATGATTTTACATTATGCAACATATTAACATATTATGCTCTCTTGGTGATTTCAGTCTCTTTCATGGCTATAAATACCTGCTGTTGACACCCAGATTCCCCTCTCTGATCATTAAGGTCATATCCAACTACCTATTTCAACATTACGTGGGTGTCAAACTTTTTGAATTCATATATACAAAACTGAACTTCTAAGCAACCTACTATTTCTCAGCAATTCTTTTTCTTTGGTGTTTAAGCCAAAATATTTGGAATCATCTTGTTTAATATGTCCCCTCATAGGTCACATCTAATCTGCCATCTAACACTTCCAGCTCTATCCCCAAAATATATCCAGAATCTGATCATTTTTCAGAACTTAGACTTCTATACACTCTAGGCCAAGTCCTCATCATTGTTCATTTCTATTATTTCAATAGATTCCAAGTTACTCTATCTTTTTATTGCCTTGACTTTTTCAGCCTATACTCAGCAAGCTGCAAAAGTGATTGTGATATAAATTAAATCAGTCGTATCACTCCAATGGCTCCCTGTCTCATCCAAGAGAAAAACAAAGATCCTAAAATAGCCTTCAGGTTCCACAGGATCTGGCCCTTCTTATTTCTCTAAACTTCTGCTGTTACACTTCATACTTTTCTATAAATATGCCAGTTAAGTTTCACTCAGGGTCTTTGCACTGGTCATTTTCTCTGCTTTGAATGTTCTTGCCCTAAATATCTGGAAGTCTCAGTTCCTCACCTCCTCAGTTTTTCACCTCTTCCTAATAATTTTTATGTAAGAATCTATTTTCATATACTTCCAGCTGCTGACTAGCTAATGCATATTTAAAAAATCTATTTGTGGATGCTTCTAACTAATAACAAATTTTCCTTATATTCCTGGGTGTACAAATAGACTACATACCAGAGTCTTTGTGCTGTTAAAACTTCCTATGCAATATTCTCCCTTTCCGCTTCCATGGCTGATGCAGGTGCTCACATCACCAAAGCCTCAAGATATAAAAAGGCATCTAAATCATCATTTAGAGTAATATTACCACTGATAAGGACAACTAATTTGGACTCTATATGAACAAACAACTTTCATATCATTTGGACTGCATAATTTATGGTTTATTTCTTAAAACAATGTTATTTTCATTAATACAACACTCCATATAAAATTGCAATCTTCTCCAGCAATCTCAAGGCCCTTCTCCACTTAATTTTTGACCTTGACACTTGTCAGTTCTAACGTATACAATATTTTATTTATTTACGTCTTCACTGTCCCATGGTTTATATAATAATGCTTCTAATTTGGTCATCATTTTTAGGATCTACTCCAGAAATCTGCTAGGTTTTTTGCCCAGCTCCAAGGCCTTCTCTTCTGTTTTTTTGGAAGTAAACCTTTCAAAAATTATTCCTTATGGAAGAGTTTTAAGTTTTAATCAATGAAATCCAAGTCTATCTCTGTATCTGAGTTCAATCACTTGGATGCTCATCTATCCTGAAAACCACTAAATATCAGGCTCTCACTGCCATTGGTTTTGAATTAAAGATGAACAGTATTTACTTTTTTCCTGAATGAATGAAATACCAGGAGTGACTGGAAAATTCTATGACCAAATTTTTACTCTTCTTGATGCTACCTAATTTCCATACCTTAGTGATAAAAATGGATATTCTATAGAAATATCCTTTTGTCTGTTTTGTTCAATGCTATACCACAGCACCTAGATTTGTACCTGGCAAGTGGTAGATACTCATTAAATATTTATAGATTGAAAGAAAGAATAAATATTTCTCTACCTAACATTTGGTGAATGAAACATAGTCATGGTTTAAAGAGTGTAGTCTCTGGAGTTGAATTGGTCTACAATTGGTCTGAAAATTACATAATGGGTACATGAATTACATAGCCACTGAACCACTCTCTGTGTCAATTTTCTCATCAATAAAGTGGAGGTAATAATAATTATAATAATAATAAAGCTAATCTCAGTGTTTTTTTCAGAATTCAGTTAAAAGTTTAGACAAAATTCTATAAACAGAGCTTAGGGTAGTTTAACATATAAGATATATTAATTTTTAATCTAACATTTTGGAATGCTTTCCTTTTGCATAATATGTATTATATAAGTTGACATAGCTTAAAATAAACAGGTTTAATTATTTTGTTTATGATTGTTTTCATAATCTTATGATTAAGGGAATCTAAGCCATGGACACCAATGTAATTTTTGAAACATGCATTTTTTTTTAAAGTTCCTGTTTTATTTATTTATTTATTTATTTATTTATTTATTTATTTATTTATTTATTTATTTATTTATTTATTTATTTATTGCAGTACGCGGACCTCTCACTGTTGTGGCCTCTCCCGTTGCGGAGCACAGGCTCCGGACGCGCAGGCTCAGTGGCCATGGCTCACGGGCCTAGCCACTCCGTGGCATGTGGGAGCTTCCCGGACCGGGGCACGAACCCGTGTCCCCTGCATCGGCAGGCGGACTCTCAGCCACTGTGCCACCAGGGAAGCCCCTGTATTTATTCTTTGTAGCATCTTCTAGAACCTACATTATGAAAGAACAAACACTGATTCTTTTTTATTTTCTTACCACATGGTTATATTGTAAAGCCACTTCAAAAATTGTGGAAAATATTACCACCTAAAGTCTTGGATTCCTGATAGTGGTCTTTTTTTTAGCATTTTTGTTGTTGTTATTCTAGGGGGAAGACTTGATAATTTTGATATTTGATGATTTATCCTGACATAATTTCATGTGACCTAGGTAGAGAAGACAAAAAGTAGAAATATTACACAACCAAAAGATCATGATGGAATAGGAATCACTGGAGAAAAATGGATAGGAAGTTTATATTATATTTTTGTCTGTACTAATTTGAAATCATTCTAATTTAGACATTAATTTCAAGATATAAGTGAAAATGCATTAGCAGATTATTCTAGAGATGTAACAGCTATTCTTGGAATATGCTCAATAGGTCTGAGTTTCCTTAGAACTTTGAATCCTTCTGGGAACCACATGTCTGAGATAAATGAAGTGTTACAGAGAGAACACTTCTACAAAGTTTCAGGTTTTAATTATATTATTTTTTCAGAATGAAGGGATTTATTATCCCAGTATTATCTTCACCATTTGTAAAGAATTAACTCGAAAACAAAACATTTTTCCAGTGGTCTAAATTCATAGATTCCTGGTATTTATAGATCCCTCTTTGCTTCACAGCAGCCAAAGGAACATTTTGCTTTCAGCAAGCACCGTGCTTACTCTATTTTTCATCTTCTTTGACTATACCTGATCAACAAACAAAACAAACAAAATAAAAATTCTCAATCTATCAAAAATATCAAAGAGCAGAACTTAGGTAAAAAGACAGCATATTAGCCATGCCTTAGTAGCTATATATATATATATATATATATATATATATATATATGTATAAAAAGCAGAGCATATAGTGACTTATTTCATGATGTTCGAATGGTTAGAGCAAAACATTTGTCATTAAGTCTATTTAATACTACTACTAATATCTGCTTTTATTTAGGAATTCCACCAGTTTTTAATCATATCATTCATATGTAATAAAATATAACTGAATGCTTAGTTTCTAATCACTGCTTTTCCTTATTGAGAAGAAACTCATTTATATAGTATCTGTATTATTTACTATATATGATTATTAAAAATTTCAAACAGACTTATGAACTCCAAATACTGTCACAGTCTATAAACTGGTATAACCTGAAGTACATGTTAAGCACTTTTTGCTACCTAATAATTATTTTAATATGTCTAATTTGTTGCCTTTCCCATTATGTACATATACCCTTTTCCATATACCTAGAAGAGTGACTCTTCTAAAACCACTTAAACTTCAGACAGGTTGAGATGATAGATATAGAGGCAAAAATCTCCCATGCTCAGAGGCTTAATCTCAATATATTTCATGTTTTTTCTTCCCACTACTAAATCACTCAATATTTATTGTACTGATATACAGATGTATCACATACTGTTTCATTACATAACAGATAACATGGCAAATGGTGACTCTGCTCTTCTCTAGAGTACACTTTAGTGGAGGAAAGAGAAACTTATTTAAAGACCTCAATGCTTTAAATAAATAAAAATTGGTACTGGTGCCATGAAAGGAATAAATTAGGGGTTTTGATGAAGAAAACCAAAGGGCAAGGCCCTTAGAGTGTTTAGAAAAAAAACTCTCTGTGAAAGTTTATATTTATGCCATGTATGCCGAAACCTGGAAGATGAGAAAGAGCCAGACATGAGAAGACCTGAAGGGCACATTTTCCCTGATAACAATAAGGACTCTGTCAGGAAAAACCAATGTGACCGGAGTACAGTGAGCTAGGTAAACAGTCGTACACATACCACAGCCAGGAACAGATCAGGCTGGACCTAATAGGAAATACTAATTTTTTTAAGTTTATTAATGTTTCAAAGCTCATTAGGAATCCATATAATTTTTTTCAGTGCAATGATTTTGTAAATATTTAGACATTTTCTGATAAATATTATACACACATATAATATATGTGGTTATGTATGTATATATGTATGTATATAAAATAGTTATTTAGGAAGAGGACATACTTGTAAAAGCTAGTAAATGTTTTTCAGTTGAGTCAGCCTAAGATTGGTATTTTTATCAAACCACATCTCTATAAATAACATTATAGTTATGAGAAAAATTATGGTGGATATTGTAGGTTTGAGATATTAATATTGATGTGCCAAGGGGAAACTGACCTGTAAGGGAAGCAAAATGAAAATGACCAACCTTCCCATTTTGTAGAAACATAAATGAGAGTAAAAATCCTGGCACCAAGGATATATATCAACTGTATGGCTTAAAAATATCTAGGATTTTTAAAAACTTGAGTCACCAAACAAATGAAAAATCAAACATCTGAATGTATTTCTGCCAAGAAAAATCTGCTCTTGTTTTTTTTTTTTTTTTTCTTTATTGGAGTATAATTGCTTTACAATGGTGTGTTAGTTTCTGCTTTATAACAAAGTGAATCAGTTATACACATACATATGTTCCCATGTCTCTTCCCTCTTGCGTCTCCCTCCCTCCCACCTTCCCTATCAAACCCCTCTAGGCAGTCACAAAGCACCAAGCTGATCTCCCTGTGCTATGCGGCTGCTTCCCACTATCTACCTTACATTTGGTAGTGTATATATGTCCATGCCTCTCTCTTATTTTGTCACAACTTACCCTTCCCCCTCCCCATATCCTCAAGTCCATTCTCTAGTAGGTCTGTGTCTTTAGCCCTGTCTTACCCCTAGGTTCTTCATGACATTTTTTTTTCTTAAATTCCATATATATCTGTTAGCATACGGTATTTGTCTTTCTCTTTCTGACTTACTTCACTCTGTATGACAGACTCTAGGTCTATCCACCTCATTACAAATAGCTCAATTTCGTTTCTTTTTAAGGCTGAGTAATATTCCATTGTATATATGTGCCACATCTTCTTTATCCATTCATCCGATGATGGACACTTAGGTTGTTTCCATTTCTGGGCTATTGTAAATAGAGCTGCAATGAACATTTTGGTACATGACTCTTTTTGAATTATGGTTTCCTCAGGGTATATGCCCAGTAGTGGGATTGCTGGGTCATATGGTAGTTCTATTTGTAGTTTTTTAAGGAACCTCTATACTGTTCTCCATAGTGGTTGTACCAATTCACATTCCCACCAGCAGTGCAAGAGGGTTCCCTTTTCTCCACACCCTCTCCAGCATTTATTGTTTGGAGATTTTTTGATGATGGCCATTCTTACTGGTGTGAGATGATATCTCATTGTAGTTTTGATTTGCATTTCTCTAATGATTAATGATGTTGAACATTCTTTCAGAGATAAACCCACGCACATATGGTCACCTTGTCTTTGATAAAGGAGGCAGGAATGTACAGTGGAGAAGGACAGCCTCTTCAATAAGTGGTGTTGGGAAAAGTGGACAGGTACATGTAAAAGTATGAAATTAGATCACTCCCTAACACCATACACAAAAATAAGCTCAAAATGGATTAAAGACCTAAATATAAGGCCAGAAACTATCGAACTCTTAGAGGAAAACATAGGCAGAACACTCTATGACATAAATCACAGCAAGATCCTTTTTGACCCACCTCCTAGAGAAATGGAAATAAAAACAAAAATAAACAAATGGGACCTAATGAAACTTCAAAGCTTTTGCACAGCAAAGGAAAGCATAAACCAGACCAAAAGACAACCCTCAGAATGGGAGAAGATATTTGCAAATGAAGCAACTGACAAAGGATTAATCTCCAAAATTTATATCAGCTCAATAACAAAAAAACAAACAACGCAATCCAAAAATGGGCAGACCTAAATAGACATTTCTTCAAAGAAGATATACAGACTGCTCTTGTTTTTCAAAATAACATGTAGTTTATTACAAACATCTTTCTTTAAAAAAGTGAATATATAGCCATGCAGATATCTCGTAAGTGTCAAGTTAGTGACAATGTTATATAATTACGGAAAGGATGAAAACTCCTCAGGGTGATATGGTTTAAGATTTTGTTTTCCTAAGACACAGGAACTATTTCTTCCAGACAGGCTATGTGAACAGAATAGAAGAGTTGTCAAGAGGCAACGTACAGGCTCAAACAGTGTGTCAGTAATTTTAAATATATTTAAATATATTCTATTAGGTATTTCTGTAATATAGTTAATTATAAATATACACAATCAGTGATGTCAGTTCTTAAAATGCCCAAGTACTCAGTTAAACTTTAATCTTATCACCACAAATGTACAATAAATATTCACTGAGCACACCCGCAGGCATTGTTGCAGATGCTATGTATGTACAATACTAATGTAATTATCATCTCTGCCTACAAAGAACTTACATTTAATAGAGCTGACAGACAAGGAAACTATTGGTTATGACACAATGTGATACATACAGCAATAAAGCAGAAATGTTTGGGAATACAGGGTTAAGGTCTAACATGGTTGGACAAAACAGCAGTTTTCTGAAGAATGTGACATATAAGTTCTAGTGGAATGGTACCACAAGCCAGGGTAACATAGCATATCTGCAGATCCCAGGTATCTGTATGTGTGTATGTTCACACACACAATACACACACACACACACACACACACACACAATGCCAAAAAGTTTCCAGACATTAAGCAATTAAACAAACAAAGCCCTACAGTATAATTGAGAAAAAGAGATGCAGAAGCCCTGTTCTGGGAGACCACCCCATCTAAAACAAACCTCCCTATTAGGTTTTTCTTGTAGTACCATAGTTTCTTTCATACTACTACCACTACTACTGCGATTTCATATTAAGTTGCTTATTAATTTGTGTGCTTTTTTTTCCCTGACTCTCCCCAATGCCCACAACCAGAATGCAATCTCCTTGAGGGGTGGTTCACACACAAAAATTATTATTTAAAAAATTCAAAATTATAATTATAAAGTATAATATAAATGGAGCTAACATTAATTATAAGAAAGTTAAAAAGGAGGCATAAATAGAAAGGTTGATCAGAAGAGACATTTAAGTGCACACAAAATCAGTTTCACAGTAGAGCTTAGAGAAACTTTTCCAGCTATACGTAATTAAAGGAAAATATTAAGATAAATGAAGTATTGACATTTTTGAGTTAAATATTTCTAAAATCATAACGTTCCCAACAACTTTGATTGTCAGGTACATTGAGTCATCTAGCTAACTCAAATAAAGAAATAGAGGAACATGTAAGAACACAAAATGAAACCTCCCAGGATTTCAAATCAGTGTTTATCCATGCCTTAGAGGAAGAGAAGCTAGACAGTTTTTGTTGCCGAGATCAGAGTCTCCTTTCTCAGAGTATGCATGCTTTTTCTTTTCCTGTTGTCTCTCAGGGTCCTTATAGTCTAACTTATTTTCCTTTCTTCACTGACTTCTTGTTCTCTTGGAGGATTATTTTGCTTGCTTGTAGCCCAGCATGACCCTTGGACCTAAGTAAATACACACGTACATTCAAGTGGCCACTACCAAGGGATTATAGCAGTAGACAATTTTCAGAGAGAATGCAATAGGTGGCTTGTCATCTATTGGACTGGTTTCCTCACTTAGGTGTGTTTAGCCCTGTTAAAATTAAACTGTGGCCCAAGGAACATGTCCATATAGAATATAAGGCTGCACTTTCTTCCTTTCTTCTGGCTGGGTATGAGGCCAATTAATACAAAGTGGTAAATGGCATTTCATTAAATGCCAGATAACTTTCAAATTTCCAAGTTTCAAAATTCCTTAAATTCAGAATATATTTATTGAGATCTTACTACGTAGCAGATATCATTCTAAGTTTTGGAGATTCCCCAAGCAAATACACAGAAAGAAATCCCGGTTCTAGTAAGAGAAGAAAGAAAATTAGTAAAAAGTAAAAAGAAAGTCAATTTTATAGTATGTTATAGAAGAATAAAGAGCATACAAGTAAAGAGATTGCTAAGGGCTTGGGACTTACAATTTTAAATTAATTGACTTTACTAAGAAGGTGACATTTGCTAAAAGACTTGGAATGGTCATGCAGGATGGGAAAATGTTCAGACAGAGAGAAGTGCCAGTAAAAAATCCTTGGAGCAGGAACGTGCCTGCTCTGTTTGAGAGGCAGAGGACAGAAAGGTAGCTTGACCATAGTGATCAAGAGAGAGTTGGGAAGATGAGATCCAGGGTTTGTTGATGTGCAGAAGAAATTGTATTCATGTGCCAGATAATAATGCCATGAAGGTCCCTCCAAAGGCTTTAAATCTAACTTTTGCTCTTGATGTTATTTCTTCCAACAGTCTTCATATTTAGTTTCTCTCAGTGATTCTCACTCACTTTGATGCTGTAATTGCTTCTTTTATTGTCTGCCTCTGTGTGTGTGAGTTTAAAGGTAGCCATTGGGGAATTCCCTAGTTGTCCAGTGGTTGCGATTCTGTGCTTCCACTGCAGGCGACTCAGGTTCGATCCCTGGTTGGGGAACTAGGATCCTGCAAGCCACTCAGCACAGTCAAATAAATAAATAAATACAACCTTAAAAAAATAAATGTAGCCATTGACTGAAACAAAGAAACAAAATATTCCTTGACCAACTTGCTTCCTTTAATGTCAAAACCATTCCCTAGCCATTCCAGGAATAATTTTATTTTTAAGTATGTAGAACAGGTGAGCTAAAGTTTGGGCCAAATTGATATGAAAGGCTTTTCCTTTAAGAAAAGGTAGCGGTTAACATTTTATAATCATTCTGTCTTTAACTCCATTCAATTCTGCACTTCAGAATTGATTTCTTAATTATTCTCCATTATTACTACTACTTAAATTATTCATGAATGTATTTTATGCTCCTAATCCTTTTCCAGTATCTCTATCATTATGTTTCAGGGCCTATTATACATAGATAAAGTTATCCTAGAGGCTTTAGTAATCCAACACATTCAAAATTAAAATCATCTTCCCTTCCTTCAAGTGCAGTTCAAACCACACCCTTCTATTTATCCACTAACATCTCAGGCAGGAGCCCTGTCATGGAGCAAGCCCAGGTATTTGGACAACTTGAAGACATCTTTATACCTTGTCTTATTTCAGTCTCTTTATCTTGAACACCAGTGAGTCTTCTTAATCTTTTTTACATTTTTTTATTCTTCCATTTTCCCTACTTCCAGTATACAAATCCAAGTATTTATCATTTCTTACCTCAACTCTAATAGTAACCTTAAAATGAGTTTCTCTCTGCTCCCTATTCTTCCATCTCTGCAATGAGTTGCAAATATTACTGCCAAAGTAATGTTCCATGTTGAAGACAGAGATCTGCTTGTTTCTTCTCTGTTCAAACATCTTAAAGAATTTCCCATTGACTACAAAAGAAGAGTCAATATAACTGCTTCCATTCTGATTTCTGTCTCAAAGTTTCAGCTCCAATAGTTCCCTCCCTGAAAAATATCTGACCTCCCTTTCAAGGCTGAGCTTTTAGCCACCTTTAACACATATCTCTTTATCAATCCTTTCCAGTATTTCCTTTCAGAATCACATCTTTATCTTCGATGTTTTCTTATTGCTATGTTTGTACCTATTCTACAAAATGCATTCTATCTTGTATTCTAGTTACTTGTAAATAGTTTATGCTCTTACTAGACTTTTATTTTCTATGGGACAGACACTATATCTTGTCCATTTAAAAATTTTAAGAACTTTAGAAAATCACATTTTTCATAGGTTAGTCATTAAGCAAAATGTTTTTGTATTATATTTCTTTTTTTAATTAATTTTATTTATGTATTTGGCTGTGTTGGGTCTTCGTTGCTGTGTGCAGGCCTTGTGTAGTTGTGGTGAGTGGGGTCTACTCTTTGTTGCGATGCGCGGGCTTCTCATTGTCATGGCTCCTCTTGTTGCGGAGCACGGGCTCTAGGTGCGCAGGCTTCAGGAGTTGTGGCACGTGGGCTCAGTAGTTGTGGCTTGAGGGCTGTAGAGCTCAGGCTCAGTAGTTGTGGTGCATGGGCTTAGTTGCTCTGTGGCATGTGGGAATCTTCCCGGGCCAGGGCTCGAACCTGTGTCCCTTGCATTTGCAGGCAGATTCTTAACCACTGTGCCACCAGGGAAGCCCTGTATTATATTTATTAATCAATATTTTCTTTTATTAAATGGCTTAAATTTTCTTTCACTTTATTTCAGTGTTTCAGAGGGAAGAATTTCATCCAGATTGTTAAAAAAAAAAAGCAGGTCAAAGATAAAATACCTACTTGATATGGAAATAGCACTGAAGTCTTTGAACAGATGCCAGTGTACTAGCACAGATCGTTGGGTAAGGCATGTAGGTACAAGTGAAGAGCAAGATGGTATAGAAATAAGATAATGCAGACTGTAGTGTTATATTTAGAAACAAGGTTTGAATGTCTGCGTACTTGCCTGATTTCAAGATTCAGATACCCATATAAAGAAAGAAATCAACAAAACATACCATTAGTTTAAAAAGAAGGGAAGGGTAAAACAATCAAAGGCAAATATGTAAGGGTTTATCAGAAATATCCGTAACGTTTTAACTTTGATCAGTTTTTAAATAGTCTGTGGTACTTAGAGTTTGCCAAATTGGTGGCATCCAATTACAGGTCATACCAATGGCTCAGTTTTAAGTGAAACGGGGCAAAGACAAATGGGATAGGGTTTCAGTTATCACATATATTCTTTCTGGACTAACCTGAGACTACAGGTATACACTGAAATACTGACGATTACTATCTTTGAAAATAATATGAAGTATCTTCAATTATAAACATACTTAATTTTTACATTGGTCTTTCCTAATATTGCAAACTGTGCCTTTTAATTTTACTAAATCTTTCAACCAAAGCTAATCCAGTAGAATTTGTTATGCAATTTTTTCAGTTTTGTTCGTTTGCACGAACATTTCTTTTACACTTAACCTTAGAATATTTTTACATAGATTCATGTTCTTTCATCTTCAATGCAGGATTCTTCTCATTTTCCATTTCTTATCACCAAAGCTGCAGTAATAACATTGATGCAATTCATGCTTTTTAACTTTGAGGCTGAAGTAAGATGTTGGTAGATTTTGGACAAGTGATTATAGTGATAGATGATGGTTATTCATGGAGAGAAGGACATATCTACTTGCTACCATGCATGCAGTGAGTGAGGCAATTAGAGTTCATTCTGATGATTCTGTTAAGAAACACGTGGCTTATGAGTACATATGTGAAGTGTAATAAGAGGAGGTGTCAAAAGCAGTAAATTCAGAATATGGAGGTACATGAGAATAACCTGGGAAATATTTTTAAATAATAATTTCTGAATTCCATCTTCAATATAAGAATCACTGGAAGTGAGGCTGCAGAGTGTGCATTAAAAAAGAAATGTTCTCATAGGATTCTGAAGCAACAAACCAAATAACTACTATGTTGGAACTCTGATTCTCTGAATGTTTGGACGTAATAAGAACAATAGGATCTACTGAAGAAAGATTTTCTTTTTAGTAAGATCATCTGAAAATTTAAGAAGGAAATGCAGTCCTATTATTACTAATAGTTCTGTTTCAGGGTACCTACAAAACACACCATGTATGTTGCCTATGTATTTTATTCTGTCTTATAAGAATTGTGCATGATTAGGAAGTCAAAACCCATGGAGTTTAGATTATCAGTCTGTGGCATGTTTTTGACTTGAGCAACATTCTGTCTAATTTTCCAGAATCATGCTTGGCTTCCAGAGATATATTTCAGACCCTTAAGGGCTGGGTAAGACTCACAGATCCTAGAGCAAAGGCTAGGCTATCTAAGGGCCTATCTCTTTTCATCCTGTCCTCTATATCATAAGGAGCTTATAAGTAAGGAGATAAGAGAGCCCTTTTTTTCGCTTGTATTTGTTGTGCTTGTATTTCATGTACGAACACTTCGAGAAGTTAGCAGCTGCCATAAAGACAGATTTCCTCTCTTAATCCTGTCTGCCCTTTCTCTTGCTCCTAGTCAGGCATGATTGGAGTTGGTGTTTGTGACTGCGGTGATATTTGTCAGGCAATTTAATTTTTCTTTTTGCTACCACATCTGTGATTACCACTACTTAGGATATCCAGAGCCTGAAAAGGCTTGTAATTACCGTGATAAGCTTAAATTAAAAGAAGATAGATTATTTATTAAAATAAAGAACTTTAGAAGTGTATTTTTCTGGATACATTTTTTTCATAAGAAGGATAGCATACACACATTCATAAATACACACACAGTATTTTCGCAAAGTAATAAGAAAGGTGTATCTGTTTATCCTACTTTATATCACTTGCAAAATCATCGAGTAGTTGACTTACTTTAAAACATATACATATGAACACACACACACACACACACATATATACGTACATACAGGCACATATATGAACATCATTTTATTAGGGTGGCCAATATAAAATTAGTTTTTGTACTGAAAAAATTATCAATTTCATGTGGTTGAGCAAAATGTGTATGTAAAGATGTTCTTGAAATTTTTCAGACGTGTGAGGATGGTTTCAAACATTATAATTTCCTTTTAAATTCCTTAATGGGATAATACAGTAAGGCTAATTAAAAATAAACACTAGTATTGTTTCTTATTAACTTTTACAAAGTAGATGGCATTTAGAACTCAATCTAGAAATAAAGGGCAAATATAACTATTTTAAAGGTTCATGCATCTCTTTTACTCTGGACCTAAAATAAGATCTATTTTACAGTATAAAAGTAAGAAAAAAAATTTTCTTTTTTCAGAGTTGGGAGTCAAGATGTATGGGTGCCCTAAAAAAGTAAAAGGAACATTTGTTTCCTGCATGAACATTACTTAGAATAATGCAGTCATCTTATTAAACAGTTTTCTTAGGTCAAAATTCTGCCTTAAAAGTTTTTCAGAATGATTGGCTTGAGTTTTTATTTAGAGAATGTACCCTATTTTAGTAGTATAGATTATATTTGCATTTCCTAGAATTTTCCACACTTCACATGAGTGACAGTTCTTCACATATGGATTTTTACTTTAACTGACATATATAAATTTATTTAATTAGCAATTCAGATTGACCATAATAACTTATTAAGAGAGAAAACAGTGAAATTATGTCACTTCATAGTTCACAATTGTGATGGACAGACTGTAAAATGATCCTGTCTTCTGGTACCCATGCCTTTGTATATAATTCCCTCTCCTTGAAGCTGGTCATGTACTGAGAGTTGTTTCTAACCAACAGAATATGTCAAACATTATGGAAGATTATTCCTGTTACTATGTCCTATTTTATAAGATTCCATTTCACTAGCAGATCCAGACTAAAAACATTCTCCTTTGCTGGCTTTTGAAAAAGTAAGCTGCCATGGTGTGAAAGTGTCTTTAGAGAGGACCCATAGTAAAGGAACTGCAGGAAGCCTCTAGGAGCTCAGAGCAAGCCCTGGACAACAACTAGCAGGAAATTGGGCCCTCATTCCTACAATGGCAAGGGGAATTCTGCCAACAGCCTAAATAAGCTAAGAGAAGAATCCATCCCCTGTCAAGCCTCCACAGGAGAACCCAGTCTTGGCACATTGCAGCCTTGCACAGGACCCAGTGAAGTTGTATCCAGACTCCTGATCCACAGAAATTATGATATAATAAATGTTTTTTGATTTAAGATGCTAAGTTCATGGTAATTAAATGGCACAGCAATTAAAACCTAATAAACATTTAAATAAGAAACAAAAATAACATAAGTGTTATAGTTAGCTAGTCTTAGAAATCATTTTATATAGCACTCCAGGGAAAGAATTTTTGACAAAATATTATAAATATATTCCTACATAATATTTAAAACAACAAATCTATTATTTTACTTGGTCATTGCTGTGTTTTGAATATTCCTATTAATACCTTTTCTAAGTTACTAAACAATATATATATGTACTTATAATTAATTTCATAACTGTTACATACTTTAGGTTTCTTTCTGTTGAGTATAGTTTTCTCATGTTAATATAATATAAAATGTTAGATTTCCACTCAGTTATAAAGAATTTCATACCTCCCAGACTTATATTCCACAAAATTTATTAATTTTAGTAATTTCTAGTGGAGAGGCACTTAGCCCACACATGATCAGAGATGCTACGCACTGATGTCCACTGTTCTTGGCATCCTTTTACTCAAGTGATCCTACTGCTCGCCTGTCTCTGCTCTTACAATATATAGTCCCTGAGGTTATGGCTTATCTAAATGCTAGAATACCGCCTCATTTATATAACCTTATTTCATTGTCTTATTTTTTTTATTCCATATGATTCAATGCCAATGATTAACCTCACTTCCTCAGATAAATCTGCATGTATCTGAATCTCATTTGTGACCTGGGTATAAGCTGTGTCCTGTAGGGTTACTGGTCACATGAAATAGAGTGGCATGTTAGAGTTTCTGATTACATCTATAAACATCCCTGAGAATTAAGAAATTCCCCCAAATTCAAGGCACTCTGGAGTCTGATTTCCCCAAATCACACAAAATTGTCTGGGACATATCATAACATCAGATAGCAACCTAACAAATACATGTTTAGTTCTAGCTCTGACAAAACAGTTTTTTAAAAAATATATTATTAAAGTAGAAGTCAATACAATATAAAAAAAGAAAATGGAGGTAACTCTAAAGAGAACAAATTTAACAAGTCATTCACATACACCAATGTATCTCTTTACCTTAAAATAAATATTCTAAATTAAATTATTATTTTATAATAAAAATATATAGCTTTTCTATTTTCCAATTTAACTTTTGACTAATTTTTTTAAATTTAAAATATAGAGATGTATAGTGTATGCATTTTAAAGTGTTACATAGTACAAGTGCCTATATTTTAATAATTTGTGTATTTGCAAATATATCTTATACACATGTGACTCATTATAGGTCTTCTTAATAATGTCTAAAATAATAAAATTCAGCTTACCATGGACTTTCAAATACAATATATCATATGATTTTTCATAATAATTTTGTGAGGTAGGCATGTGCTATGATTTTACCTTCATTCCTCAGTAGAGAAATAAGGACTCCATAAAACTAACACAATGTGTTCCCAAAGTATCATTAAGAATACTGGAATGGGGGTTAGATTGTCCAAGGCAATGTATAATGTTGCCACTAAATTTTATGAAAGCTGAAACTTAGTAAAATTAAAAATAAACTAAAAATGACTAAAGTTGAGGGAACTTCCCTTTATTGATTTGTCAGTTGCACGGGACTTTTCTCTCCTGTCATTTTAATCTTGCAGTTATAATCCCAGGAATTCTGACATCTCTGGAAGATGATTTTTTTTTATTACCCTGGTATCTAGTAACTATTTTAAATCCAAAATATGTTTTAATTATCATTCATTTCTTCAACTGATATTTCTTGACTGCCTGTCAGGTGCAAGATATAATGTCAGGCTGAGGCACTCTACCTTTTTATTTGATAGGGAATGTATCTTTATATTTTCTCACAATAGTTCATGCATCTTTATATTTTAATTTATAGTTTCGAACTCCAAACTCTGGCAAAACTAAGAGAATAGGCTTAACCTGGTGTTTTGAAACCTACCTTTTCTTTCATGTATTTACTTATTTTTCCAAATAATACATCTGACCCTACTGAATTCAGCACTGTGATTGCACAAAGTGGTTTCTCTCTGACTAACTTGGACTGATGTAATGACAATGATAAACTGAAAGCATGTTTCTAATACAGAGTAGCAGACATTTCTGTAGAACAAGTATTTCAGTCTGTGCCATGAACAACTGATATATTTATGAGTTTAATAGGCCCCTGGCCTGTATACTGGAACTATTTCATTTTTAGCTAATGACAAAAAAAAAAAAAAAGCTTTCCAAAAAGAAGTCGCCACTCCTCCCCAAAATGTATGTAAAACATAATATACTTTAATGAGTTAATCAGTAAAACAAATTTAACTATCTGGGGAACCTACTCTGTTTACAGTTATTCTGTGATAGTAAAAATGAAACAAAACTATATCAAAATAATTTACAGTTGAAAAATGTAATGAACTAAATATCCTTTATCATATTGTTTTAATAACATTTAAAAGGGGATAACAATTTTTAAATTTCTGGTTACAGAAATAATTCACATTCAGTTATTTTTAACGAATATTCATTTATTAGTACAAGAAAGACTTTGTACTGAGCACTAGTGATTAAAAAATACAGAATTAGAAAAGAAGACTTACTTGTAATGAACTTGGAAAACAATTGGAAAGACCTGCAATTTAACTGTAAAATGGTAATAGTTCTATGATAATAATATAAGAAAGAGTATGTGGGAAATAAGGAAGAATAATTAATTTGCCTTTATGGAACTGGAAAATTTTATTAAAAATAAGGTATCGTTTATATTGGGTCTTGGGTGACAATTGGAATTTTCCAGATAAACCGGTAGACCATTCCAGAGGCACAGACACATAGTGTAAAGAAAATTAATGTTGTGAATGAGGAGTGTGGAAGGTGAAGAGCAAAGAGCAAGAACAGGTGGATCAGGGCAGAGGAGAGTGGTGGAGTGCACAAGTAATTTGACATGGTGACCTGAAAAAACATTTAGTGGTAGGAGATGAAAGGGATTAGTGATCAGTGATCGGCTTGGTAAAAGGTGCTAGGGTAGGGCTTGAATACAAGACATTTAAGGTGATTGGAAGAGTTAAGCAGAAAACCATATGGTGACTATTTCGGGTGTCAATGATAAGAAAAATGTTGGCAGTAAAAATTAAGGGATAAAAAATTCATCAAAAGGTTGAATCCGTAGGATATAATAATGAAGTACAAATGAGAGATTTCTAATTTATACATTATTGCTAACTGAAATACAGAATATAGGAGGAGGAGCCAGGTTACTGGTAGAGATTATCATTGATTTCTTTTATTTCCTACTAACTTACGTTAACATGGATGTCTTCCAGGAAGTATACTCCTTGAAACCTGGATGATTTAATGAAAAAATAAAAATATGAGCAGAATTTTATTAGGCTAAATCACTTAAAAGTTTTAAGAATCGCTTTATTCCAATTCTGGCACTTTCTGGGAAAACATGTAAGAAGGTGATGAGGGGTTGTGGTTAGACATGAAACTTACAATATCTTTAAGAACTGAAACTAAATATGAACATATTAATAACAAGTGGGTTTGAGGACTTGACTAATTTAAAGAAGGATGACCTGTGTTGAATTAAGAAAAAAAAACTTATTTGTGAGATGTCCACTCTAGAATCTCATAAAACAAAATAATCTTGCTTTATTCAAAGTACAGAGGGTTGCATTTTATTCTCCCTCCACCCCCAACCTTTCTCTCCTAACGTAAAGATTCAATTATATATCAACCATAAAATGGGGGTAACTGTCCCTCTCATGAAAAAGTGAATATGATCCACATTTCTTTCCCTTTCTTTATCCTGAACTCTTTTGGTATTTACTCTGACTACTAAACAGCAAGGCTTTTGGGTGGAAAAGCTATCCATTGAAAGGATATATGGAGGGGTCAGGAAATAGGAATGAGGTTTAAAATGAATAGATTAGGTTAAATGAAATTTTGTCTTTGGTATCACTGTTCATATTTTTCATTTTTTGATTCATATTAACAGCTTATAAGAAAATAGAATTAGCTTACAAAAACGTTGTCATTCCATATTTATAATTAAAATATTAACTAAGTTCTTTCATAAACCATTTGTGTGTGTGTATATGTGTGCATATGTAGCAGTGTGCATATGTATGTTTATGCATGTGTATATATATCACAGTTGAGATTATATTATATGAAACAGTATGTACAGCTTTATCGAGATATAATTCATATACCATAAAATTCAGTTGTTTCAAGTATAAATGTCAGTGATTTTTATAAATTGACAGAATTGTACAACCTTCACTACAGTCCAAATTTGGAAGATTTCTATCACTCCAAAAGCTTCTTCCTGCTCATTTGTAATCGTTTCATGTCCCTACTCACATACACAGACAGTATTTTCTGTCTCCATACACTTGCCTTTTCTAGATAGTTCATGCATATGGAATCCATGCATATGGAACTTTTCTAGATAGTTCATGCATATGGATTTTTTTTCACTTAGCATATGTTTTTGAGGTTTAATTGTGTCTCACTATGTATCAGTAGCTTGCTCCTTTTTATTGAAATAGTAGTCCATTGTGTGGACATAATACAGTTTGTTTATTTATTTTTTTGATTTATTTTATTTATTTGTTTATTTAATGACCAATGACGGTGAAGATAATTGCTTTGTATGGCGTATGGTAAAGGTCTTAATTCATCGTTTGTATGTGGGTGTCCAATTTTCTAAGACTGTCATTTCCCCATTGACTTGCCATGGCATCTTTGTCAAAACTGAAATCATCTACAAATGTAAAGATTTATTTCTAAATCCTCAGTTAAGTTCTGATGATTTATATCTGTATTATTGTGGCAGTAACAAACTTTGGTTGCTGTGGCATTGTGATACATTTTGAAATCAGTAAGTATACGTGTTCTAAATTTATTCTTCTTTTTCAAGATTATTTTGGCTATTTTGGGTCCTTTGCATTTACATATAAATTTTAGCAAGCACTTGCTAAAGTTTCTCCAAAAAAGTCTGCTGGTATTTTTATTATTTTATTTACAAAAATTATTTAAACATCTTTATTGGAGTATAATTGCTTTATAATGGTGTGTTAGTTTCTGCTGTATAACAAAGTGAATCAGTTATACATATACAAATATCCCCATATCTCCTCCCTCTTGCCTCTTCCTCCCACCCTCCCTATCTCACACCTCTAGATGGACACAAAGCACCGAGTTAATCTCCCCGTGTTATTCGGCTGCTTCCCACTAGCTATCTATTTCACATTAGGTAGTATATGTATGTCCATGCCACTCTCTCACTTCGTCCCAGCTTACCCTTCTCCTTCCCCGTGTCTTCATCTCATGTCCATTCTCTATGTCTGCGTCTTTAGTCCTGTCGAGTCATGCCCCTACGTTCTTCAGAACCTTTTTTTTTTTTAGATTCCATATATATGTGTTAGCATACGGTATTTGTTTTTCTCTTTCTGACTTACTTCACTCTGTATGACAGACTCTAGGTCCATCCACCTCACTACAAATAACTCAATTTCGTTTCTTTTTATGACTGAGTAATATCCATTGTGTATATGTGCCACATCTTCTTTATCCATTCATCTGTTGAAGGACACTTAGGTTGCTTCCATGTCCTGGCTATTATAAATAGATCTGCAATGAATATTGTAGTACATGAATCTTTTTGAATTATGGTTTTCTCAGGGTATATGCCTAGAAGTGGGATTGCTGGGTCATATGCTAGTTCTATTTTTAGTTTTTTAAGGAACTTCCATAATGTTCTCCATAGTGGCTGTATCAATTTACATTCCCACCAACAGTGCAAGAGTGTTCCCTTTTCTCCACACCCTCTCCAGCATTTATTGTTTGGAGATTTTTTGGTGATGGCCATTCTGACAGTTGTGAGGTGATATCTCATTGTAGTTTTGATTTACATTTCTCTAATGATTAGTGATGTTGAGCATCCTTTCATGTGTTTGTTGGCAATCTGTATATCTTCTTTGGAGAAATGTTCATTTACGTCTTCTGCCCATTTTTGGATTGGGTTGTTTGTTTTTTTGAAATTGAGCTGCATGAGCTGCTTGTACATTTGGAGATTAATCCTTTGTCAGTTGCTTCGTTGGCAAATATTTTCTCCCATTCTGAGTGTTGCCTTTTTGCCTTGTTTATGGTTTCCTTTGCTGTACAAAAGCTTTGAAGTTTCATTAGGTCCCATTTGCTTATTTTTGTTTTTATTTCCATTTCTCTAGGAGGGGGGTCAAAAAGGATCTTGCTGTGATTTATGTCAGAGTATTCTGCCTATGTTTTCCTCTAAGAGTTTGATAGTGTCTGGCTTACATTTAGGTCTTTAATCCATTTTGAATTTATTTTTGTGTATGGTGTTAGGGAGTGTTCTAATTTCATTCTTTTACATGTAGCTGTTCAGTTTTCCCAGCACCACTTATTGAAGAAGCTATCTTTTTTCCATTGTATAATCTTGCCTCCTTTATCAAAGATAAGGTGACCATATGTGCGTAGGGTTATTTCTGTGCTTTCTGTCCTGTTCCATTGATCTATTTTTCTGTTTTTGTGCCAGTACGATACTGTCTTGATTACTGTAGCTTTGTAGTATAGTCTGAAGTCAGGGAGCCTGATTCCTCCAGCTCCATTTTTCTTTCTCGAGATTACTTTGGCTATTCGGGGTCTTTTTTGTTTCCATACAAATTGTGAAATTTTTTGTTCTAGTGCTGTGAAAAATGCCATTGGTACTTTGATAGGGATTGCACTGAATCTGTAGATTGCTTTCAGTAGTATAGTCATTTTCACACTGTTGATTCTTCCATTCCAAGAGCATGGTATATCGATCTGTCAGTTTGTATCCTCTTTAATTCCTTCACCAGTGTCTTATAGTTTTCCGCATATAGGTCTTTCTTCCCCTTAGGTAGGTTTATTCCTAGGTATTTTATTCTTTTGGTTGCAATGGTAAATGGGGTTGTTTCCTCAATTTCTCTTTTCAGATTTTCCATCATTAGTGTATAGGAATGCCAGATATTTCTGTGCATTAATTTTGTATCCTGCTACTTTACCAAACTCATTGATTAGCTCTTATAGTTTTCTGGTAGCATCTTTAGGATTCTCTATGTATACTGTCATGTCATCTGCAAACAGCGACAGTTTTACTCCTTCTTTTTCAATTTGGATTCCTTTTATTTTTTTTCTTCTTTAATTGCTGTGGCTAAAATTTCCCAAACTATGTTGAATAACAGTGGTGAGAGTGGGCAACCTTATCTTGTTCCTGCTCTTAGTGGAAATGGTTTCAGGTTTTCACCATTGAGAGTGATGTTGGCTGTGGGATTGTCATATATGGCCTTTATTATGTTGAGGTAAGTTCTCTCTATGCCTACTTTCTGCAGGGTTTTTATCATAAATGAGTGTTGAATTTTGTCAAAAGCTTTTTCTGCATCTGTTGAGATGATCATATGGTTTTTCACATTGATTGATTTGCGTATATTGAAGAATCTTTGCATTCCTGGGATAAACCCCACTTAATCATCCTGTGTGATCCTTTTAATGTGCTGTTGGATTCTGTCTGCTAGTATTTTGTTGAGGATTTTTTCATGTATGTTCATCAGTGATATTGGCCTGTAGTTTTCTTTTTTTGTGACATCTTTGTCTGGTTTTGGTATCAGGGTGATAGTGGCCTCATAATTAGTTTGGGAGTGATCCTCTCTTTGCTATATTTTGGAAGAGTTTGCGAAGGATAGGTTTTAGCTCTTCTGTAAATATATGATAGAATTTTCCCGTGAAGCCATCTGGTCTTGGGCTTTTGTTTGTTGGAAGATTTTTGTTTTGTTTTGTCTTTTGCGGTACACGGGCCTCTCACTGCCGCGGCCTCTCCCATTGTGGAGCACAGGCTCTGGACGTGCAGGCACAGCAGCCATGGCCCATGGGCCCAGCTGCTCTGCGGCATGTGGGATCCTCCCTGGTCGGGGCACGAACCCACGTCCCCACGTCCCCATCATCGGCAGGTGGACGCCCAACCAATGCGCCACCAGGGAAGCCCTGTTGGAAGATTTTAAATCACAGTCTCAATTTCAGTGCTTGTGATTGGTCTGTTTATATTTTCTATTTCTTCTTGGTTCAGTCTCAGGAGGTTGTGTTTTTCCTAAGAATTTTTCCATTTCATCCAGGTTATCCATTCTATTGGTATATGATTGCTTCTAGTAATCTCTCATGATCCTTTGTATTTCTGCAGTGTCAGTTGTTACTTCTCATTTTTCATTTCTAATTCTGTTGATTTGAGTCTTCTCCCTTTTTTTCTTGATGAGTCTTTATAGTGGTTTATCAGGTTTTTTTTGGTTTATCAATTTTGTTTATGTTCTCAAAGAACAGACTTTTAGTTTTATTAATCTTTGCGATAATTTCCTTCATTTCTTTTTCTTTTATTTCTGATCTGATCTTTATGATTACTTTCCCTCTGCTAACATTGGGGGGTTTTGTTCTTCTTTATCTAGTTGCTTTAGGTGTAAGTTTAGGTTTTTTTTTTTTTTTTGAGATGTTTCTTGTTTCCTAAGATAGGATTGTATTGCTATAAACTTCCCTCTTAGAACTGTTTTTGTTGCATCCCATAGGTTTTGGGTCATCGTGTTTTCATTGTCATTTGTTTCTAGGTATCTTTTGATTTCCTCTTTGATTTCTTCAGTGATCTCTTGGTTATTTAGTAGTGTATTGTTTAGCCTTCATGTGTTTTTATTTTTACAGATTTTTTCCTGTAATTGATATCTAGTCTCATAACGGTGTAGTTGGAAAAGATACTTGATACGATTTCAATTTTCTTAAATTTACCAAGACTTGTTTTGTGACCCAAGATATGATCTATCCTGCAGATGGTTCCTTGAGCACTTTAGAAAAAATTCTATTCTGTTGTTTTTGGATGGAATGTCCTATAAATATCAATTAAGTCCATCCTGTTTATTGTATCATTTAAAGCTTATGTTTCCTTATTTATTTTCATTTTGGATGATCTGTACATTGGTGAAAGTGGGGTGTTAAAGTCCCCTACTATTATTGTGTTACTGTTGATTTCCCCTTTTATGGTTGTTAGCGTTTGCCTTATGTATTGAGGTGCTCCTATGTTGGGTGCATAAATATTTACAATTGTTATATCTTCTTCTTGGATTGATCTCTTGATCATTATGTAGCGTCATTTTTTGTCTCTTGTAATAGTCTTTATTTTAAGGTCTATTTTGTCTGATATGAGAATTTCTACTCCAGCTTTCTTTTGATTTCATGGAATATCTTTTTCTGTCCCCTCAATTTCAGTCTGTATGTGTCCCTAGGTCTGAAGTTGGTCTCTGGTAGACAGTATATATATTGGTCTTGTTTTCATATCCATTCAGCCTGTCTGTGTCTTTGGTTGGAGTATTTAATCCATTTACACTTAAGGTAGTTATCGATATGTGTGTTCCTCTTACCATTTTCTTAACTGTTTTAGGTTTGTTATTGTAGGTCTTTTCCTTCTCTTGTGTTTCTGCCTAGATAAGTTTCTTTAGCATTTGTTGTAGAGCTGGTTTGGTGGTGCTGAATTCTCTTAGCTTTTGCTTCTATGTAAATATTTTAATTTCTCTGTCAAATCTGAATGAGGTAGTTGCTGGGTAGAGTAATCTTTGTTGTAGGTTTTTCCCTTTCATCACTTTAAATATGTCCTGCCACTCCCTCTGGCTTGTAGAGTTTCTGCTGAAAGATCAGCTGTTAACCTTATGGGGGTTCACTTGCATGTTATTTGTTGCTTTTCCCTTGCTGCTTTTAATATTTTTTCTTTGTATTTAATTTTTGATAGTTTGATTAATATGTGTCTTGGTGTGTTTCTCATTGGATTTACCCTGTATGCGACTCTCTGCACTTCCTGGCCTCGATTGACCATTTCCTTTCCCACGTTAGGGAAGTTTTCAACTATAATCTTTTCAATATTTTCTCAGTCCCTTTCTTTTTCTCTTCTTCTTCTGGGACCCCTATAATTCGCATGTTGATGTATTTAATGATGTCCCAGAGGTCTCTGAGACTGTCCTCAATTCTTTTTTCTTTATTCCGCTCTGCAGTAGTTAATTCCAGTATCTTATCTTCCAGGTCAGTTATCCATTCTTCTGCTCAGTTATTCTGTTATTGATTCCTTCTTGAGAATTTTTAATTTCATTTATTGTGTTCATCATTGTTTGTTTGCTCTTGTCTCCTGGTATTTTGATAGATATTGCCTTGAATCTAGAGAGCAATTTGTGGAGAACTTCCATCTCAATATTGAATCTTGAAATGAAGAGGAATGTCATTTCATTTAATTAGATCTTCTTTTATTGTTTTCAGCAATGTTGTGTAATATTTACAGTATTTGTACTTCTGTTGTTTAGTTTATTCCAAAGTGTTATTCTTTTCTATATTATTATAAATGGAATTATTTTAACTTTAATTTTTACATTTTATTGCTAATATGTAGACATATGATTTTTATGCTTTAATATATTGCAATGTTATAATAGTTGTACAGTACTTATGAATACATCATATATTTAAAGGCAAACTCCCTATTTTGACAGTACTGAACATGAGAATATGTGTTTGTTTTATTTTTTTGGCAGTCAGCCTAGGCAGTTTCTTTGTTTTTTTGGAATCTGACACTGAGATATATTTGGGGTAATAGATTTTCATTAGAATTAACACATGTGAAAAGAGGAGGGATGAAGCAGGATTGGGCATCAATTAATTTGGACAGCAATACTTGCCACACAAAGCCTTGATCGATCCAGTGTGAAGCTCTGTAGTCACTATTGTCCATAAAAGTGTTCGGTGTTGTCATTCTGGAATGGTCAAGCCCTAGTACTCTCACCTTGCTCAGTCATGAGTTGAGTTGTCGGCTTCCCAGGGTAGGACATGACCTTACTCCTCACTGCTGGAGATCCAGTCATTCATAAAAGGTGATATGGACAGCGTATATTCATATTCAACCACACAGTTTTGTACAATTATTTGCTTAAATTTGAGGGTAAAATGGAGTCACTTTCTGGTTGGAATTGGGAGCTACATTTATAATACCATCCTAGAGTTACATATTTTTTCTACCAAATCATGTAATGAATTACAGCTCCCTTAGAGTGGAAGCTAGTTATCTGTGTCTATATCCAGTGTGATAATGCAGCAAGAATTGTGCCCTGCTTCTAGGGTCTTTCAGTCTTTGGCCTAGCTCTAGCCTCTGTAAACTCAGAATTTTGTTTAAATGATAGACAGTGTAATTAATTTAATTACTTTTGGAAATGTTTTCTCTTTTGTTTCAACAGAAACTTATTCTTTGACTGCTTTGCTTGTTGAGTGGTTTAAGTTTACCAAGTGGAGATTGTGAATTGGAGAAAGATTATTACTTATAATGCGAAATTTCCATAAGATGAAGTCCTTTCTGAAATTGAGGGAATTATTCTGGCATGTCTCCTTTTGTCCTTTAGTCTAACCTTACTATTTTTACTGTACTGAGGAAATAGCTTCCTCTTATGGATAGAACAAGTTCATGCAAATCCCAGAAAGTGTGCAATAAGCCCCTGCCTATGTATTATTTATGAGGGAAACTTGGTCCTCTATGCTTTATTCTTCAAGACTATCATTCTGTTTCAACCCTAACTTGCTTATATCTTTTTTATTCCTGTCTTTGAAAAGCATTGTTAAAATCAAATGAAACACAAGAAGAAAACAGTTAAATTATTTATATTTTTGTACAATCATCGATCTTTAGAACTTTAATGACAACTAAATCTATAACAAAATATATTAAGCCAAGAATATATGAGATATAAGGCACCTTTGAAAAGTTAATGAGAAAAGAAATATTTTGATCTAGATATCTGTAGCATAAATTTCCCTGGCATGATAGAAAATCAACTTTTGTCTTTTTCCTGCCTCATCAGGAAGTGATCCAAGGAAATACCCTCAAATAACTGCTCACCAATAAGATGAGATATATTTTAAAAGTCCTATAAATGTGTGGTTGTGTCATTTTATTAATACTGAACTTCAGGACAGAGGCTGCTTACCACATCCAATTTAAGTTTAATCTGTATCTCATTCCTATAGAATTTGTATTTACAAATCAATAAATTGAGCTAAAGACATTCAGGAAATGTCTATTTTTAAAATTCAGATATTTACTATTCCTGAAGCATATAAAACATGAACTAAAAAAATGTAATATTGTGTAAAGCAGACGTTCAATCTAAATATTTCCATGACTAAGGAAAATGTGAAGCAGAGCTTTTCATTGTTGTTCAACTAGCAGGTTCTAAAGATGTTTGCTATTATTTTAAGAAAATGAATTTTAAAACTCTGTTACTAACACAGTTGCCTAAAATTAACCTTACTTAAAATTATATTTTTCTTTACCATCAAATATCACCAATTTCTCATTAAAATCAAAAAGAGACTTTCAGTATCAAGTTCAAAATTCTAAATAAAAGTGTAATGAAAGTCAACAAAAGGGAGCTCTGAAAACTTCTCTACCTAACCTTTTTTAGCAAAGTGATTAAAATTTTTCTGCAAATAATATTTGGATTAGAAATAAGAGATTTGATATGGTCAGCTTTCCACATGTATTACTCATGATTTTTGTATAGTTAGTGAATATGTATGGTAATAAATGTTATCAGTATTTGATACAAGAGCTTGCTTATGACAAGAAGTTATCCACATCACCAAATTATAAGGAAAGGATAATTTATTATATGGTTATTATCTATTTTCATGTGTGTGTATTCCAGAACAAATTAATTTATACAACTGTGAGATCATAATATGATGCATGAACATAATTAAAGCAAGAATCTCACAGAAGTCCAAGATGGGCCATAAGGCTAGATTCCCAGAATAAGGCATAGCTTAGGATCAGTAGATGTTTTAGGATCCAGGAATCAATAGCAAACAATCATTAGTTGATTGTTCTTGCTGCATAATGACAAAACAAAATTCTCTAAATCTGACTGTCTCTACTTATCCTGTCAAAAAATCAGCGATGTGGTGTTTTATTTTTGCATATTCATAAATACATTCTAGTTAAATGTGCATGTGTAGAAAAATTCACACCTTACAAGCATGGAGCTCTGTGAAACCTCACAAAATCAGCACCAAGAAAAAGATCAAGAAGCAGATCATTTCTCCTCTGCATATATTTTTGATTTATGCTTACTCAAACTCTCTGTGTTCCCCCACCCTTTAACACTTTTGGTATTTATTGCTTCATGGGCTCTGCCTAGTTCAGAATCTCCTTTTGAATTCTATTTATGGTACTAACTACCTGACCATGCCTATATATTATTAGTGAGTTTCTGGTAAAGAGAACTTTTGGGGCACAGTGATTCATCAGCATCCCTCTTAGGTAGTATTATTATATATTATTTTATTCATTTTAAAATCTAGCCATTGGTGGGCACCACGCTAGCTGCTGGAATTGCAGTTCATTTAATCACAAAGCATTCAGTGTGGTTTCAAGTATTCCTTAAAACATAATTACACAAATTGTTCAGTTGTTTACTATTCTTGTAAGTGCTATGAAGAAGTGCAGAGTTGCAGATGAGTTTAAAATGCAGTGTTTAACCTACCCTGGGGAGCCAAGAAAAGACTACAAAAGGAAAGTAACATTTAAGAAGAGGTCTGAAGGGTTAACAGATTTCAGCTACAAAAATCTCTGTGTGTGGCTATGTGTCTTTGTGTCTTTGTGCATGTTTGAGGGTTGTGGAAGTGGGGATGCAGTGACAACTTGTTTGCCAAAAGAAAAATTTTACTGTGATTAAAACACATAAAGTAAGAGAGGTAGTAGTAAAATATGAGGGCTGCAAAGTAGAAAGCAACAGGATTTCCGACTGTATGATCTGAGAGTACTGGGAATGCAATTGAAAAATTTAATCAAGTTAGTGAAATGTTCATTTGTCACTTTTTTGTGACATTTGTCAGAATTTCAAGCTCTATCATATTTGGAAATTATATTTATGTGTGTGTGTAATTATTTGGTTATTACATGTTATCTTTTATAGACTTCAGATTTCACGGGGGTTAAGGACATTTGCATCCTGTTCACTGTGGGATATCCTGTTTCTGTTTTAGGATTTGGGAAAGAGAAAATACTCAGTGAACAATTCTTAGAAAAAAATAATAATAATAAGATAGTCTTCTGACGGGAGGCTAGTGAAGTAGTAAACAAGTAGGTTTATCCCTGGAATCATTAACTAGCATGGGTAGAAGTCTGGTTGGAGGCCAGGCTTGGAATCACATTTATAGTTTTCTTTGCAGAATCTAATTGAGAAAATGTCAATTCTCTTATGAAAGTAAGGGGCTATTTGAAAATATATTTGGAGCTGGTAGCACCCCCACCCAACACACACACATATTCTTAGGAATAAAAAAGCTATGGAATTTAGAATGAATACAAATTACTTATAATAATCAACATGGCTTATATAAGGTGTTGCAGAAGCTACTGTCCTGTGGGCTGAATTTGGCATGAGGTCATGTTTATTTCTGGGTTTTGTTTTTCTTTTTTTTTTTTTGAGGGGGGAAGTGTCTGACTCTTTCAACCAGCCCAATATTTTTTTTGTTTATTACTGAGTGTGACTACCTAATTTAGGTAGAGCACGAATTCTTCAGTTTACAAGAGGAATCTTACTCTCACAGACTAGATAATTTCTGCACATAGTAGGTACTCATAAATAATTATTTACTTATTCAGTAAGTAAAGTAAGAGTGTCTTAGATTTTTATTGTAGCAGGGGAAAAGAAAAAGATTAAACCAACTGTATTTTGTGAACAATTAGATATGGCTAGTAAAAGAGGAAGAAGTCTATTACTTCTTTTTTGTGTCAACCTACCCCAAAGCACATTTACCATGGTATAGACTGTATTTCCTAGAAAGATGTTTATTCCTGTAGAGATCAACTGAAACCAGAGTTAAGATCTAATTGAAGAGAAGTCATAGATATCCTTTCAAAGGGCAGAGAAGATTCCAATACAAGAGCCTGGAAGTGTGGCAGGTGCTAAAATATTTCTCTTAAACTACAGAGCATTCTTTGTGGGATAACTAAACTGTCTCTTTGGCCATAATTAAGTTGTTAGTCTAGGGCTAGGCTATTAATATGATCACGATTGTCATTCATTGTGTTTTGCTTAAAGACAATAAGATAAAAAGTAACAATATGAACTGAGCTCTACTATATGTACATCACTGTAGGAAGTCCAGTGAAGTATAAAAAATGATAAGTTGAGCCCTACCCTTATATGAACTTGTATATCTTTATTGAAGTAATCTGTATAAAATGAGACCTTTAGTAGGATCCATGTATATACGCATCTACATTTCAGAAAATGAATGTAGTATAAATTTAGAAGGAGCTGTGATATCCAGCTGTGAAAATTAAAATGAGGATGACTTTTGTAAAGTTAACATTTAAATGAGCTAATACATGTAAAGTACTTTGAATAGTTCTGGAACACACACACTTTGTCAGAGTTAGCTCTCCTGATTATTACCGTTAGCTCTGGACTGAGCTGAGCACTTGTATAGAGTAGATCATTTGATTTCCCCTCCTTCTATTAAAAGACTGCTAATTGTATTATTATCATCATTTTCAAAGATGAATAAATGGTGGTCTGGATATTTAGTAAGTAGTGGAAGCAGAATTTGATATCAATGGGCTTCGACTCAAGTGACACACACTCTTTACCACAAAACATTTCTGACAGGACAAGTCAGTACATTATTAAGGTGAGATTTTAAGGATAGGTGATATTTAAATTGAAAGAGAACAAGAAAGTTTAGGATTTCCAAGAAGACAGATTGATATGAGATCAAGCAATATAAACATTTTAAGGTCTGTTTAGGAGACATTGAGTTTATTCTTATTTATTCTTAATTAGAGTTTATGGTTTATGTTGAATAAAGGTAGAAAATAAAGCTAGAAAATTAAGCTGTGGCCAATTTGTGGAATTAAAGCAAGGAATTAAAATGAATGTCTTCATAAATTTTGTATATAGAATTCTTTAAACATGATTTTTCTTTCAAACTTAATATTTGTTATTAATCCTATTTTTAAAAAGGGATATTGGATATTTTTAATATTTGGAAATTTGACACAATATTCTTGTTAAGTCAGAAGGTGGGAAGTGTCTGCAAACCTAACTTACTTGCAAATTAGCAAGTTAGCCTGCTACAGTTTCCCATACATAGAGTAACAGAATACAAGAATCCTGGGTCAGAAAAACAATTTATTATTCACAGAATAAAGGAGCAGCTAGATCGGTACACTGTGTTGTTTTCCAACACCCAAATCACACAGGGCATCAGGAAAAGGGCCAAATATTTAACTGCACATGTAGTGGGCTGCAGCAGGAGAGAGGAATGCCAAAATTAGGAGACTGAGCTTTCATAGGGCTCCTGTCTGCCCTGCCCTTTAGAGAGAAAGCTTATTAGTTACCCTGAAATGCAAACAGAATTTCTCCAGGGGAAAGGTGGAAGGCATGTCTGGGTTTATGGCCCTAGCATGTGTCTAGGAAGGTAAATACGTGAGATTAGCCAAACTGTCAGGTTAAGGGCACAGTCCTCCCAACTGCCAAGTCTGTGTGAGAATTCTGACATTTAAACTGGGAAATATAAAAGTAGAAAATGTAAAAGCTGGAACCAATGAACAGTAAATTTAAATTATTTCATGGGTTATCATGAATATGAATTAGTGAAATTTGTGAGAAATTGTTAAACAAAAAGTTACCAGTATTTTCCTGCAATACTATGACATGAAATAAAATTTTGGAGAAGTTAAAGAATGAGTAGAAATACATGAAAGTGTTACAAAAGAAAGAAAAGGATTCTGATATCAACTGTACGTTTGGAGTTTTCCCCCAAACATCCTCATGTTTGTTAATTTGCTAGAAATACAGAAATGACCAAAAATTATTCTATTCATTTATAAGGAAAGAATATACATTAAAAACCAGCCAAGGGAAGAGACATATAGAGAAGAGTCTGGGAGGGCTCCAAACAGGAATTTTACATCATGCTCAGAATGTGTCACCCTCCTGGCATCATGTGTGACAGTACATTTGAGGTACTGTCAACCTGTGGAGTTGACCTGAGCTTCAGTTTCCAGTTTTACTTATTTATTGTATTGACGAGTTTTAACTAAAATATCATCAAACACATATTTTAATTAATGTAGAAAATATTTTCAATTAAATATATATTAGACTATAAATGCATATCATACATAAGTTTTCATAGTGTATTCTCAATACACAGCCATATGACAGGTGAATCTATGCATGAATAATCAGTTTAGAATAGAGACCAATTAGATTAGCAGCTCAGTAAGAAGAGTAGCATTATGTGTGAAATCCTAAGATGTTGATCGAGATAGGAAATAGGCAATTTTCTTGATTAAACAGAGGGCTCCACTGGAAAAAAAAATGTGGGGGTGTGTGTGTGAGAGGTGGGACTTAATGGATGTTGTGGAGAATCAGATGCAAGCAAGACATACTTTAAGTGTACAATTTCAGGGCAGAGATATGATTTTCTGGGAAAATGATTTAAATACACTTAAAAATTAATGCTAAAAATGTAAATCACTGTGAAGAAATTTTAAAAACAAATAATACTTGTTCTGTATTACAAGTACAAGATTATAATTGTTGGCATTTTTACTGTTCTTGACCATTCACTTCATTTGAGTATGCATTTTTAAGTTTCCAAATATGTTCAAGACTGTGCTACTTATTGAAGGGTTCAGAAAAGTGAATAAGCTATTTAAACAATGAAATATTATGCAAAGCAAATACTAAGAGAAAAATGTTCTCTGTACAGAAGAAAAATGATGTAGTTTTATATAAATACAGCCAAACGTGTCTTCAAGAGCAATTCAAATTCTAAACAATAAAAGTAAAGCCAATAGAAAAGTACATGCTTTAATCAAATTACCATACTCACTATTTACATAATGCCCGACAAATTTTTCTTACAATACATTTAAAACCAAACAGACTGAATAAACTATTTTTTTTTCTTTTCACGTGTTTTTCAAGCACAAAATGTTATCATTGTTTTCTATTACTGCATAGGAAATTCTGGAAAGAGAGCAACGTCATTTGCAGCCTAAAAATATGCAGCTTTAAAATACAATGATGAAACAATAGAAAGTGAAAATCAAGCCAAGTGGAAGAATGGCACCCATAATAATGCATACCTATAGAAAATATAGAAAAATATACTTATAGAAAACCATCATTTTCTAAATGTGTTTTATTATTTTTCTCAGATGAAGTTTTCAACTCCAACAGTAACTGCCTATACAAATTAACAAATAGAGGAGACATTTTTTTTGACTAATTAATATACAGCCACTCTTACATAAAATCCACAATAAACTCACAGATGCTTGGGAATAACTTTTTTTCTTATTGATGTCATTTACAATTGCAGTAGATTGAATTTTGTTTTATTGACCTAAATTTTTCTTGCTCTGTTGTTACAAATCCAGGATACTGTCTTCTCTACTGAAAGGAAAAATGGTCATAATCTTAATTGTAACCAATGGAGGAAGTTGTCAAAATTAGTTGTTTCTTCTATTTGTGTTAACACTAGACATGATGATAAAGTGAACAGTACTCTCCTTCAATGTCTTCAGCTGTCATATTCTTATCCTCTCTTGACGAAGACTTTTGAATTTTCATTAATTTTGTGCTTCCATCCTGGCTGAGTATACTTAGGTTTACAACTAGGTTTCTCAAAAGTAGTCTAACTCTATCCCTCAATTACTGACTTTACATTTATTTCTCGAGTAAGGTGATTTGTGTTCCTGTATCATTGATGTCCTCAATCCAAAGTATTGACTTATTTATCAACTGCACAGATTTCTTAGCTGCATTTACGCTATTTTTCCCTAAACTGGCTTCATTTCTGAAAACATCTTCTCTCTTAGATTCTATAGTATTGTTAATTCAGCATTTTTCATTAATCTATCCATTGTTCATTTGACAATAAATGTTAAGATTAATACATATTTTCTGCTCTTAAATAGAAGAGACAGAAAGAAGTGAATTTTTATCAATAAGAATTATTACTTCCATGATAGAAATAAGTATCTAATACTAATCAGGTAGAGATGACACTCTTTACAGATGGTGGTTGCAATCATGGTTATGAATGTTAAAGATTTCCTGGAGGGGGTAGTACATGAGTTAAGCATCAAAAAATGAGTAGGCATTGGCTAGAATAAATGAAGGTAGAAGAAAAGGCCATGTAAGTTGGAAAGGATAGTTTTATCAAAAGAATGAAGATATTTTTAAAAGTAGAGTCCAGTGTAAATGGAAAATCACGGGAATTATGATTCAGTGGGACATAAATATGATACAAAAAGTAGAAAAAAGAAATACTTAACAATTTTGTCAGAGGAAAATATTTCTTCTGAGTCATTTCCTGAAATGATGCATTAAGACTTTAAAAAACACAGATAAAAATATATGTAGCATATCAAATTTGACAAGTTATATGGATTTAAAGTATTCCAAAGTTTTTGTATTATCTGAAAAATTATAAAAGTAACAATATGTATTAGATTCTTAAAACCAAGGCTGTAGGTTTAAATGCTGTAGTGATCATTTAAAGAATAAATCTTTATATGAAAGATCTCTCTATATGAAATCTCTTATATGAAAGACTGCTGTTAAGCCTTCTTGACCTTTGAGTAAGTAGTTCATATTTTGTATTTCAGAGCCATCAAAAGTTCGAGGATTTTGTGGCTTGTGCTTTCGATGTCATATCTAAGGATCCATTGCCAAGTCACAAAAGCACAAGCAACAAATTTGGAGGACTTAATACACAAATTTTAATCACATTAATAGAATGAATGATTAAACACACACACACACACACACACACACACACACGGTCATTTCACTTGCTATAGAAAAATCATTTGACAAAACCAGCATTCTATAATATGGTATGATATGATATATGATAGAAATACCTAACAATCTTGGAATAGAAATTAACTTTCTCAATCTGATAAAAGGAATTTAGGGAAAAACCTACAGCTAATATTATATTCAGTGGTGTAAAACTGGGAGTCTTCCCCCTAACAGCAAGAATAAGACAAAAGCTGAAATAGCTATATTAATTATAGAAAAAACAGACTTCACAATTTAGAAGATTACTAGGGATAAAGAGGGCATTGCATAATGAAAAGTGTCAATTCTCCAAGACATAAAAACTCTAAGCATTAATGTATCTCACAAGAGAGATCAATATACATGAGATAGAAACTGATCAAACAGTGAGACAAAATAGTTAAATGCACTGTTATAGTGGATTATATTATTTCATTATACTAGTTTGAGAGTTTACTGAGTACCTTATATCACTCTAAATAATTTATACCGCAATATTATCTTCAATTCATTAAAATAATCATGTGAGTTACATGTTATTGATATTCCCATTTTTACAGACAATTAAAGGGAGCCACAGGGAGCTTAAGTATGTCTCTATCAAGCAGCTAGCAAGCTGGGCAAGATGTGTGAGCATCAGACTGCTACGAAAGAAATTATTTAGAAAACTCCTTTGATAAAAATAATACAACTAAAAGACTGCCTAGCCTGAATTTGTGGCTCTCTAGTTATAGTGAGGGCTTATTCAATAAGTTTAAAAGAAATAAGAGTAACTTGAGGAATGAGTGTCATGCATATGTTAAATCTAAACACACCTCTCCCATTTTGGACACGCACAGATTTTGGAAGTCTACTATGGAATTCATTAAAAAATTGTTCATTTGAGCACATGTGTTCATGTGGGGAATTGTTAATTTTAGCTGGTTGACTGTTAAAGGCTCTGGTAGCATTTAGAAATGTTGAGTGGGTATTGGAAATACAGAGCCAAGGTTCGTGGTCAGGCCTGGAAATAATGTTTTAAATTTTCTCCACCTATTCCTAAATTCATGGAAGTAGATTAACTTTTTCAGAAGAGAAAAGAAAAATAGAAGTAGAGGGCCATGGTTCAGCATCTTGTAGGAAAACAACACTTAAGGGTGGAAGGAAGGCTTATGTAAATGGTATGGCAAAAGAAATGGGGGATGACTATAAAGTTTAGAATAAGAAGCCACAAAAAGGCAAACTTTTGGGGTGGAATGAAAGAACGCTTATGTTCAATGCTGCAGAGAAGGAGAATGTAAGAATGGAATATTACTGTTATGGTTGGCTTTAACACCCTCAATTGTCCTAAAGTAAGGAGAGAATGCGGGGAGGGGGCTGTGAGAAAACAGAAGCAGTCAGTATAAGCTACCCTTGTGAGAAAACAGACAGAAAAGAAAGAAAATTCAATAGCTGAAAGGAGGTGCAGATTGGAGCAACTTCAGCCTATTTAATTTATAACTGAAGGTTTGTGATTGTTGTTATATAACATGTTCTTGGATCCCTTGTCTTAATTTATATAAATATTATTGACATGGGGAAAGAAAACTTCCTGTTCAGTGCAATAATGGCAATATACAAATACTACAAATTAGCCATGATTGAATGTTAAAGAAATACTTAACTCAGCTGTCCTCTGAGAAAGAAACAAATGAATCCTAACCTCCCTTATATCTCTGCCAAGTGGAATGCTAGAGCTTTTATGGTACTTATAAGCATTCTTCTTCCAGAAATAATGGAATTGCTAAATGACCGGGTCTATTAAATGAATTCCTAAGGCTTCTTTATGTAGGCACATCAAGGGAAAGCATGTAAAATTGCATTATAGTACTACAGAATTATAATCTTTGTAGAACCACAAAAGAAAAACAGATGTTTATAATACAGATTGGCTCCATCTTTTTGAGCCTTTAGAATGGGTATAAAGTGCCTTATTTACAAACATTTCAAATTTGTATTCTTAATCTAGGAATTCAGTAGCTAGAAAAGTCATTACATTTGGAATCTGGTGTTTGTTATCACATTACATTTTGTTCTTCCTAAACATACCAACATTAGTTATTTTTGCTTGCATATTGATATAATAGTTTTAACTAATATTAACTTCTGGAAGGTAATGTTAAATATGTCTATACACTATTAGACATTGAATACACAGAGGTGCCCAGTAAGAGTAAAATATTCATAATTTTTTCTCTATTAAGAAAAAGCCCAAATACTTCTGAGTATTTACCTAAAAGAGTTGAAAGCAGGATCTTGAAGAGATATTAGCACTCCCATATTCATTGCAATCACTATTCACAATAGCCAAGATACGGAAATAAATGTCCATTGATAGGTGAATGGATTAAAAAAGTAGTATATACATAATATGGAATACTTTTCAGCCTTAAAAAAGAAGGAACTTCTGTAATGTGTGACCACATGGATGAACCTTGAGGGAATTATAAGTGAAATAAGCCAGTCACAGAAGGACAAATAACTGCATGATTCCCTAAAATAGTCACACTCATAGAAACAAACAGTAGAATGGCAGTTGCCAGGAGCTGGGGCGGGAGGGAGGAGGAGTTGCTAATCAACAGGTATAAAATTTCAGTTATGCAAGATGAATAAGTTCTAGAGATCTACTGTACAACACTGTGCTTACAGATAACACTATATTGTACACTTGAAAATTTGTTAAAAGGATAGATCTCTTGTTAGGTGTTCTTACCATAATAAAATTAAAAAGAAATTCCCATGGATGTAATGAAAATATTTCAAAACCCAATTCCCATTTCCAATGGAATATCTTTTTATTATAAGCAAATTAAATTCAGCTTTACCTATCATTTTATAGTTTGTATGGACCTTTAACATATTGATATTCACACGGTTTTACTATGTCAGTGATAGCATACTACTCAAAACTGGTTAACTAGAAGTGACAGTTATGACAGATGTCCTAGTAAGACCCATGCTTGCAGAGGTGACTATAAACTCTCCAGAAAGGGCTGTTTCCTATTTGTGAAGATTTTAGGAGTTCAATGATCTGAGTCTTTTGGAATAGTCTTTCCAAGATGGAAAAGAAAACAAACAAGGTATTTTACATTATACTCCCTTACCACTAAGAAAGACACCCAGTGTTGTCTTTTACAGTTAAGGTATAGCTTTGCATGTCCCCTGCTCCCTTAGTTTAGCTCTAATTGATATTTATTACTGATATGTTTTTCTTTCTCAACCACTAATCATTTTTTAATAAAATGACCCTTTGTTAGGTAGTCAGACTTTAGCAGCAAGGAGGTGACAGTGGCGGCAAGACAAGAGGGGAATAATCAAGTCACACCCCCCAGCCATCTGGGGACCCTCCCTAGACATTAGCATCAAAGAGGTGACAGTGGCGAAAAGACAAGAGGGGAGTTGTCAAGTTACACCCCAACCACCTTGGGACCCTCCTCTGACCCCACCCAGAATGGGCGAAACTATGGTCGGGTGGTGGGCAACTTATCCTGATAAAGAGGGAGTACAGTAACAGGAGGGAATTTCCCCTGGCTGCGCATGCCCAGACTAGACAGACGTATAGCCTATAGTAAACCCAAACTCATTATACCGTCATTATAATAAAATCAGCATGAGTGTGGTTTTGCCGCATGGGCTTTTCTTAGCAAATCAAGGATGAGGGCATGCGCAATAATGAACTTGTTACATAGCTCAGGACTGTCAATCAAATAATAATCTCCTGTCACTCCCCCATGATCACACCCTAGCACCTCGCAGAACGCTCCTTATAAACACCCTTAAGCCTGCACAGGAGTGCTGATTTCACTTCGCAGAAACAGCCCGCTCTCCCTCTGAGAGTGTAACTATGTTTTAATAAACTTCGCTTTGCGCTTAAGCCGGAAGTGGTAGGCTGCAGTTCTTTGCTTGCACAGGGACAGAGATTGTTGGTCCGGGTCTTCTGTTGACCTCCTCCATTGAAGCTGTTTGACACAATGCACGCCAACCGGTAACACCTTCACCTTTTTCCCCTTATAATATCACAAAAGTCTTGAGGAAAAAAAATAGTGTAAAGTCTAACCCTTACTTCCCAAATTTCACAATCTCAGAACTATAACTCTAAATTTGAAACAATAATAGCGACTTAACTAACGCCTTGCCTAATAGCTAATTCCTTTTATATAGCTGTTATAACTTTGGATATGGTTATATATAATTATTATAACAACTAATTCCTTATAGTGATATAGTTGTTTGCTAAGTTCTGACACATCACCATACCTTCATCCTTATCAAGAATGGAACCATTAAAGTCATATCACTTTATTAAAGTACATATGACCTGCAGTTTAAAATATATACAACTTTATAAAATATAATACTCTTATTATTGCTTTTCATATTTAAGACATTTTAACACATTGCAAAAAGTACAATTTTTAACATATTCTCAGATGAACTTTCCATGTTCTTCCATTCTCCCATATGGGTCTTGGAAAGTTGGACTTCTCAAAATCTATGTCACTCTGGATTTATGCATTTTGGAAATATGTGTCCCCAGAATACATGAGTACATGCCCACTTTTCCAGCAGTATCAACTTTTACTGAAAGTTTGGGAAAATGCATTAATATTAAAAATCCAGATATATTATTTAAGGTAATTGCATTAATGTTAAAATAAAATATAAGACTTCAAATACATTTTACACTTACCAATATTACTTTGAGCTACAGACCCAGACCGCAGAGGAACAAGTTCACTTTTCTCACTATACATTTGAAATCAAAGTTTGTGAAGCAAATTTTAGATGTCTGTACTACGTATGAAAATCCAGTACTCATGTTATTTCTCTTTGGGAAAAAGAAAAAGTATTACAATATGACTGCTGCAAAAAGTTATATGCATTTTATGTAAAAATGAACCAGAATATATAAGCATCTGTTTTCAAAATCTGTTGTTGAAATGTTGATACACGTGCATTGCTACATCTTTTAGATAATTTTCAAGCATTTGCTTTTCATTGTTCTATAAATCTTCTCTTGCCAAAGGGATCAGTAGGGATTAGAGTTTTATCCTAAGGCTAAAATATACAAAGCAAAAGGCCAAGTGAAGAGTAATCTTACCTTTCAAAGAAATGCATTTAAGCAGTAGTTGCAGATGTTTCTGCTTTGTGAGTTTTTCTCCCTCTTAATGTGGTTCTATTTAAAAGAACAGTGCTTACTTTTTAACATAACATAGCCCTAATGCAAGGTAACTACCTATCATGTGCTATCACGAAGAAGAATTTTTCTGTTGTAAGAAAAGTGGCTATTTTAGACTTATTGAGAGATATTATGTGGATTTCTAGCTTGATGCCTACCTAAGGGATTTTAACAGTGCTTTTTACTATAGAAGAAAAGAAAAATATTATTTTTTAAACAGTACAGTTATTACTAGCTCGTTCATAGATAATTTATCACTTAGCAATATTAAGTTTTTCTTTACTATATGAAAGGTTTAAATACATGGTTATTTTAATTGTTCAAAAAGACATTGATAAAGTATAAGGATACTTTTGAAATCAATTGAATAGTTTGGGAAAGAAATTTCTTACACAGTAGTTGAACAGCAGACTTAGATTTTTTAAATGTGAGTTTTCATAAGTAAAAGTTATATTTACTATGAGTTTGTCATAAATGGACTTTATAGTATTTATTGGATTCACAGACTCTAATGAATGTGTAACTTCATAATAAAGACTCAGTAAACTCATTTAAATGTATGTGAATATGCTTAAAATCACATACTATCATCTAATAATATCAAAGGTTTAACAAAATATTTTATTAAAATTCACGGTATTAAAACATTTTCATTTATTCAAGTCTATTTTGATTCTTATATGAGAAAGTCAAAATAGTGACAATCCTAGGCAAAATGTATATTAAGCTAAATCTTTACTGATCAGTATTTTACTGTACTTCTCTCTAACCTAGGCTTTCTTGGAACTCAAGACTTAACATGCTTTATGCCACAAAATTACTCCAGATATGCTGTTTCTGTACTATCTGCAAGATTTTATTTCTATCATCCCCACTGTCAATCTTCACATTCATTCTGAATCTGTTTGGGTGCCCGAGATTGCCAGTGCCCATTTGTGCATGCTAACTAATAATATAGGAAAATGCATTATTTTAACTTGAAGTGATGTACCTCTGCTATGGAAGAATATTTTGCCCCTTGAAAAATTAATGTATTTTCATTAACAACTTAAAATAGTAAATAACTTTTCCCAAAATAGCAGTATTAAAAATTTGTTTGGTTTCCATATATTATCTCCTTTAATTTGCAGGGCAACTTTCAAGTAGGCAGAGACACTAACATCCTAGTTTTATAAAAGAGGTACAGAGAGCTTTTTTGAAGTATTATAAGGTTCATACATCCAGTGAGTGCAAACTCTAGAATTCACATATGTGTTTTCTGATTCTTTGCCTGGTGTGCTTTTTCACTGTAAGTGCAACCTTCGGATGAAATAACAGTATGTGGTTAACATTTAAGATTAAATATGCATGAGATGTAAAAATTAGCATAGAGGATGAGGATGAACATTTTAAAAGTAAATAAAATATTTTTGATTTCTAATAAACTGAAGATGTAATACTATAAAACTGATATTAATTGATATAATATCAATTATTTACATATTAATCATTTATACATGTATATATCTATATATAATATATATTTTATTTGATGAATATACTTTATATAAGTTTTATTTATAAAACTCATTTGGAACAAGATTTAAACCTATTAGAATATTTTCATGTTTTATGTTGCTGTTAAAGATACTTTTAGTTTGCTATCCAAAACCTTTCTCAACTCCTTTCTCTAGCTTCCTTCTACAATACAAAACGAAAGCCAAAAGCTCATTTTCTCAATTTTTCCTGCTTTACATGGAAACCAATCCATGAGGAGTGAATGCAAACTGGCAAGGAGTAAATTAGAGAATTTTTAATGTTTTTGTAAAAAGAGACAAAGGTGACTGAGCAGCCCTTCCCTGTTTTTCCAGGTTCCTTTCTTGAAGGTGAATGGATGGCTGAGCAGCAATAGCCATCTTGTAACTATGTGAGAGATATTAAAAAATTAAGTTCCTTAGCTTTAATATTGTTGAACCATGAAACCAACACAAGCAGTACTGTTTACTATCAGAATACTTGTTATATCAGAAAAATAAAATCCTATATCTATAATATACTGTTGGGTTTTCCATGTCAATTGTACCTCAATAAAGCTGAAGAAAACTTGGGTTTTCCTTTAATTACCAGAGAGAATGTAATATTAATCACTACAACTGTTCTTAAAACTTCCACTTGAAAAATAGTAAATATAATTTTTACCCTTTGAAAGTATTGTGTATGAGGTTTCATATTATTATCAAATATGAAGATGAATATCAC
Source organism: Grampus griseus (assembly GCF_964374135.1). Taxonomy (NCBI): domain Eukaryota; kingdom Metazoa; phylum Chordata; class Mammalia; order Artiodactyla; family Delphinidae; genus Grampus; species Grampus griseus. The sequence continues at coordinate 26,060,392 of NC_139011.1, forward strand.
TGAACTCTATATTTTGGTAAATGCTTTGGGTTTTAGGTTTGAATGGAGCCATATATGTCATTTAATTCAATTTCCCCCTTCATTTTAACTTCGTTAACTGAAGGATCAAATAACTGGAAGGTTGGCATGAGCAAACATACTTTGGGTAGTAACTGATAAAAATTAACAATAACTCATTATGGCTCTTTTGGCAAACAGATACATGGGCAAACATAAAGCTTTTCTATTACAATTGTAATGAGGGAAGTAGAACGATTATTTAGTGGTTAAGATATAACTTCATTATTATGAGTAAATCCTTGTTAAAATACACATAGAGGAATGAAACTACTGTAGAAAACAATATATTTCCTGATTTTTTTCTGCTTTCCAAAAGAACTCCTTTCCTTGACAAATCTGATACTCCTATGACTTGGCTTCAACAGCCCACTTTATGCTAGAGATTCAAATAGGTAGACCTGTAGCTCCAAATTATATACCTAACTACTTGGTATATGTTTCCAACTCATCTTAACCTCCCTCAAAACCTACTTTATTATCATGTCTTACAAAATTATTTGTCTCCTACATTCTCTATCATATTTTAAGGCACTTTTACCTCCACATTGGTCACCATTTAATCCAGCTTCTTATTTCTTATTATATTTAATTTTATTTCCAAATACTTTTTTACTACCGTGATCTCCTACTTATTTGCACTGACATTTTAGTCCTTCAGTATCTTACCTAGATTAATGAAGTAGCAGTAGAAGAAGAAATTTCCCTACTTGCAACCTTTCCATTTTATATATTGTCTCATCTCTTTAATCATACATTTTCTCCTTCCTCCCTCCCTCTTTCCCTTCCTTCCTTCTTTCCTTCCCTCCCTCCTTCCTCCCCCCTCCCTCCCTCCTTTCCTTCCTTCCTTCCTTTCTTTCTTTCTTTTTTGGTTTGGTTAAAAACACTTCAGTAGCTTCATAGTGGCAATCAATCCCCTTACAGCCAGCAAAGCCATTCACAAGATGGCCCTATCTATAGTCATCCTTACATCCTGTTCTTTTTCTAACCAAAACTACACTTTACACAGAGAAAACTACGTGTCCTTCAATGGAAACACAATTGCCTTTTCTGTCTCTCTTGATTTGCTCATATTTAAGTGTCCTTCCACCTGTGTAAGCCGCATTTACCATGTAAGACATAGGGTAAAGTGTGACATATACTGATAGAACTTCTTGATTTGATAGGATACAAACTGCCCCAAAGACTATGCCATAATGCCATCAGAAGAAATGCCTGAGTGAGCTTGCTGTAGAGGATAAGACTAGGAGTCATTGTGTTGTATATGAATGCATACTATTGTGAGATTTCACTGTAGTGATTTCCTCTGCCTTCATAAAAATATGAGCCTATTTGTAACATGCTATTTCATATATTATAATTATTATCAATTATGTTTATCACCTCTGAGAGCCTCTTTGCAGAAAGAAATGGTCTCATATACTTTTTAATTAAATACTTCTGTGTCTGACTAAATGTAGATCCACAGGCAATGTATTAACTGGCCAGAAAAGGTCAAGAAGACTAAAAGTGAGATAGCATGGTTGATATTATGGTTACTTATCTCACCAAGCAATTGTTGTTGTTTTAACATTACTATAATTAAGTCTGTGGTGATAATAAAAACACAGGATAAAAATCATTTTTAAAGATTATTTATGATATTTCATCTATCATGGTTCTTTCCTCCCAACAACGACTCACCTTGTTATGATAAACATTATTTTTTTGAACATAAAGCAACAAAAAACTATGTACTGGAGTAAAACCTGGCATTAACTTCATGATGTGGAATATTTGGCGATGAAAAATTATATTCTCTGATGACAATTGTACTTCTATTGATACATACTTATAGGGCATTACTGAAAATATTGTCTCAATACTATTTTTCTATAAGCTTTAATATATGTCATTCTAAACACAGGGGGAAAAAAAGGGTTGAGAAAAGATGGATTTGACCAGAAAGATGCGGGAAGAAATGATGTATGCATCCTGATGATAGGAAAGAGAATTTGAACATCTGATGGTTTTAGAAATGAAAGCAGCATAACACCATAGAATCCTAGATTGCAGATTTTAAATAATTTGGGTAAAAATGTGTTTCTCCTAAAAGTGTAAAGACGGATATCTCTCTTGTCTTCCAGCATCTTATTGGTACACAGAAAAATTCTGGATATACTTTGAGTTTGGATTCTTTGAAGGTACTCTGTTTTGTTTGAGAGTTTTTCTTACATTTCTTAAAGATTTTTGTTTGTTTCGTTTCTTTTGGCTTTCTGGTTATATACTTGGTAAAGATTTTCTCCTTATCCTAACACATACACAAACCCTAACGCGTTGTCGTACCCTAACTTATACCTTAAACCGTGCCCATTCCCTGACCATAAACCTAACCCAAACCCTTACTCGATGCCATACCCTAAACCATACCATAATCCTAACCAGTACACTAACACTAAACAATACCCTAACACGTACGCTAACACTGAACTGTTGTCGTGCCCTGGCGTGTACACTAAACCATCCCCGTCCCCTAACACTAACATTAGCCCTAAACCTAAACCTTACCCAAAGCCTTATGCTAACCAATACCCTAATAATAACCCGTACACTAACACTAAACAATACCGCAATATATACCCTAACGCTTACCCATGGTTGTACCCTAATCTGTACACAAAACCGTACCAGTTCCCTAACCCTAACCCGAACACTAACCCTAAACCTAAAGCTTACCCGATGCCTTACCCTAACCCGTACCGTAATCCTAACCCGTACACTAACAACAACCCGTACCCTAACACGTACGCTACACATAAACCATTGTCGTACCATAACCGGTACCCTAAACCGTACCCTTTCCCTAACCCTAAACATAACCCTAAGCCTAACACTTACCCGAAGCCTTACCCTAACACGTACCCTAATCCTAACCCATACACTAACACTAAATGGGACCGTAACATGTACGCTAACCCTAAACCCTTGTCGTACACTAACCTGTACAATAAACCGTATCCGATTCCTAACCCTAAACCTAAGCCTTACTCGAAGCTTTACCCTAACCCGTCCCCTAATCCTAACCCGTACGCTAACACTAACCCGTGCCCTCACACGTACGCTCACCCTAAACCGTTGTCGTACCCTCACCTGGACCCTAAACCGTCCCCGTCCCCTAACCCTAACTCTAGCCCAAACCCTAACCCTAACCCTTCCCCGAACCCTTACCCTCACACGTCCCCTAATCCTAAACCGTACGCTAACACTAACCCGCGCCCTCACACGTACGCTCCCCCTAAAGCGTTGTCGTACCCTCACCTGGACCCTAAACCGTCCCCGTCCCCTAACCCTAACCCTAGCCCGAACCCTAACCCTAACCCTTCCCCGAAGCCTGACCCTCACCCGTCCCCTAATCCTAACCCGTACGCTAACACTAACCCGCGCCCTCACACGTACGCTCCCCCTAAAGCGTTGTCGTACCCTCACCTGGACCCTAAACCGTCCCCGTCCCCTAACCCTAACCCTAGCCCGAACCCTAACCCTAACCCTTCCCCAAAGCCTGACCCTCAACCGTCCCCTAATCCTAACCCGTACACTAACACTAACCCGCGCCCTCACACGTACGCTCCCCCTAAAGCGTTGTCGTACCCTCACCTGGACCCTAAACCGTCCCCGTCCCCTAACCCTAACCCTAGCCCGAACCCTAACCCTAACCCTTCCCCGAAGCCTGACCCTCACCCGTCCCCTAATCCTAACCCGTACGCTAACACTAACCCGTGCCCTCACACGTACGCTCCCCGTAAAGCGTTGTCGTACCCTCACCTGGACCCTAAACCGTCCCCGTCCCCTAACCCTAACCCTAGTCCGAACCCTAACGCTAACCC